>NC_139966.1:7782740-8532740 GCF_963993115.1 Abramis brama
AATTTAAAGGCTACGTTACTCTGAGTTGACGATCGACCCTCTTGTATGTTTCGTCTGCGTTGGACGAAGGCACTGAAGTCACGTGGTCACAGCGTTCTGGTTGCTATAGCGACCGAAGCGAGCGAAACTCAGCAAAGATGATCTTTAGCTTTAAGTTGGTTTCGTGGGTTGGTTGAAGAAGGCTAGCAACTGAAGTAGAGTAGTTTTAAGAAAATAAAACTTGGAAAATAAAACGAAATAAAAGCGAGCGAGGCTTCCTTGAAGGAAGAAAGGAGTGTCTTCTTTCTCTCTCTGGCGACTGCATTGAGAGGAGGGAAACACGGCATTTTGAAGAGGCCAATCTCACGCCCCTTCACGCCTGTAGGCCAATCGTCTTTAACAACGTATTGGGCCCAACCTTCCGACGCTTTGCGTGTATACGCCCTTCATACTAGAATGTTGGAATTATAATTTCGTTCTTATCAATGATACCGCTGGTATTTAGTTGAATAACACATTTTCTGATATTTTGTGTTAAAGATTCAGAGCCGTTGGGATTTCTGGAACAAAACGATACCACGGATCGTGGTTATATCAGTTAATAACAAACAGTTACATGTTTCTTGATAATAATAAGCATTTCACTTTTGATTATATCATAACACTCAGTTATAACGGTCTTCCATATAAGGACCATGACATATCACAGAATACATTTCAAAAATATATATAGAAAAGAGTGATTTTGATCACAATGTCCAGGGATGTGAGTTTTTCTGTGTTTCGTGTGTGTGACCAGTCTTGAAAGTTCACGCCTCCGTGCTGAACTTTTGTCCTCGAGCCGCGGGGTGAGAAGCTATGTGTGTGCGTTTTACTGGCTTTGATGAGATTATCAGCACGCGCATCTGGTCGAACAGAATCTTCTTGTTTTCGGAGTGTAAATTAGTGTCTAAATGCAAATCAATGTGTCAGAGAAATCCCAAGGGGGTTTTCCTGGGATTGCTCTTATTGGTCAGCGGATGTTCGCCGAGTGATAACTTAAAGGTTCTTGTTGACCCAGCAGAAAGGGGTCTGTGTATTCAGATGGGCAGTCAACGATTTACGCCAAATGTCGGCGCCGTTTGGTCTAGTATATCTTGGGGCAGAATCTTGAGACAATGGAGGTGTTGTAAATGAGTATTCCAGTACGTTGATTAGGTCCCAGACTAGGGGGGGGGGGGGGGGGGGGGGGGGGAGGATCTGATCACGGGGTAATCTCAGTAATTTAATCAACACACCGTCTGATCATGTGCTTTGCGTTACAATCACATTACATTCTAACATTACAATCTAAAAACAAAATAATGCTTTTTAATACACACTGTTCAAACTACATAGATATGTCACACTCTTGGTGAGATCCACACGTCCTACAGTATGTTAATAAATTAAAAACAAACTGTACATTGGCATCTGTACAAATATATGTTATTCCAGTAGTGGAGTATAACAGCAAACCACCTAGGATATAATATAATATAATATTTGTATAACCAAAAACACAATGATATTACATAATGTAAATTAATGTCATATTAGTCATGTTTACCTTGAAAACTTGTTTTGTAATAGGTGATTACAGCTCTGGGTAAATCATGCAAGATCCTGAAAGAAAGACAACATTAACACAGTAAATATTGTTCCTATGCAGCATACACAATTCAAGCAATTTATGTAATTCTGTCATACTTGCATCTCCTCTGTGAAGTTGAGCTTGAACTAACTCTGCAGTTGGTGGAGGAGGAACGTCTGGTGAAGTTGAGCTTGAACTAACTCTGCAGTTGGTGGAGGAGGAACGTCTGGTAAGTTGCCCAGGGCTCTGGGGTCATCAGGCTTCAATGTCCTCCTTCTTGACAAACCTGAAGCAGAATCTAGTCTTTTCATGACAATAGACCTCTGCAGTTCTGGCATGTACATGTTGTTTTTAATGCATAAACACACCACCTTTTTGATTTTTTGTTGTACTGCCTCCTGTACCTAAGACATGAAGGTAGAGCTAAATCAAAAGATTATATTGGCATGGTATAGACCGCAATACATTTATTATTGACAATTTACCATTGAAGTTTACTCACATTTTGTTGCCCTCTGCATTCACCAATACTGGACGATGATTATGATGATTGTAGTCCAGCACAGCAAGTAAGGTTCTGGCTTCGTAAACAAGTGGTGAAAATGCAAATCTCTTGCTGGCGTACATCAAAATGTGATTTTGAAATAACTCTAGTTCAGCGGTTGTCCTGGAGTTACATGTAAAACAAACATACATTATCTATTGACCTTTAACAATACGTGTAAATAAACGGCTGTGACCACAAGATAAAGTTCATAATAGACAAACTTATTGCAAAATGAAATATTAGTACATAATTACCTGAATCTAAGATACTTGTCAATTCCTTTGAGCCATCTTGCATCAAGAACAATCCTGGACAAGGCCTCATGTGCAACAGAGCCAGGTTTCATCCATTCCTTATTGTGGTCAGCCTTCACACGGCCATGATGACATTGTCCAAAGGCCCATGTATGTTTGTTAATCACATGATGAAGCACACCAGTCCAAAGACCCTAAAAACACAAATACTGTCAGTAATATTAAATTACTAAATACTAAATAAAAAAAATAAAAAAAACATAAGTCTTACCATGAACTGTTCTCTGTTATCTGCTGCCTTACAACAAAACCAGAAATGGTTTATGATGTCTTTTATCCAGATCAAAATTATGTGTTGTCCAGCTATCATCCCAGCCTAAGAAAAAAAAAAAGGTCTTTAGTAACCTGTTTTGTGAACATCAATGTGACTAAAGAACATATGCAGCACTGCAACACTAACAGCTTGCAGTCTTTTTGCAAGGTTCTTTGCTCCATGCCACATGTCCAGAGAAAGTACAGTCCCATGATCCTTGTATCTGCCTTTCACTGGATCTGCACGACATAATAACAGTATGTAATATTAACAGTATTTGCCTTCAAAACAGATGTGCAAACTCTGTCCTGGATGGCCACTGTCTTGCAATGTTTAGCTCCAACCAGCTCCAAAACACCTGCCAGGAAGTTTCTAGTGTGCCTAGTTAGATCTTTATAAGCGCTGCAGGACAGTGGCCCTCCAGGACTGGTTTAAATCATTTAATAGAGTAATGTATTACAACTGGTACACATTGCTTACCCATCAAAGCAGGTATCTGCCTGTGTGCATCTGTAACTACCTCCTTCAGCTTCAGTGCTTTATGAAGCTGGTCAACAGTCTGAATAAAAAGCATCTTTTTCCATGATAACAGAGTTTCTCTGGGTCTCTTTTATCTATTGTTACCACATGAACTATGTCCTTTGAGTCATTTTCCATAGTTGTATAAGTGCAGTATTGTGCACACTGTCCTGGAAGCAGAAATATAGGCATGCAACATTCATCCACACACTTTTTTGGTAAGCAGTTTGTTAAAAAAAAAAAAAAAAGATTACCTGTAGAGTCCATTCTTCCACCAGCTGTAATTTGTACAAACACATGATTAAGTTAATAAAAAGGAAAACTGTGATTAAAATGCATCAACAATGCAACAAATGTCAGCAAAGGTTAAGACTTACCTAGGACCACAACCTCATCTTTGGACTGATGGCGCTGAATCACCTCAGCTCTCTTAATTTTCCAGAATTCCTTTACAGCATTTATGCAGTATGCATTTGAATACTGTAAAATGTGTTTTTGGCATGTTCATGAACTGGAAAAGAAGTTTTATCTTTGCATAGTTGTTGCCAGACAGCAAGATGTTGCTTGCCAGCATGAAATCCCCTCCTTGCATACCATACTTGAATTTTGGTTGCGAATTCCATGTCCAAACATTATGACCTCTGGAATAGAATTAAAAAGAAATTTGAGAACTGTTTTAACTTAAACCTGTCAAACATCTTTTCTAAATTCTTTAAACTGCTCTGTGAATTAATAGTTACAAGAAAACAACCAACAGTATTACCCATTGTAAGACTGAAGCAGTTCCTCTTGATGTTAGTTTCATTGTGAAGGGTGGAAGAGCATCACATTTTATATTTAGGGTGTGTTCTTTGAAAGTACACGCATTCAATGGAAACTGAAGAACATTTGCAAGCAGTTTCAAATTGTCAGACAATAGAAGCATGCTTTCCCACAAGGGCATCTTCACAAAGATATGTTCCTGCTCAGTGAAGGGCTCATCAACAGACTCAGTACAATCCACTTCGTCATGCACAGTTTCATCAAGCCCAATCACAGGGAAATCATCAATGTTAAAAGGAATACTTTGTGAATCACTCATTCTGATTTTTTTTTTTTTTTTTTTTGCATTTCCTGTATCAGAACTGAAGTAAATGTGTAACTTTTTGGTTTTACATTTATAAAGAATAAAAAGAACATACCGCAAACATAAAGGTGGCACATATTCCTCATCTGAACTGTCATCGACATCATACTCATGTAACTAAGTCCACTGAAGCAAGCGTATGTAGAACCCAAATGCAGTTTAATGAAAATCAGAATCAGACATAGAAACAAAAGAACATGGCAAGGCATGGCGAAAACAATCTCAGAAACATGAACTTACTTAGTGGTTACATCAGCAATACAAGACCCCGACACATGGCAAACATGAGGGCTTAAATACACACAAGACTAATGACTAGACAAGGGACACCTGTGAACAATGATCAAACAATCAGACAATAAACTCATGACAAGACACATGGCAGGATCACATGAATACAAGGGATCACATGACAGACAAGGAAGCAAACATGACAAAACATGACAAGAACAAAACCGTGACAGAATCCCCCCCTCTAAGGGCGTCTCCCGACGCCCAGCAAAACATAAAAGTCCAGGTGGGTGGTGGAGCGGAGGCGGTTTTGGGGGAGGGATGGTGGGCCAGGCCCGTGCAGGGGGACAGGGCTAGGGACGTAGCATGACGTGGACAGGCCTGGGCCGTGACGAGACGTGGGCGGGTCTGGGCCGTGACGAAGCTTGGGTGGACCAGGGCCGTGACGAAGCTTGGGCGGACCAGGGCCGTGACGAAGCTTGGCGTGACGAAGCTTGGGCGGACCAGACAGCTCCGGTGGCCAGGGCGGACCTAACAGCTCCGGTGGCCAGGGCGGACCTAACAGCTCTAGAGTGTGTGGCATGGAGCTCTAGAGTTATTTGTTCAAATTTAAATATTCAATTAATAAAAAGGACCCCAATTACTGCTAAAGTAATAATTGCATGGTATCTAAGGTAATACTTGTTCAGTTCAATTAAGTAAAGTTTGTACGTATTTGAACATTTTTACACATTTTAGTAAATAAAATAATTATTTTATGTTAAACTCAAAAGAAAAATAAATAATTTAAAAAGTAAATATTCTGGCAGCTTCTTTCAATGCTTGAAATAGATCCTATAGTAATTTAATATGGCTTTACCGTAGTTACACTAAATACATTTAATTAAATTACCTGATTAATGTCATATTTTATAATATCAGAAACTTTCCTTAAGATAATTTTTCTGTCTTGTGGGGAATCGATAACATTCATGAGTCATACAACATTCATACAACATTCATTTCACATATTCATCATGAATTAAAACCCGATCTAAAGATGATTTGACATTTTATTAGAACCAACAGAGAATAATCAAACAAAGAAAAATTATTTTACAAAGATAAAATATAATAATTACATGTTCTTCATGATTGATGTTTGTGAAAGGTACTTTTCAAATGCAGGATAATTTTGATAGTAATAATACAAATAATAAATATGACACTACAGTAAAAACAACTGTAGGCTCATTAAAGCACAGAAACACATATCGTCACACACACACACACACACACACACACACACACACACACACATTGATCTTACTGTCAGGATATATTACACACATTTTTATTCTGACATGTTATTTTACTGATAAAATAAGAGATTACATCTATAACATCTCACTGTCACTGATTTATCAAGCATTATGGGTAGAATTTCTCTACAGTCTATTCTGATTCATTAACAAAGTTTCAATGATGATCCAACATTATAAAGACTAAACCCAGGATAGAGTGTGTGAGTGAATGTGGTCTGGACTGTGTGTATGCGGCTCAATGTGTCTCTGTCGACGCTGTAGAAGGACAGAGTTCCTGCACTGTGATCCACATACACTCCTATTCTACTGCTGATGGACTCTACAGGGACTTTAGACTCTATGCTATTGTGTCTGAACGAGTAACTGGAGGGATTGGAGGGAGTGCAGAACAAACTCCAGGACTGATTATTATTTCCAAACACACTCTCTTTCCCATATCCCTTCCTGCTGATGCTCTTATATGACACTGATATACAAACACCAGGACCACTCCACTCAATCTCCCAGTAACAGCGGCCACACACACTCTCTCTACACAACACCTGAGAAATCACGTCAAATCTGTCTGGATGATCAGATTCAGGATACGGCTGAGACTCTTCCACTAATGTCACCTTTTTGTTCTCCTCAGACAGACTGATACGCTTGTGTGCTGTGTTTGAATCCAGTGAGAGAAAACAGGCATCTGAACAAAAGATGAGAGACAGTTATAACACAACAACAAAGAATAAAGCTGTGTGTGTTTGTTTGTGTGCGTGTGTGAGTGTGTATTTGTTTAGACATACATTTGTGTAGTCCGGCTGTAATCCTGGATTTTGCTCCATGATCCACACTATAAAACACACAGAGTCACATTCAATCAGTAAACAAACACAACATCAAAATATAGCTGAAAGCAGAATTTCGGGGACAAGCTTGCAATACGGAGCAGGAAGAGCAAAAACAGCAGAAATTTAACATACATGGAAAAACAGCTGGTTCAGAAGTACAGGTGAAAATGAACTCAAAATGAACAGAAGTTCAGATGTGAATGAACACAGTAACTGTAACAACTAAAAAAAAGACTTATTCCTAATACTAGAGGAAGAAAGATTAGTACAATGCTTACTCTGATAATAAAGCAATTGAAATGACACAACATTACACACAATTTTATAACGTTGTACTACACGGTCAGATGCCTGTCACTTATCTCTTTGCCACACTGGGAAAATGTGTTTTCACTAAGATGCCGAAGTTCCAAAGTTCAAGTGAGAATCAACTCAAAATGAGGATTTTTTATATAAATGCACCACGTTATATTTAATGAGTTCCTTCTCAGAAAGACACCATGTGTGGAACAAGCAACTTTTGCACCACTTCTGGCCACAGTACCTCTTGCGGTCTGGGCATGTGCCACACAAGATTCGAACCCACGACCAGAATGGTTCGGGTTTGTTGCATGTGGTTTAGCAGCTTACGCCACTCAGTTGATGCCGACTTACCAAGCTGCAGAGGAGAGGCTTCAGTGTGAGACTGAGCACACAAACAGTGTTGCCAACTGTTTTCAAAGGAAAGTAGCTAACGCCTCCCCTAAAAGTTGCTAAATGTTGCTAGATGACGTCATATGTCAATTAGCATATGCATGACGTCATCGCGGCGTACTTACGTTCTGCCTGCCTAATGTTTTTTCTCATTAAAATCATGCTCACATACTGTATTTTAATATAATATAATATAATATAGCCGAATGTCCAATAAAACTGTTCTCATTTACTATATTTTTTGTCAGACAGAACGAGTAGCTATTGAATGACTATTTTTTATATGTAAAATTATCTGAATTGAGAGAGTTCGGGAACTGGGTGAACTAAAGCACTGTGATAGTGAGTATTACAAGTGATAAGCACAAGAAAAGAAAGGAAAATAAAATGGTCAAACTAAATTCTTTAAATATAAAACAGTGATAAGTCCATGGAAACAACACTGCTCATTCACGTCTGTTAGCTGCTGTGCTACTGCTCCTCTCTCAGCCATTCACTGAACAGGGTATACGCAGAGAGAGGTGTGTGACGGCAAGAAGAAAGCAATCCTCGCGCTCGCAGGACTGTGCTGGCAACATTTGGAGGTTACTGAGGTTTGTCCAAAAAGTAGCTAGATTTGTCGCTAGTCGCTTTTTAAAAAAAATGTCGCTAAAGGGGTCTGAAAAGTCGCTAAAAATAGCGACAAAGGTGCTAAGTTGGCAACACTGCACACAAAAGCATTTTAACCAGATTAGCATGCTAAAATAAATTAATCCTAATGTAGCTTGTGGTAAATCTGATATCTGAAGAGTCACAAGAAAAATTATTCCTGTGTTTCGTTATTGTAGGTTTATCCGAACCTCGTGTAAAGGATTGGCCCTCTTCTGAACGGAGGCGGGGAGCAGCAGCTCAATTGCATTTAAAGGGACACAAACAAAAAAATTACGAGTTTTTGTCACACCCAAAAAGGGGCAAATTTGACAAGCTATAATAAATGTTTTGGGGGGTATTTTGAGCTGAAATTTCACAGACACATTCTGGGGACACCATAGATATATATTACATCTTGTAAAAAGTGGAGTAATATGTCACAATTTAGCGATACTAAGTCTTAGATAAGGGGGGCCTGCCCGATCTCAGTTTCTGGAACAACCTTCTTCACAGCTGCAACAGCATATCTTTTTTCTATAATGGCATTCCCGAATCGTCCGTAGCTTTGGATCCATTTACTGATGCCGCTTCCTCTTAAGGGTCATCACATGCGGTCTTAATGCACATTTGACTTACGCGACTCTCCGAACTAAACCACATTATACATTACTCACATCCTCTTTCGTTAACACTAAAGATAACTTTGTTACTAGCAAGAGTAAGGTAAGTTATGATACCGCATATCATAAACCTTGCCTGTAAAACCTCCTTAGGCAAGTATACTATCTATACAAACTCTGGTTTTGGTGGTAGTTTCCCTTACTTATTTACTTAATTACAGTCTACTGTGTGGCTGCTTTCTCCATTAGGCCTATCGAGGCTATCTCACGCACCCAAGTTGCCTTCTCCTCACCACGGCCTAACGTGGCCTCCTTTTCATGACCTATGCAGTTTGATATCATGTCATTCATTAAACACTTCATTCATTGACCTCAGATCTAGCCAATCACCACTGGACATATTGAGTATTTAAGCCCGGTTAACACCCATTACAACGTTCGCAGAAACTGATGCCAGCGTTCACCCCCATCCTCCCCACCACCACCAGGTCGTTCTCTTTCTGGTAGACCTACTTTTCTTGTGCGTTTACTGAAAATAATTGCACACCTTAGAATGTTCATCAACCAATCAGAATGAAGCATTCAACAGCCCTGTGGTATAACTAGAGCTAAACCTCTCTAAATTCTCAATAACAACTTTATGTAATGTAGTAATGTAATCTATAATAAAGTGTAACAGTTCCACTATTCCAGAATGTAATTTTCCTCCCGGCCACTAGGGTCACCGGGGAGGAAGTTGTCGCTAGGACATAGTTTATCTAAGGTGAGGGAGAAAAGAAGAAGGGGGAAGTTAACAGGTGGAAGGGGGAGATTGTGATTGGCTATGTGAGAGGGTATCCCATTTCTTACCTGTATTCAATGTTAAGTGAATTTATTTTATGCTTAACTGGTGATGTTTTGACATATTGCTAAACGTTGAATGAGTATTGATATGCTCTTTGTTTGGAGTCTGTAGAAAACGCCTGCAGGAAGGAGTAATGTGGATACATAAAAGGACTAAAAGGACTGTGGGCGAAAGGAGATACTGATTTTTTCCTTGCATCATTGTGGATTGGATTTTGTTGCTTGGACTCTGACTTCTCTCACGATTTCTTTCAGAGACTTGGACCACATCTTTCAGGCCCCTTTGGACTCTTATCAGATAAGTTGTGTTTCAATGTGATTGTCTAAGTGATGGTATCCAGGGAACTGAGGGTATTTAAACAAATGGGAAATACTTGAATACTACTATTGTGTCCATCTGAGATTGAAACAAGCGGCTTATGATTGTCAAAGTACAGTTTATTTTGTTTTCTTTTGCGGTTTTGTTTTCAATCTTTTGTTGATTCATGTTTATTTTGGGGAGTTGTCATTCACTGTGCTATAAAGCAATATAAAGTAAGTCAGATGGTTCCTTCACTCTGAAGATTCTGGTGTGATTTTAACAGACATTTTCCATAGGTAGAACCCCTTTTTTCTGTGTAGCCCTTTACCTGAGTATAGAGTGGAGGTGGTTACAAAAGTGTAACTGGTTTGTAATAAGTGTAGATTGTAATGCTGTTTTTGAGTTGTTTAATCAAAACTCTTCCTGCTCTACATACTTGAGTTTATCCAGTCTGTAGTTTGGATCCTCCAGTTTATCAGTGAGCAGCGTGACTCCTGAATCTCCTGGGTGATTGTAGCTCAGATCCAGCTCTCTCAGGTTTGAGGGGTTTGAACTCAGAGCTGAAGACACATAACCACAGCCTTCCTCTGTCACCATACAGCCAGACAATCTACAAAGACATACAGCAACAGTCCACATGACATTAGTTTGGCATTCAAATCAGCCTCTTTCACACAATGACCTGTATAGTTTATATTTTCAGCTGTTATTTTCTGTAGATTCTTTCTTAAAATTAACAAAAACATTAATTAGCATGGCATTAATTATGATCATGCTTTTCTCATGGTTGTCATAGAAGTCACACTACCAGAATTTCATCTGAGGTCAAATTTGATTGCAATAGTCAATGATTGACCATTTTAATGTAACATTACATGTAATGTTAGTGATCAAACATTTCAGATTTTGACTTAGGAGCAGAGGAATCTTTTCAAGAGTTTACAAAATTTGTCCCTGACAGCCAAATTGTGGCCCTCCACCAGCAGGGAACAGTAAAGGGCACCATTAAGTAGTGAGTTTAGGTATAGGGGTGAAACCCTGAAGTGACATTTTTAATTTCTCTCACCTTAATTATTTAATTTACTTCTACACTGCTTCAGTGTTACTTTTTTAACACTCTGAATGTGGAATATATAAACACTTAGCAGTGTACATTACCGGTGGATTTCCGGAATTCGAATGCGCATGCGTCGCGTCTGAACGCATTGTTGTTTTTGGAGCTCTTATCGATTTGATTTATAATTCTTGATTTTTCCCTTTAAACTCACTTACAACGAACCTTTTCTACTTTTCCTCACTGAGAAGCACTACTGCTCAAACCTCATAGTTACAACGCGGACTGTTGAGCAGACGCGTCTCAAGCCTATTAGTGATCCAACGCTGGATAGTCTTATAGGTTACGTCCGTGGATCACGGCTGAACGCGTCTTCTCCACACTCACTTACAAACAAACATGGCGAATATATCAGATGTAAGTAGTCTACCTCTTGGTGCAGGTGAAGATACATTTGAGCTGCACGCGTTGCAGTCAGAGCTGGAAGCTGTTGAGAAACAGATCCACGACCTTTTAGTGAGACAGGCCGAGCTGATAGACCGGCGGTTAGCTCTTGAAACATCACGCGCCGATGCACACAAATCTGTGATTAACGTTACTAACCCGCTGACTCCGACCTCGTCTACTCCGTGCGTTTCTCAACATCGGTCCCGAGCGTCGAGGTCGCGATCAGCCATGGTCTCGTTCACTCCGGCTCCAACACGCCACCACGAAGCCTGGATATTTCCGCAGCGGAAGACGCGAGTCAGGTCTAGACCAAGAAAACTCTCTCCGCCCCTCCCGGTTTTCGAGTTATCCACACAAAACCGCTTCTCCCCTCTTCGCGAAACCGAACGCGATGCTGTGATCATCGGCGATTCCATCGTTCGGCACGTACATGCTACGTTAGGTAAAAGTAAGGTGCACAGTCACTGCTTTCCTGGTGCTCGTGTTTCTGAAATTGCTGCTCGCGTTCCCGAGATTCTGAACGATGATGAGCGCGTCGGAACTGTGGTCTTGCACGCGGGAGTGAACGACATCAGGCTGCGCCAGACAGAGGTTCTGAAGAAAGACTTCAGGAATCTGATCGATACGGTACGCAGCACATCGCCTGAAACAACGATCATAGTATCAGGACCGCTTCCCACGTACCGACTAGGACATGAAAAGTTTAGTAGACTATTTGCGCTAAATGAATGGTTAATGTCATGGTGCAATGAGCAGAAACTGCTCTTTGTAAATAATTGGAATCTGTTTTGGGAGCGTCCTAGGCTTTTCCGTGCCGATGACTTACACCCAAGCAGATTCGGAGTGGATCTTCTGTCGGATAACATCTCCAAAATGTTAAATACCATTAAATGACTAGTAACCAATAGTCCAAATCATAGTCTCTCCTGCACCAATTTAAATTATATAAATACTAGTGTAGAACATTGCATAGAAACTGTGTCTATTCCTCGTTTACTGAGATCAAATAATAATTCTACTGCAGGATCTAGGAAAAATCTAATTGTTATTAAAACAGAAAATGTTGCTATTAGTAAACAAAAACAATTTTTAAAGCTAGGTCTTCTAAACATTAGATCACTCACACCTAAGGCAATTATTGTAAATGAAATAGTCACAGATAATAGCTTCGATGTACTTTGCCTTACTGAAACCTGGCTTAAACCAAATGATTATTTCGGTCTAAATGAGTCTACTCCATCTGGATACTCCTATAAACATGAACCCCGTCTGATTGGTCGTGGCAGCGGTGTTGCAACAATCTATAGAGATATTCTCAATGTTACTCAGAAAACGGGTTATAAGTTTATTTCGTTTGAAGTACTTGTACTAAATGTTACGCTCTTAGATGTTAGAAAAAAATCCATATTATCTCTAGCCTTGGCTACCGTATATAGACCGCCTGGGCCTTACGCTGATTTCCTAAAAGAGTTTGCAGATTTTCTCTCAGACCTATTGGTCAATGTAGATAAAGCATTAATTGTTGGAGATTTTAACATACACGTAGATAATTCAAATGATGCGTTAGGGGCTGCGTTTACAGATTTATTAAATTCCTTTGGGGTCAAGCAAAACGTTACCGGACCAACTCATCGTCTTAATCACACACTCGATTTAATTATATCATATGGAACCGATCCAACCGATATAGATATCATTCCACAAAGTGATGATGTCACTGACCATTACTTGGTAACTTGCATATTACGTACTGCTGTAATATGTCATGCTGCGCCGCGTTATCGACCAGGCAGAACAATCCTTCTATCCACCATAGATAATTTCTCAAATTGCTTATCTAATCTGTCTCAGCTGCTGCCTGAACCCAAACAAACAGATGAACTAGAAGAACTAACTAGCACTATGAGCACCATTCTCTCTAGAACATTGGATGTTGTTGCACCCATTAAATTAAAAAAGGTCAGAGAGAAAGCACCATGGTACAATAATACTACGCATGTTCTAAAAAGAGAAACCCGTAATTTAGAGCGTAAATGGAAACAAACTAATTTAGAGGTCTTTAGAATCGCGTGGAAAGACAGTATGTCACGTTATAAAAAGGCCCTAAAAGCGGCCAGGGCTGAGCACCTCTGCAAACTAATAGAAAATAACCAAAACAATCCTAGGTTTTTATTTAACACCGTGGCTAGACTAACAAATAAACAGACGTCACCCGAACAAAATATCCCGTTACAGTTTAGTAGTAATGATTTCATTAACTTCTTCACTGAGAAAATAGAAAACATAAGAACCACAATTGTAAACATTCAATCTTCAATCGCGCCTTATAATTCAGCCTCAATTATCACCCCGCAAGAACAATTACAGTGCTTTACAACTATAGAACAAAAAGAGTTAAATAAACTTATCACTTCATCTAAAACAACAACATGTTTATTAGATCCTATACCAACTAAACTACTGAAAGAAGTGTTACCTGTAGTGGAAGAGCCTCTCCTCAATATTATTAACTCATCTTTATCTTTAGGTCATGTTCCAAGAACATTTAAACTGGCAGTTATAAAACCTCTCATTAAGAAACCACAATTAGATCATAATAATCTAGCAAATTATAGACCCATTTCAAATCTTCCATTTATGTCTAAAATACTAGAACAAGTTGTGTCCACTCAACTGGGTTCTTTCTTGCAAGAAAATTATATCTATGAAAAGTTTCAGTCAGGATTCAGGCCGCATCATAGCACTGAAACTGCGCTCGTTAAAATCACAAATGATTTACTTTTAGCTTCTGACCAAGGCTGTATCTCAATACTAGTTTTACTTGATCCAGGCCCGTCGCCAAGGGGGGGCATTGGGGGGCAGTGCCCCCCCAAATGACTTATTGTGCCCCCCTATATGTATTGCACAGGACAATAAAACAAAAATTGCTTTAAATGTTCGATATTAAATATCTGCGGTTGTGATCATATAAACTCTCTAACCAAATAGTTTCAGCAGAACTTAGCTCACAGGAACAGTAATCTCTACAACGGTAACACTAGAAATGCATAACACATTATCTTCAGAAATGATTCTGAAAATTCATTATTCAACGCATTATTACACAGAACGTAACTTGAAATATAATTATATTCATAAATGACTGTTAAAACATCCCAAAAACAGCGCCCAAACCTTGCAAAGACTTACCTCATTAATTATTCAAATACAACAGCCAATGGCAAGTCTCCAGCAGCAGACCTTTCAATATGTTATTTTTGTGTTAGTAGTTTTATTTATTCAAATTACAAAATGCAGTTGTGTGTAAGTATATATATATATATATATATAAATAAATCATGCAATTCATTTAGTTAAGCATACAGTATTGTTATACTTAATTCCTTTGCGCAGCTGCGCATTGCATGCGATCTCAGAATCATATTTTGCCGGTTTTGTACAGCAAAGCTATGAATATAAGAAAGTGGTTTAAAGATTCGTCGTTAACAAAGATGACTTTGACCAACAACAACGTGTGTGGAGATGAGTCGACTCTGGAGCTAATGAGATGGTAGGAATGGAGAATTTGTCTAATGAGACACAAGTTCACAGCGTAGACAGAGCAGCGGGTGTAATTATGAATGGGCCTACTACTAGTGACGTGATCGCCGTCGCTGTGGCTGTGACTGGGCCAAAGCTGCAGGCCATTGATGATCTTGGAAATGAAGGACCGAATCAGATCATTTTACAGCGATAGCTTGCTCGCTTGTATAATAATAAAAATCGCTCCTTTGTGTCTTCATGGTATCAGACCAGTAATGATATACGTTACGTTGATTGTGCCTGTTACTCAAGAAAGCCACTAGATGGCACTGTGTTGTGTATGTGACGAAAAAAGAAAAAAAAAAGAAAAAAAAGGCTACTAGCTAAATGTGGAAATGTTAAGAGAAAATAAACGGTGAAGTATTTAATTTGAATAATTGAACAAAACAAGACTATTGTGGTCTATTTTAGTTATAGCCTAATATGGGTTGTTGTTTTGGTCTGTCTCAGATCATTAAAAAAAGTGTGCCCCCCTATGAAAATTAAATGCCCCCCCATTTGGTTTGTTCTGGCGACGGCCCTGACTTGATCTAAGTGCTGCGTTCGATACTATAGATCACACAATACTCTTAGATCGACTACAAAATTATACTGGTGTTCAAGGACAAGCATTAAGCTGGTTTAGATCATACTTATCTGACCGCTACCATTTTGTCTATTTAAATGGAGAAAAATCGATCATAACTCCAGTAAACTATGGAGTGCCGCAGGGATCTGTGTTAGGCCCTCTATTATTCTCAATATATATGATGCCACTTGGAAATATTATAAGGAAACATGGAATTAGTTTCCATTGTTATGCTGATGACACTCAAATATATATTTCATCACGGCCGGATGAAAATGCTAAATTATCCAAATTGACAGAGTGTGTTAAAGATATAAAAGATTGGATGACGCGTAATTTTCTTTTATTAAATCCAGACAAGACAGAGGTAATACTTATCGGTTCAAAAAAACGCCCACAGAACCTCTTACAATACAACTTTGACATCGTAGGATGTCCTGTTACTTTATCCTCTACAGTAAAAGACCTGGGTGTTATACTTGATTGTAACCTGTCTTTTGAAAATCATATTTCGTATGTTACAAAAACAGCCTTTTTCCACCTTAGAAACATTGCTAAGCTACGTAATATGCTATCAGTTTCTGATGCAGAAAAGTTAGTTCATGCATTCATGACCTCGAGACTAGATTACTGTAATGCTTTATTAGCCGGTTGTCCTGCATCCTCAATAAACAAGCTACAGTTAGTTCAAAATGCAGCTGCTAGAGTTCTTACTAGATCAAGAAAATATGATCATATAACACCGATTTTATCATCACTACATTGGCTACCTATAAAGTTCCGTATTAATTATAAGGTATTGCTACTGACTTATAAAGCCCTAAACGGCTTATCTCCAGTCTATTTAACGGATCTTCTATCGCCCTATAATCCATCGCGCTCTTTAAGATCAATAAATTCGAGGCTTTTGGTCATACCTAGGATATCCAGATCAACCAAAGGAGGGAGAGCATTTTCACATTTGGCTCCGAAACTCTGGAATAGTCTTCCTGATACTGTTCGTTGCTCGGACTCGCTCTCCCAGTTTAAAACTAGATTAAAGACGCATCTTTCGGCCAGGCATTCATATAATATTGTTAATCTTACAGTTCAAACTACAATCCGGCCTCTAGTTCATAAATGCCAGAGGAGAACTGGCCCCCGACTGAGCCTGGATTCTCCCAAGTTTTTTTTTTTCTCCATTAGGTCACCTGATGGAGTTTTAGGACACCATTAGGTCACTTGATGGAGTTTTTCGGTTCCTTGCCACTGTTGCCTTTGGCTTGCTCAGTTGGGGATATTTTGGGGATATTTAATTTTTATTCTATCAATCAATAAATTCCACTAGAAACAAACCTTGTTGTATTATTTTATTTTAATTTAATACTGTGAAGCTGCTTTGATACAATCTGTATTGTGAAAAGCGCTATACAAATATACTTGATTTGATTTGATTTGATTACTGGGGATTTTGATGTGACGAATCATCCTGGAGAAGATCGATGTTAAAGTAAGATTTTTGCACCAGAATGCAGGTAGCAAGGTCAAGCCCCAGAGATGATGTTAATTGGTGTGGTGTTGAATATTGGTATTGAATGCATTATTTTTTTATTGTAAATGTCATTTGCTAAATGGTAAATTACATCCCTGCAAATGTTGTTTTTGTCTCTTGTTCTGGCATTCCATTGAGAGCAGATTTGTTGAAAAAATGTCATCATTTATTTTGATAATATACTTTTATATTAATTGTTTAATGGAAAACCATTTACCTCAATGTCTGTAGCTGACAGTTTTGACTCTTCATTCCATCACAAAGAAGCTTCATTCCTGAATCCTGCAGGTCATTGTTATTCAGGTCCAGCTCTCTCAGGACAGAGATTGAGGATTGTAAAACTGAAGACAAACTCTCACAAGACTGAACAGTGAAATTACACATGGAACACCTGAATAAGAAAAGCACAATGTAATTGCATACAGAATAAATCTTAGCAGAATGATTTTTACATAATTAATGCAAAATCAAATCAAATGTAAGTATTTGAATTCAGACCTCAGTGTCTTCAGCTGACAGTTTGGACTCGTCAGTCCATCAGAAAGAAGCTTCACTCCTGAATCCTGCAGGTCATTGTTACTCAGGTCCAGCTCTCTCAGGGCGGTGTCTGAGGATTGAAGAACTGAAGACAAACTCTCACAAGTTTGAACAGTGAGATTACAGCTATGTAACCTGTGTGGAGAACAAAACAAACAGCAATATTCATGTGTTTTTCATGTAGGGTTTATAACAGGGGTTCTCAACTCATACCCTTGAGATCCACTCTCTGGCCGAGTTTAGCTCAAACCCTTATCAAATACACCTGAACAAGTTAATCAAGTTCATCTGGATTACTAGAAAGTTGCAGGCAGGTGAGTCTGATCAGGGTTGGATTTAAACTCTGCAGGAAAGTGGATCTTGAGGGTCTGACTTGAGAACCCTTGGTTTAAAGAAACCTGTTTATGCTTTCATCACCAGCAGGGTGTATTATTGTAATGGACTCCTCACTGGCCTTCCCAAAAAGGCCATAAGACAGAGTCAGCTCATACAGAACGCTGAGCAGAACCAGAAAATATGAACATATCACACCAGTCCTCAGATCTTTGATAACCGGTCAACCGCTCAGGTCTTTTGATAAATGGTCAGGTCAATTAACATGCCTATTAGGCAATTAACATGCCTAAGACTTTTGCACAGTACAGTACAGTACTGTGTTTTGCCAAAATTTATATGTTGCTAAAAAGGCTTATATTTTTGTTATCTTTGACTTATGTTCATTATTTGTAGTGTTTGCTTGTTTTATCTGCTTTTCAGTTTGTTTGCTTGGTATAACCTACTAAGCTGATTGCTTGTTTCTTTTGTCTGTATACTATTTATATTATTTTGTGAAGCGACCTTGGGTTCTTGAAAGGCAATATAAAAAATAAACATTATTATTATTATTATTAGTGTATGTTTACCAGGATGCTCGCTAAGATGGATGTTTTATATAATTTTATGTGAATTTGTCCGTTCAAGCGCAAGACATGAAAGAGAATTTAATTCAATTCACACACTGTCTGAGGCACTTTCAGGACGAACGCTTCGGATGTTTGCGATCATTAAATTCCTTGACCTGCAAATGTCCTGTAATAATGTGGGGAACCACTCGTTATACATAAATCACTTAACAGTTCATGTTTTCATTTACAAATACGATTTAGTTTTTATCCAAATGAAATGTGTGCTGAGTGAACAATCAGCAATCAAGAGCATACAACATGTAACAAATGAATTCTCCTTTATCCCCATTATAAAATCTGTTGTAACTGAAGTCAAACTGAAGACAAACTCTCACAAGACTGAACAGTGAAATTACACATATGACATCTGAATAAGAAAAGCACAATGTAATTGCATACAGAATAAATCTTAGCAGAGTGATTTTTACATAATTAATGCAAAATAAAATCAAATGTAAGTATTTGAATTCAGACCTCAGTGTCTGCAGCCGACAGTTTGGATTTTTCAGTCCATCAGAAAGAAGCTTCACTCCTGAATCCTGCAGGTCATTGTTACTCAGGTCCAGCTCTCTCAGGGCGGTGTTTGAGGACTGAAGAACTGAAGACAAACTCTCACAACACTGAGCAGTGAGATTACAGCTATGTAACCTGTGTGGAGAACAAAACAAACAGCAATATTAATGTGTTATTCATGTAGGGTTTATAACAAGGGTTCTCAACTCAGGCCCTTGAGATCCACTCTCTGGCAGAGTTTAGCTCAAACCCTTATCAAATACACCTGAACAAGCTAATCAAGGTCATCTGGATTACTAGAAAGTTGCAGGCAGGTGAGTCTGATCAGGGTTGGAATTAAACTCCACAGGAAAGTGGATCTTGAAGGCCAGAGTTGAGAACCCTTGGTTTAGAGAAACTTGTGCATGCTTTCATCACCAACAGGGTGTATTATTGTAATTAACTAGTAAGAATTGAGAAATTAGGAGATGCCGGACAGGGGTGTGTTTCCCGAACAACGACGTAACTCGCTGCTTAACTACCATAGTATGATGCATCGTTGAAGAAATCAACTAGCTAGTCACGACTGTTTCCCGAAACTGTATTGTCGCAAAGTGGTCGTTCAACCACGTTGGTTTATGACGTCACGCACATGGTGGAGTAATATCTTCTTTTAATGAATCTGTTTGAGATCGAATTAACGCTAGATGTTTTGCTATAAATTACAGACATGACATCTGAGGACTATTTCTCATTTTTCTCAGTTATTTTGCTTTATTTCCAGACTCAGTCATAGGCTCGTTCTTACATACTAGAGCACGTTCGCACATGCACACTCTTCAAAAAAGGTGCTTTAAATCTCTTGACAAACTAAAAGACGTAAATGACATTTGTATGTATTCTAAATAAAAGACACAGGTTGTACTGAATGTCAGCTTGCTTATTTTGCTCAAGATGAGGATTTATTAAGTCCACTTATACAATGGTCTGGGTAAATACTCGATTCTGATTGGCTGCAGGGTGTCCATTAAAAAGTAATAGAGGACACATAGTAAAGGAGTTCTGGTGAAACTGACTGTTTACCGTTCGAAATTAATAAATAAATGCGCTGGCTACATCAGCTGTGAGTAACCATAGCAACAGGCAGTCAAAGTATCCATTTACAATTTATTGAATCAAAACAAAACTGAAGGGTTCTACGAGCTGAGCGGACTATAAATATCTCCGAAACCAAGTTATTGTTTGTAAAAACTTTAGATTTCGATTGTAAATCTAATTAAAATATAAACTAATGTTTTAAAAAATGTGTTATTTGGCAAGTGAACATGGTATAAGCGGTTAACCCTATGTGTCCACTTACAATCAAATCAAAACATTGTGCTTTTGTAAAATAAAGAAAATAAACAGGGTGTGCGTTCTGCCTCTCCGTCGCGGTGAACTTTTTTTTCTTGAGCACGTCTATAAACTGAAACAAAACTCAGCGAATACTTGTCACACATTTATGAGCCATATACCTTTATAAACATTTAAGTGTGTACTTTTAAATGATCGGATTCAAACTGAAAACAAATATTCTCTGTTTAAGTAATTTGTATAAAACCAACAAGATGTCCAGCTTCTCAAACGCTTCCTAATTATTTTTAATTCGACCACGCCCACGAGCGCAAAAGAGATTCACATGCAAATCTCCACATGGAACGCGACCGCGCTCGTTACCTCAAAAACAAAACACCAAAACACTTCACAAGTCTCTGCTTTTCGTCAAGTTTGAAAGGCGCACCGTGAGCTTACATTGGATTTTCCTCAGAAGAAGAAGAACATGATTTGAAGATAAGAAAGATGTAAGGTAAGAAATTCTTACATAATTCTTACATCCAGGGCCAGAAAACAGCTCAGACCACAGAGGGTTAATGCCCTTCGAGGTGTCCATTGTCAGGTATTAATGGACTTCGGCGGAGGCAACCTCCACTGCGCGTCGTACATGTCATACAAACTAGAAACTGCTTCTAACCACAGGTCAAGAGCTGTTGTTCCAACCACACAACTTTGCGATGCTGTTTGCGAATGTTCGTTAGAACGATGGTTTTGGGAAACGCTGACTCATTGAACTATGCTGATAACAACGGAACTTGCGAACATAGTTGGCTAACAATGCTTTTGGGAAACGCACCCCAGTCTGGTTGAAGAGCGACCAGACCCTGAGAGAACAAAGGACCTCTCTGGAAATTAACATTTGAACTAGCCCTCGTGCACTATCGAGACGAAAGTCTCACCTCCGAGTCATCCTAATCTACATTTCATTCCCCCTTCTCTCACCCCCTCTCTTTCTTGCTCAGATCACTTGAATTAACCCAAGAAAATGTATAGTTTAATGTGAATGATTAACATTGAGTATTTTACATAGTATCATTTGAAATGTCTCATTGCGACTGGTACACGTTTAATTTCCAAATAAGTTAAAAAAAAGGTAATAAGGTTTTTAAGAGTTTAGGGATAACTAACACACAAAGGAAGGTGGTCTCTGGGAACCCTGAGAGTTTTGCTGTTGATTATTTTTTCATTATATTTCTTTAGGAGGCACAACCTCGTCTGTTTAGAGAAAACACCACTGGTTAATTCATACTACAGTTCACACAGGGGAAAGAATGTGCAAGCCATAGTTATGAGACACCTTTTCATACACATTTTTGAACACAGTGAATCAGCGAATGGGAAAGTAAAACCTGAGTATGTTGAGTTGACAGTGTGAACAACAAGATATTTCCAACTGTATGTTAACTTTTAATTGTTGTGAAATTGTGTAATTACTCACAGGGCTTTTCTGCAGCATCTCACAGCTGGAACGAGTCTCTCGTAGCCTGCTGGTGATGAAGTGAACCTCTTTGGGTTGAGCTCGTCCAGCACCTTCTCTGACATCAGCAGTGTATAGGCCAACACTGTGCACATCGAAGAGGAGAGTTCTCTTCCTGAATGATCATCTGGACCGAGGTATCTCTGGATTTCCTCATATAATGAATTATCTTTGAGCTCAAGTAAGCAGTAAAATAGGTTGACTGAAGCTTCATCTGAGATGTCCCGGTGTAGTCTTTCTTTAATGTATTCAGTTGTTTGTCCGTTGCTCTCTGTGGTGTCTTCAGTGTCTGTGAGCAGGCCTTTGAGCAGTTTCTGACTGGATTCCAGTGAAATGCCCATCAGAAACCGTAGGAAGAGGTCCAGATGTCCTCTCTTACTCTCCATGGCTTTATCAATAGCTTCTTCCAGTAGCTCATGTAATGTGATATCTTCTTCGGGCTCATCAAAGAAAAACTGAAGCTCCTGCATGTTCTTGTTCAGGTAACAGAGGAACACATGCACTGCAGCAAGAAACTCTTGAACACTCAGATGCACAAAGCAGAAGACCTTTGACTCACGAAGTCCGTCTTCCTTCTTAAAGATCTCAGCGATCATTCCTGTGAACTCTGTTTGTTTCTGCTCTGTCTTTTTACTCACATCAATACCACATGATTTCAGATGTTCCTCATAGAACACAACATTTTCCTTCTTCAGCTGTTCAAATGCTAGCTTGGCCAACTTTAATATCATATCTCTATTTGATTGTAAGAGTGTTTTAAAATCTCTCTCTTCTTCTTCATCGTACTTCTGGCTCTTCATGTTCATCTGTATCTGCAGGAAGTTAATGTACATTTCAGTTAGTGTTGTGCTGATGTTCTCTGCATTGTTCTCTATGAGGATATCCTGAAGGACTGTGGCTGTGATCCAGCAGAACACGGGAATGTGGCACATGATGTAGAGACTACGAGACGTCTTAATGTGCGAAATGATCCTGGAGGCCACACTCTCATCTGTGATTCTCTTTCTGAAGTATTCCTCCTTCTGCTGATCAGTGAATCCTCGCACCTCTGTGAACAAACCCACATACCGAGGAGGGATCTGATTGGCTGCTGCTGGTCGTGAGGTCACCCAGACGAGAGCTGGCGGAAGCAGAGTCCCTTTGACCAGACTTGTAAACAGCACGTCTACAGATGATTCTTTCTCAACAGTCTTTAATGATCTATTTTTAAAATGTAAAGGCAACTGACTCTCGTCAAGTCCATCAAATATAAATGCTAGCTTGCATTCCTTATATAACTTTAATTTCTCCAGGTCCTTCAGGTCCTCCAGTTCAGGATAAAATTCCAGCAGAAGCTTATGGAGACTAAACTTTTCATTATCCATCAAGTTAATCTCTCTGAATGGAAGCAGGAACACACAGTCTATATTCTGATTGGCTTTTCCTTCTGCCCAGTCCAGGATGAACTTCTGCACAGAGACAGTTTTTCCAACGCCAGCGATGCCCTTTGTCAGCACAATCCTTTCCTCATTCTTCAATTCAGTAAATATATCATTGCATTTGATTGGTTTGTCCTGTGTTTGTTTGTTCTTGAAAGCATTATCAATCTTATGAAACTCATGTTCCTGATTGACATCTGCCATATCTCCCTCTGTGATGAACAGTTCTGTGTAAACAGCTTTGAGATCTGCCTCTTTGTCCTCAAATATATATTTTGCTTTCTTCTGCATGTTGGCTTTGTGGTTTTTCAAAAACCTCTGCAAATCCTCTGTTTTAAAAATAATGTAAGCAAATTAAATTACAGGAAAAAAGGTCACACTTTTTATTAGGTGCCTTTACCATGTACTAACATTTAATACAAGACTATGGATTTACTGTGTGACTACACTTGTTTCTGGATGATTCCCACATTTCACAGAGTGATGGGTTTGGTTAAGGGTTAGGATTATTGGGGTCAGAGTTAGCTTTTGGGTCAAGGGTTGGGCTACAGTTAGGGCTAAAAGTTAACTGTAACTACAAATGTTAATTAAATGCATGTTCTTTAAATGTAATTGCACTACGGAGGCTGTTGAATGCTTGATTCTGATTGGCTGACAAACTTTCTAAGGTGTGCAATTATTTTCCAGGAAATGCACAGCTGTAAAACAGCTATAAATGAAGATGACACACACACACACACACACATTCACATTTGCTGTGCCCCACAACTTTATCAAAAATAGTTCTGCAACTGAAAAGCTACATGAAATTTCTCTGAATTCATAAAAACATCAATCATGTCTAAATCATTTAAGACCTCTATAATGAAGAAATGATGGTTGCACCTTGTTGTTTCTCTGGTGTCTCCGTCGCTAAGTTTTTTTTTTGCTCTGTAAGGAAAGAGAAAATGAGTACATTTATAGAAAGGAAAGAGACAATAGTTACAATTACACAGAAGAATAAAGTGACAAGTACCTAAAGCATTTCTGAACAATATGGCTACACACTAAACTTCCTTAAGAATAGGATTCACAACTAATGAGCATTATTTCATTTATGATTGTTAATAAGCAGTGTGTCTCAGAAAACACAGTTATTGTGTCTTTTTAAACATTACAATTTATTATATTATATTTTTATTATATGAACTGTATTATACCGTAAATACTCTAATATTGGCCTGTATTCCATTAGCGGCCGGGTCTCTAACATTGGCCGGTCTCGCTGTCGGCGGAGGTAAATAAAGACCGGTCTCTAATAGTGGCCGGGGCTATTATTAGAACCAACGTTTTTCTGGGCAGGCCACAACATTATGCTTGTGATAGTAACATGCAAATACCACAGGGGGGCAATGTTTGCTAATGAATCCAAGCCATAGCTACGGTAGCCTGGTCATGTCAATCATAGATATGATATCTATGATGTCAATCACTTCGCCCTTGACTCGCACGTGAGACTTCATTCACCGGTAGGCTAATGTTGTTTACCATGGCAGCTGCGGAGCCAAAGAGGATTTTTGGCGAAAATCTATTTTTTAACCCCCTGGGATCGACAATCGTGCTAGCGCGATAGGCTCGCTTTTTTTCTTAAGTGCAAAAGAGATTCAACATACTCTGTTGACTTTGATCTTAATTACAGAGAGCGCGCGCTATTCAAACGCAAATAATCTGAGGCGATCCACGCAAACCTGTGAACGCCCACAATCAGCTGGATAACACACATCTATCTAAGTAATAATAATCCTGGAAAATTTACCTCAGAAGTGCTTGGAAGTATTATTTCGAGGAGCAACGGATCCAGCTGAGAAATAGGTCAGTTCTATTTGTTTTGTTCTAATCGCAATAGTATCTGTAAGTTACACGCAAAAAGACACGCGTTTCTAGTGTGTGAATGAATGAATGAATGAATGCACAGATGCGCGCTGTTGTGGAGCTACTACTGCTGGAACAAATACTGTTTCAAAATGAATCATTGCTTTTCACAAAAAATATAATTTATATTATATTTATTTGTTGTTAATGTTCGATGCATACCATAATGTTATATGGTAACTAACTGTACGTTTTCAATAAATTAACCTAGTATTTTATAGGTTAAAATAGACACAAAATCTCGTTTTTATTCATTCTACTGGTAGTCCGTTTTGCTCAAATAGAAATAAAGGCCTGTCTCTAATTCTGGCCTCCTTCCAATAAAGGCCTGGGCCGCGATGCGCTTGAGTAAAATAAAGGCCCGGGCCTATATTAGAGGATTTACGGTAGTCATATATTACCATGTCCTGCAGTGTTTAAGTTGATGGTCACTGGGGCTGTGAAGGTGTTTCCAATAAATGCAGGAGCATTTACAGTTGCTCCTGTTTCAGCTTGCACATCAACACTGAATCCAGTGTGAGCATTGCTGCTCATCTGGCCTGGAATAGAGATAGAGAGATTAATTACATTGCTTAAATCACAACTTTAACATTTCTGATATTTTTTTCTTTTATCACTATTACCTTCTTTTAGTTTTTTGTTTTCCAGCTCATCTAGTGTGTTATCATGCTGTTCAACAGAAGCCATTGTCCTTTACTGACTTACAGCTGTTGGACAAGAACACAAATCTCTATAATGAATCATATGTTATCGGACACTTTCCAAAAATACAAAAAAGAGCAGAGTATAAGTGCTGTCAACCGATTTAAAAATAAATTAATAATTTTAGGAGGATTTTTGGTCATTTTCTGGTAATTGCGATAAACAAAAAAGTTTTTTATATATTTTGATATTCTAATACTTTCACATTAAATCTCCAAAATAATGTAGAAACAACATCAAGACATAAATATTTGTACAGATATTGCTGTAGCTGGCCAACAACGACCCGTTCGAGGACCTTAGCCAGAAAAGGTAGATTGGCAATAGGCCTATAGGTAGATAAATCTTCAGGATCAGAGCTAGGCTTTTTCAGAACTGGTGTATAGCGGCTGTCTTAAGGGCCAAAGGGATGTGCCCAGTAGCTAAGGAAACGTTAATAATTACGGTAATAGCAGGACATAAGCATGTGAAGTACATGTTTAGAACCTCATTATGCAAACGGTCAAAGAGCATGTGAAAGAGCTCATAGACATGATTCATTTCAAAGTATTATCTATGCTGACAGTTGTAAAATTAGAGAAGGTGAAGTGGACCAACCAAGACGAGCCCGTTAATCTGTTTAACTGTTAATGCGTTATTGTTGCATTCACTTGCACTAAATTAAAATTCTCTTCACACACATTATGAGTTGATGTCCATATCGCTCTTGGACTATCCCTGTCGTCAGTATGGTTGCTTAGCATAGTGAGATCAATATCATGTTTTGCTCCAAAATCACTGTATATACACGTCAGTCGTGTTTGAAATAACTTGCTTCTGTGGTGCCATGTTACTTCTTAACACAGAATGAGAAAGAAAATTATATAATTTTATAAAAAAAGTCTATACTCTGATACGAGCTGTCGGTTACATTATTGAGAAGTTGTGCCACAAAGCATATGCCACACCCCTCTTAGCTTGTTAATTTTCCTATTAACTTCTAACTCCACCCACCTGATCTCAAGCCAATTAGGACACTATCAGGCTTTATAAACTGCACCTGTGCCCATAGCACCTTCCTTCTGGTGCACATGGATGCACTGTGCAGAGGACTGAGTTCTTTCTCCTTTCTTTGTTTTTTCCTGTGTGTGCGTAATTGACCATGTAAGTGTCTTTATTTGACACTTAAATATTATTCTGTATTTCTTAAGTTTGTCCTAAATGTTTTTATTTTGCTGTATTCCCTGCTTAGGCATGTTCTTTAGTTATTTAGATGTGTATTTGAGATTTATAGTATGAGTAGATGGCCTCATGTATTGTTTAAATTACTTTATTTCCTGTGAATTTAATGTTTGTTTATTGTAAACTAAAACATTGTATTTCTGTTCCTTGTAGAAACCACACACCCCTACATACACACACACAATACCTGATTGGAAGAAAAATAAAGACCTGAACACCTGAGTGACTAGACTGGACCTGTTCTTACCAACAGCCCCATTGGCTTTAAGATAGCTACCTAAGCATCCTCTTACTCCATTTCAATTATATACATCATTCTGATGAAAATACCTGAGATGGCTTGAACACATTGCAATCTTGTTTATTGTCTTCATGTTTCATGAGTCAAAGCGTCTCTATCTGCATGTTATTCAGCTGTAGATTTCTGATGTCCATATAAGGGGTTTCCTATAAGGAAATATTCCTCCAGTATGAATGAAACCGAAATTACATGAGTGCTTAACGCACCTCATTTTGGAATCGAAACATATACTAAAGTACTTTGTAACATAGTAACTTGTTAGCCTGGCTAACGTCAGACCAAGTCTCATTTGAGACTTGGTCTGGGAACCACGTGTTCATTTTCTCGTATTTGAGGCGTGGTTTACGAATGCCCAGAGCCGTTTATTGGGCGCTATGAATGTCTATCAAATGCGCCTGTATGTAGCTCATAGCCAATCGCTTCAATTATACCAGATGACGTATGTAGAGTGACAGAAATTCGACGAGGAAAAAGACGATGGGTAAAGATTTATTTGTACACGATGGCGTTTAGCGAATATTACCGTTTGTGCAAGATAAACATGAGGGTAGAAGGTAAGGTCGAGTCTGATGCCATGTTGGATTCATAGATATAAACAAACTGCTTCGGTGTCGTCATCGTCTTGCTGCTCCCTCCCCGTTCTGTGATTGGTTCCCTTTTTCAGGGGAAAATCTGGTCCATGGTGTCCAGACTGCCTCGCAGCGTGAATAAAATCGCGCTGCGAGCAAGGCAGTATGGGGAAACCCAGGCTAGTAACTTGTAGTTTTTCAGCAAACTACTTATTTACTCATATTCATAGTCCTATTATTTTCCATTACTTCTACTTGAACTCAAGTAAATTATTTCTTAAGTAGCAATACTTTTACTTGAGTACAATTGTTTAGTACTCTTTCCACCACTGGTTGGGATGTAAGTGTGAATGATGAAACAAGACAATCAACAATCCTGTGATGCTCTCATGGCAAGATAATCTGATAAGATGAGCCGGCCCGAAGATTTAGTGCCAAAACGAAGAAGCACCTCAAAGATATGGCAGCATTTTGGTTTTAAAAGAGATGAACACATGCATACTGAAGTTATATGTAAAACATGTAAATCTCGAGTGGCAAAGCAAAGGGGAAACACTACAGATCTTTAGAATCACCTCAAAGCAAAGCACAACAATTAGTATCAGCTATATTTGCCAGAAAAATCTTCAAGCACAGGTGAATCAACCCTCATTCCCAAACCTAAGCAACAACAGCATCAAGCTGTGAAAGCCTAACACCATATCCTGCAAGCTCCCGGTGTCATATAGAGATATCAGAGGCCATAACACCCTATCTGGCAAAGTGTATGCTTCCGATCGCCACAGTCGGGAAACCAGCTTTTGTGCACCTGATCAATACTATAGACAAACGGTACAACATTCCCTCTCTGTCCTATGTTTCCCACACTGCTATCCCCCAAATATACGAGTATACTCGCGACTGTCATGTTGGAACTGAGAGATGTTGAACATTTAGCGTGTACGACAGACCTCTGGTCCAGTAGGACAACAGAGCCGTACATTAGTTTAACAGTTCATTTTATTGACCAAAGACTTTAAAATGAGAAGTTGGTGCTTACAGATGGCATATTTTCCCAGTAAGCGCAGCAGGAAAACACAGTTCTGGGACTGGAGAGGCTTTTTCTGCTGGGAATTTGAGTCAGGCACGTCTAGTGTGTTTTACCACGGACAATGCAACTAATATGATCAAAGCTGCGGTAATAAATTATTGACCCCGACTTCAGTGCTTCGGCCACAGACTACACCTTGCTATTGGTAAGTTTTAAGTTATTTCAGTAGTTTTAATTAGTTATTTTAACATCATTTTACATTAAACATGTTTTATTGTATATTCTGTCACACCTTTTCTAGTGCTGACACTATTTTAATAAATAAAGCATTATAGATAAGTTATAGATGTAACAGTTTTATTAAAATTAATTTTTATTTATAGTACAATTTTAATTTTATGAAACTATAACAGGTTCCAGGTGATGGCATTGAAGCCTCTTTAGGAGATTACAGATGAACCTCTGAATCCTCTGACTAAGCAATCGTTGAAGCAGAATTTAACAGACACTGTTCTTGAGGGGAATTGTTCCCCACTTTAGCAAGCTGGTGTAAAAGTATCTGTGTGTGCTTGGCACTAGCACACCCTCTGAAAGACTTCACAACACCTCAGGCAATGTAGTTACATGTCGACACACATCTCTGAAACCAAGCAATGTGGACATGCTGTTTTTTTTTAATAAGTTTAGTATGAATGCTGAAATGTGACTAAGCAAGCCATGTTAAGAAAACCGTAAGAGAGCAAAGAAGTAACTCTGTTTCAAGCATTTTTGTTTACCTGAATGTTCTTGATGTTTTTAGGTTGATATAACTATACCAAGTGGATCAAAGTGTTGGTGATTATTTATTATCACACAGCCCTAATAAAAGCCATGAAAAAGGACTCTGTGTTGACTCATGCTGGTTTTCTTGTAACATGTTTTGTTCTAAATTCGCTATATAAGAGTATACGAGAAGGACTTTTATTATGAAAAGTTTTACTGTGTACGCTGCTGGGTAACGTTAGTTTCCGCTATTCCGCTTTTGTGTTTACATTCACTTTCACCAGCCGTTTGTGCCACCATTTCCTCAGGTGTTAATGTGCGTGATTAAAGAAAGACCACATTCAATACCTTGTACCAGTGTTTCCCAACCTTTTTTCTGTCATGGCACCCTTAGAAAAGTTTCTACATTTTGTGGCACCCACCACAATCCAAAAACTGTCCAAAGTCATGTCTTGAAATTTCATTTTTAAACTGCGATCTTCTCTTAGGTCAGCGAGTTGTTCTTGTACTTGCAGTGGCATGCCTTTTGAACTTTCCAGTCCTGATGAACTCCAAGGATCAAGGACCCAGTCAAACTCAGCACAGGTCTAAGCTGGAAAATAAAAGTTGAACCTCTCCTATAGGACTTTCAGATGCTGGGTGATAAGCCCAGGGAGTTTGCTGTTTGAGTGTGCGTTGCACAAGGGAAACAAAAAAAATCAAGTTGGCCCTTTTCAACAAAAGAACGTTTTATTAGGTTATTTACGGTTTATTAGGTTACGGTTTATTAGGTTATTTACGGCTAAATATTTTTTTAGTAAAATTAAGAATTTTAATACATTTAAGAATAAGATCTATTTAAGAAAAATATTGAACATCAAAATATAGTTCAGCTTTTTTACAGTCTCAGCGATCGTGTTTTTTTTTTTTATTTATCTACTATTTCAGCCACAAGATAGCTTGCCTTTAAAGCTTTCCCAGACACCTTTGTACTCTTCATCATAATTCCCTCTTGTTTTTCGTGTTGCATTTTCAGTCGAATAAAATATTCTGCATCCTTGCTCACTAGAGATGGGTGATTTTTTTTGTCAGATACCGTTTCAGTTTGCTAGGAACCACTGATTCATTCAACAATTTTTCCACACATACCAGACACAGAGGAAGAGGACATGATGGATCTCAGATAAAGATAAAGCCATATGAAAAGTAATTGTCGATATACTGTCTTTTCTTCTTCTTAGTGCTGCTTTCAGCGGCCTGCTCTGGACTGCAGCATGAGGAAGTAGACGGTACAGAAGGATCTGGAGCTTTTCTTTGAACAAATCTGTCCATATTTTAGTTTTCAGAAAAGAGGATGGGGTGTGGTTGATGGGTGGGGGCGTGGTTTGGGGAGGCATGGCTAAGGGGTGGGGGCATGGTTGGGGGTGAATGCATCAAAAAATACTTGACAAATGCTTTCACAACCTTGCAACTATGTTATTGTACTTTAATACATAAAGTAATATATCCTTTCCATTCAATGTTTGGCCCGCAACAATAGAATACTATAAAAAAAAAGTTTAGCTTTAAGTGGGGAATTTCTTCTGTAACTCATTGGTAAATGTGCATTTGCACTTCGGCATGTTGCAGGCAGAAGTGCTCGTACAGCTGTCTGCTCGCTCATTGCCTCTTAGGGATTACGTCACATGCAGCGCCGCAGGTGTAGATTGCTCTAGTGCCGGTCAATTTAATGGCCCAATGAAAAATAATGAAAACCAGGACATTTTCATCACTTTATAAAAAACAGCCAGGACGGCAAGGACAGGACGTGAAAACAGGACATGTCCTAGGAAAACAGGACGTTTGGTCACCCTAATACAGGGATGTCCAATCCTGCTCCTGGAGGGCCACTGTCCTGAAGAGTTTAGCTCCAACCCCAATTAAACACACCTGAACCAGATAATCAAGGGCTAGTAAGACCTTGATTATCTGGTTCAGGTGTGTTTAATTGGGGTTGGAGCTAAACTCTGCAGGACAGTGGCCCTCCAGGACCGAGTTTGGACACCCCTGCCCTAATACCATCTCTGTACGATCGCTTCGATTGAGATCACATGTCAGAGAACGTGACACTATTTTATCAGTGTTATTTCACTCAAGCCCCTTTCACACAGAGATTCCGAAAAATACACAGATAAAGTGACCTGGGATTTGACCCGGGTTCGTTTGATTTTGGTTCATTCACACTGATTTTCCGGAATCAGAGTGCGTTCACACACAACCCGTAAAAATCCCGTAAAGACACATGACATCGAAGTGACTTGTAATAAGTTTGCTTATGAGGTGCGACTTCTCTCTCTCGAGAAATCCTGAGCTTTGGCTTTACATCGCATGCGATCTACTCGTTCAGTGAGGTACCTTGCTGAAATCGCACAGACATCGCACAGTGTATGTCTGCCTTTAAGGTAGGGGTGCCCAATCCTGCTCCTGCCGATCGACTGTCCTGGGGTGCGTTTCCCGAAAGCATCGTTAGCCAACTATGGTCGCAAGTTCCCTCGTTACCAATAGAGTTCAATGGACATTGCGATGAACTTGCGACCATAGTTGGCCAACGATGCTTTCGGGAAACGCACCCCTGCACAGTTCATCTCCAACCCTAATCAAACACACCTGCCTTTAATTTTCAAGTGATCCTGAAGACATTAATTGGTTGCTTCAGGTGTGTTTGATTAGGGTTGGAGATGAACTGTGCAGGACAGTCGATCGGCTGGAGGAGGATTGAGCACCCCTGTCTTAAGGAGTCTAAAATTAATGTCTGAAATTTGCGCATTTTAAAAAATAAATACGACCTCACGTTTTGTCAATCACGTTTACACACTGCCTCTGAAACTTCCGTCCGTCATAAAAAAAATCGGATCATGTTCAATTTTCTGCGTTTTTTGGAGATGGTCCTCACTGCAGAACACGAAATCCAAGGGGAGGAGTTGGATCTGGATCCCACCTTACATACCTAAACCTACCCATCTCCACCCCCTGATCCCTAAACCTACCCATCTAGACCCCTTAAATCTGGATCCAACTCCGCCCCCTGGATCTTGTGTACTGCAGTGAGGTGCTACTGTTTTTTTGCATCTGTAGCAAGCAGATGGTGCTTTGACAGTTCAGAGCTATCGAATGACTAATACGAAAAAACATATACGAAAATTTCGGACTGTGCAAGGACCTTTAGTCTTCATCTTCAGACAAAAATGCTTATTATTCTTAGTCACATTTTGGTCATTTTTGTCAACTTTTAGTCATTACATTTGTCAAACTGCAGTTTGTGTGTGTGTGTGTGTGTGTGTGTGTGTGTGTGTGTGTGTGTGTGTGTGTTTTGGTAGAGTGTGTATCTACACATGCACAGGACCCAAGGGCTGTATGTTTGCATTCACACATGTACATATGTAAAGTGAACATGATGAACATGCTCCTGAAAACTACATTTTTCTCTTATTTTCAGTCTCATTTTTAATGGCTGGTCATTTTTGACCAGCACACCAGAAGCAAAACAGAAGAATTTCAATTCAAACTTCCTGATTAAACATTAATGTAGACTAGTGTGATAAACAGTGTATTTTTACCCCCAGATTGTAATTAATATTTGCTAATTTATTTACAAATAATGCTTTTTTTTTTACTCAAAAACTGAGGTGCATAAGCTCAGATCAATGAGGCCTACGATTCAGTTTGAAAAAAAAAAATACAAAATCAGTTTTTAAAAATCAGTAAGAAAACAAGTTGACAATTTTTTTTTTATCCAATATCTTCTGTAGTCGCTGCCGGGTCCCTGATTGCATCCAGCTGTGTCTAATTACCTTGTCAGTCTCAGTCTGTTTTTAACCCTTTATTGTTCATGAGTCCAACATCCAGTTACTCAAGAAAACATGCAGTCTACCCAAGGGAATAATATGCTGATGTGATTTGCTGCTCAAGAAACATTTCTGATTATTACCAATGTTGAAAATCAATGTTTCAGGATTCTTTGATGAATAGAAAGCTCAAAAGAGATTTATCTGAAAAAGAAAGCTTTTGTAAGTTATAATTGTCTTTACTGCCACTTTTGATTGATGTATTGCATCCTTGCTTAATAAAAGAATTACTTTCTTTACAAAAAAAAAAAAAATCTTACTGACTCCAAACTTTTGAACGGTAGTGTATAATGTTACAAAAGCTTTCTATTGCAGATAAATGCTGTTTTTAAGGATGGTTTGTGCAGGGTGTCCGCGCGGTAGTAAAAAGAATCTACCAAAATTAAGGCCCTTGAAAGGTAGTAAAAGGTAACAAACGCAATTTGACCTGGTAGTAAATTTTTCATCACCACCTCAATATATGAGTTTCCATTTTTTTGCTTAATATTTGTGTCTCCATATTTTAACTTCATCTAGCATAATTTAAAAATATATACGGTGCTAACAACAGGACCTGACGGGCTCGACATTAACGCTTGTCTGGGACAAGTGGATTTTTTGAAGGGACAAGTAAAAGAGAACTTTCCTTGCCCGACCGGACAAGTAGCCTGATTAAAAGTCAATAAAAAAAACAAAAAAAAAAACTAGGGAATCATTAAAATGAGAGAATGATTCTGATTGTATCATATTTATTGTAAGTTGCGATCGATAGTGGATAAGTATTACTGACGGTAACAAGGTTGCACTGTTGAGGCTCGCGCAGCCTCTCGAGGAGAAATCCAAACAAATGTAAACTCAGTTTAAACTCAGTTAACAACATACTGCCAGTGCCACAATTCAAAATGTGTTTTAATATTTTTAACATATTATACAGTTTAGCAACCTCACACGACGAGTGCACGGCCAGTGTTTTCCTGAATACCATCACGACTGAAAATGTGACATTGCTTTCATACAACAGTTCAAATTAAGTCACTTACATTTTAGACACAATATTGACTGTTTTTGTTTTGTTTCAGCCGCGAAAATAGTTCCAAACAAAGATCACAGCAGAACCGTAACGCATCTCACAGCAACACTTAACCGTGTTTTAATTACTGAATGATTCAGCGTTTTAAACGAATTGGCTGAGTCAAAGATTCAATGTCCCATTCATAAACATGTCTCATTCTTGAATGAATCAGTTGTTTGAACGAATCGTTTGAATGAATGACTCAATGACTCGCTCATTAAGACGGTCGCCTGCCGCCTCCTACTGGCGGTTTACTTTCATGTTTAAAAGTATCATTCTTTCCAACGATTCATATTTGTATATTCAAAAATATTTAAAACGATCTCATATTCATAATAGTCTAGTAGCCAGCCCATAGAGCCCCATTGTGAACCCGGAAATGTTGAGTACACCAAAGTTTTATTGCAGAAATGTGAAGTATGGGTCCCCAGCATACAGAAACTGCCGGATGCTAATTTACATATGTTGAGCAATTTGCATAATTAGCATAATTAGCATTATTAGCTTAATCGTCCATTTTGACCACATAATTTGCACTGTATGGGCAATTTCTACAATATGTGAGTGGTTTTAGAGGTTTTAGAGGATGCTGATTTCATTTCTGGCACTTTCAGAATTCAAAATGGTAATTCTATAACAAATTTGGATAAATTTAGACATTTTTTATTAATTTCGGCCAAAATTTTAGGTTATTTTCATGGTAAACACAATAATCTCACATTTCAGAATCACAAGAGCTCTTGCTCTTTGATGTGAATGTTGCTAACCTAAATTTGTTTACATTTCTTGAGGTCCAGTTATGTTTTTATGCAAATAAGCTGTTGTAGCTAGCTGGTGTAGTTGTAATAAGTATGTTGTAAAGCAAGGGAGCATAGTCTAGTTTTAAAGTCGAAATTCACCTTGCAAATATTTTTTTCTTATCACCTTAATATTCGTAAAAAATCAGTCAAGGGATTTAATGTTGACATTTTAATGTTGATATTACTTATGTTTTCAAATTAAGATAAAAGGTGGACAGAGTTATAGTGACAGTATTGTTTAATACATTGTGAATTTCTAGTCAGATCCATTTTGTGTGTGAATCTGGTGTTCTAAAATTAGTTACCATTATTTAAAAATTTCGGATTCTTCTTTTTTTTTAATTCAGACTTCTTGTGGTTTGATAAGGAAAGGATTAAAAACAGTCAATATTCAGTGTTATTGCTGCTTTCTCAAGTTGTTGTGGAGGATTATTTAACCATTCAACTCTAGGGTTAAGTACTTTCAAAACAAAGAGAGATGGTTTGATCAAGTCGAAATGTAGGGAAAGAAGTGTCTGTTTGCTCCATGCAGTGGAAAAGTTGGCAACTTTAAAATATCTGGGTCCAAAGGAATCGCTACTATGCTAATTAAGAGCTCGGAGACACAGCCATACATGAGACTTTGTCAAACATTATTGCTACTGATGGTGCTTCATCAGCTTCTGTGCTATGTCACAAATCTTGCTACAGCTCATATACTACTAGCTCTAGAAACGTGAGCAAATGCAAGTCAGACTCATGTCAGAGTCAGCCAGGAAAGCGAATCATTCGTTCCCAACTCTCTGCCTTTGAGTATTCAAAAAAGTGCTTGTTCTGTGGTCTTATTTGTGAAGGAAAAGACTCTAAAAATCCTAATTTTTAGAGTCTTTTCCTTCACAAATAAGGCTGCAAATTTATTTTGCAGCCAGTGTAGTCTAGCAACTCTCCGTTGACTTTCGAGCTGGAAAAACCAAACTCTAGTCAGGCCAATCAAATCATGTATAGAGTCGGTGGGCAGGCTTAACAATGACGGCAGAGTTGTGATGGTTCTGCATGAATTCCCTGCTACTTGGAAAACAAAAAATGGCGGCTGCTGCTGGCGAACAGCGGTCTTTCCAATCGGCTTTGGCCGCGACTCTGGAGGACTTGGAGTTAAGCTTTTCTTTGAGAAAAGAACAAAGATCGGCACTTAAGTCATTCTTAAAAAAGGAAGATGTGTTTGTAGTTTTGCCGACCAGATACGGCAAAAGTTTAATCTGTCAACTAGCTCCGCTGGTGGGCAAACACTCTGGTTGGTTGTAGCGCTATCCTATTGCGTGAAGAGGGAATTTGAAAGACAACCATTTATCCCACCCCTCGGATTGAGCCGTGCCAGTGGTGAGTTGCCAGACCTAACATCTTGATGTAGGTCTGGCTTTCCAGGCTAATGAACGGCAGGATGATTGGGCAGAAGTTGTGAAGCTACGGGTGAATGGCATCATGGACCTACCTGCAGCTGATGCTCAGTATCACTCCAAGTGTTACAATGCTTTCAGGAAGGTACCTATTGACTCTAATGCAACTGCTAGTAAACCAATTGACAGCTGCCTAGGTTCTGTCATAGACCACATGAGTGCAAACAAGTCAGTGACTTGGACTGTCTCCAAATTACATGATGTTTTTGTAGCTAATTCTGGGAGTTTGTGCCGGAAACAAATGCTAGCATACCTGTGTGATTATTATGGTGATGCCGTTATTGTACTGAGAGTTGAAGGATGTCAGACGATTGTTGGCTTTAGGCCGTACATTGCTAAATAACTCAAATTAGTAGGACAAACTGGCCTCTTCAATGATGATGATGATGATGTCGACAAGTTTGTCAGAAAAGTGCGGGGAGAGGTCCAGAATATTCCATTGCCTCGTGAATACGACTTTGGCAGCTTTAGGCATGAAAGGGTAATTCAATATACAAGTCCAACTCTCCTAAGACTTGTCTCCAGTCTTGTGTCCAGGGTAGAAACGGTGACCAAACCAGCACTCACACTTGCTCAATGCATCAGCACATCCGTAAAAGCTGGAATCACACAACTTTGGGGCTAGCTGTAAAACTTCATCATAAGCATGGTAGTTCAGAACTGGTTCGGGACCTAAATGAGCATGGTCTTGTTGTAACATATGATGAGGTCCTCCGGATTCCGGAAATCAGCTGCCAAATACGCCTCAGATGATGCAGATACACTGAAATAAATGATTCGTTGAATTTAATCAAAAAAAATTTATCGTAAGTGGTTGCATTCAATTTATTTTACCTACATTTAAACAAATGCATTAAGTTGAACTAAAATTGATTAAGTTCAATGAATCATTTTTTTCAGTGTAAGTACCTGCGGGTATGGACTGAAGAGGTGCATTGGCCCTATTCACAGTTGGGGTGATAACTTTGATCTTGTAGTCTTCACACCCAATGGTTGCTGCACAAGATATGCCATGGCCATTCAGTTTGTGCAAAATCCTGCAGGGATCCTGTTCCCTGGAGTGGCGACTCCAGATGGTGGGATTACGTCACTAAAAGTTCCCCGTCTGACAAAGCTCCAAGCTGAGAAATTCTGTCCGGTAGCTAACAGCAGTCTTGCCATTGAACATTATACAGGCCCTAAGAAGCTGACTCCACCCGCTCTGAAAGAAGTGCCAAGAACAGCTACTGTCCAAGAGAGAATCCGAGAGAGGGCTTCTAGAGCACAGAGGAGGGATGATGCTTCCATTCTACTCCTCTTCCCCTGGACTGGTCAGCCTACAATGTTGTGCAAGATCATCACAGTGATGAAGGTGTGTCTAAAATGAAGAATATAAGTGTCTTTAGACCATTGCTCGACTCACCAGGACAGACGAGGATAGTGAAGATGATGAGGCTGCCTTTTGTTAATTAATTGTGAGGCATAGCAGTTTGCCTGAAGGTGGTAGCCAGTGTGTGCTTTGTGTGGTGCGGAGGTGAGGCCCTCTTGGTTAGCCTTTTGTGTGGTGGGCTGACCCGGGTTGGCCAGACTCAGTTTTAACTCTTGCATCTGGCGGAGTTTTAACTGGGTCCCCGTTGGATCTTGCGACTTGCGGACCAACCTGGACAGCCCTTCTGCCATTCGGGCATTGCCCTAGCGACTTGCGTGGCCTGTCTTGAATGGCATGTATATAGTGTATATTTGTACATAGTTTGTTGATCACACATGGTGATGGGCTTAGGTGATGTCATCTCATTGGGTGTCTTAACCCTCTGAGGTCTGAGCTGTTTTCTGGGCCCTGGAGGTGTTCTGACATGCTCTGACATTTCTGGTTATTTCTGTTACTTGTGACATTTTCATGGCTAAAGTCTAATTACACTGTATTCAGCACAAACTCTGCTACAATAATATATCAGCAGCATGTATGTAAAAGTTTGTAGTTTTGAGATAATGACATTTATGCGTGGTTTTTGAAAATACAAAAAAAAATTCTCACTGAAATAAGGCCATGAAACCCATACTGATTATTTCTTCACAAGACTTTTGAAAATTGTATGACGTAGCCTAGAATATTTGCTGCAAAACTATGTGAAAATCACCCTGACTGCTCATTCAGATAAGACAATATATTGATTTAAAAATTTTACGACGTGTTTTGTGTGAAAAAGCCTTATGCGAGAGCTCATTAATATGTAAGCTTTTCTCACCTGAGAAAGACAAAGAACCTCCCCTAACGGCCCTATTAGGAGCTATCAGGCCCCTATCATTCTGAGCAACCTTGCACAATACTGTAAATGAGGAGATTTAAAAAAGAATGGCTTTTAAATTGTTTGGATTTATTTACAACACAACATAATCCAAAGATACACAACAAATGCCAAAAAAGCACTTCAAAGACAGAGACCTTTGTGCCATTCCTAAAAACATTGTACATACCTTTCATTTCCAAGATTTTCACTTTACCATGTTCACGTACTGAGACTCATGTGAATGTTGAAGTCCTCAGTGGCATCTGGGACCTGAAAAAAAAAAAGTGAACATACTGATATCAAGAGAAAGGCCTGCACGATTTTGGAAATAAATATTAGATTTTTCTGGTTAAAATTGCATTTTAAAATTCCTTTTTAAAATTCACAGAATACACACACACACGTTTCCAACGATATATAATATAATGAACACCAGGTTTGTTGTGCCTTGTAGGCATAAGGTATATGCTCAGTGCGGATAAAATAATAATAACAATAAATAACCTATAGCAGCCTATAAATCTTCCAAAAGAAGCTAGAGAAAAATATATTGATTATCATGTTACTTCAAATGTTTCCATCCGTTATGATGATATGAAATGAGATAATAATAAAAACATGAAGCCGTTTGGTGCGTTTTGCTTTCATCCAAAATATGATACATTCAAACGCGATCGCTTGCAAAATATGATACATTCAAACGCGATCGCTTGCAAAATATGATACATTCAAACGCGATCACTCTCAAATATAAAACATTATGGTTACCATAAACATATCTATGTTTGAGCAGATATCCACAAACACAGTAAACACATATGATACATTCAAACGCGATCGCTTGCAAAATATGATACATTCAAACGCGATCACTCTCAAATATAAAACATTATGGTTACCATAAACATATCTATGTTTGAGCAGATATCCACAAACACAGTAAACACGGGTCTAAATATTATAATATTCCCCATATATCTAGCAACAGTTCAGCTGCAACGTGACATTTATGCAACAATAACAAACTAGGCTATGTAAGAATTTCTTACCTTATCTTTCTTGTCTTCAAATCGCGTTCTTCTTCTTCTGAGGTAGCCTAAATCCAATGTAAGCTCAGGCACGTCTTTCAAACTCGACGAAAAGTGAAGTGAAGTGTTTTGTTGTTGAGGTAACGAGCGCGTTCGCGTTCCATGTGGAGATTTGCATGTGAATATCTTTTGCGCGAGTAGGCGTGGCCAAATTAACTGTAATGAGCAAGCGTTTGAGAAGCTGGACATCTTGTTGGTTTTATACAAATTACTTAAACAGAGAATATTTGTTTTCGTTTTGAATCCGATCATTTAAAAGTACACACTTAAATGTTTATAAAGGTATATGGCTCATAAATGTGTGACAAGTATTCGCTGAGTTTTGTTTCAGTTTATAGACGTGCTCAAGAAAAAAAAGTTCACCGCGACGGAGAGGCAGAAAGCACACCCTGTTTATTTTCTTTATTTTACAAAAGCACAATGTTTTGATTTGATTGTAAGTGGACACATACAAAAGGAGAAATATCACAGATTCTTTTTTTATATTTCTTTTTTCTGTATGACCATAAATGATGGAGTAATTTAAGTTTATAGTGCTACAATGTGGGGAAAATCCGGCAAAACGCGTCGGCGCGTTTGTCGACCTCAGAGGGTTAAAGAGCTACCCCATTAATATGTATCGTACAGTTGCAGGATCCAAGTTATGTCAAATACTCGCATTGCTTTTCCCTCCAGAAATGCTTAACATTCAGCCTAACAAAGATTCATTTTATCCAAAAAGCAATTTTGAATTCAGCCTCACCACACCCTAAACAATGCATCAATATTCACAAGAGCACTCAAGATTCTGAAATGTAAGTTATTTTGTATACCATAAAAATAACCTAAAATTATAACTGAAAGTAATCAGAATTTGCCTAAATAAATCAAAATATGTAATAAAATTAGCTCTGTGAAATCTGAAAATGGCAAAAATGAAATCAGCATCCTTTAAAACCTCTAAAACCACTCACATATTGTAGAAATTGGCCATACAGTGTAAAATATCTGCTAAAAATGGACGATTAAGCTAATAATGCTAATTATGCTAATTATGCAAATTGCTCAACATATGCAAATTAGCATCCGGCAGTTTCTGTATGCTGGGGACCCATACTTCACATTTCTGCAAAAAAACTTTGGTGTACTCAACATTTCCGGGTTCACCTAGTTGGCTACTAGACTATAACATTATATAATGCAGTTGTAAATTTTCAGTGTAAATTATTTAATTTGATCAGCCCTACCTAGGGTAACAACAGCCCTATATTATCTTATAAGGCTATTCCAATTTAATCTATTGATACAATTTAAAACTAATGATGAAGCATACATTTAATAAGATTTGGGGGGTGGGGGTGGCACCATATCTGCACCTTTAAAACAGATTTAAATATATCAGAGCTGATTGAACACAGATGAGGATATTTCTTCAGAATAAATTATATTTACAGCACACACACACACACACACACACACCAAAAAAATTCCGGACAAGCAACTTTTTTACTTGGACAAGTGAATGACATATTTACTTGTCCAAAGGACAAGCACATGAAAAGGCTTAATGTCGAGCCCTGTGAGTCGGAGTTGATAGCAATGACAAAGTGGCAAGGTTATTATTCACCTTATTAGGGCTAAGGGCTATGGTTAGGATAACTCAAGGGCTAGGGTTAAGATAAGGACAACTGAAACTCAACTCGACACATAATTGACAATGACAATACTTAATGATCACAATTAAACATTAGTGTACCTAATTTGTATGATGGGTATACCTTATAGTAAGTAGTAAGTAGTGCTTTGCATACCCCCCCCCCCCCCCCCCCCCCCCCCCCCCCCCCCCTTAGTTTCCTATAATGATCCATGATTGTCCCTTATTTTCCTTTTCTGAAGTTGGCAACCCTTCCTACATCTTGGATGAGTGGAGGGTGGGTAAATAAACAGCAACTTTTCCTTTTTGGGTGAACTATCCCTTTAAGATGGCTGAGTATTGTTTATTAGGCATTGAGAAAGTTAACACGATCAAAATGTTTGCTGTTTTTTTTTTCTTTATCAAAGTAGTTGATTTATCTCGTAATTGTCAGTTTTAGTTAACTTCAGATAAATGCCTCTAAGCTGCATAGGTTTTCAGCACATGTGTAAAAACACAGATTATGCTTTTTTGTGCTAACACATAATGTCCAATCACACATTTTGCATTCAAAAGCAAACAAATTGTATTTATGTTGCTTTATTTTCGCAATGATATTTGAGAGGTACTTCTATATTTCTACAACTCTCTTGTGTTCAACACTTACAGTTACACTTACAGTGCTGCTAGTTTCACTGAATGACTCTTGTTATAGAGTTCATCATATAGACAGAAGGAGGCAGTATTATATCAAAACTGTCTGCAAAGGACATGAAGCTGTTGAGTGATAGTTTCTGCTTCAAAGAGATTAGAAGGCATTTTAAGAAACACTGTTTGAGAAACCTCACTAATGAACACCGAAACAGTGATTTCACAGTATGTGACAACAATATCGGCTTGATTCATTCACTAACACACACTTCTGTTCATCTGTTCGATCATGACATGAGGAAGTTAAAATAAAATCATCAATATCATTACACTCAGAAGCACAAAGTTATCAATGACACATCATAAGACGACACACATACATGAAAACAACTAAAGAAAGATGAAACACTCACCTCAGCTAATGTTGTAGAACTTTGTTTCCTCTGAGCTGTCGTGTTGAACTGACATTTCTTTCACTTTCATAAAGGAAATAGTTTTTCAGAAAGAGACATAAAAATCTGAAGAATAACATCTATAAACACACTATTATATGCTCCCAGTCAGCGGCGCGTCTTCAAAGCATGACTTGATTTACTGCTGCAATCCACTGAAGCTTTACGGGATCGGGAAGTTCCCACAGCATTATCAGATCGCAGGAAGCGCATTCATGTCCATGTCCATGCGTCTGTTTCTCAGTACTTGCACTGCAGGAAGTTTCTGCTACTAAAGTCGGAAGTTTACAACCAGAAGTAGGAGGTTTAGTCTGTCGCTTGTGGCCAGCGTCAGGAGGGAAAATAATGACTAGAGAGAGTGATCTTATGAATAAGAAAGGGTAGAGAATCTCCAGATCCAAACACAAGCAAAAAAGAAGATCTGCGTAAACCTGAAGGAGCGGATAGAAGTTGCTTACGCACATGTAAAATATCATGATCATCATCAGACATACATTGTCATTTAGTTCCTCTAAAGCTCACAAATCAGTTTTTTTATAACAGTAAACACTCTTTCCATGTAGTTGCGATGTTATATTGTGTCATGTTTATCAAATTAAAACTGATTAAAAAATGTAGACTCCACTTCATTGATAGTAGCTTATGTTGAACTTTATTCTTGTTCAAACAGACGCTGTATGAAGTAGTAGCCTACATAAAGTATTGAATGAAAATGTCTCTGAAACATCTGTGTATTATTTGGCAAATATTGCATTTATATTTCACTTCAGCTGTGGTAAAGTATGCAAACACCACGTGAGCGGTCACTACGGGAACCAGAAAGTGTCCGACTTCACGTCTCCGTTTGCAGCTCCTCCCCGCCTGCACGTGGCTACTCTCGCCGATCGGTTACATCCAGCCGATGTCCAGCACACCTATATTCAGCATCTGCTGCTGCATTTATTGAACAAAACTTGTTTTGGAGGTATGAAAGTACATTCTTTCATGAGATGTATTTTTGTCATACTGTCCTGACATTTTGTATGAATGAATCTTAGTTTGAATTATTGTTTTGTTAGCTTCTAAAGCCTGGTTCACACGGCAGGATAATTAGGCCGATTTTAGCCCCGATTCACCCCTTCCGACAATCTTAAGGATGCTCCGATTATCATAAAATAATCTGATCAGATATTCCTTCCGTGTGTGGTGTGTTAAAGGGATACTCCACTTTAAAATGAAAATTCTGTCATCATATACAGTACCAGTCAAAAGTTTGGAAACGTTACTATTATCATTCTAATATGCTGATTTATGATCAATGTTGGAAACAGTTGTGCTGCTTAATATTTTTTTTTATAACCTGAGATACTTTTTTCAGGATTATTTGATGAATAAAAAGTTCAAAAGAACTGTATTTATTTAGAATAGAAATCTTTTGTAACAATATACACTACCGTTCAAAAGTTTGGGAACAATAACTATTTTTTTTTTTTTTAAATTAGTACTTTAATTCAACAAGGATGCGTTAAATTGATAAAAGGTGATGGTAACGATTTATATTGTTAGAAATGTTTTTATTTTGAATAAATGCTGTTTTTATGAATAAATGCTGTTAACGTTTTACTCATCAATGAATCCTGAAAAAAGTATTCCAAAAAAATATATTAAACAGCACAACTGTTTCCATCATTGATAATAACTGAGTATCAAATCATCATATTAGAATGATTTCTGAAGGATCATAAGACACCAAAGACTGGAGTACTTGCTGATGAAAATTCAGCTTTGCATCACAAAAATAAATTACATTTTAAAATATATTAAAAAAGAGAACCATTATTTTAAATTGTAATAATATTTCATAATATTACTGTTTTTGTTTTTTTTTTACTGCAGGCTTGATGAGCATAAGAGACTTCTTTCAAAAACATTAAAAATAGTACTGTTTCCAAACTTTTGACTGGTACTGTAATCACCCTCATGTTGTTTCAAACCTGTATGAATTTCATTCTTCTGCTGAACAGAAAGGAAGATATTAAGAAGAATATCAGTAACCAGACAGTTTCTGGTCTCATTGACTTCCATAGTAGGAAAAAAATATACTATGGAAGTTAATAAGACCAGAAACTGTCTGGTTACTGACATTCTCAAAATCAAAACAACCGGCGGCATGGCACACCAGAAAGTCCGGTGGACGTCGGAGATGGAGGACCAGCTCGTCGACCTGTGGCAACACCGTGAATGTTTGTACAATGTTTTGTGTAAAGAATATCATAACCGAAATGACAAGGAGAGGAATTGGGCAGAAATTGCTGCTGCACTTGAGATACCAGGTAATGTTTATCTACACTACCCATTGCTAGCATGACTATAACATTCATTCATATAAATGTCCCGTGTTTGTTCATGTCAGTGGAAGAAGTGAAGAGGCCACAATACGCGGTTTTTTGACGGCATGCTTATGGGGCGGGCAGCTAGCGGATCGTTAGGAAAGATTAGATGAATGTGATCATTTATGTTTGGGCCTGAAATCGCTGTTACAACCTTTAAGGCAGTTCAGTGTCAATTTCTTATTCATGTTCCATTTCCAGACACTTACAATTTGTAACTTATACTGAAGAAACAAGTAAAAAATGCTGTATTTACAGAACTATACATTTGTCAATGCAAACAAGGGAAAAAGAATTACTGAATATGACATGTTTGAGCCTAAATGTAGTTGTCCTGCCAGGAAACCTTGCCTGCAGATGAAACAAAGTAGCTCTTCAGCTTGTCTCTTATTTGTTTGGCAGCCATGGAGCTGTTGCAGGGTTTTCCAGGTTGAAGAGGACCAGACCATCTTGTCTCCAGGTACCCTTCACAAATCTGTGGTCACCGTCTTCTGAGTCAATCAGGGCTGGAGGTGCATATGTGTCAGACCGAATCCCACACAAATAATTGTGGAGACTGTGATAACTGACGACAGGAAGCAATTGCAAGTAAACTCGTTTATTGAAAATAACAGTTCAAAAATGTAGAAGATGCAGCAGCTGATGGGTGGCGCAGGGACTTCGATGGTCAACAGTGGTGCAGATGAAGTGACGACTTGAGTGCGTTGGTAGTGATGAATAATATCCAGACATAGAACGACATACACAGAAAACACTGAACAGGAACAAGGAAGCATAAACTGGAGACGTATCACAGGACTGGGAACACACACAGCACGGGAGACTGAAACAACGATCTGACAAAGGAGATGAGAAAAGAGTGAGTATTAAAGGATGATGAGATTAATTGCAGTTGGCGCCGCGAGTATGAACAGCTGGCCGCTGATAAACAATGATGGCCGGTCACGCCCATTCACACACACCCACACACATGTAAAAACATAAACACGAGACAAGCAGGAAACACTGCATTCATGAACCGTGACAGAGACACACACAAGCTAAGGCCACCTTCTGTACCTTGTCTGCGTTGAGCATTATGGTGGTGAGGAATACTCTATACCTGTTTGCAAGTATTCCGAATCCATTTTCCACAACTCTGCGTCCTCGAGAAAGCCTGTAGATAAAAACTCTCTGCTGATCGTCCATCTGACGAAATGAGTATGGCTTCATGAGGTCTGTGCGCAAAGGATAAGCATCGTCGCCCAGGAACACAAAGGGTGCTTGTATGTCTGATTGTGGAAGTGGTTTTGCTGCAGGGATATTAAGAAGACCCTGGTCCAGTGCCTTCTTGAAATCTGACTCATTAAACACTCCTGCATCTGATGCTCTTCCCTGTGCTCCCACACTAACATACAGAAACTGGTAGTTGGCATCAACAAGAGCCATCATTAACACAGAAAACCGCCCCTTGTAATTACGGAAGATACTTCCACTATGAGCTGGGGGCAAAATGTTTATATGTTTCCCCATCTAGGGCACCAAGGCAATGGGGGAGCTGCCACTTTTGATGAAAATCTGTTGCTATGTCCAGCCATTCCTCCTCTGTAGTTGGTGTCTGAAATGACAGATTTATGCATCAGGGAAAAGATCTTAAATCAACTTTCAGTGAGGACCACTGTAATATTTGAAGTGATATCAAATATTTGTTAAATACTTTAGACTATTTAAAATATATATGTGGCGGCACAGACAGAGGGACTTGGAGGTGATCAGCTAGCGACTACGCCACCCTGGGATCTTGCCAGGGACAATACAATGGAACTTCGGATTAACGGCGACACAGGTTCATTCACAGTAAAGTGGCAGGAGACGTGGATACAAAAATATATACATTTTATTAGAGATAAATACTTTATATAAAATTAAAGCACAAAACACAATCAACAACAATTAATATAGACACAACAAAGTCACTATTCAACAAGACACACACAGAGCGACCTGAGAAGTCAGCGAACAAGGAGCCGAGGCAGAGCAGGGGATAAAGGGCACATAAGGCCTCCACGGCAAGTCACCTTTCCCGTACACCTGTGCACACACACTCACACACACGTACACACGCCACTCATGACACAGCACTCGTGAGAAAGACCACCACCAGCAATCCGCCCCTGCTTTACGCACTCAGCTCCTGTAACGACAGAATGAAGTTACACTCAGAATGGTCACAGTTGAAACACACTCAGAATGGTCGCTTCACGGAGACAACAAATGGAATTAAGGTGTTCGCACTTTTCAATTTAAACCTTACAAATTCTAAATCAAAATACAAAAATAACTAATAGAAAAGAAAAAGATATAAAACACACACACACACACACGTAATACACAAACACGAAAGACAACGATGTCAGTCCAATTGTTAACAGCAAAGCAACAGCGCCTTCGGACAGTAGTTCCACGCAGTCCAACCGCAAGAAAGCTAATCGGCCATGCAGACGCCACCAATCCGTACTTGATGCATCTATAAAATTACAAGTTAACAATCAGACAAATTCATCATTTAACTACGAACAATTACTAAAATCTGTTTCTCTCAACAGAAGATCGCCATGCGACCTAGGCGATAATAACTTAAATCACATACCTTATGGGTGCGATCCCTGGGAACCAAACCGGTCAGGCAGATAAACGCATACATGCAGGCTGAGGGCTCGTCCAGTCGATCGGGAGGACAGCGTGTGCCAGCGTGTTTCATTTGTGTGTGTATTTAAAAAACAACAACAAACATTTCATTAGTAATGTAATCTACTTTAGACATTACCTTGAGATAATCCTTAGCAAATGCTCAGTACAGGGCTTCACATGTTTCAGTGACAATCTGGGAGACGGTTGACTTTCCAACTCTAAACTGGAAGTTTAACGATGTAAAGGACTCTCCTACAAGATAAAGAAACAACATTAGTGGCATTCACCCGATTTAAACACAATAAACGAAACAGGCTGTTGCAAACAAAAATCCAAAAATCTTAGTGTTAACACCAGTCTCTCCTTCGCAGAAATGGACAGCCTCATGTTTGTATCCTGCTTTCTCAGTCCCTCCAGAAACTCGTGATGTTGCAATCGCGCCAATTTACGCAAATTCAGCCAATCCACGCGTTTTATTTGCGGCCTTGCAATTTCATCCAATCACCACGACTTTACCGCAAATTCGACCAATCAGTTTGGTCCGTCACTGCACGTGGCATTATTTTCACACAGAAGGACTTCCTTATCAGAGAAAGCAGGCATGAGCGCAAATACATCACACTTACCTACAAATATCACTGCGAAAGACCCGTGCAAAGCAATTCCCTAATGTTCTCCATGAAAGTGGAGGGAAACTATTTTGCACTGTGTGCAACATTGTCGTAGAACACAAAAGAAAATCCTCGCTTGACCGACACTTCTCTACAGCAAAACATGCCAGAAGGATGTCCGTGCAAGAGCCTACACGGCAAGTGACTATCACAGAAGCTGTTGCTCGCAAATCCATCGCAAGCAGCGAAAGGAACAAGGTAAACAACAAAACTTCATAACGTTTGTAAAACTAGGTCTGTGGTGGTTTGCTTTTGTCAGTTGTCAGGCAGGCCTTGCGTGGGCACAGGTGATATTGCTAGCGAGTTTGAGAGGGGCAGTTAAAACTATTTTTCATGCTTTCACACGGTAGTTTCATCAATCATTTATCCAGTGTTTCCCCTACATAGACTTAGCCGTGGCGCAACAAAATGCTAAAAGTCTAAATATTTTACGGGGACAACATGATTTTTTTCTTAATTGAACCTGCGCTGCAGCCTCCTGAGGAAGCAGCGGTTCTCTGCTGTCAGATCTGCATGTGATCAGAGCGTGCAGAAAGCCGCGAGGGGGGGCATAACTGATCCTCGTTAAACCCAGAGCATTCGATATACTTAGAGTTGTGACAACCATTGACTTTGCTGTATGAGCGGTCACGTGACTCATTGAGCCCTCAATAGTTCCAAACAGTGTAACGACAATGACTATGACATCCGGTCACATGATGTTCAAATTAGTGAATCATGATCTCCAAACACATCCTTCGTTGTCTCCTTAGACAACAGGTCTGTTCATGGCGCCTTTAAGTCTGCTTGAACGGTCAAAATTGCATCTTTGTGGCTCCCCAAAGGGACATTTGAGTCACAAAGGGAACCCTATTTTTGGAGAATCCCCTCTAAAACCCCCATGCCTTTGAATCACGTGACAAGCCTCAAAGACATTCCAGACATTCCACGCACACACACACACACACTCGTGGACGTTAAAACAAATCCCTTACATAACAAGCCATTACTAAATGTTGATATGTATTCCTGTGTTTCTCAAGTGTTGTCACTGGCCATAACGGAAACACTGACAATTTTATTGTGTGTTTAATCCAACGTTATTTGTGTGTAATGATGCATATGAATGTAAACTTATGCTCTCCTACCCTGTCTTCCTTTTATCCTTTACCTGCCATTCTTGGTATCTGTCTGACCGTCCTGTTTTAATTCAACCAGTCACACATAGGAGATTACAGTAAAATGTATTGTTCTGTGTGTATAATCTTAAGAGGAAATATGAATTCTTTCTCTCATAAGACATATGGTCAAGGGAGGCGTGTCTTCTTTAAACAAAGAAACTTTTTCCCGCTTCAGATAAGAAGATCTGATTGGCTGTTGTCTCAAAGAGAGGGCGTAAACAGAGGTCTGTTAAAAGGCAGAGACCCCCACTTATCTCCCTCTTATCCCTCTCTCTCATCCCCTCTCTCTCATCTCTCAGCCCTTCCTCCTCTCCTCCCCGGCGCAGCGCTTCTCCAAGGAACATCTGAAGAAGGCCCTGGCCTTCTCTATCGAACGAACACATGTTCGAGTCGTAGCTGCGTCCTTTGCAACCAAGATTTGCAACCTCTCCCGTCCCGGGAGATGAATCTGAACTTTCTCTGTAACGTTATATTCAGTGAGCCTTTTTAAACTTCCCGCGACACCGGAAGACGCAGCAGAAACAGGACACCGTCCGCGCTTTCCTGCCTCTCAGCATCACCCGAACAGAAGACAAACTTGCAAGTATATTAATTTATAAAAAGCTGTTCCAGGTGTCTCGTGAACTTAGGTTTCTGTATGTAATAATTACTAGCTTTTCCCTTCTCTCTATTTCTTTCTTTCTTTCTTTCATTTCATTTTATTCTGATCACGTATGTTATTGTTTGGTTAAATGTTTGTTTGTGTTTATTGTTTGCATTTTTACGTACGTTTATATTCGTAGCCCATATAATCTCTAGTCTTACATTTATTAAAATTCATTAATACTTTTCACTGTCTCTGTGTTTGAAAACCCACCTTATAAGTCAATGAAACTAAAAGATCTAAGCTACAAAGCTCGATATTGTAGACTACATTGAGTAGCTCTTAATTCATAAACTCAGAAAGTTTGATGTTCCTGGCCAGAAGATAAAACTTTCTTGGAGTTTGTAAAGGGATACCCCTTCTTAACTGTGATAATCTCACATTTATTTGCTGGACGAATGACTGATGACCAAACCAGTTACAGAACAAGGTAATCTCGACAATTGATAAAATAAATGTACATGCGATTTCTGAATTATTATGACCATGAGTTATATATTTCCAAAATTCCCTATATCCTTGAGCTAATTCACATTTACCCAAGTCGTATTTGTTACAACAGAGTGCTCTAATTAAAAATTACGTTTCTGAGCTGCCTCCCGCAGGACCCGTTCAAACCGACTGACAGCGCCGAGCTGTTTGGAACTTTTTAGAGCTACATGAATCACGTGACTGCGTGCCGGCGAGTTCAAAGAGTGTCGTAACTCTCAATATATGGCACTGGTTCCAAACAAACCCCGAGCTGTCAGAAAAGTGAAACCTTTCGAAGAACAAACGTTTTTTAATGACTTAGACAACAGGACAAGGCCATAAAGTAAATAAATTAGTTTTCAGTTTGCATAATAAAATGATAAAAATAAAACTTGGGAAAAGGAAAATTGAAAAACTGATATCAGTATTCCTGCTGCTGCTCCTGATAAAGAATAAAACATGACAGTAAAAGCTAAATTAGTTACATAACATAAATATAAGAGTTGTAAGGGTGAAGCATGAACTAATATTAATGTTACCAAGCAAGTGACCATATGTGTGGACAAGTAATGCAAGAATAAAGGAGGAGATAATAGTGATAGTGAGTGAAGACACTATCACTATTTTTTTTTTTTTTGTGTGTTATTTTTACAATTGGCCTGTTGGCAACCTTATTCAGTCCTTTGGGCTTACCCATGGGCACCACACTGGTGACCCCTGCTTTAAACAGTGTTCTAAGCAGGGTCATTTTTAAAGTTTTGTACTGGTCAGTCTTTTAGAAACAAAATGGTTAACATTGTGCATTGGGCTGTACTGGAGACAGTAATTGTTTAATGTCATTAACAAATATGCATGTTCTGTTTACTCTTTGTCTCCTAAGATATGTGAAGACTGGGTTGCCACATGCACTGCCTTGAATATCCCACTCTCCAAAAGTGACCACCCAGCAATGAGGAAGTTTCTTTTTGAAAATGTAACGAATGGAGGAGCCATTCCTGGATTTCACCAGCTGCAAGAAAAATACCTAGGCAATGTTTACCTGAAAGAAAAGGAGGCACTCAGAAAACGTTTAGCCAAAAAGCCTGTTGCAGTCATATTTGATGAGACTCCAGATGTAGAGGGGAGATGTGTTCTAAACATTCTCATTGCACCCTTGGAAAGGGATGAATCTGGGAGAATACTGGCCTACTTGGCAGACACCGTCTTCCTAGAGCAGTGCAACCACTCAACTGTCTCAGTGTCTGTGGTCAAGTGTCTGCAGGAATATGACATAGCAAATGAGGATAGCAAATGAGGATGTCATTGTTTTTGACACCAACAATGCAGCCTACATGAAGAAAGCATATACAGCTGCTTTGCAGTCTTTATTCCCAAACTCACTGCACGCTACGTGCATGGCCCACATAATGAACCTCATCGGTGATGCCTTCCGCAGACCTTTTGACCAGCTAAATGCATTCATGCTCAGCTTTTCGCAGATGTTTTACCATGCTGGCTCTCGGAAAAGAAGATACCTCCAGTTCATGTCAGGAAAACATCCTACCAGACAAAAGGCAACCATGGCTCCAAATCCCTGTGCTACACAGTGGAACTCCTGGTTCAGTGCGGTGCAATACCACTCAGAGCACTTTAAACTCTACAAGGAGTTCATAGAGATGGAAATAAAGGTAAGACTCTTCCTTCTTTTTAGTACAAATTCTCACAATGATAACAAGTTTCCAATTCATCCCAGTTTAGACTAGCATGTGCCCTAATAAACATGTTAAAGTTTTTGCATATGGTTGTGTGCTTTTGGATTTGCTTATGTAAATTGCGTTGAAGCAGGACTAAATTCTGTTTTAATTCTATTCACAGGTGTGTGGCAGCAGTGCACCGCAGTCTGTGGAGAGACTCCATGAGATGCTACAGAATGAAGACATGGCTCAGTGTCTCCAGGTTCAGCTCAGCATCATGGCAGATAAGTGTGAACGTATTCTACAGCTACTTGACATCTTTCAGAGCAGGAAACCTATAACCACCAAGGTTTTTGACTACTTCGAGGATCTATAGATGAACTTTACTGCAAACAAGGAGTTACAGTATGAATCCTGTGCTGAGCACTTTGAAGGGTGTTTGACCCTCGTTACATTTCATTCATGGAGGACAGTGTTTCTGGCTACACACACATCCCAGGCTTCAGTGCTGTCCCCAATGATGAGTTTGATGCCTACTTCCAACGCCTGGGTCCAGCAGCACTCAAAGTGTCAGCATGTGGAGTGGTAGATCTAGATGTGTTTTGGGATGGGCTTCTCGAGAGACTTCCTGTCCTCAGTGCCTTAGCCAAACGATACAAGGATGTCAACGTGAACTCAGCAGATGCTGAAAGAAGCAACAGCCTTTACAAGCTTGTGCTATCAAGCAGAAGAAGATCAATCACTAACAGCAACCTCAAAGCCTTGGTCTTCTTGTACCACAACCAGCGACTCACTAGTGGAGTGTTTGAGAGGGATGAGCTCAAGATCGATTGTGGGCCCGACTCTGAGGATGAAGTGGAGGACAGTTTGGATACGTAGGAAGTTAGTGTTGAAGAATGAACTGTCTTACCATTCTAATGAATGATTTTATTGTTGACGTGTTTTAGTCTGCATTTCATATGCTATGTTGGAAGAACATCCAGTTGGTTCATATTTGTTCACACTGGACAATGTCAAGTTGAATTTAAAAGAAATGGGCTTTTTTTTAATTTAATGAAACAATTTATTTTATTACAAGATTATTCTTTTGGAAACTTGTTATGTGCATTAATTGTCAGGGCTGAAAATAGCCCTGACAATTAATGCACTTTATTCTACACTTTAATTCACACCTTTGCACTTTATTCTAATGCAACTGATTCACTGCATTTCATATTTTATGTTGGATTTTATGTTACCATCCAGTTGGTTCATACTTGTTTACACTGGGCAATGTCAAGTTGAATTGAAAAGAAATGGGCTTATATTTTTTGCCCATGAATTGTCAAGGTTGAAAAATAGCCTTTGCACTTTATTCTGATGAGCAAATAAAACATATTTTGCCAGAATTTTTGAATTCCTGTGCTTTGGGGGAGTAAGCTTGCAAAGAACACTTAAAAAATTCATAACATGTTTGTGAAATCACAAGGTAATGCAATGCTGTTGAGAAAAATCTGTCTAAAAAATCGCAACTTTTCCCGCAAATTTTTGAAAAAGCTGCCGCAAAATCTGGCATTTTAGACCGCAACAATCACAAAAAAATCCCGCGAAATCCTGGAGGGACTGCTTTGTGATCAACGGGGCTACTTTATTGAGGACAAAGTCAAGCTCCTCCACATTCATGCGAAGTAGCTCCTTGACCCCTTCTCTATCAGAAACCTGTAAAATATAACAATACAAATAAAGTCGATGGGCATAACTACATCCACAACTGCAGTCCATCAGAGTACATGGAAACGAATATATGAACGTTTATTTCAACGGTAATTAATCTGCGTAGTACGTAACGACATTTCTATGAGAAAAAATAACAACTCACCTCCATATCATGATGTAGCGAGTATAGTCCATGCTCGCATTGCCTTTTCTTTTGATAAGGTTTTTTTTTTTTCGGTTAAAAACAAAATACAAGCTATCGCCACTGTATCCTCTTCGTCCGCCATGATTGTTTACTCTGAAGTCACATTTGATCTCGAGAGATTTTGCGAGATTTCCCATCTGACCTGGAAACGCTCGGGAGTTAAATCAGTTCGTGTGTGATGGCTTTTCCGTGTGGCTGCGCAAAACTGTTAGACCCGTGATTTTTTATCGCCGTGTGTGGGGTCTCTCAGGTTTGGAAAATCGGCCTACAATTTTAAAATCGTCCAGTGTGAACCAGGCTTAAGTGACATGGTTGGCATGTGTCAAAGTCAGTGTGTCTAGCAGGCATATGATGTTCTGTCATGGCTGATAGGGTTGGGGACAATTGCAACAAGTTATAAATTGCATGTTTAATAAAAGTTTGTTGCATTGCAAATTGTTCAATTCTTTCTGTCTGACACTGAAATATGCAGAGATTGAATAGCATCTGTAACACCTGATCACTGAATCTATGTAGGCCTATGTTCTACACATAAACAAACAAAACTCAATAACTGTTATTTGATAAATATCATTAATTAAATAAATAACAGGTTACAATAATATTATTGTATAAATAAATAATACTGTAATATTATAGTAGGCCTAAAACAGTTAATATTTTCAGAATTCTATGCTCTTTGAGACAAAAAGCTGAAGTTAATTAGTGAGATTTAAGGTATTTTTAACATGTTGCAACCGTCCCTGGGTCGGGGTCAGTTGCAACATCTGGCTTCTTCCATTCAAATTAATACTGTGAACGATATGTCATATGTAATCATCTTTAAATGGTATGGGTAATTAGCAGACAGATGCAAGATCAGATCAGAGACAGATCCTTCTTGATAGCACTGTGTGGAAAAATATGCTTTTCAAAAAAACAAGTGGTTTTATTAATTTTAAAGTTTAACCTTGAGTAAGCAAACTGTACTTTTTTATGTCATTTATGTAATAAATAGAACCTTATTGTAAAGTGTTACTGATTAGTTATACACCGATTCAGACGTCACCTTAGTTCACTGTTGGAAAGATCAGTTGTTTTAACCATTCATTAAAATTAATCGGTTCAAAGGAGTCATTAGTTCGCGAATTGGACGTGTCATGCGCGTTGTGTGATTATCCCAGCAGTTAGGACATGGACATCCAAAATTTGTGTCAACACAGAAAACATTTCAACAATGGATAGTTTTTTTTAGCTTAATTATAGTGTTGTTTTATGTCAGCTGAATGTCCGGAATTTTTTTCAGAGAAGATAAGACAACTTATTTAGCACAATACACACCAGCAGTAATTCAGGAAAAAAAATCTCCGAATGCAGCAGTTCATCTACATTACTCACGATCAAATAAGACTTTGGCGGGACAAAAAATAAATTTGGCGGGCGCTAAAACAAGTTCAATGCAGGAAAATTCATGCGTGAGTTTCCATTAGACTCGCACATTAGCCAGGCATCTCATCCAATGGCAACTGGCGAGCTCAGTTGACGCTGTGTGCATCAAGATTCTGACGCAAGTGCTAAGATTCCAAATGGCCAAGAGAAAAAGTGCTAAGATTCCGATTGGCCCAGAGAAATGTCAATTATAAGAATTATCCAATAATGTTTCGCAATTCTAGCCTGCATGGCATGTTACTGTGAGTTAAAGTACCCTCTATTGTCTTTAGATGATTAGATTTAGTGGTCATCTCTAAGGCAGTGTGTAAGGTCAAGACTTTTAAGGACTGTCAGCACCTTTAAGGACTGCCCACTGAATGCCTATAAGATACCATGTAAAGTTACGTTAGTCAGACTTGATGACTGCAGCTACAGAAGCTCGTGTTCTCAATAAAGAATCCTGATGAAGAAAGAATCAAGTCTCCTGGTCTTCAATTCTGAGTTTCCTACAAGACCAAACTTTTTCTTATGTGCAAGTACTTACGGTGCTGATCCACTTGTCCGACACGACTGTCGCGTGGTGTCGCGACGCCTCCCCACATTGGTACGTTGATGGGCGTTAACCGCTATGGGCGTGGTTTTGACCGAGTGGGAAATGTAGCGTATTAGAACAGAGGACCTGCGAGAGACTTCCCTCCGTCTCCATATGCTCTACTTCTATTGGATAGACGCGTCGCGTTTAACGGACTTCATTTGCATAAAGATGGGCATCGGCCAGCTTTTTGACGCGCAGCATTTTTTCAAATGAAGCGCCGCCTTCCCGGAATGCTTTGCGGGTGCGACAAAGTCGCTTGACGTCACCCATAGGAATATAGTGGAGCGCGGCGCGACAGAAGTGTTGCACGGACAAGTGGATCAGCACCGTTACAGAGCAGGTCTTGTAGAATTCACTGGAGTCGTCACCGAGTAAAATGGGAATGCTTTTGAGGACAACAGAGCGAAGTACTGTCACGTCTGGTGTCTAATGATACACAGAGAGAGAAAAGACCAGTTAACAGAGTAATTTGCAAGGCACAAGCAGACAGGAAATAAAATAGGTTGGTCTGGATCGTCTCATTTAGAACTTAATTGATGAACTATCATACAGATCAAAAGCAAAATTAACCTACTTACCATCCAGCTCATGTGCTGCATCAGCTCCCTGAGTTTCTGGCCAACAGTTCCCTTTTTTGTTTTGAAAAGTTCGATGAAACGTGGGGCGCACTGGTCCAGAGCCTCAAAGAAGTCTCCCTCAAGATTCTTACTGGCGATTCTATTAAACTCAGCAAACACCTGAAAAAGTGGAGAGAGGGGTGGGTAGGGATGGAGAGGTGGCAGAGGTATTAACATTCCAACAAGTGTTTGGATTTCTAGCCACACACCTTGAATTTATTTTTGATTTGCATTATTTTATTCGTTGAGAACAAAAATAGCTTACCTGTCTCTCTGTGAAGAGTGCTGGCCATCGTTTAACTGTTCTGTACAGCAGGCTCCTTTTTTACAATTTCTTGTCTGCATAGTGGGAATGATTGGTCCATCATTTGTGAAATGAGAGTGCCATTTGGTTGTTTTTTCTTCATTTCTTCCACTAGAACCATTCTGGCATTTTCTAGATGTGTTTCATCATGTCCTTCAGGTAAGTTAGGCAGGTAGTTTGCTTCACCTCTTTTTGGCCGTTTGATATTCTTGCTTGAGGATTCTCCCTCTGGGTTGCCTTTACTTCTTTTGCCTCCATTGATTGCTACATCCTCACATCCAGCTTTTCAAAGCTTTGTGCGATAATTGGCCATCTTAAATTTAAGACTGTTTTTCCAGCCATACCATCTGTGTGGTCCAGGCTCAGTGAGGCAGGGGTGTTTGCTAATCAGTGCTTTTGCAACACTGCTGAAGTCATCATCTTCAGGGTAAGCCTTGAAACTGTACATCGTCTCAGCAAGCTTTTCTAGTATGTCATGCTTCATATCTCGTGGTAGAGTCATACGTGTTTCATCTTTCATAAAGGCAAGATCTGCCTGTCTGAGCCAATACTCAACATCTACTGAGAAATTGGGTATGTCAAAGAACTCTGGCCACTGTTGTCTTAGCGATGGTGATGCTCCTACAGTCGACAGGATCTCAGTGTCTGCTGCGCTGCCCTCAGGTAAATCAGTTATTTCAGTCAAATTGCAGAGGGCATTAGTTAAGTCTTGATCTTCATACTGCAGTTTAAAGTCATACTGCAGTAACAGTTTATCCACCAGTTGCACTTTGAATTCTTCAATGGACTGTGGTCTATGGACTGTGGTCTATTTAAAGTCAACTTCCTTATATCATCTTCAGCGATGATGACTCTCAACAACAACCTCTGGTCCATTTTGATAACTGTTTGACTCTCTCAGCATAATATGTGCAGTTTAAGTGTGACAAGCTGCTTGTCTCCAAATCTGTAAAGTGAAATCGGGAAAACATCATTTAGTTCAGACAACTGAGTGACAGAGAACGTGGACAAATGTCTACTACAGAGCTTGTATGCTCTAAGATGCTCATTGTACCATGATTTCATGAGTCTGCAGACAAATATTATGTCTGTATTGATCACCACAATCTTTGCTATTTGTCTGAAATCTGGGAGCCCTGAGCACGATCCAACGGAAATGACCATATTAGCACTGTACTTAATGCCATCTATGCAAACAGAAGCTGCTACAAGGACTGTGTTCTGGTAGTTATTCCTGAGATAGAGACAGTTCTTCATATTTTCAGGAAATGAAGCAACCATTACAGACTTCTCTTTGTTAATTTCAACAGATGGCTTGAAAAAGGAGGTAGCAGCTAAATGGAAGGCTATCATATAATGTTGCTTTCGTCAACGAAAATTATGACTAAATATCGTCGTCAACGAACCTTTATCACGTGACAAAAACGAGACGAGATGCAACGTAAATGCTGGTCATGTGACGATGACTATAATTAAATGTGTAATGCAATATCGTTGACAAATAAAAACGAGAATAAATGTGGTTTACAAAATAAAAACTATGCTAAAATGTCTCATCATTTTCGTTGACCAAAACGAGACGAGACAAAATGTTATAACTTTATTTCGTCTTGTTTAGTCGCAGTATTTTTGCAGTATTTCTGTTTCGTGTGTCTCCCTTCAGGAGGCTTCATCAGGTCACACTGCGCAGACGCAGGCGACATCACTTCCTCAAGCCCCACTCGCGGCATTATTTAGATATTTAGACTGCGGTGAGTTAGTGTATGTAAACAACAACAAAGAAGGTTAAGTATATTAGTGTGACAGTGACACAGAGAAAGGGACCGATGGCCGGCCAGCCGGGGTTCGTCTTTGGAAGAAAAAGAAGAAATGACATTTGGAAAAACTTTCATTACATAGAAGTGGAAAAGAAAACGGAATGTGTTGTGAAAAAAGTTCGGGAGAAATGCGGCCACAAAATCACAGGAAAAAACACCACGAACCTTAAGAGACATCTCAAGGCATTCCATAATGAAATTGAGGTAAGTCAAAAGACATTAACGCAACGTTACTTTCTATTTTAGAAAGCTCATGCCAAGCCAACTCATGAGGCTGTGGTAAATGTGCCTCATTTTAACATTAGCTTAGTTTAGACGTTAGCCACTAGAGCTGAAAACGACTGAGACAAACGTGTGTGACTAGCGTGTGTGTGTGTTGTTGTGGCAAAAATTCATTAAACAATCATCAACTGCGTAAGAGACACTCTGAAATTCAAATGATCATTAAAAAGTATTTATTCTTGCAAGAAGGCCCAGTTGCCACACATAAGTCACCAGTACAGTCTGTGAAACAAGTGCAACGACGAGAGGGAGGGCAGAGGAGTCTTTATACTGCTTTAAGGTCTTCTGCTTACAGGTGTCACATCCACCATCTGTCTTCCTCATCTGTCTCTGCACTACACTCACCAGAATCCTCCTTGGTGCACATCTGCACTCACTCTCCTCTCTCTCCTTGAAGTAATTATCATCATCACCTGTACCTCGTCATCTCACCCATTTATATACAGCACTCAACCTTCAGTCATCATCTGGTCTCATCAATGCGTCTATACAAGACACACAGACTCCCTTCCTACACCTACCTGCATACTTACCGTTGATCCCGATCTTCTTCAGCCTGTCTTCAGTCTATCTTCAGAGAATCTTCATCATCTGCATCTGCAAGAGAAAGAGAGACTTTGTTATCATTCAGTTAAACTTCATCCAATTATCTACTTCCTGTTTACTCACCTTTCACGCTGTGTCCGATCCATTCTGCTATTAAAATATCAAACTTACCATCTTGCCTGCTTCGTTTGTACGAAACCTGACAGAAGACCAGATCAGCGATGCAGAATCCTTTGGATTCCAGGATGAGTCAGCTTTCATTATTCTACGCAGCCCCGTTCATCATCCGGTTGGTTCCTGCCGAGCCGGCATTCCAGTTCGGGTCCGGAACGCCACCATCTCCAGCCATCTTCACCACGCCACCCATCATCACCCGGAAGTCAGCCGAGCCTGCACTTCACGCCAGTCCAGCCGAGCCCGTACTTCACGTCAGAGCTGCTGAGACCAAGGCGGTATGCGTCGTGCCCGCCGCCCCTGAGACTGTGAGTGTCATGCCCGCCGCACCTGTGACTGACAGCGTCGTGCCCGCCGCGCCTATGTCCGAGGTTGATGACTTCAGCGATCTTCCTCCTCTCATCGGCCCTGAAGACCCAGAGCCGTTCGCCTGCCCGCCAGAGTCTGTGAGCGTTGTTCTCCCCGAGCCAGAGCCAGAGTTTTCAAAGCCCTCTTCATCGCTGGTTCCGTCCAGCTCAAAGCCCTCTTCATCGCTGGTTCTGTCCAGCTCAGAACCCTCTTCGCTGTTGAAAAGAGAAAAAATTTCCAGGGTGCTCAAGGAGTTCAAAAAAAGGTTTTTGAAGGTGCTCTTTGGGGTCGGGAATTCAGTAAAATGTAGTAGAAGGAAATCCAAGGCACTCTTCTTTAGAAAATTATAAAAAGCCTTTATTGGACTGGCTATTTCATGATAGAAAATTTAAAAGACATTGGGGAAAAAAAACAACCCACGCGTAGCGGCACAAACAGCCTTCTTCAGGGTATATTTTCCAAGCAAACAATTTACTCTTTTATAGATGCTAATTAGAAACACCTGAATGACAAATTACATGCACATTCAGAGAAGGTCCACTAGGAGGTTGCATAGCAAATTAAATCCAAAAAAATAAATAAATAAATGAATAAAAATAAAAAATTTATACACATACATACATACACACACATATATACACCTACATACATTCACACACACATGTGTATATATTAGAGGTCTGCTACCCGACCCGAGCCCGACGGGTCCCGAAAAATGTGCGGGTTTCGGGTCGGGTTCGGGTTAATGTTTATTGAACAGCCTCGGGTTCGGGTCGGGCTCGGGTTTGTAACTAAGAAAAACTATATAAGCTATAGCCTATATAGTTTGCGTGCCGTGTGCTTTGCCTGCTTGCTGTGTTGTGGTGACCGGCACGCGAGAGAGAGATCCGGCGACTCAAAACTGAGGTTGGAGGTAACGGAACAAAAAATAAATAAATAAATAAATAAATAATTACACTGCCTACGTAGCTTCTCTGCAGGGACAGCGCCAGATAATTTTTAACGCATGTGCTGAGTGGGTGGGTGCAAGATCATTGACGGGGAGCAGCGCAAAACTTGGCCACAAAATATTTAATATTCAGTTAAGTTATGTTAATGATCAGAATTAAAGCTTTAATTTTATTAAATTGAACAAGCGCAACATTCAGCATTCAATCAAATATTCTAAAAGATATAGGCTATTATTAATAATGTTATGTCAACACAATATCTCGTTATTTCGAAATAATATGTGTGTGTGCATCTGTAAATCCGGTGACGCGTGTATTGATTTTTATTAATAAACAAGTGTTTTCTCTAAAAGTGTCGACTCGGCTGCAAAGATGAAGTTGACGATCGCCATCTCCGTGTGAACGCGCTTATAGAGAGAAATGCACATAAATAAGCCTAATGGATTACATAATCAGAGAGTAGCCTTTTTCTTTTTTCGTTTTGAATGATTTCGTTTAAAGACATTTAAAGCTTTGTGTATTTGATGTATTTGTCATGTCTGTGTGAGGCATAGGCCTACACTGAGTTTCGTTAAGTTAGGATGTGCTCTAGTTCACGTGCAATGCAAGTGAGCACGCGGGCGCCTCCGTTATATTTGTTTCGTAGCCTATTAATTAAATACAGGCAATTGGTTGATAAAAAAATGATTAAAATTAAGATACAATTTATACAAAACGAAATTCACTTTAAAGAAAGGCTTTCTACGAAACAACTTCGACTTCAACGGTCAAAATCATGTCTGACCCGCTGCATGTCTCATATTGCGCATCCTATCTTACTCAGTCGTGCTGTTCACTTTTCATAAATCAACATAAATGGAAAAAAATAACATTATAATATTTTAACAAATATGAAACTAAATGCGCTTTACAACAGTAGGCCTACATACTCTCTATTTGTACAAATTTCTGCGCATTAATTTAATTCTGAATTTTGCACACACAAGTTGAAAGGCATTTGTTCAAATCAAGTTCACGGAAAATTGTGCGTGCATTTATTAATCATTATGATACTAAAATCCTAACAAATAGGCTATGCTATGTACAAAAAATCAGATGAGCCAATAATATGAACGCATTTACACGTTAAGCATTTTCCTCCCATAAAAAAACATTATAAGAAAGCTTAATGTGGCTTAATGCAGATTAGAATGTCCCCTTATTTTGTTGAAATAACGAGATATTATGTCGATACTAGGCTACTGTGTCCACCGTGGTCTCCTTTTTGATCAGCGGAAACGATTTTTGCTTGTTTGGGATCTGACTGTCCAGCGTATTTTAAAAAGTTAAGCAAACTTTCCTGTCTTTTTGACATTTTTCCCCTGAGTGAAACGATCGAGGCTAACAGCAATCTCAACTCGTACAAGCGCGCAAGTCGAGTCACAAACATTGAACACTACACAAACAGTAATTTTATTTTATTTTATTTAATTTAGGCAATTCATTTTAGTGACACAGGAGGTGCCGGATCCAATAAAAATGGTTCCGGATCTAATGTCGGAGGTGGGGCTCAAATTAAGCCCTGGCTGTTGTTCATTTAATTTGTTTTAAAATTCACATTTCATCCAGAGCGGTTTCTTCTCGCTTTGCAATGTTTTCGCTTTCTTCTCGATGTGCAATGTATGCATAGGCAACACAGACCACAGACACACAGGCTCTCTCTCTCTCTCAAAAATGGTATTTATTTGCTGTGAGAAATAGAGTGGACCTCGGGTTCGGGTCGGGTTCGGGCTTAACATGTAAATTTAATTGTCGGGTCGGGTCGGGTCGGGTTAAATGATCGCGGGTACGGGCCGGGTTCGGGCTTCAGTTTAAAGCCCGTGCAGACCTCTAGTATATATACATATACATACACTCAAAAAAAAAAAAAAAAAAAAATATATATAATAAAAAAAAAAGAAGGAAAAAAAAAAAGATCAATCCAAGATTCCAAGATCAATCTATGGATATGCAGCAGCGTTTTCGACAGAGAGGATATCGAACACAAACTCTCATTCAAGCTCATAAAGGAGCTCAATCACTGGAAAGAAAGAGCCTGCTTCAGTCTAGACCCAAAAGAGTGTCAACTCAGAAACCCTACTTTGTCACTCATTACAGCAAGGAGGCTGTTCAGATTAAACACATTATAAAGAAAAACTGGAATATTATTGAATGTGACCCTACTTTACGAGAAATATTCACGGAACCCCCTGGGATCAGCTTTAGGAGGGCCCCCACAATTAAAGATAAGTTAGTAAAAAGTTACCTCCCTGCTCCTAAACGTGAAATCTGGCTTCGTCGACCCAAGGGAAACTTTCCTTGTGGCAATTGTAATTATTGTGAAAATAAACTAAAACTGGCATGTTTATTGATGTTTTTAGCAATAAGACGTACACTGTTAACAGTTTTATAAATTGCAATACTACCCATGTTGTCTATCGTTTAGAATGAACTTGTGGTTGTTTTTACATAGGCCTCACTAAAAGGAGACTAAGAGACAGGGTAGCTGAGCATAGGTATGCCATCCGGACTGGCAATATGAATTATCCAATGGCTAAACATTATATAGACGCTAAACATGGGAGGGATTCGACCTTACAAGTAGTGGGCATTGAGGCTATTCACCTTGATGCCAGGGGTGGGGATATAATCAAACGCCACTAGGCATCCAGGTCTCAATGAGGATTTTGACCTCTCACGTTTTCTGTGATTGTTGTGTCCCAATAGATACAGTGTATTGCTGTTTGTGAATGTAATGTTCATTTCTGGTTTATTTTGTTTTGAACCGTCTTGTCTATGAAATTAGAATTATGAGGGATAACATTAGCCTATTTATACTTATTGACTTCACATACTGTGTGGAGTACACTAGTTGTTTGAATTGATGTTTTTCCACTTGGAGATCTCTTATTTTGCCTTGTACTTGTATGACGTAACCTATGACATTAGGCATGACTTTAACTTTTGCCTCTAGTGGCCAAAGAATAGTGTTGCAAGTGCCAGAGTGGCACACCTAAGACTAATGCAATTATAAGTACTGCTTGTGTTTGTCTGTTTGTTACCAACACCCTGATGAAGGTGTTCCATTGTTCAAAACAGATCATCTGACCTTTGACCTATTTAGGCCTATACTACAGTAAAGCAGTGATTGGTTAGTGATCAGTTAAGCAATTAGTGTTTGCACATGTGAGGAGTGTGTCTGTGTGACCTGGGGCATGTTCAAGTTCAAAACGGTGCGCAACGTTTTGCTACGGTTTCCGGGTTGAACGTCATGTTTCCTGGAAACGGCGTGCACCGGTGTGCAACGGGGTTTGAGATACGTTTTCTCTTGTTTGGTGGGTGTGTCAGAACTGCAGTCCAATCAGCAGCAACATGTATATAAAGCACGTGGTATTAAAGTGAACTCGCACAATGGGTTCAAGGAAAGTAATTTACAAATGTGTTTGATGCAGCTCGGTATACGCAACAACAGAGGATATTAGAAGACATGTTTGTCGAAAGTTTTATTGTAAAAAATATGATGATGTAGTTGTTTATATTTTTAGCTTCATTGCAAGTGTATTGGTATAGAAATAAACAATGGTAATTAAGTGCTTTTCCTAAAAATGAGAAAGAAAATACAGGGTATTAAAACAGTATGAACTACAAATAAAGTATCTGTGAGGCTAAATAGATGTGTTTTAGTCTGAATTAGGTAAGATGTGTGCTTCAGTTTCAGCAATCCCTTCACTCGATTGGGATGTTCTCTTTTGTTCTGGGCGGCAAGTGCAGTAACTGTAACATCGGGCATATTTTGTAGTATTAAACACATATTTATACCGACTTCATCAGGCTCCGAAAATTTTTCACAAAGAACACAAAGAATGGCCTTCTCAGCTGCCATAGTTGCAACTCTTGCGTCATCAGAACAGTGTGTTCAACGCATCACCGTTTCTGTTTAAAAAACTTTGTGCAACGTTTTGTCGGGGCTGAACGCAGCCCTGGTGAATAAGTGTAGCATTTTGATTGGTTGTGTTTGGAAAAGGAAAGCAAGTCACTTCCTGATAGATCTTTGTGTTTTAAGTAGAGAATTGTGTGTAGTGTTTTGAAAAAAGTGTTTTATGCAATTGAAAACTGAGTCAAAGGCTGAGAAATAGCTTATGGTTTTGAAGATTTGGCATGTAGTTTTGCACTTTAAGTGAGAGGTGTAGCAACATTGGCTATGAATCATGGCTCATTGAATCAGAACACAAACGCACATTCCTTCTTGCTGTCCCACTCTGAACCCCCGAAGGTAAATCAGTTGTGTTGGCTCCAGCTTGTCTGGAGCAAATGGACTTTTACGACATTAATTGCACCTCAGAGATACTCCAGAAACCTGGAAACCACATTCTTCTTCCCTGTGGGGAGCTTCAAAAGGACCCACAAAGAGATAACAAAACTTTCTAGAGACATTCCAAACACACAACAACTTACTTTGCATTTAATTCAGAATGATTCAGAACCTAAGATGATGTATTAAGGCCTGCATGGGTAGCCTTTTCATGCCATAGTCACGATTTTCTGCATTTGTAACTTGGAAGTGTTTCTCATAAGTAATGTTCTCAAATAGAAACATGGTCTAGGTAACCTGACCCCTCCTGCTATAGGATAACACTTTACAACACCCCCTGGGAAACTGAGGAGTCATCACACACACATACATGCATACACACACACACACACACACACACACACACACACACACACACACACACACACACACACACACACACACACACACACACACACACACACCTTTGTATTAGAACTTAGAAATATAATTTTCATATAAGTACAATGCCATTATGCATGTGTGATTAGTTTTGCTTTATAATAGAGGTGTAGTTTTCTAATGCGTAATCTGGAATCAGCATTCAAGATTGTCTGGCAATTGCCTTCCCCCCACTTGGTTTTTATTGCCCTAACGGAATGTCAAGCAAACTGAGATTCCAGGAGAGGAGTAGGAATAAAGTGTTAATCCTACATTTATGTATAACCACTTAAGAAATGTATAAACAAGGATTTGATTTTCCCATATCAAATTTGTGTATCTGCAATGTTATCGTGTATTAATCAAAACTTTAAAATGTTTGTAAGATGCATACAAGTATGTAACTTTGTGTATTCCCATAATCTTTCATATGACATGTTTTATATCATTTTAAATCTTGAGACTTAACGGAGTTGAATCTCGGTAATAGATTGCAATGATATGATTATTACTATATGAATCATCTTACTAGAGTATTAAGACAACACCATAACTCCCTCGAGTGGTTGTCGCCCCCAGAGACAAAGAATCTTCTTCAGGCTCTGAAATCTCTGAAGGTGATTGGTTGTTCGTGCGAACAGAGGCGTCAACCCATATTTTCCATAAAAGACCGACTCAGGAAATCTCCGTGAGCACTTTCACGAACCCGCTTCGTCAGCGAGGAGATCCATATGGCTCCCTTTTGGGAGCGTTCTCCGTTTTTCTTTTTCTTTACGACTTTTCTTTATTTTCGTCTTCGGACTCAACGAAGCAAACGCAGCAGGCAACTTCAACTCAAAGAGAAAGACTCTTGAAAATCCCGCTACCGCGCTCACCGGAAGACACGAGAGCGCGAGCCCTGCTTTCTTAAAGAAACACACGCACGCTGCTCTTAGGACACACGCACGAACTCGGCGTTCTTCAGCAACAAAGAGAACCATTTTGCAAGATAAGTTTATTGAACTTTTAATGTGATTTGATTCCTTGCTGTCTCTCAAAAGGTTACATTGCCTGTGATTTTGCCATGCAGAGATCATCTCGGTGATCTCTCTCATCCTGAACTTTAGTTTCACTTTCTCCCTTTCATCCTCTCCCTCTCTCATCTGTTATTCGTTTAGTCTTGTATTTTGTTTACGTGTCCTGTACATACATATTTACTCGTGTAAACTGTAGTATTTCTGTATTCATTAGTTCCATGTATAGTCCAATTATTAAAATTCATACTTGATTGATTCTGTCTGCCTGCTCATAACTAAAGTCAATGAGATGTTTTCGATCTTAAGCTACAAAGCTGATTTGTTACTTTAAGTAACCTAATCTTATAAGAACAAGAGAGTTGTTTTTATGGCCAGAAAATAGCTTTCTGAAATTATAAGAAGTGATAACTTTATTGAGAAGGTTAGTAAGTTAATCTTATGGTCGTTTGCGGGACAGACAACTGTTCGATAATTACATTAATTTTCCATTAAGGGTTATCTCATAATCGATCTGAAATAGGATTTTTGATATATGAATGATGAATTATAATTCGTTGTGATTGATTATTCATATATACAAATCGATCTATTTTCAACTTCGAATAAATTAATGTAACTGTAAAATGCAAAATATTAATCATATTCATGATTAATTATTAAAATTCCCTATAGATCATTTGAGCTAATATTAATATTAATGTACTAATGCCAGTGCGGTTATAGAGGTTTCAAAAATCGTGTGACATGAAAAGATTTTGTGTGTAAGCAGTTGGTAAAAACTGTAACACTATTGATTTGTGGTTGAAATCTGAACATTATTTCAATATTAACTGAGGGTGCAAGAGTGATGGTAAAACAACATCACTTTCTAACGTCATTTCAATGTAATCAGCGTTGACGCATCAACATTGACTCAACATTGTTTCAATGGTTACATGCTATCTGGGAAGCCAATAGTGTCAGCTCAAGTCACTTCAGTCTTGATTCAGTTCAGGGTTAACTGTAAAAATCATCAGTTGTGCATACATATGTCAAATCAAATCAAATCAAGTATATTTGTATAGCGCTTTTCACAATACAGATTGTATCAAAGCAGCTTCACAGTATTAAATTAAAATAAAATAATACAACAAGGTTTGTTTCTAGTGGAATGTATTGATTGATAGAATAAAAATTAAATATCCCCAAAATATCCCCAACTGAGCAAGCCAAAGGCAACAGTGGCAAGGAACTGAAAAAACTCCATCAAGTGACCTAATGGTGTCCTAAAACTCCATCAGGTGACCTAATGGAGAAAAAAAAACCTTGGGAGAACCCAGGCTCAGTCGGGGGCCAGTTCTCCTCTGGCATTTATGAACTAGAGGCTGGATTGTAGTTTGAAACTGTGAGATTAACAATATTATATGAATGCCTGGCCGAAAAGATGCGTCTTTAATCTAGTTTTAAACTGGGAGAGCGAGTCCGAGCAACAAACAGTATCAGGAAGACTATTCCAGAGTTTCGGAGCCAAATGTGAAAATGCTCTCCCTCCTTTGGTGGATCTGGATATCCTAGGCATGACCAAAAGCCTTGAATTTATTGATCTTAAAGAGCGCGATGGATTATAGGGTGATGGAAGATCCGTTAAATAGACTGGAGCTAAGCTGTTTAGGGCTTTATAAGTCAGTAGCAATACCTTATAATTAATACGGAACTTTATAGGTAGCCAATGTAGTGATGATAAAATCGGTGTTATATAATCATATTTTCTTGATCTAGTAAGAACTCTAGCGGCGGCATTTTGGACTAACTGTAGCTTGTTTATTGAGGATGCAGGACAACCGGCTAATAAAGCATTACAGTAATCTAGTCTCGAGGTCATGAATGCATGAACTAACTTTTCTGCATCAGAAACTGATAGCATATTACGTAGCTTAGCAATGTTTCTAAGGTGGAAAAAGGCTGTTTTTGTAACATACGAAATATGATTTTCAAAAGACAGGTTGCAGTCAAGTATAACACCCAGGTCTTTTACTGTAGAGGATAAAGTAACAGGACATCCTACGATGTCAAAATTGTATTGTGAGAGGTTCTGTGGGCGGTTTTTTGAACCGATAAGTAGTACCTCTGTCTTGTCTGGATTTAATAAAAGAAAATTACGCGTCATCCAATCTTTTATATCTTTAACACACTCTGTCAATTTGGATAATTTAGCGTTTTCATCCGGCCGTGATGAAATATATATTTGAGTGTCAATGTATACAGTGTATTGGTGTAAATGTACGTGTGACAAACTGTTATACACTCCACTGCACACTGAACAAGCAAAAGACACAAGATAGTAGTGTTTTACATTTTTCACATCTGTGTGTAGTTTGGTGTGTATGTGGCTAATAATTTGATGTTTGTATGTAGAGTTACTACGCAAAAGCACAATTTTTGGTAGAGTTAAAATAGTTTTGAACGAAGTGTTTGCTTTTGCAAGAGATGTCTGATGTTTTCATGTTGTCTGTGTGTTTTGTGGTTTTGTGTGTAGAGTTTCAAGAAATGGAGCCATAGTTTCAGAAATTGTGTTTGCAATTTGAAAAATTTGAAAAAATCCTGTTTATGTTAGTTCAGGACTCCATAGTCCAGGCATTAGTAATCTGTACTTAATCTTTGTTTCAGACAGCAATTTTTTTAACCAACGATTAACTATTCTAAATTACAGCTTCACAATTTAAAAGTTCCTTGAAAATATCCGTTTCTGCATTGATAATTTAAATTACAAACACAATCTGACTTAACTGCACACAAACAATATACTTTTCACATTTATCTTAATAGCCATTTAGAAATGGCAGAAAAATAAAGCGAACCACCAATTTATTATCTGTTGATCCTCCTTAGAAAATTCTCCATCACACTTTTTTTTATTTTTTTATAGCTGCCTTTAAGGCTTTCTACCAATTTTGGACCATCCCTTCTCTCAACTTTGTTTAATTTCTGTGTTGTCTTGATGGCATCCATCTTTTGGTTTTGCCATAGCATCTCAGTTAGGAAAAATTATTTTGGGATATAAAATATATATTTTTTTTTACTTTTTTTATTTATTTATTTGTGTGCTTGGTTCATTGTCTTGTTGCATCACATAACCTTTCTAAAGGTCGAAGACATGAACTGCTGTCCTGACATTCCCCTGTAAATTGTTCATGAAAATGCATGATTTCAAAGCAGCATTAAACCATGTTTCACAGTTGGGAAGAGCTTTTGGTATTGCAGTGCCCCTTTTCCATTACAAAACAGCTTAGCAATGCTTTAGTCTTTTTTGTAATGAAATTTCACTTGGCCTATTTTAATATTTAACCTTTAAACATTTCCTGTTTTTCCCCCAGAACTCTTATATCAATTAATTTTTATTTTTTTATTTTTTTATAGATATCATTATATTAATGCAGTTTATTTACCTAAATTGCTGGATTTAATCAATAATTTATAGTAAATAAACATATTTTTCATATTATTTCACTTAAATACAAAAAAACTCCCAGTACATGCAATGACCAGAAACATAATAGATCATGCATTAAGTGTCTCTGCTGTCTGAACATAAAATAGCATTTCATGATTGTTGCCACTAGATGGCCTTAAAGGTGCATTGCGCAAGTCTCTGAGTTTTTGCAGAACTATGCCCCCTCTGGCGACAAGCGAAACTGCAACACTGCAACTGAACGCGCATGACGTCATGCCCAGTCTCAAATTCCGACCCAAATCCCTCTTATTTATTTTACTGTACAGGATTATAGAGGCAATCGCAGTGATCAGAGAAGGGCTCATTCAGCCCATCAGGCAATTGTTTAAGCATGTATGGGTTAGAAAAACGGGTATTTTTAACATGAAATGTTGCGCAATGCACCTTTAACGAGATTGATTGAAAATACATTGAGAAAAGTATTAAGGAAAAGGCCGGGTGCTCTTAAATTCCCACTGAAAGTGACATCAGCACGATAATGACACTGAGGAGAAGACTTGAGGCTTTAAATACAAGATTTAATGCATTAATACAAAATCGACTGAGAAATGAAGACGATGACAACAATTTGTCAACACAACACAATTGACAGGTTGGTTTTCTACACCTTTAATGTAGGCTACGTTAATGTAATTCAAATTTCGCGCCAAAATCGAAATAAGCTAAACAGGTAAGATATTTTAAGTTAATTTGTATTTTTATTTAATTTTGATCCCTATCAACTTTAAAAGCAAATCCTTAAGATTTTACATAATAATTTATGGTAACACTTTACTTGAAGGGGTGTGCATAAGACTGACATGACACCGTCATAATCATGACATGACAGATGTCATGAATATGAAGGAGGTTTTATGCATGTTTATGACAAATGTCATTAAGTGTCATTCGCTCAATTATGACATTTTTAATGCAAATATGACATTGTGTGAGATGTCTTTGTTATGGCAACTTGACTTTACTAAGACAACACAACCTGTCATAAATATGTCATAAACATGACATAGCAGATTAATTATCAGATTTAAGAAACCACTTAGCTTTATGGGTTAACATTTCATTAAACTGTCATGTGGTTGGTTTTGACATTGGCTGTCATGAAGCCATTATAACATTTTAATGACAAATTAAATTTGTACCACTGTAGTTGAGGTCAAGAAAAACATTCATGACACAGTTATAGTGGCCTCATGACAGCCAATGTCAAAACCAACCACCTGACAGTTTAATGAAATGTTAACCCATAAAGCTAAGTGGTTTCTTAAGTTTGATAATGAATCTGCTATGTCATGTTTATGACATATTTATGACAATTTATGGTGTCTTGGTAATGTCAAGTTGTCATGACAAAGACACTGACAGGTTATGATGTATTGGTTTATGTCAAGTTGTCATAACAAAGACATTTCAAACAATGTCATATTTGCATTAAAAATGTCATAATTGAGCGAATGACACTTAATGACAGTTATCATAAACATGCATAAGACCTCCTTCATATTTATGACATCTGCCATGTCATGATTATGAAGGTGTCATGTCAGTCTTATGCACACCCCTTCAAGTAAAGTGTTACCTAATTTATTAACATGGTACCAAGTATATCGTAAGAATGGATTTACAGCAGTACAGTCCTTCATTATCGTTGATCATTTCTCATAACATGTCCAAACCTCCACAACAGTTTACTAAGCTGAAAAATAAGAAAAAATACACATGGATTTAACACTTATAAGACGTACATGCGTTGGGCTTCAAAAATATAACCCACCATGTCTTTGCACGCATTATGAAATAAATGCTTTCTTATCAGACTGAGAATGTTCCAAAGCAACATCCCCGATGAAGCCTCAGCCACGACGAGGAGAAGAGCTGCTAGGTAGAGCATCATTAGCATTTCTTTCATTGAAAACAGTGGGGAGCATCTCATCACAACACAACGTAAGTGCTTTCTGTTGTGTCTAACGAGACATTATTAAATGTGGTTATTATGTGACCATTATTATCATTATTTGTGATATTCATATTTGACATCATCATTTTTTTTTCTTTAAACAGGTACAACGGTTAAAAAACTAGTTGTGCCATTTTCAATGGATGAGAGAGCATTTCATCAGAAAATTAGGGAAGCTTTTCCAATAATAGGAGAGGGTGGAATTGAAATCTGCAGAGTTGACAGGAGGAGAAGGATAATACCTGTTGAGCTGAGCTCAGTTTGCCCTTCAGCTATAAAAGCATGCCCACAGTTTGGCAGGTCAGCGGTATATGTGAGGCTTAAGGTAAGAACAACAAAGTATTCAACCAAATATATATCCCAAATTAATTATTATGCTATAAAAACAAACATGTTCTTTTTCTGCTGATCCTGCATTGCTTTAGCTGGGATGCCATTACTATTGTTACTATTAATATTCAATTAAAAAGAAAACTGTTGTTTGAAAGACTATGCTGCCTTTTTTCTTGACAGAACACATCCAGTTCGGCTGGCACACAACATGAGAGCAGTCATGAGGTGAACTGTCAAAGCAGTACCACTGTAAGTTTTTCTCACTTTCTTTATTTACATAGATACTCATCAAATCAGAGAGCTAATGTAGATCAGACAAAGACTCAACTGAGCTCTTTGCAGCCGCTGTTATCAGTGATGTGGCTGGAACCAGATCCTGGATCTTCATGTAAATGGACAACTGGAAACCCTTTTTTGGTTCAAGTTCCCTGATTACATATCAGACCATTGAATGGTCACTGGGCAGTCCTGACAACAGATCCAACCTCTGATTCCTATTTTGAAGCTTCCCAGAAGACAGTTTTCTTGCTCACAGGTTGCTTTTTCATATCTTAGGGGGCTGGAGCTCATAAAGTATCAACTTTGTTTCAGATGGTTCTCATAAAATTGCTTATGAGAAATAAATATACACAAACAAGATAATTGTTGATGTAAAGTAAAAGAATAGAGCTCTGGAATTAATGTGGATAGCAAAGCATTTGGTTTTGGGGAAAAAATAAATGTTTTTTGCTTATCCTGCATTGCTTTTACCGGGATGCTATTAGTATTGTTACTAATTATATTTAATTAAAAAGAAAACTGTTGTTTGAAAGACGATGCTGCCTTTTTGACAGAACACGGCTGGCACACAACATGAGAGCAGTCATGAGGTGAACTGTCAAAGCAGTACTACTGTAGGTTTTTCTCACTTTGTGATTCTTCAGATATACATGATACGTTTATTTATTACAATATTGCTAAAGACAAACCACCTCTTTTCAAACTGTGATTGTTTTTTAAAATGTTCATTCTAAAGTGTAAAATATTCATTATTTCTCAGACCTTTTTGTATTCTGATTTAGTGTCATTTTGTTGATAGGATCCAATCTGTGGAACCGTAGAAATTTTAGGTAATGCAGGAACAAGTAGCTGGGTAAGTAACCAGCATTCTCATCATCTATCAGGTGAAACATGTACATTTATTTGTAGTTTGCTGTACTGTTTAATTAAAGCATATTATGTTCTCAAAATAAGATTTTGTTTTGTACTTTGTGATTAACTTTGAATAATGTTATAAACTTAATAAATGTAATGATTTTATTTATCTGTTCATTATGTTAAAAGGATCATCAGTGGCGCCAGTTTGAATCCTTAGAACAAAGGCGAAGAGAGGTTTTTTTCTATTTATTTTTTCAGTTTTAATCATGTTTTCCTATATATGATATAATGTATACGTATGTGTGTGTTTAACATTTATCCATCTTTTCAAAGAAAATTGCTGAAAGGAGGGCACATGTATGTCAGATTGTTGAGCCGGAGTACGGCATTGCAATACAGTTTCAGTACCCTGATGGCACCAGGAAAACAAGGACATTTGTTGAGTCTCAACCAATTCAGGTATTTTGTGTTGGCTAATTTGTAAGTTCTTTCTACACATTCAGTATATTCATGATATAGTTCTGATTTGTAATTTCTATATTTGCTCATGTGTTGTAAAGGATCTGTTTGCCTTTGCTGGTTCAGACGACATGGCCAGTGAAGTATTCCGTGTACAGCTGTCCTGGTCACCGAACACTATACTTAGCACTGTTGATGGTAGCCTCTCAGATCATGAAATTAGCAGGCCCTCAACCTTGTATGTGCTTTGGATGTCAGTTGTTCAAATAGAGGTAAGTTCAACTTTAAAACATCAAAGTTTTTTCTAAAAGTGAAAAAACAAAAACTTATGGTGATATTATTATAATGCATTTTAGGGACTAATTGCATCCAGTGTTGAATCTTCAACTGACCAACCGGCTGGTACTCAGGACTTAAGAAGCATCCCGAGTCCCATCCATTCCCGTGATCAGGATGTGGGGTACTCCAACACAGTCACAGGAAGCATCCCGATTCCCATCCATTCCCGTGATCAGGATGTGGGGTACTCCAACACAGTCACAGGAAGCATCCCGATTCCCATCCATTCCCGTGATCAGGATGTGGGGTACTCCAACACAGTCACAGGAAGCATCCCGATTCCCATCCATTCCCGTGATCAGGATGTGGGGTACTCCAACACAGTCACAGGAAGCATCCCGATTCCCATCCATTCCCGTGATCAGGATGTGGGGTACTCCAACACAGTCACAGGAAGCATCCCGATTCCCATCCATTCCAGTGATCAGGATGTGGGCTTCTCCCTCTGCCCTGTTCCAGCTTCTTGACTACCAATTGACAATTCTTCTCCCTTTATGCAACTGCATACTGGTTCTTCACCCTCGACACCACCATGGTCTTTGATTTCTTTTTTCCCTTTACTATTGGCACACCTCCTTGCCCAGTGGTCTTCATACCTGGTCCTGGGAACCTGCCGCTCTGTACATTTTGTCTGTCTCTTTTATTTTACACATTTGATTCACATCAGCTTGTTAAGTGAAAGCTCCATTAACTGAACCAACTGTGTCAGATAAGAGACAAATACAAAATTTCCAGAGCTGTGGGATTGAAAACGATTGTTCTTGTTTTTAAAATGTAAGACTTACGGACAGATTTACTAACAGCTTGCTCCAGTGCAAACCCTCTTTTGGCATTAAAACTGTTAAAACTACTGTCAGGATTTACCAAAGACGCGCAGTGAAAGATTAGCTCTGAAAAGGTGTGGACAGGGTTATTTTTGCAGTTGACATTATTCAATATGCATTTGTAGGAGTTTCCCTTTCAGACGCAAAATTTATGGGAGGAGAATATTTTAAAGGATATCATGCAAGTTAATTTACTAAGGTTTTCACTTTGCACTATAAATTTACTGGTATTTGTGCCTTTGTTTACAGGCCAAAAAAAAGGTCAAAAAAGTTATTTTCTGTTCTTCATAGATTGCGTTGGTCATTATGGAAATGATCTGCATCTGCGTTCTTTGATTTGTGTGTCGTCAATAGATCATCGCTTTCCACTCCCATCGGCACTTTTATGGATTTGTGCTCTCACGCTAATTTGCCCTGTTTAGTAAATCTGGCCCTAAGTTTAATACAGTTTGTTGTGTGGTTTTGTGTCTAGACTGTTACGCAATTAAAAAAATACCTCCATTTTTGTACTTTACAGTGAAGTCTACGAATTAGATTCTGAAGATGAGGAGGATGTGGTCATGTTGACCTCACCTGTGTATCCTAACAGTGAAATTGATGTAAGAATGCAACCATACTTTTAAAAAGCCATAATTATTTATTTTATTAATGTAACCAAATGAGATGATTGACATTAGTGAGCACCTATCAGCAGATAATCCACCCTATTTAAGAGCTGGTTGGCAGTAGCCTGGCATGCGTCACGTCCGACTCCGCCTCCTGATTCGTTGTTGACAGTGGCTGTAGGTAGGTGGGTTAGCATATAGCAATGGTTATCTTCTCTGTGTATGGCACTGACTATTTGTGTTGTGTTTAGTCTGTCTTTTCTCTCTGCCTTGTTCGTGGCATCGTCTTAGTGGGTGTATTCGTGTGCTTGCTTTACAATCAGGTATGTGCAAATTGGGTGTGGAGGGCGAATTGTCTGTTTTTGTTTGGGATCGACTGATGTTTTGGGCTGTGTGCAGTGTCTCTGTGCTCCAGCTGAGTGCACAAATTCAAAGCGTCTGTGCGACGAAAGGATAAACACCATGGGTGGTTAGATCATCTTCTTTTGGTAAGTTTATTGCGCATGTAACTGAGTTGAGTTTAACATTTAGCGTTGAGGCATAACATTTTGGTGTTTTCTTTGTCTTTGGACCAGGATTTTCCCTCTCGTCCGGGCGATCATTTTCTCTACTGATGCTATAAATAGCCATTGTAATCTTGTCGATTCCTTGCTGCCATATTACAAGAACATCATATATTTCTGCACAGAGAAGGATTGCCGCTTTCCAGTCACACCTGTGGCATTTACTCTCGCTGCTGTCTGGTTTGGTTTTATTTATTGAGGGTGTAATATTACCATTTGCTACATGTGGACCTAACACTCATTAGGGTCTGTAACCAGGGCAAAAAACCGTCCGTGGCTCTATGCGAGTTTGTTTAGATCTTTGTGTACTAATTGTGAGTGTTTATTAAATTACTACCATCATTTATTTGCTTATACTGGGACAAATTCTAATTGTGGTTTGTTGTTGTTATTATTATTATTATTATTATTATTATTATTTTGAAGTTTGTGTATTTTCTTATTTCTTTTCAGGAGCTGGGGTCCCACGGGTAGAGGGTCTCTTCTGGTGGTGGTGTTTCTTCGAGTGTTTGCCGATGGACACTGTTGAAGTGCTTGATGGTGTGACCTGAGTGCACTATGGTGTGTGAGTGTGCTTTGGTAAATTAAACGTAGTGACTGCGTCTCCCGTGGTGTACCTCAGCCCTGTCAATTTGTGTCTTTTTGGGTTTTTATGTCAACTGTATTAATGTTTTGTGTATATGTCGTTTGTTGACCTTGTGTCAGTATATTCTTCTTAGTTCCAGATGTTATTTTATGAAATGGTTGTTTTTTTAATGTGATTTGTCTTTTTGCTATAAATTAAATTGTAATAAATCTTTTGTATTTTTGATACCCATGTCTCTGCCTACCTTTACTAGAGAAAGTGAACCTGAGTGACCTAATGATGATAATCTGAGTGTTGTCCATATTTCCCGGGGCGAAATTCCCCAGGTGGCGTAGTCGAGATTCTTTCTACCTGTAATACCGCCCGCTTGCCACATTAAGTTTGTTTTTTGTTATTGTAATGACTTAGGACAGCGTTACTGCTGCTGACATCATCAGAACATTTCAGCGGGAAAACCTGAATTTTAAAGAAAAAATGATTGTAGTGGCCAGAAGAAAAAAAATTCTAATATTTGTATTTGGGCTCTTTATTTCTCTAGGCTTTTGATGCAGGGTGTGCAGTCCTCATTCGGAGATTTTGAGGGGAAAACAGGCCATGTTTTTTTTTCACCTATGACCAAGTAGCTGTGGAAATGAAAAAAAAAAGAAGCTTATTTTCTTGGTCTCTCATGCATGGTGGACCAGGTTTCAAAGCACTAGATAGCACATTATTCAAACTAATGTGTGGCCAAGCAGATTCTGCAGAAGAAGGTATGTATCTTCACACCATTCAAACAGAAGGCATTTATGATTTGTGAGGGTAATGGAGTTTCTTTCTTTTAAGGTATTTTTTTGTCAGACCCAAGAAGACATAGATGGAATAGTGTCAAGCCTTGGAGACTGGATTGCTGACTGTGGTGTCCCTGGAATTTAATATGGAAGGATATGAGACGGATCTATGGTCAGGTGATCAAACACTACATTTACTTCAGGTATAAAACTCAAAATAATTTACATTTACTGTCAGTCTACAGTTTGAATCATGTTTATTTATGTGCCCTCCACTAATATTGGCACCCTTGGCAAATATGAGTAAAACAGTCTCTGGATCCAGATATTTCAGATCCCCGCTTGTGTAACTTCATCTCCTTGACTCCTTCCAAAGGTTTTGGAATGAAAGACTAAAAGGATAAACAGCTAAGACAATTTTACATGCTCATATTTACAAAGGGAGACAATTCTTGTGGAGGACACTGAATTGAATGTTTTTATTTTATTTTTAAATAATATACAGTATGGAAATTTCTTGGAACATATTTATTTTAGAACAGCAGACATGATCACTCAATTTAAGGATGGCATGAACTCCTGTGTTAACTTGTGGCAGATTGTTGAAAAAAAACTGGAAGGTCTTCCTTCCCTTGTTTACGAATGAGCAGAAAGAATTAACCAGAGATTAACTTAGAGCCCTGTTCACAATTTGCTGGAGTGAGGAGGGAAGCAACCTCAGAGAAACGGAGGAAGACACCATCTTTTGCTGGGAGCTCCTGCTGAATTCAATTCAGGGTAATCAGACTGGGATCATTTTTTAATAATATTGTCATATTTTATAATTATGCTTTTCTTCAATATCACTCTCACAGTCGTCAATATACAGTATTTGCATGGTTTTAACAGGCAATCACAGCTGTTCTTATAATCAGAAAAACAGCACAGTTGTGTGATACCGCCTTTATACAGCAGATCAATAAGCTTCAGTAAAATATAATATAGATTTTTTTTTTACACCCTCTTTTCTTAATTTTACAGAAAAACAATCGACAATCACCTTTCAGGAGATGCTGGTGTTTATTACTGGTGCAGACAGCATTCCCCCACTGGGCTTCCCCGGAGAACCGAGAATCGAGTTTTACACGCAAGAAAACCGCCGGCTTCCATTTGCTTCAGCTTGTGGCACGGTGCTCTCTTTGCCTCGAGGCATCCGAGAAGAGGAGGTGTTGACTGACCTGCTTAACACAGCACTTAAAGGGTACCTTGGATTTGGAAAAATCTAATTTAGTCAATTTAGTCAAATGTTAATTAAAGGGATAGTTGACCCTAAAACAACCCCAGCCAGAACTGTCCTTCCTCCATGTGGGTGATGAACGCCTGGCAATGTACCCCACTGCAAACACATGTTTACTTATTTTAAGAATTCCAGTCAAGAATACCTATAGGGAGTTTAAAAGTGCAATGGAAACAGGGATTGGCTGTTCAGACCAGTTTGGTTTCCAGTAAATGTTTTATTTTTTTGTAGACAAGTTTTGTATTTTATCTGAGTTCCTGTAATGTTTTGGTTTTGTTTCATGTCTGTTACAGTCCTGTTATAGTCATGTGATCCTGCCATGTGTTCCTCATGTGAATGTGTCATGTTGTCCTTGATTGATTGTCTTGATTATGTTTACAGGTGACCCTTGTCTAGTAATTAGTCTTGTGTATCTAAGCGCTCATGTTAGCTGTGTGTCTTTGTCAAGTATTGTTCCTGTATTCACTGTTTGTAAGTCTATGTTCACGTTTTTTTGTTTTGAGATCCAGGCCACGCCATGCCTTTTTTATGTTTGATCTTGTTCTGAATAAATACTTCACTTGGGTTCTTCAAACTTGCCTTCAGTGGATATTACTTACATTTGTTCCTTTGTAACAAGTTCATGTTTTTTTATTCCTGTTTAACGTGTTTGGATGTTTTTACTGAACTGTTTCCCTGTTCACCATTTCACACAATAAATAGGCTGAAATATTTTATATTGTAATAGTTTTATTGACTTTAACACATGAAAGAATTGTCTTATGAATGTTGCAGATATCAAGTAAACTGCATGTGAAATAAAACATCTAAATTGATTGGATAATAACTAGGATTCTGAAGCAGAAATATTATGAACATTTCAAGGAAAATCTGAATGTATTAGACAAAGCAAAACCAAACCTTAGTGAGATGAATGAGTGCTTAAAATGGGGAAAGAGAGAGGTACTGTACATAAATACAATGTAAAAACAGTACAAAGAACAATAAAAAGGTTACAGAGAGTCAAGGAACCTAATGGCCTCTCTCAGGAGGTCCACTCCAAGGTTGTCTCTTGGTCCTCCCAAGGGATCAACAAGTTGCTGAAGTTCACCCAAGCGGTCATTGTCCAGGGTATATTCAGTCAAGGGGACCTCAACGCTGTCTGGCCTGTTAAAAGTGGGTACCTGAGGTGAGTGGGGCACTTTTGCATCTAGTTGAGCTGCTGCTCATCAGCACCAAACACTCCCTGTAGGCGAAGACAGCCACGCACAAAGATCTGATATGGCGACATGTACCTTGCAGTTCTCAGGCGGTGATGGTTCCACTGATTGACAAAAGATGTAAGTCCCGGTTAATTCGGGGAAGGTAGATGTAATGGAGTGCCCAAAGGTGCCTCTCATTGTTGCAGTCTACTACTCCATCGTCTTCTTAACCCTCTGGAGTCTGAGCTGTTTTCTGGGCCTGGAGGTGTTCTGACATGCTCTGACATTTGTGCTTTTTTCAGTTATTTATAAACATGTTAATGGCAAAGGTGTAAATTCACTCTATATAGCACAAACAGGGCTACCAAAATATCTGATCAACATGCATGTATATGTTTGAATTTTTAAGAGAATAATGTTTATGCGTGCTTATTGGAAAAAATTAAAATGAAAGTTGCAGAAATAAGGCCATAAAACACATACTAAATATGTGGCAATAAGACTTTTGACTAATGGATGTCGTCGCCTATAGTTTTTTCTTCAAAATTATGTGAAAATAGTCATGCTTTATCGTTCACATAAAACCATACATTGATTTAAATTGATGTAAAACAGGTTTTGCTTGGAAAGCCAATATGCGAGTGGGCGTGAAAGAGGAGTGGTTTTCACCTTAGATTACATTGTCCCACCCACTCTGCATAATGACTCTGCATAATTAGCCATTCATTCAGGTGTGACACTGACTGAGCCACAATGCAAGGACAAAAGATATATTTAGAAGAAGACTTATATTGACCATTTAAGATTTTGCTTACATCTATCTTGTAAATATGTTTTGCTATTTTATTAAAAAGGTTACAATTACAACAATAATTACAATTTCAACAATATTTCAAGTGTACTCTTTCTTTGTAAAAAAAAAAAAAAGATTATAGGCCTACATTTTATCTATGTATTCATTACTTTGAATATAGCCAACATTGGAACGGCTAACATCTTAGTTGATGACTTTATTTTTGACAAAAATAGTAGGCTATTTTATATATAGAAATTGCTAAACAAAAGCTTATTTGACGAGGCAGTATATTCTACAGTAAAAACTGTACCCAAATCTACTAAACAAAATGTTGTCTTTCATATTTCGCCTGACTGTAATGTTGTTTTCATGAAATATTAGTGCATATTGTTAATTTGCCGTTTAATACGTTGCTTATACAAATAGCCTACATTTTATTTCAACATATTTCAGTGGATTTTTACTCATCTCAGTCTAGCAATACAGTTTGCTAAAACAACATCATTCATTCACAAACTCGATATAAATTTAACTTCTGGCAAAGATAAAGTTGAATATAGGCTTTTGACTCGCGATCTTCGCAGTGAACGCACCGGAGAAATGCACATTTATTAGGCTACATAGTTTTTTTGTTTTGGATGGTTTTGTTTAGAACCAGCTTTCTGTAAATATATTTCGATTTTTTTTAGACATGTGAGGCGAGTAGGCTACGGGTTCATGATGATCTCCAGTTCAGACCTTATGTTGTGATTGCCTATATTTACTTTAAATCCAGGAAATTTGTTAATGAAAATATTATTAAAATTAAGATACAATTGATACAAAACGAAATTCGTTTTAAATAAAGGATTTGTACTTTCTGTTTTGAGGTCTCTGTGAATGTTTGAAAGTCTTTTAGTGCTTAGAGCGCTCGCGTCCATAATGGAGAACTGTCACGTAATATTGTTTTTTTCCTCATAAATGCGAACACGAAAAATAAAAGACAAAAGACTTTTAAGTAAAACTTACTCCGAAATTGTGTCCTCGGCGGAATTCGCTCTTCAAAATGCTGCCGTTCGTCGTCTGAGTTACAATCTTCCTCTGAGGAAACAACCCGGTATCGTGCATTCTTCCTCGCTGTCCAGAATCATCTGAAGGGCTTCTTCACTGGAGAAACGAGCCATACTCAAAACGCGATGAACTATCAGTAAGTCTCATGAAGAAACTGTGTTTTTATGGCATTGATCGGGGGGGCGTATGCGATGCATACTAAATCACCTAAACTATTTACATGTGAATCGCGCCGGGGGCGGGGCGGCCGCAGCTGATTATAAAGATAATGAGGCAGAAGGAAAAAACGGTACCTCTCCTTGCTTTCAGACAGATTACATGAGTTGAAAACATTTGTTTTTTATATAAATTACTTCATTTACAAGAAGAGATTTCAAGCTTCATAAAGACATATCTCACGTGTCTGTGTGAGAAGTATTCGCTGAGTTATGGTTCATTTTCGGACGCGTTTCAGAATGGACTACACGGAGAGAGAGAAGGCAGAACTCGCTTCGTGTTTATTTTTCTTTATTTGGCGAAAAGCACAACACTTTGTTTTTATTGTGAGTATGCACAAAAAAAATACACACTTAACAGGATCGATTGATGTACAACACAAGCATATAAGATAAAAATTAATATTAGAATTTTGATATTTTTTGCACTGATAAGGAAAAAAAACGAGCCTATCGCGCCGGCGCGATAGCCGACCTCAGGGGGTTAACCCTCTGGAGTCTGAGCTGTTTTCTGGGCCCTGGAGGTGTTCTGACATGCTCTGACATTTGTGCTTTTTTCAGTTATTTATAAACATGTTAATGGCAAAGGTGTAAATTCACTCTATATAGCACAAACAGGGCTACCAAAATATCTGATCAACATGCATGTATATGTTTGAATTTTGAAGAGAATAATGTTTATGCGTGGTTATTGGAAAAAATAAAAATGAAAGTTGCAGAAATAAGGCCACAAAACACATACTAAATATGTGGCAATAAGACTTCTGACTAATGGATGTCGTCGCCTATAGTTTTTTCTTCAAAATTATGTGAAAATAGTCTTGCTTTATCGTTCACATAAAACCATACATTGATTTAAATTGATGTAAAACAGGTTTTGCTTGGAAAGCCAATATGCGAGGGGGGCGTGAACGAGGAGTGGTTTACACCTGAGAAATACAGTGTCCCACCCACTCTGCATAATGATGAGCCATTCACTCAGGTGTGAAACTGACTGAGCCACAATGCAAGGACAAAAGATATATTTAGAAGAAGACTTATATTGACCATTTAAGATTTTGCTTACATCTATCTTGTAAATATGTTTTGCTTTTTTATTAAAAAGGTTACAATTACAACAATAATTACAATTTCAACAATATTTCAAGTGTACTCTTTCTTTGTAAAAAAAAAAGATTATAGGCCTATATTTTATCTATGTATTCATTAGTTTGAATATAGCCAACATTGGAACAGCTAACATCTTAGTTGATGACTTTATTTTTGACAAAAATAGTATTTTATATATAGAAATTGCTAAACAAAAGCTTATTTGACGAGGCAGTATATTCTACAGTAAAAACTGTACCCAAATCTACTAAACAAAATGTTGTCTTTCATATTTCGCCTGACTGTAACGTTGTTTTCATGAAATATTAGGGCATATTGTTAATTTGCAGTTTAATACGTTGCTTATACAAATAGCCTACATTTTATTTCAACATATTTCAGTCGATTTTTACTCATCTCAGTATAACAATACAGTTTGCTAAAACATCATCATTCATTCACACACGCAATTTAAATTTAAACTGTCTTTGCCAGCTGTGGTAAACAGCGCGCATCTCTGCCGTTCATTCATAAACAGAAACCCACGTGAAGAAATTCACGTGAGAAGGAAAAAACTTACTAGTATTCCTCAGCTCGCTCCTTGATATACCCGCACTTCTGAGGGACATTTTCCATTATTATTATTCCTCACAGCGCTGCAAGACGGTGTAAACAAGTAATGATCTGAATAAACTTGTGAGTTTTCTCGAGCTGTATGGGGGCGTTCACAGGATTGCGCGGATTACCTCAGCCATTTGCGTTTGAATAGCGCACGCTCTCCGTGGGTGGAGTCACATTACATTTGAATTAGCTCTAATGAGCTCGACTGGAATCGCTCTCTTTTAATACAGATTTCACAAGATGGGAATATTTGTTTTTTATATAAATTACTTAATTTAAAAGAAGAGAATTCAAGCTTCATGCCTGTGTGCCTGTATGCCTGTTTGACTGAGTATTCGCTGAGCTACAGTTCATTTTCGGACGCGTTTCAGAATGGACTACACTGGCAGAGAGAAGGCAGAACTCGCTTCGTGTTTATTTTTCTTTATTTGGCAAAAAGCACAACACTTTGTTTTTATTGTGAGTATACACAAAAATAATACACATTTAACAGAATCGATTGATGTATGAAACTCCTATGGAAAATCAAAGTCAACAGAGTATTTATGAGTTTCTTTTACACTGATTAAAAAAAAGCGAGCTGGTATCGCCAGCGATACCGTCGACCTCAGGGGGTTAAAGGCAGGCTTTGGTGTTTTTTCCCTCACAGCAGGATCAGGCTGGCTGTCTGAGCTAAGGACACATGACTTTTATTTTGGCTTCTTAAGTGGTTGTCTTTTTATATACCTCTTTGGAATAAAGTCACTGTTGTCAGAGAGACCTCTTCGGGAACAGCATTATCACTGTCATCACTTGACTCAATGGATAACTTTTGTGCTTAGGCATGGGGCTGTGCTGATGGCTGTGCTAGCACTTTGATGTTATCTGCATACCACGCAACTGCTGGGTTTCGCACACTCTTAATTTCTTGGGGGAAATTAGGCTTGAGTGTGTGCATCAAACTCAACTATAATGATGGGCTGTCCTGTCTGCTCAGTAGGGGGGGCTACTCTCACTACTTTCAGAATGACCCGATAATTCTCAAAAGTTGCAATAATGTCATCATCTGTGTCATTATTAGTAATGCCTAACACACATAATGAATGCCATGCTTTCACATTGTAACACTTTTCAATATCAGACATACTCATTGTGCTCAATCACAAAAAAAATTACTTCAGAGACTAAAGTTTGGAATTTCATCACTGTCTCAATGTACTGGTAACCGGCTATTTAAAAAAAAAAGTCCTCCTGGCTGGCTCAGCACAAAAAGGGATGTAACGGGGACAACAGAATAAGTATTAAGTGTAATTTACCCAATAGCGGTTAAATAAAGCCTAGGTTCGGCTCTAGGAGGATTTTAAAGTATAAGATTTGGGCCAAATTAAATTCAAGCAGGTAACAGCCGGCAATTTTATTACAAAGAGTCCAGGAATCAAATAAAATAAAATAAAATAAAACAAAGTCTCAATAGTCCTTCTGGATTCTGGATGTGTGTGTGTGTGTGTGTGTGTATGTAATACTCAAATGTCAATGTGTGTAAAGGCCTTTTTGTGTTTTCTACCCGGGTAGTGTGTATGTGCTTAGCTCTCAGTTCGAATCCGTGTTAAATCACGATGATTCTTTTGAATCGTAGATCAGGGTCTGGCTCGCCGTTCAAAGGTGAATCACTCAACAGAATCAGCATGCAAAAAAAAAAAACAATCTACAAAGCAATGCAGTCACATTAAGCATTTCTTAACCCTCTGGGGTCTAAGGTGTTTTTGGGGTCCTTGAGATGTTTTGACATGCCCTGACATTTGTGCTTTTTTCAGTTGCTTATAAACATATTAATGGCAAAGGTGTAATTACACTCTATTTAGCACAAACAGGGCTACAATAATATGTGAGCAACATGAATGTACATGTTTGCATTTTTGAGAGAATAATGTTTATGCATGGTTATTGAAAAAACTAAAAACTAAAGTTTCTGAAATAAGGCCACAAAACACATACTAAATATGTGTCAATAAGACTTTTGACTAATGGATTCGCCTAGAGTTTTTTCTTCAAAATGATGTGAAAATCATCCTGCCTAATCATTCACATAACACAATACATTGATTTAAATTTTGCAAAACACTTTCTGTTTGGAAAGGCAATATGCGGAGTGGATCCAACACCATCCAACACCATCCAACGATCCAACACCATCATGCATATTTAGTGGTTCGCACCTGAGGAGACAATGGGGCCCGCATACTTAATGAGCCATTCATTCAGGTGTGTCACTGAGCGAAAGAATTGGAAGCATCTCAATTTTTTTTATTTTTCCACAAATTGTGCTTGCAAATTGGCCTATAATATCCAAGGAAAACATGTCTAGTAATTGTGCAGTTAATTCTCATACTGTATTTTCAGTTTTGGAATATTTATCCTCTCCCTAAATTTGTCACTAATAAAACACAATAAAAATAATTTAAAGAGAAGGCTTATATTGACCTTTTAAGATTTTGTTTACATCTATCCTTGCATTTATATTTTTTTGCTATTTTATTAAAAAGATTATACAATTATAACAACAATTAAAATTTTAACAATATTTCCAGTGTAATCTTTCTTTGTAAAAACTAAAGTATACATTTTATCATACGTATTTCAAAGTTAAGGATTCATTAGTTTGAATATAGCCTACATTGGAACAAACACTATAATAACATCTTAGTTGATGACTTTATTTTTGACAAAACATAATATATATATATATATTTAACATATGAGCAGAAATCCGATTTTTCTAGTCGATTTTTACTCATCTCAGTATAGCAATAGAGTTTGATAAAAGCTGTTCATTCACACACAAAAACAGTGATTCATTTTGAAACAGTATTTGTGCCAGCTGTAGTAGCTTACACAACAGCGCGCAACTGTGCGTTCATTCATTCACGCACAGAAACGCGATTCATATTTAAACAGTCTTTTTGCGCATACAGACACTATTGCAATTAGAACAAAGCAAATATAGAACTGACCTCTTCCTCAACTGGATCCGTTGCTCCTCGAAATGAAACTTCCAGCACTTCTGAGGTAAATTTTCCAGGATTACTATTAAGATAGTATTATTCCTCACAGCGTTGTAAAGTACATGACTCTGATTTCTCGTGGTGTGTGTTATGCAGCTGATGTGGGCATTCACAGGTTTGCGTGGATCGCCTCAGATCATTTGCGTTTGAATAGCGCTCGCTCTCCGTGGGCGGGGTCACATTAAAACATAATGAGCTGAGATGAGAACGACTGACATCTCTCTCTTTTCATACATATTACATAAACTGTGAATATTTGTTTTTTATATAAATTACTTAATTTAAAAGAAGAGAATTCAAGCTTCATGCCTGTGTGTCTGTATACCTGTTTGACTGAGTATTCGCTGAGTTACAGTTCATTTTCGTACGCGTTTCAGAATGGACTACACTGACAGAGAGAAAGCAGAACTCGCATCATATTTATTTTTCTTTATTTGGCAAAAAGCACAACACTTTGTTTTTATTGTGAGTATACACAAAAAAAATACACACTTAACAGGATCGATTGATGTATGGCACTTGTATGTAAGATCAAAGTCAACAGAGTATTTTGAGTCTCTTTTACATTGATGAGAAAAAAAGCGAGCCTATCGCGCCGGCACGATTGTCGACCCCAGGGGGTTAAGCAAAAAAGTAGAGTAGAGAGAAATTTGACATGTATTAGAAAGCATTTTACTGAATAAGTAAAATACTTGTAAAAAGATGCAAGTATTACCGTATGATGTGTTGCAGACTGGACGCAGGAGAAAGCAGAGGATGAAAGCCGTAGAAAAAGGACAAAGAGACGGAAAGCTTTACATGCGAAGGTCCTAAGGGCTTTTCCAGAACTAATGACAGTTCAAGACTTCAGATTTGACCGATTGTCTGTAAAGGACTGAATGTATGCTGAGGGAGTTTCCAGGAGGGGATTTCTGAACATGTCAAAAAGTTTTAGGGACTTTTAAAAGGACTGTAAAGGAATGTCCAGGCAGACGCTGATCCACCTGGACGGCCTCTCCGGTGGTAGATGCCTTTGCTGTTGTGCCTCCTGCAGTCAAAGCTTGCAAACTGTTGTTTTTCGATTTTGTTCTGTTTTGTTTTATTTTTATATAGTAATACATTATATGTAAACTAGTTAACCTGTATTTAATTAAACAAATATATATAATCGAAATTAAGAAGCCTGTCTGCCATAAGTCTCTGTTTTACAAAAGATTGAGCTGAACTAACCACAGAGAAGTCTTCTGTGATCTAAATATTTTAAGTATGGAAATTTTAATTCTTATTGTTTAGAACAGACTTGACTTACTTTACCTTACCTGAGAATAATTAAAATAAGGTAAAAGGTGTTTAAAATTAATGCAACATAAAACAATAGTTACAAGGTTGTGAATGCATGTCTCAAGTATTTGTTGATGCATTCACCAGACATATTAACAAGAACACATTGAAACTAAACATAATCTTGACAATGTTTATTTAATTTGATTTGATTTATTTGTTTACATGTTTTCCCTAGCATGTGAAAGTTAGTTTTGTGCAAGTGCTCATTTTTTCTTGAAGGTGTTTGTACAATTTATTGCATCTTGCAGATTGGTTTCAATAGATAATGTTCTTATAATGAGAAGGATGTTTGTGTAAATGAAGATTTATTACACACATTAATTCTGACATGTTATTCCAGTGACAGTTGTTCAGCTGTAGTAATAATGTAATGAAGAGACTCAATAATCTTATTCTGATACATTAACACAGTTTCACTGATCCTTTATAAACAGTAAACCCCGGATAGAGCAGTTGAGTGAATGTGGTCTGGACTGTGTGTATGAGGCTCATTGTGTCAGAGACGCTGTAGAAGGACAGAGTTCCTGCACTGTGATCCACATACACTCCTACTCTACTGCTTATGGGCTTTACAGGGAGAGGAGTCTCTATGTTATTGTGTCTGAATGAGTAACTGTAGGAAGAGCAGTACAAACTCCAGGACTGATCATTACGTCCAAACACACACTCAATACCCCGGCCCTTCCTGCTAATGCTCTTATATGACACTGATATATACACACGTCCACTCCACTCAATCTCCCAGTAAGAGCGTTTTTCACTCATACTCTCTCTACACAACACCTGCTCCCACTCATCAAATCTGTCTGGATGATCAGGATACGACTGGACTGTGTCAGTGACAGTAATCATGTTGTTCCTCTCAGACAGACAGAGGCATTTATTCATTGTGTTCAGATCCAGAGTGAGCTGATGAGAATCTGATGGAGAGAAAACACATCACAAGTAGGAATGATGAATTATGAATCTCTTCATGTTCAATATATCAGCAGGTTCCCAGTACAGATTAATCATCATTTACATGATCAACTTTAAAAAACCTCTTCTATCATGTTTTATCATGAACACACTCAGTGAGTTTTTCTGAGTGTTTTCTTAGTGACTTACAGTGTAGGAAGTCGTTCCTGGTCTTGGGAACAGTGTTGGTGAAAGTTACTGTGGAAATCAACAGACATGAAGAGTGTGATTATCATCTTAAGAAAAAATGATCCTTGAATCAATTCCTAACACATTTCTAATACGATGTTCTAGATGATATTAGATGGAGAAAATGAGAGGAATTGCAAGTATCCTAACTTGAAAAGACAACATTTAGTTCAAATGATTACTTGCATAACTAATTTCAGACTATATAAAAATAACACATTAAAAAATTAATATTTACCCTCCATTGAACTGGCTCCAACAGGAGCAGGATCCTCAAAACTGCCCTTAGCCTGAGCTGTGTGAGAGAGAAAGAGATCAGAATGAAAATACAGTGACATTAAACCACACAAACACATCAGCAAAGCAAAGTTTAGGCTGAAAGCCAGTAGTTATTCATTTATATTGAAAACATTTACTCTGAGAGATTAATAATAGAAAAATAGTATTACAAATATATTTGTATTTTTTTCTAACTGTATTTCAATTATATTTAAAAAACAAATATTCCTTAGTTTTGCTTTTATTTTTTAAACAGCACATTTCATTTTAACTTTTATAAGGTATACATTTTAACAATTTATGCTTTTCTTACGCAGTATTTTAGTCTTGTTTCCAGTCCAAATATCTAAAAATAATTAAACCAAGAAGCATTTACTAGATGTGTAAAATGACACAAGAATAGATTTTTTTGCTTAAATTGAGCTAAATTATCTGCCAATGGGGAAGGGAAAAAACTGAATTCAAATGGAAAATAAGAAAAATTATCTTAATTCAAACGGAAAACAAGATTATTTTTGCAAGTGTGGTCACACCCTCCCTTTAAAAACATCTGGCATTTTCAAATGTAAATATTTTTGTGAGCAATATATAATCAGTGTCTGCAGTGAGCTCTTTCGACGGCGCCTCACAAGCTTCTTGTACGTCTTCCCGGCGGGAACATGGCAGCGGAGCGGCACGTTCACAATAGCAGCTTCTGAAGAGCTTTTCTATGGCGAAGAAACTTCTATGTCTGGCTTGTTCAGATGGTGATAAGCCAGTGGTCTGAAGGAGAAAGATTCAGTGGAATTGGCTTTCGGTGCCACTTTACAAAGGAAGAGTGCCAACAGCTATTCATGCACTTGAACGCCATAGAAATGGCCTTTTTTCCTTTATGCTGAATCACTGTTTTAACCTGTTACCTTGCTTGTGTTTGTTCTCTAACTGTTCAGCCACATTGTTCTGGTTCATCTTCCTCAGGATCTCCACCATGATCTTCACAGCTTCTTCTGGTCTAAAACGCTTCTTCATCAGATCCACTGTGTCAGGTCGGTCTGCCTTTTCCAGAGCAGCCTTCGTAAAGCCCTCACAATCTTTTAAGCGCCATTTAAACCTCTTCAGTTCCTCTGTGTCTAGATCATCCAGAGCCTCCAGAAGCAGTTCTGAAACAGACGCCATCATCCTTCACTGATTCACTTCTGCAGGACAAGAAGATACACAAAGTCATCTGTTTTGTGTTTAACAGCTATAATCACTTTTAAAATATTAAATTATTGCCTTTTAGTTTTATTAAAGGGTAACTAAACCCTAAAACAACTTTTTTTTTGTTAATGATCTGTAAGACTGGGGCTTTATTAATGCTGACATTATTAATACATATTAATGCTTTTTGACATTTGGGTATAAAGTGTTTTAATTCTACAATATATGGTGTAAAATGCCTGAGTGCTGCCCTCTTCAGGTTGAACGGTGGCTATTGCAGTTGAATTTTCCTATTGGAAGTTGTGGTGCCCTGTGACGTCAGAGGGCACCAGCTCACCACGCCCTTGCCTACAGAGAGACGGGTCTCAGGTGCACGCCCGCCCTCCGCTGGGCTCCGCCCACTTTTCCAGCATTTTTCAAATATTGCCAGTAGGTGGAGTCAGGCTCTGACCAGGGGTTGAGTAACCCTTAAAGAACTCTTTCCCCGCCAGCATGTAGAAAAAATAAAGTTGCTAGCCACCGCCAGGGTTTTTAATCATGTTGTATGAATATCTGAACATGCAATATATCAAAAGAAAGAGCAGACCCTCTGCTTTAAATAATAAAAATAAACCTTTTTTATTTTATCTTCATCCAATCTTTTTTTCATGAACACTTGAATGTGGGTAGTGTTGGAAACTTTTCCTTCTTCAAAGCAGAAACCAGAAGACGTTGGGATCACGTTAAGCAGTTAATAAAACTGAAAACAAAAAGAGATAGCATTCACAAATGTAATATGTAATAAATACAGCAATAACAAAATAAACAATTACAATAACCCTGTGTGTGTGTAGGTGTTTGATGAATTAAGTTCACCAGTTCTGTCCGATGAAATCCAGATCACTGAGTTTAGATTCTTTTGATCCAATGCTTGGAGTGCAATTTCTTAAATCAATGTCAAGTCAAAGTTCTGTAAAGAGAAATCCATGGATTTTGAGTTAATGTACGGTCCTACCACAATACTGGACAGCACGAAACAGTCAATGAACACCGAAATCAAACTGGGTGGCTCGCCATCTTCCATCCAGAAAAGAATATTCAGGTGTAACGAATGGACTTAATCGAACTTGCTCTAGGCATCATAAAACCTTCCCCCTCTCCTGTTGTCATCGTCCCTCAAACCAGTTCTCTTCAAAGGCCGTTATCACCTCGGCTCTCCTGAGCGCTCTCAGCAAGAGACTGTGTCTGCAAGCCTCAAAGTCACTTGTGTCACGGTTCGGTTCGGTACGTTTACGATACAGCAAAAAGAAAGAAATGCCAGAGAAATTTCCTTGATTTAATTTTCTTTTTCTTTTTTTTTATTAAAACTAACATCATAAAGTATGATATTTTTTTACTTTGAGCAATTCTGGAGCTATAATTGACTCTTCTTAAAACAAAACAGCTCCTTGGAAAAAATTAAATGTAATATTGTAGTAGTTATAAACAAAGGTTTATTTTAGTTCAGATTAACATTTGAGGGCAGCAATTGTATTCATAATGTCAAAATAAAACCGACGTAATGTTACTTGAAGGCATTATAGCCTACTATTCTTGCTAAACTTCCATGGTTGCAGTTAGTGTTGCTACAGTAAATCCATGGTGAATGTTGCTGATCTGTAGACACTGGATAGTTCATTCATGGCACAATGTTTCTTCCTGGTTTCCACGCGCTGTTTGATCCGTTAATAACGGAGAAATGTGAATGTTTCTCACTAGATCTCGCAGCGATGTTATTACTTCTGTGGTGAATTCAAATGCTTTCTTTACTGGATCTCTTATTAGTGCTGTGTAGTAACAGTGTCGCATGATCACGATCGGCTCGCGCTGCTTTGGTCCAAACTGATAAACGGTCCGTCAACCACACAATAACGAGCAGTTTCGTTCCGCTTGCATTACGTTTGCCATTTGATGTTGGGCAATATTGTGGTCGCGCCGGCGGATTATGAGCGCGCTCACCACGCGCAACGCACCTACATTTGAAATAACGAAATTTTGAGACAACATTCTCCTGTCTTCTTCCAGCAACTTCATCTTCAAGTTAACTTCTTTAAATTCAATGTGGGACACCCCAAGAACCCAAACGAACGCTTCAGTGCACTCCTGGCGAAATCATTTGCGTGATGGAAACGCCTGATCCCATTATTTTATTTCTAAAGATACTAAATGTATTTACATCAGATGTTTAAATCTGTTATTAGAGCTGTGCACTGTTTGTTTATGGGCAGGTTGTGGAGTCAGTCACAGCATCTTTCGGCGGTGGTCTGAAGTTAGCAGTTTCTCTAACGAACACGAGCCCAGCTCCCGCAAGAGAGCCAGCACCACTACTGTGGAAACGGGAGAACAGAGACCGGCTGATTACACTTGAATTGCTTTTAAAGGTTTAACTTTTAAGTTTAAAATGTTTGTTAAACAAGTTTAAATGTAGGCAGTATTGCACATGTTAAAACAAAATAAAATAAATGCTGTATTAAGAAATGTTCTCATCTGAAATAAAGGAAGATATCATGTAAACGAGTTATTGTTGTGTATTTTACAAAGGTTTAGATGATTATGTTATTAGTGTTGTTATTTTTTTTTTTTACAGTAAGTTTGATTTGAGTCAGAATTATGTGTGTAACGGTCACCAGCTGGAGTGCCCTTGAGAGCCACCAGAGGGCACTCCACACTAGACAATTGTCACTCCCTCACAAACTACATTTCCCATAACTCACTGCCCGGACTCATCATCACTGATTGCATGTCTCATTACCCTGTTAGTCTCAGCCTATTTATACCATGTTCACTATTTCACTCACTGCAAAGTTTTGTATGTTGTTGCACTGCATTTCCGAGCGTTTTCCCTGGTTTCATGTCTCTTGGTTTTTGGATTTCTTGCCTGTTCCGTGGATTACTCTTTTGCCTCTGACCCCTGTTTTTTTGTTTGTTTGTCTGGACGGCCTACCTGTGTTTTGACCTATTGCCTGTATATTGGATTACGTGTCTGGATTGCCCCTTAATTAAAGCTGCATTTGGATCTCAACCTTCGTGTCTCGGAGCAGTTCATAACAATGTGGTTCTTTATTAATTACTGATGGGTTCCCTATATTTTCACTTTAGAATACCGTTTCAAAATCGACTGCGGGCGGTAGATCCTTTTCCTATTTAGCACCAAAACTTTGGAACAATCTTCCAAACATTGTCCAGGAAGCAGACACACTCTGTCAGTTCAAAGCCAGATTAAAGACACATCTCTTTGACCTAGCATTCACATAATACATTATAGACTTCTATAATTCAATGTTAGGCTGCATAGATTAGGTCAGCTGGAACCGGGAACACTTCCCATAAATCCTGATGTACTCGTTACATCATAAGAAGAATGGCATCTACGCTAATTTTAGTGTCTTTGTTTATCCCGAGGTCTTCCCGCAGTCCGCAGGATCCAGGCCGTATCCAGATCTGATGAAGGACCTGCGCCTGGACCCGATGACAATGCAGTGCTGAAGTGCCAACTAGTCTCTCCCTATGGAGGATCCCTTTACCACTCTACAGATAAGGCGTCGTCGGGAAAATTCAATTTGCGGATCTACCCCGAATTGATAAAATAAAATAAAATTCTGAATCAAAACTATAAGGAAACGCCAGTACTTTGTTTAGGCTTGGTTTGTAGGGAATTCCAAACCTGCGCACATATATTCAAATGCACATAACTATAGAACCAATTCTTAATGCGCATGTGAACGCCATCAGCGTCTCTCACAGGTTCGCATTTAAAGTCTGTGTAGAGAGAATGGTGTCGTCTTAGCGGCCCCTAATTTAATAACAAATGATCGTTGCAACGGAAGCGAATCAATCAAAACTAACTTTAGTTGGAAAATAACTTTATTAAAGAACCGCTATAAAGCCAAAACAATCGTACCTTAAATTATACGTTTATCTCTGTAAAGCTGCTTTGAAACAATCTACATTGTTAAAAGCGCTATATAAATGAAGATGACTTGACTTGACTTTCAGGTTATAAGTAGCCTAATTCCTGGACAATTATTTGATAATTCTTTATTAATTACTAATGGGTTCCCTATATTTTCAGTTTCCCTCAGTTGTTCAAATACATGAATTTACTCAATGGCATTCTAATCTGAGGAATAAAGACACACACAGTACTTTATATAAAATATAAAAACTAATCTGAGGTTAGTTATGGCAAGGCACTTGAGTGCAGGGTTCCTTTCTGAAGTTGAACACACTCACAAAACCACACAGGCAAAAACCTCTTTAACATTTACATGTATTTGTTAAAATTGTATTTTCATTATACTACTTCTATTAATAACATTAGTAAATAAGGAAGGTCACAACTCAATGTAGTTTTGTATGACTGTTCATTAGTTACTTCTTAGTTATTTTTCTTGAACCTGAATTAGTAGATAATTAATAGTAGTTCTTCAGGAGGTATGACAGAATTCATTAGTTATTGAGTAACTAACTGATACATAACACAATCATACAATTATATTACATACTGATTAGTTAACACATCTTCCTTAGTTAACAGTAGTGAAGAAGTAGTTAATGAAGAATTACCTATTAGTTCTTCAATAATTCCTTATTAGTTATGCAGTAAGAAAGAAACAGTATTCTAAAGTGTTACCAACTTTTCACAATTTTCTGTTCACAAATGATCAACAGTTGCTAGGCAGATTTGTTAGATTAAAGTTTTACTCTGCATTCAGATTGGACCATGTAAATAAACCAAGAGTTTATTAAATGTAAATAAACAAGAGTGTTTGAAGAACTATATTATTACAAGAATACCGTGTGGGGGTTACATCTAAATAGGTCAATATTGAAGCATATGAAGTGCGATTTACTTACCATGAAAAACTAGGACATTTGTAGGCTTCTTATACCACCTCTGAACTGGCATCTCAAGAAAAAGCTCTGAAACTCATCTCTGGGAAAACAAGGCAAACCAGTTTTTCAAAAGGCGTGAGAGAAACTCTGGGGAGAGAACACGTCAAGACACGCATAACTGATCATGTATGCAGTAGATGGCATCAGATAGTTTGAGAAATTACAGGTACAGTAAGAGACAGATGTACTTATTTAGCAGACACTTTTATCCAAAGTGACTTATAAGAAACATCATCATGTATATAATACAGTTTATGGATGTGAATTAGTTAAGCGTTTGTAAAAGAAGTGTGTTTATCTCTGTAAAGCTGCTTTGAAACTGTCTACATTGTTAAAAGCGCTATATAAATGAGGATGACTTGACTTGACGTGTCTTCAGCTGTTTCTTAAATGCATTGATGGTCTCAGCAGATCCGGTGGATAATGACAGCTCATTCCACCATATAGGACCAGAGAGTGCCAGTGTGTAGACGAGGCACAACGACTCGCTGCCACAAGAGGTTAGTTTAAACTTGCTTTAGTGCCGACTGCAGTGAAAACAACAGGCAGCAACACAACATGCTCGCTCTGCTCACGTCCATGCCTGGGACCAACGCCACATTACACAAACTGGCGCAACCTCATTTTTCGTTAAGAACATATACCCTTTTCTCCAGTGACTGCTGCAGTGTGAAACACACAAAAGGGGATAAGCAAGATATGTTGGATATCTGTTCATTTCATAGTTCATTGGGAATTGTAATGCAGCCTGAATCATAATCTTGCACTGTTTGTTGGCTAGAGGAGAACTGAGCGCCTGAGCCTGGTTTCTGTCACCTGATGGAGTTCTGGTTCCTTGATTAGTTGGGGACACTTATATTCAACAATATTATTGATCTGCCTGCATTGACACCATTATATGAGAACTGAACTGAGCTGGACAATGACATCAATGTTTTCTCCAGAGCGGCAGTATAATGAAATCGATTAATAACTTTTTTACAACAAAAATGAACCATTACTGAACTTACTTAAGCTGGACTGTGACACTATTTTCTTCTAGATCTGCTGTACAGCAGAAACAAACTGTGTTGATCATTAGAGTTGGGGTAGAGCAGGGGTCGGCAAGTAACTTTGGCCGCGGGCCAATATTTTTTTTAGCCAGTAGATGGCGGGCCAGCTACACGGGAGCAGGCCTATGGACAGTGGCGTAACTTTGTTTTAAAAAGTGGGTGGGGTGGGGGTTGCTACAATGCTAAATCAGATATATGTACAATAACATTACGATGTCCAGCAATCGATTTAAATAGTAGGCTACATTTGTTGTTTAATAAGATGTAGCTTAATAAAGGCTGTTTTGTCAGTGCCGAGAATTTTCGTGTGAATAAATATATAGATCCGCCTGTTTGTCCAACAAGTATTTTATTGGACCAGTGGTAGAATTTTCGCCCAGCGTGTCAGAGGTTCTGAGTTCGAATCCACACTCGTATAGTTTTTTTTTCTCGTATAGGTTTTTTTCCCCTCATCAAAACCGATTATGTTCATCAGTGGTTGTATATCAAGCAGGGACATGTTTGTGTGCATTTTTGTTTTGTGATTTCACCAGAACGAATAGAGCCCCAGACAGCAAGCCAACATTGAATAAACATTGTTTTTCCATCTGAATCATCATTATGGTTGATATTGAAATTTCAATGTAAAATAAATGTTGAATCACCATTACCATATCGATGAAAACCTGATGTTATTGATGGCAACAATATCAAATCAAATCAAATCAAGTATATTTGTATAGCGCTTTTCACAATACAGATTGTATCAAAGCAGCTTCACAGTATTAAAATAAAATAATACAACAAAGTTTGTTTCTAGTGGAATTTATTGATTGATAGAATAAAATTAAATATCCCCAAAATATCCCACGATATTGGAACAACATTGATAGTTATCTTTATGATTGATTAAGCATTGATATTTGGTTTACCGGGCGATCGCTGAATGTGTTGAAAAGTCATTGATTTATAGTTGACCGGGAAACGACGCATTGTTGAAAAGTCATCGACATATTTTGACCGGGAAATATGATTGAAAATGCATCGATATATAGTTGACCGGGAAATGTGATTGAAAATCTATCGATTTTTGGTTGACCAAGAGATCAACACCAACGTAGCCTACTGCACCGGACACAGCTCAATTTCTGGACCCTTGGCACAAGCATACAGGTAAGCTTGCTTATAATGTTCGATATGAATGAATTGTACCTAATCAAATACTGTTAGGCTGATCGTTAACATGATGGTTAGTGTAGTAGGCTAACCGACACAGTGCTGGTCACTGAAATAGATTTTTGTTTTACCATGTGTCAAAATCTGCCAAACGTACTTTGTGGTTCTCTTCTAGTTAAGTTCGCAAAACCTCCGAGTCCAGTCTATTTTTGTGATAGCTCAAAATACATATCTGTACATTGCTAGTGTCGTGAAATCTATTAACACAGCACCGCCACGAAATGCCGATTAGACCATCTCGTCGTAATACATACAAAATATTAATAAATCCTCGAGCAGGGCTGCGATATGCTTGCGATACAGTTTTGTAACTCAATTGTGTTTGTTTTCAGAAATGATAACAGTCGTTTTATACTAGTGCTTATGCGATATCACGATTTTTGATGATCTTCTCCAAGGTCTGCTTTTGAGGAAAACATTTAATTGGTGTTCTGTTCTGACATGCACCTTTTCTGAGCGCGGGGAAGCGCGCGCGCACTGTCAGCGCCTGACAACCAGGCCTGGCGTCAAGGGGGGGCTTAGCCCCACATACTTCATATAGAAACAATTAAAATGCCTCGTTAATTTTAAAGACATAGCCTATTTATTATTATTAGCCTGTTTTTGCCTGAGATTTGCGGTGAGATTTACGCATGTGCTCGGGCGTATGCTATATTCCTGCATGCACCCAGTATGTAAGCAGATATTAATATAAATGTGCAATTAGTCGACCGGAAAAATCTTTTGTCTGGTAACTCTAATCAATACATTTACTATTTACTTAGTTATAAGTATCCAGTTATTTAGCCTATTGAATTTGTTCCCAGTGTTTAAATATGTGTTCTGTTTAACTTAAATGCTAATTTTTTGCATTGTGATTTTATTTTCTGTTTTAGATGCTCTAATGGGGACAGCCGCCGTCACCCACAGGCTGTGCAAAAGTGGCTGCGCTATGCGCCAGACCGGGAGGACATTGAAGTGTAAATAAAGAGTACAAATAATTAAATAAAAAGGCTAATATAAAATTAATTTGTTTTAGTGTGGTGTGTTCAGTGTTTTATACGAGATTTCAAATGTTCTATTGCAACTGGCTCTAGATAAAGCAGGCTATTTAAATTATGGCATTACATTTAAAATTAACATTTAAAAACGATTGAAATTCCATTGAAATCACGTTGATCCTTAGTTTAGTTGAAATTTCAACATTGTTTCAATATTTTAAACAGATCAAGTACTATTGTGGTAACAGATTACAGCCATTTTAATAAAGGTGTGAATTGCAATCATGCCTCATTCGCTTACAGTCTGACAATAAACTTGACTGACTAATATACTGTTATATTATCTGTGCGTATACATAATATCGATTTTAAATGCTTGATGCTCTTTAAATATTCTGTTGCATTGTAAAAAGTTTCGGTGCATAGGACGGACCTATCCCCGATCGCTCTCCATGGTTCTGACCAAAGAAGAGCGCTTTGGAATCTCCATTACGCGTCATAGGCATCATACCTGGGCTGCGTTTCCCAATAACGTTTTCTCTTAGCGCGCTACGATGACTCTTAAGCTTAAGGTATAACTTAACTAAAGGTTAGCTACCACTAAAGGTATACCATTGCTAGGCGTCTTCAGGGCTATCATCCACTCGCGAGGCAGAGGCGCTGAGAGGCAGAGGCGCTGGCGCCCTCCAAGCAACGGCGCTGGTCGTGCTATAGCATCCTGGGGTGGCAGAGACAAAGATGTGCTAGGTGATGTGGATATCAGGGCTGCGTTTCCCAAAAGCATCGTAAGCCTAAGTTGATCGTAAAAACGATCGTACGACTGATCTTAATATTACGGTCTGTTTCCCAAAAGCATCGTAGCTTAAGTAGCACTTGAAAATCTTCGTAGATCTACGAGTGCTCTGGAGTAATCGTACATCCCCAAGTGCATCGTAAGAAGACAGATTTATGAGGACACCTGCAGGACAACCGGCAGATTACACCTTTAACTTTATTCAAATGTATGTGATTATAATATAAGGTTTTGATTGTACTTTATTGTACACTTTATTACTCTTTTTTGTTGTTGGTTAAATTAATGTATAAATTAAATAATTAAAGGGTAAATAAGGTCAGAAAAAAAATAGAAATAATTTAATCTAATAATTTTAATCAAAATTAAATGAATGAATAAATAAATATATAAAAGAAATCCTTTAAATCTGTTAAAAATTACATATTTGTTTCGCTCTAACTCCTCTAAAAGGACATTAATTTCATCTTTTTGAAAGGTATCTTTTCGTGGTTTTTTTGTTGTTTTTTTCAGCAATTTTATCAGTGCCTCCGCCTGTAGGTGCTTTATATATACTTGTCTTGATTGCTAATCCACAACAGATGACAATTATTAGGTTAAACGTTAAGAATACGATTCCATATAAGGTTATATTTCAGCACTTCGCGAATGGACAGCGACTCTTAAGTAGCACGTAGAGGGCGTTCTCGCGCGTTCATGTTAAGTGCATTTTTGGGAAACGCTCGTGGAATTGCTGCGAGCGTTCGTAACTTTGCACGTAGAAAGCGCTCTTAAGAGCTAAGATACATCGTTATCGGGAAACCCGGCCCTGCTCTCTTCATCTTCTTTCTGATTGTGATTGAGCACACAATCAGAAAATCGAAAAACGAGTCGTTATTCGTTTTTTTTTCATTTTAGTTCAGGAAATAAATAATGGAAAAAGTCGTGGGTTTTAATTTGAAAAAAACGATTGAACGAATGATACACGGGGCCCTATTTGTAAGCCATTATTGTAAAATAAAAATAGGCTGATAAAAAAAAATAAAAAAATAATCCGACTTCCAAAATAATCCGGCGGGCCAGAAAATATTGCTGGCGGGCCAGTTTTGGCCCGCGGGCCGCCTGTTGCCGACCCTTGGGGTAGAGCATCAGAGTTTCAGCAGCCATGTATAAAACATTTTCATAAAACATAAAACATATTTCTTAAATTTTCAAAAACATATTCTTATCAAATATTCATTTGATCCTTGGTATCACTAGTTAATTAACTATTTAGGGTGATTTTAACAGTAATGATGGGCTACAGTAGGCCCATGTTAGTGGTGTTGGAAGTGAAACAGTTTTTGGATGCGTTTGATGAGCCGATCTCGTCTCACCTTCAGTTCCCTTTCAGTCGGCCACGTTATAATCACTTCAGGAAGCCCTATCATCTTCGAGTACCTACAGAACGAGCCAATGCACATTGGCATGTGAGCCCAAACGGAAATGTAATATATGACACATATGTCCCTATATCGCAAGTGACGTCATCATATATGCTAAATATAACACGATATATTTCTATCACATATATACATATCTCTAGATATATGTTGATTATAAGTTTATAACATATATACATTTTCATGTATATTGTATATTGACATATATTAATACAATGTATATGATTATTATTTATATAATATTGTATGTTATGACCATATATGTCACCGATATGTTTAATTTATATATGCCAATTTATTTAAACAACATACATACATTTTACATGCCTATGGTTTTCTTACTAATTCATTCCTTGTTTTCCTTATTTGAACAGCTTGAACTTTTAACAAGTCTACACAATCCACATTTTATTTCAATTTCTATACCATTTTAGAATTAGCACCATTTTTTATAAATAAAATTGATTTATTTGATTATTTTTTATTATTTATTCATAAATAAAAAATAACTTATTCATATTATTTTCTCAAGTACATATATATTTTATTATTTTCATATTTTTTCATCAACCGCCATATATCAATATCATCAATTTCTATATGTAAGAAAGTACATACATGCACTACAAATGCAGTTTGTCTCCAAAAAAATCTAGGGACCCTAAATATAATTTAAAACACATTTCTCTAGATTGCACTGACGCAGCTATGTAAACCTGGGTTCTCTACTAGCATTCAAAGAAAAGACACTTTTGGTGCTTTCAACAAAGCTTGGCAGAGCTGCAAAAACTGATGTCACTGATGTCAGACATGAAAATAAATTAAACAGTTACTTCATAATAATTAAGAAAAGTCAACTGGTGAATAAGGTTCTAAAAGCTGCTGAGGTGAAATCGATGTGATCGATGTGGTCGATGTGGTCAATGTGATCGATGTGGTCAGCAGCAAAGCTATGCCACTCGCAGGTTTCAGCCACTGATTAAGGTATCTCTCAGGTAGAATCCCCTTAAGAACAGGAATACTGTAGTAAAGTAGCCACATCAGCCATTCATGGGCTTTCCAGTAACGTCTTTCTTTTATGGGTCGAGGTGTTCTGGAGACATTACTTGGGGGCTTTATCTTTAACAGTAGTTGGTCAATTTGTGGTATGGACCTGCCTAAGTACCAAGGAGATTGGTGGTTTTCAGAGTTACACCATAGTGAAGTAATAGATCTTGTAACTCCAAGGAGGACACTGTGCTTGTAGTCAGGGACACATCCCTCAATTATATCAAATCCAGGTAAAAGCGACAACAACGAAGGTCCTTTCACACCTGCTGAAGGTGAGCCTGTCTCAACAGCCCTCGTAGCCTTTCTCCGACCACGTTCGACAAGTGTTCCTTTCTGAAGACAAAAGAACATCCAAACTCCCCATTGAACTGCTTAAAGTTCTGTAGGAGTGGACGGGCAACAGAATCACTTACAAGTATTAAAGCAAATACTTTTCTGGTACCATGTACACCATAAGATGTAACCCAATCAAAGCCACGCTCATGTAGATCAGTGCACTCATTCACACATGGGTCAAGATAGATGTTCATCTGGGGCTTTTTTGCTCCAAACCACAATGCTGTTAACATAATATGGTCAGATCTCAGATTGGGAGGTAGTTCATTTAAAGTGAACAACACGGGCCATATGGACTGTGAAGAGGATCTGAATAAAGGTACACCATCACAGCTAAAGGTGGTTGAAAAGTTGAGGCAATCATGTGAAGGTAACATAAAATGTGTTGTCTATAGCACAGTGTTGTCTGGGATAATGGGGCACTAATATGCACTTTTTAGGTACGTTTTGCCCCTGTGATAAAAGGGTCCATATCTTGAGCATTTGTTCTAACAGTGCATGTATAATATGCATTATCCTTGCCTGCAAGGACACGTCAGGTGCATCCAGATCAGGGGGGTAATGGGATGGGGTTATATTCTGAGAAAAAGTTCAGAAAACCAAGATGTATGGCTTGTTGATCCAACCTAAACTTCCAAAGTGAATGCTTGTGCCTACTAAAGTTATTTAAGTTAAGTTACCAATCTCTGAGTTGTTTCTCTGAATATCACTCCCCTCCCCTTGATCAGGAGTTATTTTTACAGTGACAAGAACTATCATTGTGTAATTAAACTGTAACCTTATGTTTATGACATGTTTTAGTAATCATTTGTAACATCTCCAATAACAAATAGGGTGAGCAGGGCACACACTACCGCAGGGTTAATTGTATCAGACCTTTTACTGTTACACAGGGTCAGTCTATTTCGCTGATTTGTGCTTTTGTTATTTTTCATCTCAATGTCAGAAGACTGTCTCCTCTAAATGTATGGAAAGTGTTGATGCGTTTGAGGAGATAGTGGTCAAAGTGTGTTTTTGGACATGAAATTAAAGGTTTTTGTTTATGATTTCTGAGTTGCGTTTAAGTCACCAAAACCAACCTTATATGATCTAAATAATTGTTTTGTTGTCTAAAACATAGCATAAGCTCCTATGCTATGCTCCTAGAAACTCCTAACTGTTATTTAGGCTTGAAAAACATTTTCCACCAGCTGAGTTAGTTACACTAACAGTGTTACAACCAAACCTTCAAGTGTATAACAAATTACAGTAAAACCATAGAAATCCCATTAATCAAAATAACTCAAGTACAATATCAAGGGAATTATTTGACAATTATGATTTTTTTTTTGTCATAACTGTGCTGCACTTTCTCTCATATCTGTACATGTATCCAACCACACTAGAAGGATGGTAACATGTAGATGAGATATGGATGGATGGATGAATGTGTGGGTATCTACTGTATCTATTATAGACAGATGCTTAATAACCATCTTCAGTGAATATCTGTATATTTTGTCTGTTGCAATGAATCCCACCCACGGGGTAAGTTGTACAGCAATGTTTGCACTCCTGTCACTTTCAGTGTAATTGAATGAGAACAGCAGGTTCTGGAAACAAGCTTCAAATGTTAATGTTGCCTGTGTAAAAATCTGTTTATAAAATGGTCAGTTCTGGTTCTTGATTTAGATTGGTTGAGCCGTAACCACTGCTGACCGCATTACAGTATCACTGCGCCACTGAAAGTTTCTGTGTTGCTTGGCAACCGCTTTGTTGTTTTAGTCCAGGCAAAGTAACTCATTTTGGAGCCAAAAATAGAACTAATTGTAAAATAATTTTTTTCAGCATAGATCATTTCTATGAGGTGTCCAGAACAACATACTAAAAGTCCTAAGAAATCCTAGTTGAGGAAATGTGATAAATTCTCATCAATCCGAGATGTGTGCCAATAAGGCCAGGCAACAATACATCCCGATGGGGCTATTTTTTTCCTTTACTCCTATCAAAATGAAACTTTACACAATGAAAGTACCCATGAAAAGTAAAAAAAATTGTATTACAAGTTTTTTTGAAAATGAATTTTAATATGCAAATGAGCTATACACTAATCGAATATGCCCAAAATACACCCAAATAGGCTTAATTTTTTCCTTTACTCCTACCACAATAAAACTTTACACAATGAAAGTCTACAAGAAAAGTAAAACATTTTGTATTAGAAGTTTCTTTGAAAATGAATTTGAATATGCAAATGAGCAATATACTAATCGAATATGCCCAAAATACACCCTAATGGACTTATTTTTTCCCTACTCCTATCACAATCAAACCTCACAGAGTGAAAGTATACATGAAAAGTAACATTTATGTTTTACAAGTTTCTTTGAAAAATCTGTCTATTTTATCTATCTATTTTAAATATGCAAATGAGCTCAACACTAGGCCTAATTGACTTATAGCTGAGAAACCATAAAATCACAAGTAGAAAAAACAGGGGCCAAATAACTAACACATTCATGTCCATTCAGTAAGTTAACCTATGCATAAACACGATAAATTTGAAGTCACTTGCCACACTTACCTGGGTCACTTGCCACAAAAGACTTATATTGACCTTAAGAACTGATTGCACAATCTTGCCTCCAGTTGCTTTCTAAATTCTTTTTATTTTTTTATTTTTATTTTTTGCGAACAAGCCTTACCTAATGACATTCCTCCACAGATAACATCAGAAGAAAGTCAGAATAGCCATCTTAGTCATTAGTAACGTAGTGAGATTAAATTTTGGGCTGGTAGATTTACAAATGATTGGTATTGTTGGTAAGATTACGAGATTACAGGCAGAAGTCATTCTTACCAACTAAACGATTCACTCTCACACAGAAGACAGATGAAAAACCAGATAGACACACTTTCCAGACATTCCAGCTCTTTAAAATAATTTTGCCAGACACCAAAACTGTACAGTACGCTTGGGTCTTTGCCGAAATGTCTATGTCTGATGGGAACGTTTGGCCAAGTCTCCTGTCAGAGAGATCTTCAACTCCTACCTCCGGCGGAGCTGTGGTCGTAAGGTCTCCGGTGCCTGTCGAGGTGGCAATCCCTGAACCCGGTGGTGGACACCGGAAGTAAAGAATGCCGTCAAGCTGAAGAAGGAGTCCTATTGGGCCTGGTTGACTTGTGGGACTCCTGAGGCAGCTGACGGGTACCGGCAGGCCAAGCGAACTGCAGCCCGGGTGGTTGTGGAGGCAAAAACTCGGGCCTGGGAGGAGTTCGGTGAGGCCATGGAGAAGGACTATCGGCTGGCCTCGAAGAGATTCTGGCAAACCGTCCGGCGCCTCAGGAGAGGGAAGCAGTGTCCTACCAATGCTGTTTACAGTAGAGGTGGGCAGCTGTTGACCTCAACTGGGGATGTCGTTGGACAGTGGAAGGAATACTTCAAAGATCTCCTCAATCCCGGAGATCACGTGACCCTCTGACAGAGATGGCTGCTTGAGTCTTGAGCTCTCCAACTCGGCGTCGATTAATCATCCGTTTAAGTTCAAACTTCGGCACTATCGCAGCATATAGGTTTGTCACCAGTGGCGATGGCAAAACGTCAACTTTCACTAGCCTCTCCGGAGAAAAAACGGCTGAAGGATCTTGATAACGACGCAATGCGTGTCATGGTGGCTGACGAGCTGAAACTGCAGCTTGTTGTCGTGCAATAAATATTTAAGGAGGAATTTCAACTGATCGCAGAAAGAATTGGTTCCCTGGAGAAAGAGATGAGAATGATTAGCAACAACTTTGATAATATTCAGACGGCAGTTCGGAAAGTTAAGCAAGATTCGGTTGCAGTTAAGTTGGCCGTAGATGTGCTTCAAGACAAGATGGCGAGGCTGGAAGATAAGAGTCGTCAATGCAATATCCGCCTCGTTGGTCTTAAAGAAGGGGAAGAGGGTAGCGACGCAGTGGGCTTCATGCAGACTCAATTATCCCTGTGGATTCCCTCTCTTAAAGATAGACCGATAGAGATAGAAAGGGCACATCGCATTTATGCCGGGGACAGCAACAGAAAGGGCCCGCGAACATTGATCTTCAAATTGCTACGCTTTCAGGACAGAAACGCGATCCTTAAAGGAGCCCGATCTGTGGGTCAAATTCTCCACAGGAGTAGCACGCTTCTTTTCTTCCCAGATTACAGTAACCAAACCGCCATGAAAAGACGCGAGATGAACCAATCTAGGAAAAAACTCACGCAACTTGGGATCACATCCTTCATGATTTATCCCTCTACGATCAAAGTGATGCATCGTGGATCAACCTCTCTTCTCGAAAGGCCGGCTGAAGTGGAACTGTATGTTGCCCAGCAACAGGCATTCGCTACGCCTCTTAACGTATCTGATGACACACCTGCGGGAATGTTAACAGACACCGACAGCCCGTAATCTCTAGGAACGGATTTAAAGGTTCTACTAACGCCGCGATCGTGCCGAACACTTCATTGGTGAACTGTGATGCCGAGTCGGCCTTTGGACTCGAGTGATCGACTGTTATGTTGGCCACGTATCCAGACGAGGTTTCTGTTTTGGCAGGCAGGAGAGTTCGTTCTAACTCTCTGCTTTCTGCCCTCTCATTCGGTTCCTGTTGTTGTTCCTTTAGAGTTTCAGAAGCCATGATTTTTCCATGTAAGTCCACAAATGTTTGTTTTATTTTCAAAGGGAGGTACTTTATTATTAATGATTTATGGCTCTTAAAGTAGTATCTTGGAATGTTAATGGTTTAAGTTAAAAACAGTGAATTGAAAAAGTCCTAATTAAAATCTTCTTTCTTGCTGCCAGAGGGAGTTCGGTGGTCTTCTGGACCTTAGAGGGGGGAACAATCGTGGCGGGCCTGCGGCTCGTTGAAGGGGGATCAAGGGGAATACTCGCACCGTCTAGGTAGGTTACTGGGTAAGTACTCTTTACAGGACTCAAGAAGAGGTCGTGGTTATACGGACCCCATTCGGGCTGGAACCAGGTAGGTATTCAGGAGCGGGGGTGAAGCGAGTCACTGATGCTGCTCCGGAGGTAGGTACTCAGGGGACGGCCTGCCTCAGACTCGGACAGAACGCAGGTGGACAGGTGACGAGCGGGCCGGGCCAGGAGAGGAAACAGGTACGTATACCCCGGTAGGTGTCTCCTACGCCGGGCAAGAGTAGAGCGGGGTTTTTTTAGCCAGGGCGTAATGAGACCTTTAGACAGCAGGAGGACACTTCAATCAAGGCACGTGCTACGGCTATTCCCTGGAACGACACAGTTAGCTGACACCAACAGGTGAAGATACTCAGATGGAATTACCCTTTTGGACGGGGGCGCCCCTTCGGCTGTACACTGCAACGATACAGCAGACTTTAACTATTAACAGTACATGAGGCGTTCAGATATAATACCTTCCTCTCCGAACAGGGGCAAAGGCTTGCGGCGAGGGCATGTGGAGACCACCGGCAGGAACACTTCGAGCGAGACGCTCTACTTCAGCTGCGCACTGTGACGATACAGCAAGGGTTTAACTGTTCAACAGTATACGAAGCGCTCAGCTGTAATACCTTCTCTCTTTCTGAACAGGGCAGAGGCTTTCGATAGGGGCGTGTGGAGACCACCAGGCGAGGAGGACACTTTGAACGAGACGCTCCACTTCAGCTGTACACTGTAACAATGTAGCAGGATTTAACTGTTCAACAGTATATGAAACTTTCAGCTGAAATACCTTCTCTCTTTCTGAACAGGGCAGAGGCTTTCGATAGGGGCGTGTGGAGACCACCAGGCGGGGAGGACACTTTGAACGAGACGCTCCACTTCGGCTGTACACTGTAACAATGTAGCAGGATTTAACTGTTCAACAGTATATGAAACATTCAGCTGAACTACCTTCTCTCTTTCTGGACAGGGCAGAGGCTTCCAATTAGGACGTGTGGAGACCACCAGGCGGGGAGGACACTTTGAGCGAGACGCTCCACTTTGGCTGTACACTGTAACAATGTAACAGGGTTTAACTGTTCAATGGTATATGAAACATTCAGCTGAAATACCTTCTTCCTTTCTAAACAGGGCAGAGGCTTCCAATTAGGACGTGTGGAGACCACCAGGCGGGGAGGACACTTTGAGCGAGACGCTCCTCTTCGGCTGTACACTGTAACAATGTAACAGGGTTTAACTGTTCAATGGTATATGAAACATTCAGCTGAAATACCTTCTTTCTTTCTGAACAGGGCAAAGGCTTTCAATAGAGGCGTGTGGAGTCCACCAGGCGGAGAGAGGACACTTTAAGCGAAACACTCCACTTTGGTTGTGCACTGTAACAATACAGCGAGATTTAACTGTTCAACAGTATATGAAACATTCAACATTGACAAGCCGGGTTGTCTCGAAGTAATAAGTTGGGCGCTTGATGTATCGGAAGCCCTTCCTTGGAGACAGCGGGTGAAAGACTGTAGGGGGAGAGTGCACAGCAGACTACTATTACTTCTCCACACAATAAACTTCACTCCATAACACAAACCGTGTCAATCGTCACTTCAGGCACTACATCTCCACTCGTACACCGTGCATTCGGGCCAGCACTCACCCACCGGTCTTTCTCCCACCGGATCAAATCTCGTCTTTTGCAAGGGCTCAACTTCTCTCCGGAGAAAGCAGAAGACGGATGCAGCGATTGTCACATTCGGCAAAGGGGAGGGCAAAAGTTGGAGACAGATCAACAATTCACTCGGTGTACTAATGCACTCATGCCACACACTTTCCAAACTCTCAACACCACTTCAGTGTTAGTGCATATAAACAACGAATCCAATACTCATCACTTTACGTCCTTCCCACTGCTGACGATATTCCTTGGGTTTTCGCTGACAAATCCTTCACTCTCTTCTTTCTACTTCTCAGCTTCAATCTTTGCCCGCTCCACAGCCCAGCCTCAATAGAAAGACCAACCCGTCGACAAACACAGTATCTCACGGGAAGAGAACCACGCTCACAGTCTGCTTCCTCTCTGTTTTAAAGCCCCATCAAGATACGTGTCCCTCTCACAACGCTCCCTGTAATTACTCCACACCTGCTGTCAATCAGGCAATTGGCCTTGCTGCCATGGCAACAGATTCGCAGTGCAGAGAGACGGGTGTTCACTAGAGGTCTCTAGATAACACTGCATTCACAAGGACTTTAGTCCCGTTCTGATTTTTGTCACACCGTGACAAACACACCTCGCTCGGTAGGCTGATGCAGTTGCCGCAGAGCAGCCAATAGGCGCGCGAGCTGTCTCGCCCATGTCTGCTTGCTGCTGCAACGCGTTTTGCATTAAAGGGTTAGTTCACCCAAAAATGAAAATTATGTCATTAATGACTCACCCTCATGTCGTTCCAAGCCCGTAAGACCTCCGTTCATCTTCGGAACACAGTATAAGATATTTTAGATTTAGTCCGAGAGCTTTCTGTTCCTCCATTGAAAGTCAATAGACGGCATACTGTTCACGTCCAGAAAGGCAATACAGACATCATCTAAGTAGTCCATGTGACATCAGTGGCTCAATCTTAAGCTTATCAAGCGACGAGAATACTTTTTGTGCGCAAAAAGTAAACAAAAATAACGACTTTTTCCACAATTCATTTCCTTCTCTCTGTGCCTCGAGTGTGCGCCGCCGCAATCTCCGTTCCGTGTGTGTATTTGTGTGTGTGTCAGCGCGCTCAGCCAGCAGCGCGCGCCGACACACACACAAATACACACACGGAACGGAGATTGCGGCGGCGCACACACAGAGCGGAAAAGACCCGCTCATGAAAGCTGCGCGAGAATGAAACCTGATCGCCGAACACGGAGCAGCCGCAACAGGAAATCATTCAAACGAGGCAAAAAAAAAGTGCTGCGTCAAATGCGTTATTTTTTTTAACGCGTTAAACATTTCAAATTAATCGCAAAAATTAACACGTTAATTCCCCCAGCCCTAATATATATATATATATATGTGCTATATTACAAAGTTATATTACAACACACACTACACACAAACACACACACACATGCGTAATAATAATAATCTAAAGTGAGTGGCTTGAATTTTTAATAAATGAAATGAAACAGAACTTCTGCTTTTCTTTTTTTACAATGGATATTACATTTTGAAATCATGAATATAGGACCAAAAGTAATAATATATATTTTATTTATACTACACAGAACAAGAGATTAATCTGTACTCTAATTAATCTGTACTCTACTCTAAAATTAATCTGCCAAAATGTTGGATAGATTTGGAGTGCTAATACACTCGTGATCTATCTATTCAGTTTTCCTGGAAGTTACCCTTACATCAATGTCGTTGCTCATGATGGCTCATGAGGTATGTTCAGCATAGTGCTTGAGTCACTCTATCATGAATAAATCAAATAAAATAAAGGTGTTGTGTCACGGTGACACCACCTGTCGTTACTGTTTGTAATCATTCTCATGACTATTAATTTGGTGACGCACACCTTCGTTTTATTGTATTTATTCATGAGATTGCGAAAAAGCGCTTACCTAATGGATACGATGAGCCTACGTCACCTGGCATCTTCAGCTGGTTGCGCGCCCGTGATGAGACAGGAATCCATACATCGTTTTTCCAAATTATACATTAGCTACACTTCTTTACAGGTAACTGTGAGAACAAACGAACAAACTAGCTTTTGGTTATAATAATCACTGTTAAACATATTACGGTGGGTTGAAAAGTTTTTTTTTTTACTTTAAGTTTGTCAGCCTGCAATACATATGTATATGCAATACATCAAAAATACCGTTGCAGTTGAAATCCATAAGAGTTGATGTTTCAGAGTTATGCATTTTCTTCGACTTACATATTTTGGTCATTTAACCCTGTGATATGTCTATTAACAGCGAGTTATAGTACTAGAATAGGCTAGCCTATGTCTTGACACATTTAATCATTTTTTCCCCCAGAGTTTCCCCACATTTGTATGGTATTTACAAGATAATTAAATCATCAATATCAATTATATATATATATAAAAAATAATACTTTAAGGCTTTTACTTTTATGGCACAACTAATCAAATAAAATGATGACACAATTACAAAAAATCTCGAAATTGGATGCAGTTATTATAAACTTTATTATAAACGGAATAACACAACAAATAAGTATAGATAGATAGCTAGATAGCTAGATAGATGACACAGACAGGCAGACCCTTACGAATATAACCTATAGTTTTACTATAGTGAACCATGCAGAGGTGGGAGACTCGAGTCATATGACTTGACTCGAGTCAGACTTGAGTCGCAATTTTCTGGACTTGAGACTTACTTGACTAGATCTCTGAAAAGACTCGACTTGACTTTAGACTTGCTCCTTGTGACTTTAGACTTGACTCGGACTTGTGCCTATTTACTTGAAATGACTTGTGGAAAATAATTTATTTCAATTATTGTGAATTATTTTTTATTTTTTTTACGGAAACTCGTTTTCCCTCCTCTGTGGCTGTCAATCATTCTCCATTCAGTATTCAAACAGCGCGCGCGCCTCTTCCGGTTGGATGTACGGTAAAACTCTCTCCATTCTCCAATATGATATATTCACATTATAATGCATGATCTGTAGATAAAAGGCTGTGGATTTGCATAAAATGACTTTATTTTGTTGGAGTTTGTTGCTGTTTTTAAATGACTCACTACCGTGTGCTTGTTAGATCACGCACATCACAAGGACTATGAATCGGCATCAAACGCACAATAACTGGAATTTAAAACTGTGAAACAAATGATCAATACACTGTTGGACAGATATACACTAGGATTTGTGCGCTCGACATTTCTTCGCTTTGTGCCGTGAACTTTTAAATGCGCACTTGTGCAGCGCAGCGCTGAACACTGTGACTCCAAGTTGCTTTGAGCACATCATTCTGCATACGCGCTTTGTGCGTTCTGTTTTGAAGCATTTCATTATCATAGTTTTGCGCACTGAAAGATTATTAAAAGCTTATATTTTTTTATACCTAGCCTGCTCAATACATTTAAAACTAGATTAAAAAGTTCGTCGAGACAAACTTTAAGTTGGCTTGAGAAAGCTGGACCAGAAAGTTTGAAGAAGTTAAAAGTAGTTTGGAGTTTAAAGTAGTTTCAAGTTTAAATTAGTTTAAAGTTTAAATTAGTTTGAAGTTTAAATTAGTTTAAAGTTTAAATAAGTTTAATGTTTAAATTAGTGTAAAGTTTAAAGTATTTTAAAGTTAAAAAGTTGTTGGGGGTTTTCTAGTGGGTTGCTAAGGTGTTCTGGGTGGTTGCTAGGCAGTTGCTAGGGTGTTCTGGGTGGTTGCTAGGCGGTTGCTAGGGTGTTTTTGGTGGTTGCTAGGGTGTTCTGGGTGGTTGCTATGGTGTTGCTAGGTTGTTGCTAGGGTATTCTGTTTGGTTGCTAGGGTGTTCTGGGTGGTTGCTAGGTGGTTGCTAGGGTGTTCTGGGTGGTTGCTAGGGTGTTGCTAAGCGGTTGCTAGGGTATTTTGGGTGGTTGCTAGGGTGTTGCTAGGCGGTTGCTAAGGTATTTTGGGTGGTTGCTAGGCGGTTACTAGGGTGTTCTGGGTGGTTGCTAGGCGGTTGCTAGGGTGTTTTAGCGGTTGCTATGGTGTTGCTAGGCGGTTGCTAGGGTGTTCTGGGTGGTTGCTAGGGTGTTGCTAGGCGGTTGCTAGGGTATTCTGGGTGGTTGCTAGGCGGTTACTAGGGTGTTTTGGTGGTTGCTATGGTGTTGCTAGGCGGTTGCTAGGGTATTATGGGTGGTTGCTATGGTGTTGCTAGGGTATTCCAGGTGGTTGCTAGGATGTTGCTAGGTGGTTGCTAGGGTGTTTTGGTGGTTGCTATGGTGTTGCTAGGTGGTTGCTAGGGTGTTCTGGGTGGTTGCTATGATGTTGCTAGGTGGTTGCTAGGGTGTTTTGGTAGTTGCTATGGTGTTGCTAGGGTATTCTGGGTGGTTGCTAGGGTGTTGCTAGGGTGTTCTGGGTGGTTGCTATGGTGTTACTTGGTGGTTGGTAGTTGTCACAGATGGTTACTATGGAGTTTGTATAGTTCTTAGCATGATCTTGGTATGATTTAGCACTTAACTAATCGCTATTAGCATGTAGCTATTCACTGCTAGCATGTGTAGCATGTTGGAAGTGCTGTTTGCTAGCATGAGTCAAAAGAGCCAAACCTCATCTCTATACAATGTTCTGATACAGAGATATAGGTCTTGCAAAATGGTTGCTAGGGTACTCAAGTTTGGTTGCTATGGAGTTGCTTGGGAGCTGGGAGCTTTATACGTACGAAGTTTAAAGTGGTTTGAAGTTTAAATTAGTTTACGAGTTTTTGAGTTTTGAGTTTATAAGTTTAAATGAGTTTAGAGTTTAAGTTTAAATGAGTTTAAAGAGTGTGTGTGTGTATGTGGGTTCACACACACACACACACACACACTCAGAGTTTATGAGTTTAGAGTTTATAAGTGTATAAATGGATGAGTTTATAAGTGTACACGTTTTTGAATTTGGTTTGTAAGTTTAAATGAGTTTTGAGTTTATAAGTTTAAATGAGTTTACAGTTTATAAGTTTAAATGAGTTAAAGCTTAAGTTTGAAGTTTAAAGAAGTTTAAAGTTTATATTAGTTTGAAGTTTAATTTAGTTTGAAGTTTAAAGTAGTTTAAAGTTTAAAATAGTTTGAAGTAGATAGATAGATGAGTTGATTAGTTTAATTGAGTCTCAATGGCTTATATATTATATAGAATGGCAGTTTGAATTAGTCTTCAAGGTATTTTGATTTGAATTTTCGTCGGTTGGCCAGTTTGAATCTAGATTTGAATTTTTTAGAACTCCCCAATGTAAGTCAATGGGAGTTTTTCCGAGTTTTGATCGGCAATATTAGGAAAACCGTAAGTCCGATCAGTCTGAAAAGATATAGCAACTCAAGTCAGAATAGTCTGAAGGTCTGAGCCGAGTTTGGAGTATGTAGAGTTAAAGCTCTAGGAGGAGATAGGGGATAAATTTTTAGTAAGAAGAATAATAATAATAACTAGATGCGAAAGTTCGTCGAGACAAACTTTAAGTTGGCTTGAGAAAGCCGGACCAGAAAGTTTGAAGAAGTTTAAAATAGTTTGGAGTTCAAAGTAGTTTGAAATTTAAATTAGTTTAAAGTTTAAAGTAGTTTAAAGTTTAAATTAGTATGAAGTTTAAATTAGCTTAAAGTTTAAATTAGTTTAAAGTTTAAATTAGTTTGAAGTTTAAATTAGCTTAAAGTTTAAATTAGTTTAAAGTTTAAATTAGTTTGAAGTTTAAATTAGCTTAAAGTTTAAATTAGTTTAAAGTTTAAAGTAGTTTAAAGTTAAAAAAGTTGTTGGGGGTTTTCTAGTGAGTTGCTAAGGTGTTCTGGGTGGTTGCTAGGCGGTTGCTAAGGTGTTCTGGATGGTTGCTATGGTGTTTCTAGGCGGTTGCTACGGTATTTTGGGTGGTTGCTAGGGTGTTTATGCGGTTTCTAGGGTGTTCTGGGTTGTTGCTATGCTGTTGCTATGTGGTTGCTAGGGTGTTCTGGGTGGTTGCTAGGATATTCTTGGTGGTTGCTAGGCGGTTGCTAGGGTGTTCTGGGTGGTTGCTATGGTGTTGCTAGGCAGTTGCTAAGGTATTCTGGGTGGTTGCTAGGTGGTTGCTAGGCGGTTGCTAAGGTTTTCTGGGTGGTTGCTATGCTGTTGCTAGGGTGTTTTGGGTGGTTGCTAGGCGGCTGCTAGGGTGTTCTGGGTGGTTGCTAGGGTGTTGCTAGGCAGTTGCTAAGGTATTTTGGGTGGTTGCTAGGCGGTTGCTAGGTTGTTCTGGGTGGTTGCTAGGGTGTTGCTAAGCGGTTGCTAAGGTATTTTGGGTGGTTGCTATGGTGTTGCTAGGTGGTTGCTAGAGTATTCTGGGTGGTTGCTAGGCGGTTGCTAGGGTGTTCTGGGTGGTTGCTATGGTGTTGTTAGGCGGTTGCTAGGGTGTTCTGGGCGGTTTCTATGGTGTTGCTAGGCAGTTGCTAATGTATTCTGGGTGGTTGCTAGGGTGTTCTGGGTGGTTGCTATGGTGTTGCTAAGGTATTCTGGGTGGTTGCTATGGTGTTACTAGGTGGTTGGTAGTTGTCACAGATGGTTACTATGGAGTCTTTATAGAGTTCTTAGCATGATCTTGGCATGATATAGCACTTAACTAATCGCTATTAGCATGTAGCTATTCACTGCTAACATGTGTAGCATGTTGGAAGTGCTGTTTGCTAGCATGAGTCAAAAGAGCCAAACCTCATCTCTATACGATGTTCTGATACAGAGATATAGGTCTTGCAAAATGGTTGCTAGGGTACTCAAGTTTGGTTGCTATGGAGTTGCTTGGGAGCTGGAAGCTGTAAACTTAAGAAGTTTAAAGTGGTTTGAAGTTTAAAGTAGTTTATGAGTTTTGAGTTTACAAGTTTAAATGAGTTTAGAGTTTAAGTTTAAATGAGTTTAGAGTGTGTGTGTGTGTGTTCACACACACACACACACACACACACACACACACACACACACACACACACGCTCTCTCTCTCTCACACACACACACACACACACACGTTTTGAGTTTAGAGTTCATTAGTTTAAATGAGTCTCAATGGCTCATATAGTATATAGAACGGCAGTTTGGTTTAGTCTTCAAGGTGTTTAGATTTAAATTTTCGACGTACACACACACAAGCACGCACGCACAGACTCTCACTCTCTCTCTCACACACACACACACTATCTCTCTCACACACACACTCACTAACTCACTCACACACACACACACACACACACACACACACACACACAGACAAGCTCATTAACACACACACACACACACACACACACACTCTCTCTCTCACACACAGACACACTCACGCACATACACTCACATGCACACACACACACACTAACTCGCTTTCACACATACACAGACATGCTCACACACAGACACACACACACACACGCTCTCTCTCTCTCTCTCTCTCTCTCACACACACACACACATAGACACACACACACACACACACTCTCTCACTCACACACACACACTCTCTCACTCACACACACACACACACACACTAACTAACTCACACACACACACACACACACACACACACACTCACTCACTCACGCACATACACTCACTCACACACAGACACACACACTCTCACTAACTCACACACACACACCCTCACTAACTCTCACACACAAACACACACACACACACACACACAGAGAGACATGCTCACTGTCTCACACACACACACTAACTCGCTCTCACACATATACAGACACGCTCACACACATAGACACACACACTCTCTCACACACACACACACGCACACACCCTCGCTAACTCTCTCACACACACACACACACACACACACACTCACGCACATACACTCACTCACGGACATACACTCACAGATGCACACACACACACACACACACACACACACACACACACACAACCAGACATGCTCACTATCTCTCACACACACACACACACACACACACACACACACACACACACAGTTTTTGTGAGTTTTGTGAGTTTTTGAGTTTTGAGTTTATAAGTTTAAATGAGTTTAGAGTTTAAGTTTAAATGAGTTTAGAGTGTGTGTGTGTGTGTGTGTTCACACACACACACACACTCAGAGTTTATGAGTTTAGAGTTTATAAGTGTATAAATTGATGAGTTTATAAGTGTAAGAGTTTTTGAGTTTAGAGTTTATAAGTTTTAAATGAGTTTAGAGTTTATAAGTTTTAATGAGTTTAAGAGTTCAGAGTTTATTAATTTATGAGTTTAAGAGTTCATAAGTCTATGAATTCATGAGTTTATAAGTTAATTAGTTTATAAGTGTATGAGTTTAGAGTTCATTAGTTTAAATGAGTCTCATTGGCTAATATAGTATATAGAACGGCAGTTTGGTTTAGTCTTCAAGGTGTTTAGATTTAAATTTTCGTCGGTTGGTGAGTTTGAATCTGGATTTGAATTTTTTAGAACTCCCCAATGTAAGTCAATGGGAGTTTTTCCGAGTTTTGATCGTCATTTTTAGGAAAACCGTAAGTCCGATCAGTCTGAAAAGATAAAGCAACTAACTTCAGATCAGTTTGAGTGTCTGAGCCGAGTTTGGAGAATGTAGAGTTAAAGCTCTAGGACGAGTTTGAGTCAACAGTTTTTCACAGAAGATTAATAATAATAATAATAATAATAAGTTTAAATAGGATTTCAGTAAGTTGGCTCTCTCAAGCCAACTTAACTAGATGCGAAAGTTCGCCGAGACAAACTTTAAGTTGGCTTGAGAAAGTTTGGAGCAGAACGTTTTTTAGGTGGTTGCTAGGGTCTTTTGGGTGGTTGCTAGGCGGTTGCTAGGGTATTTTGGGTGGTTGCTAGGGTCTTTTGGGTGGTTGCTAGGTGGTTGCTAGGGTGTTTTGGGTGGTTGCTAGGATGTTTTGGGTGGTTGCTAGGGTCTTTTGGGTGGTTGCTAGGCGGTTGCTAGGGTGTTTTGGGTGGTTGCTAGGATATTTTGGGTGGTTGCTAGGGTCTTTTGGGTGGTTGCTAGGCGGTTGCTAGGATATTTTAGGTGGTTGCTAGGGTCTTTTGGGTGGTTGCTAGGCGGTTGCTAGGGTGTTTTGGGTGGTTGCTAGGGTCTTTTGGGTGGTTGCTAGGCGGTTGCTAGGGTGTTTTGGGTGGTTGCTAGGATATTTTGGGTGGTTGCTAGGGTCTTTTGGGTGGTTGCTAGGCGGTTGCTAGGGTGTTTTGGGTGGTTGCTAGGGTATTTTGGGTGGTTGCTAGGGTATTTTGGGTGGTTGCTAGGGTGTTCTGGGTGGTTGCTAGGGTCTTTTGGGTGGTTGCTAGGCGGTTGCTAGGGTGTTTTGGGTGGTTGCTAGGATATTTTGGATGGTTGCTAGGGTCTTTTGGGTGGTTGCTAGGGTATTTTGGGTGGTTGCTAGGGTGTTCTGGGTGGTTGCTAGGCGGTTGCTAGGATATTTTCGGTGGTTGCTAGGGTCTTTTGGGTGGTTGCTAGGCGGTTGCTAGGGTGTTTTGGGTGGTTGCTAGGATATTTTGGGTGGTTGCTAGGGTCTTTTGGGTGGTTGCTAGGCGGTTGCTAGGGTGTTTTGGGTGGTTGCTAGGGTATTTTGGGTGGTTGCTAGGGTATTTTGGGTGGTTGCTAGGGTGTTCTGGGTGGTTGCTAGGGTCTTTTGGGTGGTTGCTAGGCGGTTGCTAGGGTGTTTTGGGTGGTTGCTAGGGTATTTTGGGTGGTTGCTAGGGTGTTCTGGGTGGTTGCTAGGCGGTTGCTAGGGTGGTTGCTAGGCGGTTGCTAGGGTATTTTGGGTGGTTGCTAGGATATTTTTGGTGGTTGCTAGGGTCTTTTGGGTGGTTGCTAGGCGGTTGCTAGGGTGTTTTGGGTGGTTGCTAGGGTATTTTGGGTGGTTGCTAGGGTGTTCTGGGTGGTTGCTAGGCGGTTGCTAGGGTGTTCTGGGTGGTTGCTATGGTATTCAGGGCGGTTGATATGGTGTTACTAGGTGGTTGGTAGTTGTCACAGATGGTTACTATGGAGTTTTTATAGAGTTCTTAGCATGATCTTGGCATGATTTAACACTTAACTAATCGCTATTAGCATGTAGCTATTCACTGCTAGCATGTGTAGCATGTTGGAAGTGCTGTTTGCTAGCATGAGTCAAAAGAGCCAAACCTCATCTCTGTACGATGTTCTGATACAGAGATATAGGTCTTGCAAAACGGTTGCTAGGGTACTCAAGTTTGGTTGCTATGGAGTTGCTTGGGAGCTGGAAGCATTAAACTTAAGAAGTTTAAAGTGGTTTGAAGTTTAAAGTAGTTTAAAGTAGTTTGAAGTTTATGATAGATATATAAATAAGTTAGATAGATACACACAAACACACACACACACACACACACACACACACACACACACTCACTCAGACTACCTCGCTCACACACTCACTCAGACACACACACACACACACACACACACACACACACTCAGAGTTTATGAGTTTAGAGTTTATAAGTGTACGAGTTTTTGAGTTTAGAGTTTATAAGTTTAAATGAGTTTAGAGTTCAGAGTTTATTAATTTATGAGTTTAAGAGTTCATAAGTCTATGAAGTCTATGAGACAAACTTTAAGTTGGCTTGAGAAAAGTTTGGAGCAGAACGTTTTTTGCTAGGCAGTTGCTAGGATGTTATGGGTGGTTGCTATGGTGTTGCTATGGTATTTTGGGCGGTTGCTAGGGTGTTCTGGGTGGTTGCTAGGGTATTTTGGGTGGTTGCTAGGGTATTCTGGGTGGTTGCTAGGCGGTTGCTAGGGTTTTCTGGGTGGTTGCTAGGCTGTTTTGGGTGGTTGCTAGGGTATTCTGGGTGGTTGCTAGGCGGTTGCTAGGATATTTCTGATGGTTGCTAGGGTCTTTTGGGTGGTTGCTAGGCGGTTGCTAGGATATTTTAGGTGGTTGCTAGGGTCTTTTGGGTGGTTGCTAGGTGGTTGCTAGGGTCTTTTGGGTGGTTGCTAGGTGGTTGCTAGGATGTTTTGGGTGGTTGCTAGGGTCTTTTGGGTGGTTGCTAGGCGGTTTCTAGGGTGGTTTGGGTGGTTGCTAGGATATTTTGGGTGGTTGCTAGGGTCTTTTGGGTGGTTGCTAGGCGGTTGCTAGGGTGTTTTGGGTGGTTGCTAGGGTCTTTTGAGTGGTTGCTAGGGTATTTTGGGTGGTTGCTAGGGTGTTCTCGGTGGTTGCTAGGGTCTTTTGGGTGGTTGCTAGGCGTTGCTAGGGTGTTTTGGGTGGTTGCTAGGGTCTTTTGGGTGGTTGCTAGGGTGTTCTGGGTGGTTGCTAGGGTCTTTTGGGTAGTTGCTAGGCAGTTGCTAGGATATTTTGGGTAGTTGCTAGGGTCTTTTGGATGGTTGCTAGGCAGTTGCTAGGATATTTCGGTGGTTGCTAGGGTCTTTTGGGTGGTTGCTAGGCGGTTGCTAGGGTATTTTGGGTGGTTGCTAGGGTCTTTTGGGTGGTTGCTAGGCGGTTGCTAGGGTCTTTTGGGTGGTTGCTAGGCTGTTCTGGGTGGTTGCTAGGCGGTTGCTAAGGTATTCAGGGCGGTTGATATGGTGTTACTAGGTGGCTGGTAGTTGTCACAGATGGTTACTATGGAGTTTTTATAGAGTTCTTAGCATGATCTTGGCATGATTTAACACTTAACTAATCACTACTAGCATGTAGCTATTCACTGCTAGCATGTGTAGTATGTTGGAAGTGCTGTTTGCTAGCATGAGTCAAAAGAGCCAAACCTCATCTCTATACGATGTTCTGATACAGAGATATAGGTCTTACAAAACGGTTGCTAGGGTACTTGAGTTTGGTTGCTATGGAGTTGCTTGGGAGCTGGAAGATTTAAACTTAAGAAGTTTATATTGGTTTGAAGTTTACAGTAGTTTACAGTAGTTTGAAGTTTGACAGATAGATAAATAAGTTAGATAGACACACACACACACACACACACACACACACACACTCTAACTCGCTCACACACTCACTCATAAACTCAGTGTGTGTGTCTGAGTTTAGAGTTTATAAGTGTATAAATTGATGAGTTTATAAGTGTATGAGTTCTTGAGTTTTGAGTTTATAAGTTTAAATCAGTTTAGAGTTTATAAGTTTAAATGAGATTAAGAGTTCAGAGTTTATTAATTTTATGAGTTTGAGTTCATAAGTTTATGAATTCATGAGTTTATAAGTTAATTAGTTTATAAGTGTTTATAGTTTAGAGTTTTTTAGTTTAAATTAGTCTCAATGGCTCATATAGTATATAGAACGGCAGTTTGGTTTAGTCTTCAAGGTGTTTAGATTTAAATTTTTGTCGGTTTGAATTTTTTAGAACTCCCCAATGTAAGTCAATGGAGTTTTTGAATGAGTTTTTTCGAGTTTTGATCGTCATTTTTAGGAAAACCGTAAGTCCGATCAGTCTGAAAAGATATAGCATACCGAGTCAGATCAGTCTGAGTGTCCGAGCCGAGTTTGGAGTATGTAGAGTTAAAGCTCTAGGAGGAGTTTGATATAGATTTTTTTAGGGTCAGAAGAATAATAATAACTAGATGCGAAAGTTCGTCGAGACAAACTTTAAGTTGGCTTGAGAAAGTTTGGACCGGAAAGTTTTTTGCTAGGCGGTTGTTATGATGTTATGGGTGGTCGCTATGGTGTTGCTAGGCGGTTGCTAAGGTATTCTGGGTGGTTGCTAGGCGGTTGCTAGGGTGTTTTGGGTGGTTGCTAGGGTGTTTTGGGTGGTTGCTAGGGTCTTTTGTGTGGTTGCTAGGCGGTTGCTAGGGTGTTCTGGGTGGTTGCTAGGCGGTTGCTAGGGTCTTTTGGGTGGTTGCTAGGCGGTTGCTATGGTGTTTTGGGTGGTTGCTAGGATATTTTGGGTGGTTGCTAGAGTCTTTTGGGTGGTTGCTAGGCGGTTGCTAGGGTGTTATGGGTGGTTGCTATGGTGTTGCTAGGCGGTTGCTAAGGTATTTTGGTGGTTGCTAGGGTGTTCTGGGTGGTTGCTAGGCAGTTGCAAGGGTGTTATGGGTGGTTGCTATGGTGTTGCTAGGCGTTGCTAAGGTATTCTGGGTGGTTGCTAGGTGGTGGCTAGGGTGTTCTGGGTGGTTGCTAGGCTGTTTTGGGTGGTTGCTAGGGTCTTTTGGGTGGTTGCTAGGCGGTTGCTAGGGTGTTTTGGGTGGTTGCTAGGATATTTTGGGTGGTTGCTAGGCGGTTGCTAGGGTCTTTTGGATGTTGCTAGGGTCTTTTGGGTGGTTGCTAGGCGGTTGCTAGGGTATTTTGGGTGGTTGCTAGGGTCTTTTGGGTGGTTGCTAGGGTGTTCTGGGTGGTTGCTAGGCGGTTGCTAGGGTCTTTTGGGTGGTTGCTAGGCGGTTGCTAGGGTGTTCTGGGTTGTTGCTAGGCTGTTTTGGGTGGTTGCTAGGATATTCTGGGTGGTTGCTAGGCGGTTGCTAGGATATTTCTGGTGGTTGCTAGGGTCTTTTGGGTGGTTGCTAGGCGGTTGCTAGGATATTTTGGGTGGTTGCTAGGGTCTTTTGGGTGGTTGCTAGGCGGTTGCTAGGGTCTTTTGGGTGGTTGCTAGGCGGTTGCTAGGGTGTTTTGGGTGGTTGCTAGGGTATTTTGGGTGGTTGCTACGGTGTTCTGGGTGGTTGCTAGGGTCTTTTGGGTGGTTGCTAGGCGGTTGCTAGGGTGTTCTGGGGGGTTGCTATGGTATTCAGGGCGGTTGATATGGTGTTACTAGGTGGTTGGTAGTTGTCACAGATGGTTACTATGGAGTTTTTATAGAGTTCTTAGCATGATCTTGGCATGATTTAACACTTAACTAATCGCTATTAGCATGTAGCTATTCACTGCTAGCATATGTAGCATGTTGGAAGTGCTGTTTGCTAGCACGAGTCAAAAGAGCCAAACCTCATCTCTATACGATGTTCTGATACAGAGATATAGGTCTTACAAAACGGTTGCTAGGGTACTCGAGTTTGGTTGCTATGGAGTTGCTTGGGAGCTGGAAGATTTAAACTTAAGAAGTTTATAGTGGTTTTAAGTTTACAGTAGTCTACAGTAGTTTGAAGTTTGAGAGATAGATAAATAAGTTAGACACACACACACACACACACACAAACAAACACACAAACACACAGACACACACACACACACACACACACCCACTAACTCGCTCACACACTCACTCATAAACTCAGTGTGTGTGTCTGAGTTTAGAGTTTATAAGTGTATAAATTGATGAGTTAATAAGTGTATGAGTTCTTGAGTTTTGAGTTTATAAGTTTAAATCAGTTTAGAGTTTATAAGTTTAAATGAGATTAAGAGTTCAAAGTTTATTAATTTATGAGTTTAAGAGTTCATAAGTTTATGAATTCATGAGTTTATAAGTTAATTAGTTTATAAGTGTTTATAGTTTATAGTTTATTAGTTTAAATGAGTCTCAATGGCTCATATAGTATATAGAACGGCAGTTTGGTTTAGTCTTCAAGGTGTTTAGATTTAAATTTTTGTCGGTTTGAATTTTTTAGAACTCCCCAATGTAAGTCAATGGGAGTTTTTGAATGAGTTTTTTCGAGTTTTGATCGTCATTTTTAGGAAAACCGTAAATCCGATCAGTCTGAAAAGATATAGCATACCGAGTCAGATCAGTTTGAGTGTCTGAGCCGAGTTTGGAGTATGTAGAGTTAAAGCTCTAGGAGGAGTTTGATATAGATTTTTTTAGGGTCAGAAGAATAATAATAATAAGTTTAAATAGGATTTCAATATGTTGGCTTTCTCAAGCCAACTTAATAAGTTTAAATAGGATTTCAATATGTTGGCTTTCTCAAGCCAACTTAACTAGATATGAAAGTTCGTCGAGACAAACTTTAAGTTGGCTTGAGAAAGTTTGGACCGGAAAGTTTTTTGCTAGGCGGTTGTTAGGATGTTATGGGTGGTCGCTATGGTGTTGCTAGGCGGTTGCTAAGGTATTCTGGGTGGTTGCTAGGCGGTTGCTAGGGTATTTTGGGTGGTTGCTAGGGTGTTTTGGGTGGTTGCTAGGCGGTTGCTAGGGTCTTTTGTGTGGTTGCTAGGCGGTTGCTAGGTGGTTGCTAGGGTGTTCTGGGTGGTTGCTAGGATATTTTTGGTGGTTGCTAGGGTCTTTTGGGTGGTTGCTAGGGTCTTTGGGGTGGTTGCTAGGCGGTTGCTAGGGTGTTTTGGGTGGTTGCTAGGATCTTTTGGGTGGTTGCTAGGCGGTTGCTAGGGTATTTTGGGTGGTTGCTAGGGTGTTCTGGGTGGTTGCTAGGCAGTTGCTAGGGTGTTATGGGTGGTTGCTATGGTGTTGCTAGGTGGTTGCTAAGGTATTTTGGGTGGTTGCTAGGGTGTTCTGGGTGGTTGCTAGGCAGTTGCTAGGGTGTTCTGGGTGGTTGCTATGGTGTTGCTAGGCGTTGCTAAGGTATTCTGGGTGGTTGCTAGGTGGTGGCCAGGGTGTTCTGGGTGGTTGCTAGGCAGTTGCTAGGGTGTTATGGGTGGTTGCTATGGTGTTGCTAGGTGGTTGCTAAGGTATTTTGGGTGGTTGCTAGGGTGTTCTGGGTGGTTGCTAGGCAGTTGCTAGGGTGTTCTGGGTGGTTGCTATGGTGTTGCTAGGCGTTGCTAAGGTATTCTGGGTGGTTGCTAGGTGGTGGCCAGGGTGTTCTGGGTGGTTGCTAGGCTGTTTTGGGTGGTTGCTAGGGTATTCTGGGTGGTTGCTAGGGTCTTTTGGGTGGTTGCTAGGCGGTTGCTAGGGTGTTTTGGGTGGTTGCTAGGGTCTTTTGGGTGGTTGCTAGGGTCTTTTGGGTGGTTGCTAGGCAGTTGCTAGGGTCTTTTGGGTGGTTGCTAGGGTATTCAGGGCGGTTGATATGGTGTTGCTAGGTGGTTGGTAGTTGTCACAGATGGTTACTATGGAGTTTTTATAGAGTTCTTAGCATGATCTTGGCATGATTTAACACTTAACTAATCGCTATTAGCATGTAGCTATTCACTGCTAGCATGTGTAGCATGTTGGAAGTGCTGTTTGCTAGCATGAGTCAAAAGAGCCAAACCTCATCTCTATACGATGCTCTGATACAGAGATATAGGTCTTGCAAAACGGTTGCTAGGGTACTCAAGTTTGGTTGCTATGGAGTTGCTTGGGAGCTGGGAGCTTTAAACTTAAGAAGTTTAAATTGGTTTAAAGTTTAAAGTAGTTTGAAGTTTATGACAGAGATAGATAGATAAATAAGTTATATAGATACACACACACACACACACACACACACACACACACTCACTCAGACTACCTCGCTCACACACTCACTCAGACACACACACACACACACACACACACTCTCAGAGTTTATGAGTTTAGAGTTTATAAGTGTATAAATTGATGAGTTTATAAGTGTATGAGTTTTTGAGTTTAGAGTTTATGTTTAAATGAGTTTAGAGTTCAGAGTTTATTAATTTATGAGTTTAAGAGTTCATAAGTCTATGAATTCATGAGTTTATTAGTTAATTAGTTATTAAATTTAAGTTAATTAGTTTATAAGTGTATGAGATTAGAGTTTATTAGTTTAAATTAGTTTCATTGGCTAATATATATAGAACGGCAGTTTGGTTTAGTCTTCAAGGTGTTAAGATTTGAATTTTTGTCGGTTGGTGAGTTTGAATCTGGATTTGAATTTTTTAGAACTCCCCAATGTAAGTCAATGGGAGTTTTTCAGAGTTTTGATCGTCATTTTTAGGAAAACCGTAAGTCCGATCAGTCTGAAAAGATATAGCACACCGAGTCAGATCTGTTTGAGTGTCTGAGCCGATTTTGGAGTATGTAGAGTTAAAGCTCTAGGAGGAGTTTGAGTCAGATTTTTTAGTAAGAAGAATAATAATAATAAGTTTAAATAGGATTTCAATATGTTGGCTTTCTCAAGCCAACTTAATAATAATAAGTTTAAGTACAATATCAGAAAGTTGGCTCTCTCAAGCCAACTTAATAAGCATAATTTAATTGTATATTATTTCTGTGTAGTGTAGGCTATATAAATACACTTCTGAATTCTTGACATTAATATATAAATATAAAATTGTGAAATGTATGACTGCCTGATTGAATTTTATAAGAGTACTAATAGTAATTTGTTTTTATTAACATGTTTAGATTTGATAAAATTACTGTGCAGATTTTTTCAAGAATTACTTTTTGCTGCTGATTTATACACATTAAGTTTAATAAAAATGCATAATACATTTATGTAATATTTAAAGGTGTTAACTGTAATCTTACACTGCAAAATAATAACTTAAAAAGGATTAAATTCATCACAATTATGTAAGTATCTGGAAATTTGACATCACAGCAAAATAACTATATGTATGGCTAGCACAAGATGGGAAAAGTTTTATTAATTCTTGTTTACTTGTGTTCATTTAATTTATTTTTATTTTAGAGCATTTAAAGTGCTTCTTAATGATATTTTATTTATTACACACAAGTTAGTTTATTTATTTTTGTAACCCATCAGCCCTCTGTGTCTAAATAAGTAATAAAAGTCCCAGAGTTAAAAAAAAATGTGTAAAACGAGCCTGTGTGTGACTTGGTATGACTTGATGACTAAGTTGCGACTTGACTTGACTTGACAAAGAGTATGACTTGACTTGACTTGACTTGACCCTTACAACAGAATGACTTGACTTGACTTTGACTTGCAATGTTAAGACTTGGACTTGACTTGAGACTTGCATTTAGTGACTTACTCCCACCTCTGGAACCATGACTGTAGGATAGGCTAATAAAGTTTTTTTTAACAAAATACATGGTTTTACTACAGTTCTATTGTATCAATACAGTAAAACCATAGTAACCATCTGTCACGACACACATGAGGGAGACCGTAGATCCAAGTGCAGTGAGATATTTATTGGGTAATCCGTGAAACGTAATCCAGTCCAGGCAAGTGTCAAATACCATACAAGCAATCTAAATGAGAACAAGGAACAAGCAGGAACAAACCAAGAAGTGTGAGACATAACAAGGACTCCGTAACAAACACTAACACAGACAGGGCATATATACACACAGAACTAACAAGGTGATGGGAACCAGCTGAGTGCAATAATCAGATAAGTGACAGAACAGAATGCTGGGAAATGTAGTCTAATGTGAATGACACCGTGAGAACGAGGACCTCTAGTGAACCCCAGGGAAACACAACCAGACACTGTGACAGAACCTCCCCTCTACGGAGCGGCTACCAGACGCTCCATGACAGCAAACAAGACAACACAAGAGTCCAAGAGGAAGGTGGAACGTGAAAAATCCGAGGGAGGGATGGGAGGGCCAGGACCATGCAGGGGAACAGGAACAGGGGGTGATGGCTTAGCCGGCGGCCAGGACGAAGCAGACAGCTCATCGGGCGGCCCAGGCGAAGCAGACGACCACTCGGGCGGCCACGGCGGTGAAGACCCCTCGGGCGGCCACGGCGGTGAACTTCCCTCGGGCGGCCAGGGCGGAGACTTTCCCTCGGGCGGCCAGGGCGGAGACGACCCCTCGGGCGGCCACGGCGGAGAACTTCCCTCGGGCGGCCAGGGCGGAGACGACCCCTCGGGCGGCCACGGCGGAGAACTTCCCTCGGGCGGCCAGGGCGGAGACTTTCCCTCGGGCGGCCAGGGCGGAGACTTTCCCTCGGGCGGCCAGGGCGGAGACTCTCCCTCGGGCGGCCAGGGCGGAGACGACCCCTCGGGCGGCCAGGGCGGAGACGACCCCTCGGGCGGCCACGGCGGAGAACTTCCCTCGGGCGGCCAGGGCGGAGACTTTCCCTCCGGCGGCCAGGGCGGAGACTCTCCCTCGGGCGGCCAGGGCGGAGACGACCCCTCGGGCGGCCAGGGCGGAGACGACCCCTCGGGCGGCCATGGCACCGGAACAGACACCACCGGCTCAGGAACAGACACCACCGGCTCAGAAACAGGAACTGGCACCACCGACTCAGAAACAGGAACTGGCACCACCGACTCAGAAACAGGAACTGGCACCACCGACTCAGAAACAGGAACTGGCACCACCGACTCAGAAACAGGAACTGGCACCACCGACTCAGAAACAGGAACTGGCACCACCGACTCAGGCACTGGAACTGGCACCACCGGAACTGGCACCACCGGAACTGGCACCACCGGAACTGGCACCACCGGCTCCGGCACTGGAACTGGCACCACCGGAACTGGCACCACCGGAACTGGCACCACCGGAACTGGCACCACCGGCTCCGGCACTGGAACTGGCACCACCGGCTCAGGAACTGGAACTGGCACCACCGGCTCAGGAACTGGCACCACCGGAACTGGCACTACCGGAACTGGCACCAACGGCTCAGGCACTGGAACTGGCACCACCGGCTCAGGCACTGGAACTGGCACCACCGGCTCAGGAACTGGCACCACCGGAACTGGCACTACCGGAACTGGCACCAACGGCTCAGGCACTGGAACTGGCACCACCGGCTCAGGCACTGGAACTGGCACCACCGGCTCGGGCTCAGGAACAGACACCACCGGCTCGGGAACAGACACAGGCTCGAAGGCGGCCATCTTGTCAGGGGACACAGACTCGGCAGGCGTGACGTGAACAGGCTCGGCGGCGGCCATCTTGAACCTCCTCCAAGCATGTAACACCGTCAATGAGTAGAAAAGGAAGACTACCTTCTTGACCGTGGCAGGAGAGATGACGGGTAGTTCTGGGATGGTCTCTGGGATAACAGCGGACTGCACTGGGACGGCTTCTGAAACAACCGCATGCTGTACAGGGACGGCCTCCAAAACGACCGCACGCTGCACTGGGATGGCTTCTGAAACAACCGCATGCTGTACAGGGACGGCCTCTGAAATGACCGCATGCTGCACAGGGACGGCCTCCAAAATGACCGCACGCTGCACAGGGACGGCCTCTGAAATGACCGCATGCTGCACAGGGACGACCACCGGGGCGTTGGGGAGATAAGAGGCCCTTCTCCTCCTCCTCCGTCCTTGATGGCGAGGTGCAGCCTCAGTACTAGACGAGACCAGCGGCGAGGACTTTGAACTGGACAGGACCAGCGGTGAGGACCTTGAGCTGGACGAAACCAGCGGTGAGGATCTTGTGCTGGACGGAACCAGCGGCGAGGATCTTGTACTAGACCAGTCCGGCGGCTCCGGATCAGAAGAATGGCAAGGCGGAGGACGGTGTCGTGGAACTTGTCGACCACCTCCTCCCCTGCAACCTCCCCGAGTTCCGGAGAACTTCGCCAGACGAGTCCCCAGAAACGACTCACCATTTCTGATGGACGAGTTCGCTGAAGCCTTAGCCGCTGCTGCTTCCTCAGTCTGCTGGGCCCATAAGGCAAAACATTGAAAAATGTTTAGTCGAGGCGCTTCCTCCCCGACCTGCGAACCTCCTCTCTGTGGTCCCCTTCCTTCCCCATACACAGGAGAAGGGTTACGGAATCCCGAACTGCTGGATCTATTCATTGTGACGGAGTCCTTCTGTCACGACACACATGAGGGAGACCGTAGATCCAAGTGCAGTGAGATATTTATTGGGTAATCCGTGAAACGTAATCCAGTCCAGGCAAGTGTCAAATACCATACAAGCAATCTAAATGAGAACAAGGAACAAGCAGGAACAAACCAAGAAGTGTGAGACATAACAAGGACTCCGTAACAAACACTAACACAGACAGGGCATATATACACACAGAACTAACAAGGTGATGGGAACCAGCTGAGTGCAATAATCAGATAAGTGACAGAACAGAATGCTGGGAAATGTAGTCTAATGTGAATGACACCGTGAGAACGAGGACCTCTAGTGAACCCCAGGGAAACACAACCAGACACTGTGACACCATCACTGTAGTAACCATGGTTTTACTAAATTATCTAGAATTACATTCAAGCCATTTTGTTACAACAAACATCTACAAAATAACAACAGAAAGAAAAGTTACCATTCTATGATACAGAGTTGATGACAGACAGACATAACTAGGCTACATAGATATATATATCTATCATAGATAGATAAATAGATAGATAGATGAAACGTACTCGGTTACTAACGTAACCTCGGTTCTCTCTAGAAGAGGGAACGAGTACTGCGTAAGTATCTTACGCTAGGGGAAAACCTCTTTTCCACGAGATATTGAAGCCAAAAATTATCCTATAATTTTGTATTAAAGGGTTAGTTCACCCAAAAAATGAAAATTATGTCATTAATGACTCACCCTCATGTCGTTCCAAGCCCGTAAGACCTCCGTTCATCTTCGGAATAGTGATGGGATTTATGGCTCTTTGAGGGGTTCCGGATCTTGGCGATCCGTTCCTTTCAAAGAGCCGTTCAAAAGAACGGCTCTTTTGGCTCTTTTTTTATTTAAAGTTTTAAATATATACTGTAGATAAAATTAGAATAAATAAAATGGAAATGTCTACATACAGTCCACTATTACTACTTTTACTACTGTAAACTTTGCAAATAGGACATCAGCCCCTTCAAGTCTTAAATGAACAATAACAAAGTGGGCTGCAATGAATGTCTGTGCAAAACAGCTTTTAGTGAAAAATTTCTATACAAGAACAGTATCACAAAAGAACATTTTGATAGATAACAAAAAATATTTAAAGTATTAGACATACTGTAGATAAAATTAGAATAAATAAAATGGAAATGTCTACGTACAGGGTTTTTTTCCACTGGAGTACTCATATGAAGGATGCGTGCACAACTATCATCATGCTGTAACTGTGCGTTCACACCGCAGGCGGCGAGAGCGTCAAAGTGGCCGGAAGCCATTCATTTTCAATGAGAGCCGGCGGCGAGCTCCGGCGAGGGCGGCGCGGCGCGTCTTGGACGGCGAGAGCGGCGAGAAGAGTTGAAATCAAGTCAACTTTATGGTAATAAGCTATGACGCGGTTCGGCGGCAACCAGCGGCAACCAATCGGAATGTAGAAGTCCTCCGCCTGAGAGGATACAAGAGAACGCAGTCCTGTAAACTTTAGTTCCGACCACATTAGTTCCTAAGCAAAATGGAGGAAAAATTAATTTTTTCTGTTGCTGGTTTCCCGTTATTATACGACTTGTCCCTGTTTACATACAGGGACATTAATAAAAAGAATGACGCATGGAACAAGGTGTCTGAAATTGTTGGTGTTTCTGGTGAGTTGCTGATGGGCATTAACATTATATATTTTCTAGAAAAAAGTGGGAATTGCATGATAACTTTAGCGCCATGTCACGCAAAACAGTTGTTTATGCAAATCAGTCAGTAAAGTTAATTTTACGATTTTTACAAGATCAGTTTTTGTCTCTACATAATTAAATGTGCAACTGTGATATGGCAATTTACTGTGATATGGCAATTTACTGATGCTGTACAATAGCCTACTTTAGCCTGCCAAATTTCATTAGATGTAATTATCAGCTGTTATAATCATAGTTATCTAATTTTGAAGTACAACATATTTCTTACATATTTAAAATGAAAGCAGTCACTTCTGCCTTTTTTTAATTAAAAATAATTCTGCAAGGAAAAAACAAAAGTGTACTATTCCTGTTCCCCTTGTGGTATTTATCTACAAATTGCTTAGCTGGAGAAAATAATGATAAATGTCATTACAGTCACATATTGAATAAATAAAAAATGTCATCAGTCACATATTTAATAAAGTTTCATATTGTCTTTTTACTAGCGGATGAGTGCAGGAAAAGATGGAAGTCCCTTAGAGACACGTTCAGAAAGGAGAAGAGGAAGGAGGCAGAGAGGAATAGGAGTGGGGCAGGCGCAAGCAGTGTCCGGCCATGGCGCTACAGTGGGGTCATGGGCTTCCTCAACCCATTCCTAGAAGATAGGTTAACGTGCAGTAATATGGTAGGGGGGGTTGGGGAAGACCTGACCCCAGAGGAAAGAGAATATGCCATGGCCGGGCACAGTCAGGTAGAGGAGATGCGCACACGCAGTCATCAGTGTGAGTCCAGCCTTCAGGGACAGCCAGATGAAAGCCAGAGCCAGTCCAGCCTTCTTGGACAGGCAGGTGGAAGCCAGAGCCAGGCAGGTATAAGCCAGGGACAGGCAGGTGGAGGCCAGGGCCAGCCCAGCCTTCAGCCCTCCTCATTGAGGAGAAAGAGACCACACCACAGCTCCAACTTTGATGAGCGCATGCTAACAGCTTTGGAAGCTGTTAGTAGAAGAGCTACAACCAATGAGGACAGTGACAGCCTTTTTTTTCAAAGCCTCGTGGAAGACTTCAGGTCGCTGTCTGTGAGGACCAGACAGGACCTGAAGTTTAAAATACACAGGCTTGTGTATGAGGCTCGATGTCTGGAGACTGAAGTTGAAGAACACTGGGGTGAGAGTAACGGGGGGCAGCTGACAAGTCTGTGAGGGGTGATTGTAAGCTTATTTCCCTCGCAGTCTTGTCAGCTGCACCTTGTGCTTTCTCCCTTTGTTCTAACAGTGTTAAAAAAAAAGTGTTCTGAAAGTATTAGTTCAAAAGTACAAAACTGTTCTGTATGAAAGTATTGTATGAAAGTATTAGTTCTATGTTTAAAACTTTGTTATTCATTTGTATCTAATTTTATTTTTTTTACGTTATTAGTAAAAGAGGCAATAAAATATTGTCAACATTTCTGGTTATGTGTGTTTTATATTATTACAAATCTTTCATACTCTACCATATATTGAAAACGTGTAGGGAACCCAGGTGAGATTAAAAGTACACTTCCATAAGTGTTTTTAGAGCAGTCTTGCTCAGTCTATTAATATGAACTAAAATTTTGTTTTTAAAATATGGAGAAACCATGTTTATGAACCGAGATGTGTTTTTAAAATATCGAAACACCATGAATATGAACTAAAATGTGTTATTAAAAAATCGAGACACCATGAATATGAACTTAAATTTGTTTTTAAAGGGATACTCCACCGTGTTTTCATATTAAACTATGTTTTTCCCTTAACTAAGACGAGTTGATACATACCTCTCTCGTCTCAGTGCGTGCACTCAATCGCTTTGGCGCGCGGTGACACTTTGAAAGCACTTAGCTTAGCCCATTCATTCAATATGGGCCAAGCAGAGAAGCTACCAAACACCTCCACGTTTTCCCTATTTAAATACAGTTACTCGCGTAGTGTAACTCGACCTAGGACGGTAACACAAAACAAAACGTTGCGCTTTTCTAAGCGTGTAAAATGGATAACTATATTGTATGGCGGAATACCATGGCAAGTGCTTGTAAGCACTTCGACTTCGGCGCAGTAATATCTTCACTAGAGGGAGCGGGGGCCGGTGAGAGGATTTTTCACGAGTGAAGATATTACTGCGCCAAGACGAAGTGCTTCCTGAGCACTTCGCACTGAGACGAAAGAGGTATGTATCAACTCGTCTTAGTTAAGGGAAAAACATAGTTTAATATGAAAACACGGTGGAGTATCCCTTTAATTGGTGGCTCTTAAAAGAGCCGTTTAAAGGCATGGCTTATGCCACAGGTTGCCAGGGGACAGCTCCCTCTGTGGAGAAATAAGTCATGAATTTCTCCCGGACACGGATGGACTCCCTTGTGGCATTATTGCTGCCCACTCGGCTGACCTCCTGTAGGCCAGCAGCTTCTCTGTCTCCAGCAGATGGTATGGGCGTCCTGGTGATGCTGGTGGACCTCCTCAGGAAGTTGTGCAGTACACATGTAGCCTTCACACAGGCGTCCACGTTGACAGGGCTGATCGCAATAACTCGCCTGTACATCCGCCACTGGGCTGTGAGAATGCCAAAGGTATTCTCAACAATCAGCCTTGCCCGTGACAGCCTGTAGTTAAATACCCTTTGTCTACCGGAGAGATTGTGTCCTGGGAAAGGCCGCATGAGGTCCCGGCGGAGTGGAAAGGCCTCATCAGCCACAAAAACATGTGGCTGTGGTCCCAAATGCTCTGCACCTGGCAGTAGAGCATCTTGTGGCAGGCCAAGGGTCCCATCTCGCAGTGCCTGGTGGAGTTAGGTGGAGTTAGCCAGCACACCACCATCGCTTGTCCTCCCGTAGCTGCCAACATCCACTACCCGGAAGCAGTACTGTGCGTCCACCACTGCCAGGAGGACAACAGAGTAGGTCCCCTTATAATTAAAAAACAAAGAGCCTGAGTTGTCAGGGGCCCTGATAACAACATGTTTGCCATCGATGGAACCAAGGCAGTTTGGAAAGTTCCACCGATGGAGGAAGTCATTGGCGATGCTTTGCCAGTCCTCAGTGGTGGGGACTGGCATGACCTCCTGCACCAAGGCATCCCATATTGCCCTTGCGACCTCTCCAACAATACCTGCCACGGTGCTCACTCCCACACGATAGCTAAAAGCTATGGTGCGGTAGGAGTCTCCAGTGGCCAAGAATCTGAAATAATAATAATAATAATAATTACTTAAGAAAAATGATCAAACAAACAAAAAAAAATCTGTGGTGAAAAGAAGCTAAATACATTTACTTTATATTTTAATAAATAATAATAATATTAATGCATGAGTAATAATTATATAATAGTATAATAGTCACAGTTCACTTTTCCTGATTATACTTGTTTGTATAATGTACAAAAATATATACTTGTTTGTAGAAATGTTTAGACCGGATTATACTTTTATAAATTTTTATTTATAACAAAAAATAGCATTTAAAAACCAATGAAAACAATATTCAATATCCAACCCATTGAAAATACAAAACGAAATACTTATAAAAATATAAAGAAACAAATTAAACCATAAAGAACAAAAATCTCGAACTCACCGTAGACAGATTGCGAGGCGCTCAGCCGCATTAATAGCACGCCGATAGTTGGTATCTTGCCTTCCAATTCGCGGCCCCACTTTTGACAGCAGGTTGTCAAACTGGTCCCTGTCCAGTCTGAAATATTGCTGGAACCTGCTGTCATCCAAACGCAGCTCCTGCACCAACCGGTGATATTCACCAAGCTGCTGACGGGCATGGAGAATATCATGCACCCACACTGATCTCTGACGTCTTCTCCGCAGGTAGAGCAATGCCACACCAAACACAATAACTTGCTCATCCATAGTGTTGTCAGTTTGATTAGAAAAAGCCGCGCAACATTATTTATAGGCAACATTTTCGCGCTAGAACACTTGTTTATTCAGCGGGAATGCAATTCATTTGGTCAAAATAATAATGATTTTGACCAATTGCAGCTACAACCAGGACAGTTATTTTAATGTAGATTGCACACAAATGAATGTTATACCAAGTCTATTAAACATCCTATTATCTGCATGTTGAAATTAGACTCATGAACACAAAAGCCAGAACACACAAATGGATTTTTTTATTTTTTTTTATTTTCGTTAGCAAAATAACTATAATTGTTAAGGTCTTTCCATCTGCCATTTTGTTACTTTCAAATTGAAAAGATTTCATTAGGTTAACTTATACCCTACGTGAGGCCACTCTGCACAAAATAGGATACTGATTTATGTTAAGTTCTTATTTGCTTTGCGGCCCCTTTAACCCTCTGAGGTCTGAGCTGTTTTCTGGGCCCTGGAGGTGTTCTGACATGCTCTGACATTTCTGGTTATTTCTGTTACTTGTGACATTTTCATGGCTAAAGTCTAATTACACTGTATTCAGCACAAACTCTGCTACAATAATATATCAACAGCATGTATGTAAAAGTTTGTAGTTTTGAGATAATGACATTTATGCGTGGTTTTTGAAAATACAAAAAAAAATTCTCACTGAAATAAGGCCATGAAACCCATACTGATTATTTCTTCACAAGACTTTTGAAAATTGTATGACGTAGCCTAGAATATTTGCTGCAAAACTATGTGAAAATCACCCTGACTGCTCATTCAGATAAGACAATATATTGATTTAAAATTTTTACGACGTGTTTTGTGTGAAAAAGCCTTATGCGAGAGCTCATTAATATGTAAGCTTTTCTCACCTGAGAAAGACAAAGAACCTCCCCTAACGGCCCTATTAGGAGCTATCAGGCCCCTATCATTCTGAGCAACCTTGCACAATACTGTAAATGAGGAGATTTAAAAAAGAATGGCTTTTAAATTGTTTGGATTTATTTACAACACAACATAATCCAAAGATACACAACAAATGCCAAAAAAGCACTTCAAAGACAGAGACCTTTGTGCCATTCCTAAAAACACTGTACATACCTTTCATTTCCAAGATTTTCACTTTACCATGTTCACGTACTGAGACTCATGTGAATGTTGAAGTCCTCAGTGGCATCTGGGACCTGAAAAAAAAAAGTGAACATACTGATATCAAGAGAAAGGCCTGCACGATTTTGGAAATAAATATTAGATTTTTCTGGTTAAAATTGCTTTTTAAAATTCCTTTTTAAAATTCACAGAATACACACACACACACACACACACACACACACACACACACGTTTCCAACGATATATAATATAATGAACACCAGGTTTGTTGTGCCTTGTAGGCATAAGGTATATGCGCAGTGCGGATAAAATAATAATAACAATAAATAACCTATAGCAGCCTATAAATCTTCCAAAAGATTAGAGAAAAATATATTGATTATCATGTTACTTCAAATGTTTCCATCCGTTATGATGATATGAAATGAGATAATAATAAAAACATGAAGCCGTTTGGTGCGTTTTGCTTTCATCCAAAATATGATACATTCAAACGCGATCACTTGCAAAATATGATACATTCAAACGCGATCACGCTCACATATAAAACATTATGGTTACCATAAACATATCTATGTTTGAGCAGATATCCACAAACACAGTAAACACGGGTCTAAATATTATAATATTCCCCATATATCTAGCAACAGTTCAACTGCAACGTGACATTTATGCAACAATAACAAACTAGGCTATGTAAGAATTTCTTACCTTATCTTTCTTGTCTTCAAATCGCGTTCTTCTTCTTCTGAGGTAGCCTAAATCCAATGTAAGCTCAGGCACGTCTTTCAAACTCGACGAAAAGTGAAGTGAAGTGTTTTGTTGTTGAGGTAACGAGCGCGTTCGCGTTCCATGTGGAGATTTGCATGTGAATATCTTTTGCGCGAGTAGGCGTGGCCAAATTAACTGTAATGAGCAAGCGTTTGAGAAGCTGGACATCTTGTTGGTTTTATACAAATTACGTAAACAGAGAATATTTGTTTTCGTTTTGAATCCGATTATTTAAAAGTACACACTTAAATGTTTATAAAGGTATATGGCTCATAAATGTGTGACAAGTATTCGCTGAGTTTTGTTTCAGTTTATAGACGTGCTCAAGAAAAAAAAGTTCACCGCGACGGAGAGGCAGAACGCACACCCTGTTTATTTTCTTTATTTTACAAAAGCACAATGTTTTGATTTGATTGTAAGTGGACACATACAAAAGGAGAAATATCACAGATTCTTTTTTTATATTTCTTTTTTCTGTATGACCATAAATGATGGAGTAATTTAAGTTTATAGTGCTACAATGTGGAGAAAATCCGGCAAAACGCGCCCGCGCGTTTGCCGACCTCAGAGGGTTAAATAAAGTTTTAAAAAAAATCACACATTCTAATCTGCGTCAGAGCGTCCCCGAATCTTTCTAGGCGTCGGTTGCAGGGCGGCGAGAGCGAATTTTGCCGCTCTCGCCGGCGGCGGTGTGAACGCACAGTTAGGCAGTAGCACCCCTGCGCTGGGTGCGCCCCTCCCCCTATAACTGTTCTGTCTCATGGAGGAGCTAATGTGTGTGCATCTGTGTGAAACACGTGTAACGGATTGTATATAGTTTGTTAAATTCCTGCATAAATGGGGACAGCGCCGTCTGCTGGCGTCACTTGGTATTGCGCCACGGTGCTAAAAATAGCGAATTCTGGGTAAACCACAGCAGAACTTTTGATAACTGCTGTGGTAAGTCGCATGTTAAATGCTGCAGAGACAATAATAGCCTAAATGCTTTAAATTTCACTACACAATGTTTTATTTCACTGTATTTTTGTTGTGATGTAACTAAGAGATGAATGCCGTTTGTTTGACGTCGAGTGAGTCATTAGTTTTAGAGTTGAATGTTAAATGTAGCATATGTTGCATGGCTGCTGCTAATGCTATTCCTCCGTCTGATTTACTGTGTGTTGTGTAGGGCTGTTCTATTCTCTGTTTGCGATGTCATGCCATTCCTGATTGGTTTGGTTTCCCCTTGTGCAGGTAATATATTGAATTTGATGTTTATTTTTGTTATGTGAAAAATGTATGTTATAACAGCAATATTCCTGTTGAAAACACTTTGCTGTTTTATATACTGTGTTTTCATATGGCCGAAATGCTTTAGAAGTTGGAGATTTTATTTATTTTATTTTATTTTATTTTACTGTGGAAAAGACAAAGAATTGTGAAACATGTATATTTGTACTTTTGTTTAAAAAAAAAAGAATCATTCCACTATACGATCACATTTGAACCAGTTTAATAAAAAAGAGCAGAACTTTTGATAACTGCTGTGGGCTGTTCTATTCTCTGTTTGCGATGTCATGCCATTCCTGATTCGTTTGGTTTCCCCTTGTGCAGATGCTCCACATACACAACGAGACTGATCCATAGAGGACCGTCACACACGCATAGGAAAAAAAGAACGACAGAAAGAACGGCTCCCCTCCAGCCGCGACTCGGCTCCCATCGTTCATGTTTATGAGCCGTTCAAAAGAATCGGTTCGTTCGCGAACGTCACAACTCTAGTACTAATTCTAGTTTCGCATACTATTTAGGACGGATAGTATGCGAATTGGGACTCAGCAATGGCTTCAGGCGTCACATTTTGAATCGCTGCGTCGTTAACGCGCTTCCGTCACTGCTTCCTGGAAACCGGATGTGAGCACCTGAGCCGGTAAGGAGAATGCGCTGCTAGTTGTTTTTAGCTCATGAAGTGTATGTAGTTATGAGAAGTGCGTTCTTTTAATGTACCTTTTAGAGACACCGCTTTGCTTTGGAGAGCGTGCTGCTGTTTTCCGCTGCACAAGCTCGTTACGATTGTTATTGTTTGCGTGTACTAGATGTGGACGCTGGAGGAGGTAGGGAGAGTTTGCTAATCTCTCGCTAATCGTGCTCTGTTGTATGAAATGTGTGTTTTTGAAGTGCTAGTTTGTTTAGGATGTGTCCTAATCCATACACTTTCTCAGTTGTGAGAACCTGAGTTCCCCTCCAGAGAAAGCTACGTTTCATTTTCCTCGACGATCGGTATGTATTAGTTTTATGTGCATGCATTAAGTTAGAGAATTCATCTAGCAGAGTAACAATCTTATGTTGTTTATAGGGCCCTGTTTATAGGCCCGTCGGTAAAGGGCTATAACTGCATTCCAGTCGGGGTGCTCCGTGTTCACTTACGGCCGCAGTGCTGTCCTGTTCCGACCCTGTTTTGATCCAGTTTCAACTGTATTAACTGTCAACTGATTCAACTGCAACTTGGGACTTCAGTTGATATTGTTTTTAGTTTCTTTTTGGCTTTTACGTAGTTTTCATTTTTCTTTGAACTGATATTAGCTACAAAGATTGGTGCTAAAATCTGAACTGCAATCCTTGCTCTTCTCTCATTCTAATTTATTTTGATTCTTCCTACTGCTTTTTCATTTGTATTTGATTTTGCTTCTAAAGTTGAATGATCTATTCTCTAATTATTTTCTGAAATAATAGTTCATTTCTTTGCTTTATCTTGCTCCAAATTGTTTGATTTGGTTGTTTGATTAATTATTTTGTCTGAAGTTTGGTTTGTTTCCTTTATTGATTTCTTTCTTTTGCTGCCGTTGACATTCAGATTTAGTTTCAACCAACTGTTTATTCCAAGTTATTAGTTGTAATATTATTTTCGTTACTTTGATTTTTGAGCACTAATAATCCTTTCAGCTATCAAAGTGACTTTCTGTATTTGATTATTTCTGTATTTGATTATTTCCGTATTTGATTATTTCCGTATTTGATTATTTCCGTATTTGATTATTTCCGTATTTGATTATTTCTGTATTTGATTATTTCCGTATTTGATTATTTCTGTATTTGATGTATATCTTTTTTGTGTGTTAGCAGGGCCTGAGCACCAGGGGCAGAGGATTCTTATTTGGGTGACGGTATCTTTCTCACCGTGTGCAGTGCTTGGTATTAACGTGTGTGTGTGTGTGTGTGCGCGCAGTGCAGTGGTCCTGCATCTGCGGGTGGCATGCTACGACTCTCTGCCTCTGTGCCTCTCGTCCCTGCCCTGGTCCTAAACCTTTAGGGGATCATTGAATTTGAACAAAGTGCCTTTGTTCCTTTTTATACTGTTCTCTTTTAAGAATTGTCAATAAAAGTTATTTTTGTACGATGACCCATGTCTCTGACTCTATTAGGTGATACGAACCTGTGTGTGCCTTTTGTTGGGGCTTACTCTAATTCTTTGGGTGAAATTCCCAGAATGGCGTAGTCTGAGTGTGAATCTACAATCTTATTAATTATAATTCTTTAAGAAACCCCCCCTTACTGCCCTCGTGTCACCCGCCACACACAGTTTCTAGTCGAATGATTTTAACTTGTTACTTCGTGTGTTACATTTAATGTGTATTGACATTACAAAACACACTGGGCCCTATTTTAAAGCTGCAGTCGGCAAGTCTGGCAGATTGGATCGACTTAGCCAAAATTTTGAATGTTTACAACTCTCATGCCCCTCCCCCACTACCAACGAGCACCCGCCCATCGTCAGTGCGTGTGTACCTGATTTTCTGTGAACGCGTCGTCTCTTCAGCATCGATCAACACCATGGACTCGGAGGTAGGCTGCCCTGGCTAATCTATCCATAGATAGCAATAACCGAGGAATTGGAAGCTTGTTAGTAGATTTTCTCTCCGCCATCACGCTTCGTACAATCTTCAGGCGAACTTCAGGCGTGTCGTGTGCATGTGATATTGTAACGTGCGCGTCAGCGCGAGGGAGAGGGGATCTGTGGCGTGCGTGTGCATGACCTGATTGACAGTCAGATCTCACACCCCCCTGCGCTGATTGGACCTGATGAAGCGGGAGCGGTGGATTTTTGCAAAACAAATAACACGCTCCAGGTGGAGTTAGAAGCTCGGGTTTTTTTCTAAAACCACCTTATTTATGTTGTTCAGTCGGATTATAGTGTCGATTTCACTGAATATGATAAAAAAAATGTTGCCGACGGCAGCTTTAATGGTCTGAAACGCAAGTATCAAGCGCAAAACGCATGTAACTTTGTGGGCGGGTCTTGGGCGCTGTTGCTATTATACCAGCGGGATAAATGACTCTTGCGCCCGATGCAAATCTAAAATGGGTTGGTCTGAAGTAGCTTCATTACTCATAGGTGTGGTTTGGGCGTAACGTGAAATAAACCAATCAGAGCAACATCTCACATTCCCTTTAAGAGCAGGCGCGATTGTTCTAAAGCGGCTTGCTATTATAACGGCGGATTTGCCAGGCGCACACCAGGAGCGTTCACAGCCGAGGAGACCGACGCTCTCATCAGGGCCGTAAAACACAGAGAAGTGACGTTGGGGATGGAGAAACACACCAAAATTAACTTCGGTTAAACAGGCGTATGATAATTTGGGTAAATGTGTAAGCTAGATGTATGCTTTTATAATTATAATCTATTTATCATAATAATGTATGATTTGCAAAAATGAAAACTGCTGTGTCTGTGTGTAGATGAGAGAAGCAAAGTATATGAGCGTTGTGCACACGCTACATTGATTATGGCCAAGCATGCGCCCTTAAAATAGCACATGAATAACATGCACAACGAGGCACTGACTTTAGACTAGATTTTTTTGGTCAGTGACGGAATTGTTTTCTAAACCTGCAAAATAGCATGAGGACATTTGAGCCGGATCACACCTCCTCTTTGCGCTGAACCGCCCTGGGGAGCGCAAGTGTATTTCTTAGTTAACCGACGTGCGTCTGTGGAGGGAAAAGTCCGCTGTGTGCGGGTGCAAAATAGGAATGATACATGCGTCACTGTACAAAGTCAATTGCGCTGGGTGCAAGATAGGGCCCACTGTGTTTAGTTGAAGACAAAAAAACTGTGGAAAAACCTCAGGGACACCTATGCGAGAAAAAGGAGAGTGGAAAAGGAAACTAAAAGTGGACAGGCTGGAAAACAGAGGAAGAGGTGGAAGTATATGGAGTGCATGAGCTTCCTTGAGGCTTCTACTTCTTTCAGAAGGTAGCTGTGGCCTGTTCAGTTATTCAGATTCAAAAGCTTTTTTTCTTTTTAAGTTCTCTGAAATACAGCGATGAAGTTGAAAAATAATGCAGAGTTTGTATAATGAGGTGGCACAGGAAAGTTTACAGAATGCTTTTAAACAGGGTCTGCAGCAATCTTGAGGAGGAGCAGAAGGTGGTAGATGATACAGGTCAGGACACATCCGAGAGCCTTTCTGTCCACCTCCTCAGAAAAGGAAGTCTAAGGACTTTTTTGAGGATTATTTATCAAGGAAAGAGGCCAGGGAGGACCAGAAAGTCAGGCAGCGAGAGGAGAAAGATGAGCCTGGCCCCAGCCATGAGAATTCAGGAGATGGTTGGACATGGGGTGGAGTTTAGCCTTCCGTCTACGTCAACGTACACTGTCCTATAAGTTTATTTTTTAATATTGTGTTGTCAGTTATTATTATTTTGTGTCCTTTAAGTTCTGTCTGTTCTTGTTTAGTTACTGTATACATCTCAACAAATAAATAATAATCAAGACATTGGTGTTTTTTCACTGTCTTTAAAGGTAGGGACGGAGAAGGAAAGTTTTTAAAGGAAATGCCTCATCTGCAACAATAACAAATGATAATGCCCCCAGCTCTGGTGCAGATGAGAAGGCTCCAGAACGTTTAAACTCCAGTATTTAGGGCCTGTCCCAATAAAGAATTGGAAAATATTCCACCATCGCTGTTGCTGCCTGATGCCCCTACATCCACAACTAGGAAGCGGTAGTCGGCATCAACCAAGGCAAGCAAAACCACAGAAAAGGTGCCCTTATAATTGAAAAACTGGGAGCCAGAATTAGCTGGTGCCTGAATCAGATTGTGCTTCCTATCCAAAGCACCGATGTAATTGGGGAAGTTCCATTTTCCAGAGAATCTCAGGGCAGTTGTCTTCCAGAGCTCCTCATTGGGGACTGGCATGTAGGTGTCTTTTAGAATCCCCAGTGCTAAAGAATCTGAGGAATATAAATGAAGAGAATTAATTTATTCGAATAATGTACATTTGAGAGTATGAATAAACCATATTTTATCAATAGTAAAAAATTGTTGTTCAGACATGTGATTATTAACAATAAAAGGTAAAACTGTTCCTGTTTATAAGTCCATTAAGACTAATAATACAATTATTCAAACATGGGCTCAGGACCTTGGGGCGGTTATAGATAAAGTTATGGAGGCGGACATATGGGAGCATGCTAATAGCATATCCATGTGTAATAGAGCGAAGGAATTACAATTTAAGTTACTGCATTGCCTTCAGATATCACCTGAACTCAGACATAAGATGGACCCAAGGAAATAAGCTCTGTGTATGAAATGTAACAGGGAAGTTGGTAGCTTTATACATACTGTATGGACCTGTATGCATATCCAGGATTTTTGGGTAGAAGTGTCTTTGAAATTAGATTTGGTTTTTAATAAGAAGTTGGACCTGGACCCAGTGTGTTTGTTGTTGGGATTACCACACCCACAAATAAAAGGATCACATTGTCAAAAATTGTGGAATGTTTTAACATATGCTGCACGTAAAGCTATATTGTTGAAATGGATTTCAAACAAACCACCTACAGTTTTAGACTGGCATAAGGTAATATTTGAACTTTTACCCATGGAATACTTGACATACTGGTCCAGAGGGAAAATTGGTTTATTTGATCATATATGGACCCCATTTCTTGATTATGTAGGACCTAGAATATCTGCCATAATTTGGAAGGTGCTTCCCAGACCAAGGAATAACAGTTAAATGTTAAAGGAGAAGTTTTGCTGTTTGTAATACTACTTTTGGTTGTTTTGTTTTTTACTTTCTATCTTATCTCCTAATTGTTGTAATGTATATATTTTTTTTTAATTTATTTATTTATTTATTTATTTATTTTTTATTATTATTATCTTTTAATTTTATACCATTGTTAATTATTGTCATTACCATTGCCATATGATATTCTACCATGACTGTGACTGACTATGCTGTGCTGCATGTTCAACTTTGGAGGGAGGGGAGGGGAGATGTAAAAAAATGTTGTATATGTGAATAAGATGTGATGCATAATTAATAAAGAAAAAAAAAAAAAAAAAAACCTGTTCCTGGGTCTTCTGCATAGTTCGAATTAGGGGGTCCGACCCCCCCTAGGTGAGACTTGGACCCTCCCAAAAGGGGTACAAATAATAGTTTGGGGGGAACTGAATTTTTTTAAATATTTTGGTTGTTCATAGTGTTTCTCTCATCTATAATGAAGTCATAGTCTAGCTAGCCAAACTTCTGCCTAGCCCCCTTAAAAAAAATTGTCAAACCAATCAAATCAAATTAGGCAGGCTTTGTGTTCACAGATGCTGCAGAGCGCGAATTTTAGCAGTAGTTATATTTATTATAGCCTGGGTTGATGATTTTAAGAGGACAGCTCACCTTAAGCAGACTGCCAGACGCTGCTCCGGATCAATTGGTTCCCTGAAGTTTGTGGTTTGCCTCGTCAGATGCGGTGCCACTGTCTGAAGGAGCTCCTCAAATTGTCCCACAGACATCCGAGAGTAAGTGCAGAACCGGCCATGATAAAGTTTTAGCTCCTGTACAAGATTAGCATATTCCCCTTCAGACTCTCTGTTCTTTAAGATTGGGTGCACCAAAAACCTTCTTTTCTGTCTTTTAAAGAAAATGAAAAGCTTGTCTTCACTGGAGATTGCCCGCAATCTCAACCCCCCCATACCATATCAAGCTGATTACATGGGTCACAAGGTTCATATGGACCAAAACGAAAAACTGGCTATGTTTGGGGTTACCCATGTTTTAGCCATTGATGGCTTCAGCAAAAAGGTTGTTGCTCATTCTACAATGCCTGTAAAAAACAACCTTGCCATCTATGAAAATGTTTTCAGCAAATAGTCAATTATTATTTTTGTGGACACTAAAGGAAGTGCATACACATGGCTACCATTCATGAGAGAATATATAACTATAATAACTGTTGAACATCTACATTGTTATGAAGTGTATTATACTGAGAATAACTAATAACAGTTAAGTTTGAAAAGATTTGCACAAAATAAAACAGACTTTTTCATCCAATAGGCCTGCAGAACTTGCCTATGGTATGTGGGACCAGGTGCGAGTAGATCATGGCAAGTTTTATTTGACGCTCTTCATGCAGGAGCTGCTGTCATCTCACCGCCATAATCAGGAGCGAAGGCCTTATTTACAGACTTCATCCACAAGGGTACAACTCAATAGTTTGTTTGGTTGGTTCAGCAATACACTTGTATGCCTGCTTTTATTATTATTACTATTATTCTTTTTGCTTCAGCAGCACATGTTGTCTTGCATGCATGAGACAAATTGTCATTACTATTACTATGCTTTCCAAATTTTAGGCTAATTAAACATAAAATTAGCCATGGCCGAGAACAGGTTTCTTTTTTAAATCTGATTACAGCTTAACAATAAACAACTGCAGAAGCAACCACACTGGACTTAATTCAACCTTTATATTCTAGTTACGTGATAAGCATATTGTGATTTTTATGTTTCAGCCTATTTGTCCTTAAGCAGAATTTCTGGTAAAACTATACATTTACTAGTTCAGCAATCAATGTGCATAATGACTGCTGAGTTGATAAATTTACAGATTTACTGGGAACTCTGCATGACCATTTTTCCCGAATAGACTATATGTTTCATTTACCCACCAGAACAAATTGACTGGTTACACATCTTTGTTGCAAATTCAGAATCATATAGTTGAACGAATCTGTCCTGAAGTCAACAATCATGTCAACTATCCACTCAAGAGGAAATAGACATGAATGACAGCCTTGTGAGATATTGTGTGTCCAACCTGACTGACCGCTTGTGTGAGATTGGTCTTACAAGGCTGGTGGAGTCATGGAATGCTCATCGAATTACAGGTGGAATAAAACAGTGTTTCGAAGATTACAATAATCAATTTCAATACCAACAGTTTCAATACCAACAGTATGTTTTACAGGTAAAGGAATACCAAATGACTTGGCCGGCCGTGGGTGTCCCAGAAAAATCCAACAGGAGCTGTTGCCTCATTCAGCTGAAGCAGCAGACCTTTACAGCCAACAGCTGGGATCCTCACTGACCAGACATTCAACTTTTGGAGTTGATCCATTTTCAACTGCACGGGACAAGATTACAGTTGAGAGCCAGTTGGCCGAGCAATATTCAGACATTTCAGACTCTAGAGCAGTGAACAATGACTTTGCTCCATATGTAGCGGGACGCCCTCTTTTAGACGAGGAGCAAGTATAAAACACTACCTCTAGCTTAACCCTCTGGAGTCTGAGCTGTTTTCTGGGCCCTGGAGGTGTTCTGACATGCTCTGACATTTGTGCTTTTTTCAGTTATTTATAAACATGTTAATGGCAAAGGTGTAAATTCACTCTATATAGCACAAACAGGGCTACCAAAATATCTGATCAACATGCATGTATATGTTTGAATTTTTAAGAGAATAATGTTTATGCGTGGTTATTGGAAAAAATAAAAATGAAAGTTGCAGAAATAAGGCCACAAAACACATACTAAATACGTGGCAATAAGACTTTTGACTAATGGATGTCGTCACCTATAGTTTTTTCTTCAAAATTATATGAAAATAGTCTTGCTTTATCGTTCACATAAAACCATACATTGATTTAAATTGATGTAAAACAGGTTTTGCTTGGAAAGCCAATATGCGAGGGGGGCGTGAACGAGGAGTGGTTTACACCTTAGAATACAATGTCCCACCCACTCTGCATAATGATGAGCCATTCACTCAGGTGTGAAACTGACTGAGCCACAATGCAAGGACAAAAGATATATTTAGAAGAAGACTTATATTGACCATTTAAGATTTTGCTTACATCTATCTTGTAAATATGTTTTGCTATTTTATTAAAAAGGTTACAATTACAACAATAATTACAATTTCAACAATATTTCAAGTGTACTCTTTCTTTGTAAAAAAAAAAGATTATAGGCCTACATTTTATCTATGTATTCATTAGTTTGAATATAGCCAACATTGGAACAGCTAACATCTTAGTTGATGACTTTATTTTTGACAAAAATAGTATTTTATATATAGAAATTGCTAAACAAAAGCTTATTTGACGAGGCAGTATATTCTACAGTAAAAACTGTACCCAAATCTACTAAACAAAATGTTGTCTTGCATATTTCGCCTGACTGTTGTTTTCATGAAATATTAGGGCATATTGTTAATTTGCAGTTTAATACGTTGCTTATACAAATAGCCTACATTTTATTTCAACATATTTCAGTCGATTTTTACTCATCTCAGTATAGCAATACAGTTTGCTAAAACATCATCATTCATTCACACACGCGATTTAAATTTAAACTGTCTTTGCCAGCTGTGGTAAACTGCGCGCATCTCTGCCGTTCATTCATAAACAGAAACCCACGTGAAGAAATTCACGTGAGAAGGAAAAAACTTACTAGTATTCCTCAGCTCGCTCCTTGATATACCCGCACTTCTGAGGGACATTTTCCATTATTATTATTCCTCACAGCGCTGCAAGACGGTGTAAACAAGTAATGATCTGAATAAACTTGTGAGTTTTCTCGAGCTGTATGGGGGCGTTCACAGGATTGCGCTTGGATTGCCTCAGCCATTTGCGTTTGAATAGCGCGCGCTCTCCGTGGGTGGAGTCACATTACATTTGAATTAGCTCTAATGAGCTCGACTGGAATCGCTCTCTTTTAATACAGATTTCACAAGATGGGAATATTTGTTTTTTATATAAATTACTTCATTTAAAAGAAGAGAATTCAAGCTTCATGCCTGTGTGCCTGTATGTCTGTTTGACTGAGTATTCGCTGAGCTACAGTTCATTTTCGGGCGCGTTTCAGAATGGACTACACTGGCAGAGAGAAGGCAGAACTCGCTTCGTGTTTATTTTTCTTTATTTGGCAAAAAGCACAACACTTTGTTTTTATTGTGAGTATACACAAAAATAATACACATTTAACAGAATCGATTGATGTATGAAACTCCTATGGAAAATCAAAGTCAACAGAGTATTTATGAGTGTCTTTTACACTGATAAAAAAAAAGCGAGCTGGTATTGCCGGCGATACCGTCGACCTCAGGGGGTTAAACATGACTACGCCACCCTGTTTACCAGGGAAATATTATGGATCTAAGATTTTACACAAGACACACAGGAACGTGATTGTCAAGAAGGGCAAGAGACGTGGATACCAAAAATACAAAAAAACTTTATTTAAATACTCACAATAATTTTAAAAGATATCAAAGCTCGGACATCAACATTCACCATACAAAAGAGACCACGAGATAAGGAGACCGAGGCTTGACGGCAGATGCACAAACTCAGTAAGCACAAGGCTTCTATATCACTCTCAGCACCCCGTGTACAAGTATCAGCACACACACTGCACTAAAGTCAAGAAATAACCACACAGCACTCTGTGACGAACCCTCCACCACCGCGTAAGGGCCTACTAGCGGCCTGCCCTGAAGCCTCGGCTCCTGTAACAAGAGCAAGAAATTACTATAGGTCTCAAATTACAACAATGACACTCACTCCAAACATGCACAAATCAAACAAATACAACACTGCAAAACACTCAAAATAAACCAATAAGAACAGTTAGTAACACAAACAATGATAAATGAATATACTGGAAAAGGTAGAAAAATAAATACCAAAAAAAACAAATACCAAAGACAAACCAAATACAAAACAATTGGACGTAGTGTAGAAGACACCCAGCAGTCACAGTGGCACGTACTGGAGAACGAGCGGGCTTCACACAAGACGCTTGACTGCGCACACACACGTGTGTTGGAAGAGAGTTTGTTATCGAGATAAACTTAATATAAGCAGCAGCGTCAAATCAGCATTGCCCACCAGGCGTCGCAGAACATCTATTCCTCCTTTAAATTCATAAACCCGTCGCCCATCCGCGCCACGCATACACAGGAAACGGGACACAACATCCCCCGAAGCACGGGAATGCAAAGGGGAAGCAGCCGTCGCTCAAAGCTCACGCCACAGCTCAAAGCATCATGAGACACGGGACTGCAAGAAAGGCATGTAACGCGAGAGCCGGAGCCGCCAACAGCCGCGAACTATCCCGAAGCTCAAAGCGGAAGCGCTACAGGAACAAGAGGCGGTGCCCGGGCCATGACGCACCACCCAGACGACACACCTAAACAGTGACTCGAAACCCTTTTTTATATGGTCCCGCATCGTTATGATTGAACTCACGCCCGAACGCATTAGATTAATTAGACGCAGTAGTACATACCACTACACATACAAACAGGCACAACCACAACTCAGCGCAATGTGTGAAAAGCCATTAGCTCTATTTAACTTGAAGACTGTTAACTTTAAATTTTAACATTAACTTTAAATTTGTGGGTGTAAAAATGCAAAATGTTACTCCTCTTCAAAAAGGGATCTCAGAACAGAAAATGCCTCTGACAGACCATTAATTTCAAATATGTTGTTGTCTGCAGTGTTCCCTCTACAATTTGCACAGTGCACAGAGGTCTCCAGCCACTGTCCCACACATGTTTTGCAGCCAATAATGATCCGGCAACACTGTGTGAAGACTGGCTTCTCAATGAACTCTAAAAGACAAAATGAGAAAAACTAGTCATGTGTGTGTGTGTGTCCATACGACCTTAATGACTTTCAATGGCATCTTGCACTTTTCCGATGATCCCCTGAAGGGTAGCCTCACAGTCCAAAAACCGGACCACCACCGATTCTGCTGGGACTCAACCTCCCACCAACCACATCAGCAAAAAAAAAAAAAAACGATCTGGAAGAATATCATATTAAAATAATCGTTATGACACATGGCATTCAGAATCCTAGTTAACGTTAATCGTATTATGTATTTTGTATATCAATAACTATAAAATGCGCTCAGTTTGCTCTTATAGTATCTTTGGGTTGACTGGTGTGAGAATGTAATCATCTCTTCCTTGGCTCAGGACCAAACATTTTTGATTTCTGAAAGCAGTAGGCATACCTGAACTTAAAAGAACGCCCTACCCACATACTTTGTAATAAATTGATAAAAATTTGACAGGAAACTCTCTGAATTTTAAAACATGGGTAAAATATTGCATATTTTGTATGTAATATTTTTACAATATTGTTTTAAACAGAGACGAAAAGTCAGATTTTTATTATTTTTCAATTACGTTTTTTTTAAAAAGTCTGTCATTTAGGATCTGTTTGGTCTACATCTCTTCAGAAAGTTTCTTCTGATTCCTCTAGGTGACAGTAAACAAGGGAAAAAAGAATTTTGTTGATAACATCTTCTAAGCAAAAGTTATTTAGCTTTAACCAAAGGCAGGCGTTGGAGCCTCCAAGTGTACATTTCGAGTCACCATTTTTGATTTCTGAAAGCAGTAGGCATACCTGAACTTAAAAGAACGCCCTACCCACATACTTTATGCATAGTTATGTGTGCATGCATAGTTATCTATCACCCTCTTCACAAAAGTTCTGTAGCTTTACCAGAAGAGTCTTATGTCTCCAAGTTTCCTCCATAAACTCATGTCATGTAATAAACAAAAGTACTGTTCTTGCATTTTATTTTACACATACACAAAAAAACTCAAAGTAAATAAATCTAATTTATAGAGGGAAAAAGTGCAAAAACAATATACAAATCTGAGGAAAAAGTAATGGAACACAAGAGCTCACTTAGACAGTCTGAGAGTGTCCATCAGTGTGCCATTTCCTGAAGCAATTTCTGGATGCCACCAAGCACAAGGGTACACTGCATTTTGTACAGTACACAGATGTCTTTACTTTGAGGCCTGAAAGTTTGCACAGAGCACAGACTCTCCTCCCACTCCTGGCTTCTGACCCAAAGTACTCTGGACAACATAGCTCTACTGTTGCTTTGGCAGATGCAGGCAGGTCTAAGGCATGCAATGTGGATGCAGGCAGGTCTGGGGCATGCGATGTGGATGCAGGCGGCTCTGGGGCAACTGAGGTGCTGGAAAGTGCAGCCAGCTCAGATACAAGTTTCTCTCAAAATTCTTTCTGGCTGAAAGGACTTTTGTTCTGAGCTCTGGAGAGATGCTGGTGGAGAATGAAACTGTTCACCACTGCGATATCAACAAAATAAAAAAAATAAAAAAAACGTCTTGTACCATTTAGTGGTTTTGTGGAGCACATTATAATACCCAATCAGGGCATCAGACAGGTCCACACCTCCCATGTACTTGTTGTAGTCCTTCACTGCCGCTGGAATCGGGATTCTGCTCATTTCCCAACCGCCATCTGGATTTTTGACACGCCTAAGGACTGTCTCACCGCCATAAGCCTTGTGCATGGTTGAGTACATTGTAACTTCACGTGTGTCCTTCCACTTGAGAAAAAGCAGCTTCCCATCTCTAAGCCATCGTATGGTTCCCCTTGGGTCTCTCCGACTGAGATCATTTGCTTTTGTTTTTGGAAAGCCTTGCCGATTTGTGCGTACTGTGCCACACGCCAGGGTCTTCTTGGCCAGCAAGTCCATGAAAAGGCATGGGCTTGTGTAGAAGTTGTCCGTAAACAACTGGTAGCCACCACCAAGAAAAGACAAATCCAAGAGCTGCATAACAGAATCATAACTGAGCCCTTTTCCAGTGGCCAGGGACGATTTGCCTTCATAAACAAAGAAGTTACATGTGTAGCCACATGCAGAATCTGCAAGCACAAAGAGTTTGTAGCCCCACTTTGTCGGCTTGTCTTTTATGTACTGCTTGATTCCAATTCGTGCCTTTGAAGCCACCATCCTCTCGTCCACTGCCAGCTGCCTGTCTGGATGGAAGTAAGTTTTGCATGCTGTGATGATGTCAGTATACAGGGGCTTGATTTTGAAAAGTTTGTCGTAGACAGGAGTCCCCTTTTTTCTTGCATTTTCTAGATCGTCCTCAGGATCACAAAGATGGAGGTTCCAGGAAATGGCCTGAAATCTGGACCTGGACATGACAGATTTTGGGAAAGGCAAGCGGTAAATTTCTTTGCCAGACCAGTAATCGATGATGTTTTTGGCACCAAGGAGCCCCATGTAGATCACAAGCCCAATGAATGAATACAGTTCCTGCACTTTCAGAGGCAACCAAACGAAACGTTTTCCAGCCTCTGATCTCGTTCTTGCAAAGGCGTTTGTATTCTTCACAATTGTGTCCACCACAGAGCCTGTGAAGAAGAGAGCTGAAAGAGCTGCAAAGGGGAATATATCCTGTCCATTACAAGTTGTGGTCCCGCCATTCGTTTTGGCAAGAAACGTGGTAACGCTGGAGCCTCATCCTCCTCACTGCAATCATACCACCTTTCTGTGCCACTGCTCTCTGACATCACACTTGCTGGCCTTTTTGTCCCCTTGACAGAATGAGACGTCCCTCTGTATTGCTTGCTGCAAGTTTTTGGCTTCACTGAATCACCTGCAGAGTGTGTGGGGGTTATGGTGGTCTGAGGTGTGCTGATGGTGGATGCTGAGCAAACATCCTGATTGCTGCTGCGTGGCTGCCTTGCTGGCTGCCATTCTTCATCACTGGAGGCTACACTGCAAAACAAAACAAATGTATAAATCTACATTGCAATCCCAAAATGCATGCTGAAATTACATACACAATTCAGATATGCAAGTAACACATACAGGGAAACCATCTGATTACACATACACAAATACATGAGTATGTGTAAAAATGAGAACAACCCTTGCATACATGCAATAATTCAAATATGCATGGAACGAACACATGCATGCAATTTACATATAAGATATAAAAATGCACAAAACAATACACTTAAGTATACTATAGATAAATAAATTCATGCAACAAATCAAATAATCATGCATTCATTGGTTTAATTCATGAGTTGCATGCTTATTTGCATTGTTGCATGCTTTTTTTCATCGATGGTATCCATAAGTGTATTGGCTTGTGCATTTTTACATCTCTTACGTGAATGGTAATAGTCATGCAGCTTATGAATGCGACCTATGAATGAAATCCACGCATGCATGTGGATGCAAAATGCACGCACGCAATGGAAAATGCACAAGGTCATACATATCTGAATGCAATAGACAAATTCATGCAAAAACACAAATTAGCATGCAGCTTATAAATGCGACCAATGAATGCAATCCAACCATGCAGGTGGATGCAAAATGCACGCTCGCACGTGGATGCAAAATGCACAAGGCCATACATTTCTGAATGCAATAGATAAATGCATCCATGCAAAAACACAAATTGGCATGCAGCTTATGAATGCAACAGAATGCAATTCACTTATACAAGAAAGCGATAAAATGCACAAGGCAACACACTTATGAATGCAATCGATGAATAAATTAATGCAATAATAAAATTAGCATGCAACTTATAAATGCAACCAATGAACAAATGCATGAAACAAACAATGTGTACTTACTCAAAATCAGGGTCTTCTCCCACGTTGTAAGCAGCTTCTCTGACCGAGTCAAAGCTAGCCTCGCTGCAAGTTTCAGTGTCAGACATCCGATTTCTAACTCATCCAAAACCGCCTCCACACCAACAAAAAACTTTCTTGAGGTCATTGTCCAGAGACAAAGGACTCTAACAGTAATAAAAGCACGCAATAATTTGCTGAAAAAACGCTATCCAAAATCACCAACCAACTTCAAATCAACTCCTACTCATCTGCACCTGTAGAAGGGCACGCACGCGATTCGTGTTCATTTGTCCCACCTCCTCAACTTTGGAAAGGGAAAATTCGGGCTCTGAATGGTCTAGAAGCTTGACCGACGTGTTTATGGAGAGGTGAGGTTGTCAGCTTTCGTGACATAGGACGCACTACATGATGACGTCTTCTTCTTCTTCTTCTTCTTTTTGGGTTTTATGGCAGTTGGCATCCAAATTGTTGCATTACCGCCACCTACTGAATTAAATAGTTTTCCCAGTGCAGTATATTTACAGTGACCACCCTAAAGTTCACTTCCCGTTCTATATGTCATACTCAATGGTCTGAGATGGTATAAATTCTTTCCTCAGCGTATTATCTAGTTCTTCTCCTGATATGTCCACAATGTCCAAAAATCTTCTCGCCGCATCCAACACCATCTTGATCCTCTCTGATTTCCCTTTAATTTCCACAGCACAATTGACCACCATAGCAATAAATCCTAGAAATCGCTTCTTGTCCATGCCAATAACGTTATTCTGATCATCTCCCTTCTTTCCCGTCTCCTGTTCTGTTTGCACTACTGCTCGTTCCATTCTCTTAGTAGCTTCTGCATATGTTAGCCCTTCTTCTGCTCTGATTTTACTCACTTTTACCTGTTTGATTTTTTCAGGACATTGCATTGACCCCGCATGATGATTTCCCAAACAGTGAATGCATTTTACTTGTTCCTCTTCACACTCCCCTCTTACACAAGTATTTTTCCCACATCTCCCACATCTCCTGACTCCTCTACACACTGCAGCCACATGTCCATACTCCTGACAGCAAAAACACCTTAACGGAGCTCTTTCATAAGACCTCACCCTGTAGCATATATAGTCTAAATATATCCTCTCTGGCAAATCTCCCACAAAAGTCAGACACACAGAAGTACTTTCTTCCCTTTCCCCTTGACGGAATCTTGTCAGTCTTCTGGCCTCACAAACTCCTTCAACGGCCCGACACTCCTCGTCTTCCACTGACAGCGGTACGCCACTTACTACTCCTTTCTTTTTGCATTCTGTCCCGAGTGGGAAGCATTTCACAGCTCTGTACTCTGTATACACCTTAATCTTTAGAGCTTGTTACGTGATGACGTCATTGCAAGTCGACCGTTATCAAAGAGAATCAAACACTGGTCAGAAATATTTTTACGATGCATTGCATGTTTTGATCTGCACATCTGAGACATATTATAGTGCCGTTTAGCCATGCATGCTCACAGACACAAGAAAATGGTCTCATTTTGAAGAAAACAACCTAAGCTAAAAGTTGATATAGGATTTTAGGCTAGTATGTGAGCACAGATGTAGTTATCAGCACAGAAATATGATGCATAAGTTTGCTTGTTCACAGGAGTCATTTCAGTTTTCGTGATTCTTTTGAAAATTATTCTTTGTTATGTCACTGTAATGTGTTAGATCTGTGAAATAAAGTACACAGTGATATTCCTGAGAGTGAGAGCTTTCATTTGATGTGTTACTTGTCTATGTTTGGTGAGTTTGAATGCTATAAATATGAAATATGAACATTTTTCCTATAATTTCCTCTAGGGGAGGTGGTTGTGGAAGAGCGAATTTAGACCTTATTATGTTCTTCTATGTATAATTAATACAAATATCATTGGACTTGCAAGAAAGCAGAGGTTCTAAGCTTTCAAAAAATACCAAATATGTCTAGTTTTGTGCTTCACAGTTTATAGATTTTTTAAAAATAATATGATGACCTCCCCGCGGACCCACCGGTGGGACCACCCAAGGCGTGGCCAGAGCTGAAGAGGAAAAGCAGGGAAATATTAAAAATAATAAAAATGATGGAAAGGAGTGCCATGTCTTTTTGGTACATGATAAAGTATCTGCATTGCAAGTTGGACCTGTGTTGGGCTCGCGTGGAACAGGGCTCAGTGGAAAAGTTTACAACCTTGGAGGATGTTTTGGAGAAGGCAGGACTGGCCCTTGCCTCTGCGCAGGGCCGGATTAACAATCGCTGTACTTCGCAGTAGTGAACGCGCCAAAGAGAAATTTCTCAGGTCTGTGAGGCAAGCCTAGGCTACCTTATACGCTGAGTTTAGGTTCATTTATGAGACGAGCTCCAGTTCATGCGCCGGTGCCTCTATTGTCTGCTATATTTACAATCCAGGCAATTGGTTGATGAAACATTGATTAAAATTAAGATACAAATGAATGCAAAATGAAATTCACTTTAGAGAAAGGCTTTGTGCTTTCTGTTTGAGGTCTCTGTGAAAGTTTTAAAGCAGTCTTTTAGTGCCGCTTTCAGAGCGATCACAACTGTAACATAGTTTTTTCCTCATAAATGGGAACAATGAAATAAAATGAATATTTTATGTTCTGTGGAGAGCCGACCCTTCTTCATCCGGTGGGTAGTATTAGCCTACTTTTGGTTTGACAAGTGTAATTCACTGAATTACTAAAAAATATTTTGCCACCTAAAAAGATTTTTTTGTCAAGTCCGTAACGCATGTGTATTAGCCCAGAAAATTTGAATGAAGTTGAACGTTGGTCAACTTTCCCAGTCGCCAAGTTGCCGGCCGCTAAATAGCTGGCTGCTTTTTCACTCACTGTCACCCATAGTCGACCGGCGCTCATTGAAATGAATGAAGGTCTGTCGTTTTGTAGCTGACTGTAACTGGTGGTGTGAATGCAGGGTAATACAGGCGAAGTAGCCTATTTACCACTTTAGTTTTTTCTAGTCGCAGGAATGAGGAATCCTCTGGCCTGTTTGATGTTAGGGATCAGATAGAGGAGCTGCTGGAAGCCTCTCGAGCCGAGGCCTAGAAGATGTGACCAGACACATCAAGGGACCTGACGGCAGTACAGACCCGTGAATTGAAGGAGACTTTCGCCTGTTTGGTTTGCAAAGGTATAGTTTGACTCGAAAGTATTTCTGTAGGTTACATATTTAAAAAAAAGATAGCATTTTTGATAAATTCACAAGACCCTCGAAGAGTTACTTATGACATGTTCTGGCCGACACCCTGAAGCGATTTTAGCCCAGTTTTCAGCTCGCCAAGTTTTTCAGAGGGGAATCACAGCTCACTCATGTGACCGATCGTGTAGTTTGAACAGCTTACAACTGGATATTTAGCATATTTAACATCTGGACCTGTCAGAGACCAAATCCTGTGTTGTGACTGACAATTAGGGGAGAGTGGGGTGAGTTGTGCCAGTTTTTACTCAAAGTGACTTTAAAGTGAGGCCATGGCAGTAATGCCTTCAACTTAAGGATGTACATATATTTCAGGATGTGGTGCATCCCTGAGAACAATAACTTTGGATCTGAAATAAATTGTTTCAGAAATATAGCTCTTGGAAAAAAAGTGGTCTCATGGCACAACTTGCCCCTGGTGCGGGGGAAGTTGTGCCTTTGGGGGAATACAATGGGGGTAAATTGTGCCAGTGATTTCTGAAGTAAAACAGAACATTTTAATGTTATGAACCATAATGCTATATGAAAGCAAGATAAATTCAATACAAAATTACTCATTTAAGGTTTATTTAGATATTGTCACCCTGGAATACCATAGCATGCGTTTTTCCTACTATAGTCAATTGCATAGGGATTTTGTATTGAACATAACTCTGGATCACAGTGTCATAGAGACAAGGGGGGCGGGCTCATTTTACTCAGACGACCAATAAGTCTCTCAGGATCATTGTGAAGCTATCAAGCTACGCCCTAGCAACCATTTAGAGCACCATAGCAACACAATATATAATATTTGTGAATCATTTCAGGCAAAAAGGCTTTGGCAATAGATGCCTGTTGACATAGCACTGTTTGTCAATTATGTAACATATAAGAATAAAGTGACTAGGCTAATTTCTAAACATCCTATTGTGACATAGGCCACTTAAAAACGGAATAAAACTTCTCTTTAATAACATAGTGCAAACTCAAAACTGAAATCAGTGTTAGCTAAATTAAACAAATAACAGGCAGGCCCAAGTAAAACAATGATGAGGCATGCCCATCTCCTCACTTCTCAAGATTATCCCCTGTGAGAATGTAGGTCTAGGTGGTCTGGATCTGGCACAACTTAACCCAGGCCCTTTGGCACAAATCACCCCGGACCCACAAGTTTGAAAAACTAGCATGATCCAGCAGTTAAGAGCCAACATCATGTTAACTGTATAGACTCATTGTGTAGCCTACTAAAGCACTAAAACATGTGTGAAATGTTTTCAAACTTGTCTATAATTGTTCAGACACTACAATCAAAAAACCTTAAACATAGAAATTTTACTTTGAAAGGGAAAAAACAGTTTTTTGCACTAAAATATGCTTAACTCTCATGCCATGTGTCTCTCTTCTTTGGAGGACGAGTAAAAGTGATTGCTTTTCAAAATGATGTGGTCACATGACCAATTTCTTTTATGGTTTTCCAGAAACAAGGGTGGAACTACTTCCCCCCCTTGCACAAATCACCCCACTCTCCCCTACAGCAGCGATGTCCTACAGCCAATAAGAGCACGAGACAAGGACGTGATGGAAACAAATTGGAGGAGTAATTGCATTATGGTATTGCATATATAATCTTCTGTGATATTTCCAATGATTAATACATGTTGCATTTTTGGTTATTTGTTTTCCAGGTACAATGGAAAACCCCATGTTTTCGGCATGCTGCAGGAGTCTGGTGGTGTGTAAGACCAGGATCCATGAATGGATGGCAACTTCATCTTGTTGCCTTAAGTGTAGAACAGATGAACCAGTTGTGACTGAGGTTGTGGGTCTGTCTGCTGCTCTGGATATATTGAATAGTTATTAATAAAAATAAATAAATAAAATTATATATATATATAAGCTCACCAAGGCTGCATTTATTTGATTAAAAAAAAACGGTATTATTGTGAAATATTATGACAATTTAAAATGACTGTTTTCTATTTTAACATATTTTAAAGTGTAATTTATTTCTGTGATCAAAGCTGAATTTTCAGCATCATTACTCCAGTCTTCAGTGTCACATGATCCTTCAGAAATCATTTGAATATGATGATTTGATGCTCAAAAAACATTCATTATTATTATCAATGTTGAAAACAGTTGTGTACAATTTTTTTTTTCCAAAATTCTCTGATGAATAGAAAGTTCAAAAGAACAGCATTTATTTAAAATATAATATTTTCTAACATTATAAATGTCTTTACTGTAACTTTTGATCAGTTTAACTCATCCTTGATGAATAAAAGTATTGATTTATTTTATTTATTTCCCCAAAAGCAGACCAGGCTCAAGGTTAACAAGAGCGTCCTCTAGAGGGGACTGTTGTGTTAAGTTTCGGTCTAATTTGGACAAAACTGCTTTTCAGTAAAAGCAGCTGGGATGTGGAATTCCTTACCACTGAGTGTCAGAGAATGTAGTACATTTATAAATTTTAAAGGTAGTGTGAAAATATTGTTGAAGGACAACCAGGTTTGTAGTCATTGAGCTATGAGACATTGAAGGTGGTCAGTATGTTTTTATTGTGTGTATGGTAAACTTCTTGTAATGACAGTTGTTTATTTTTGTATTTGGATTATTGATGTTGTGTGGTTTTGGGAGGTTTGTTATATTTTGTAATATTTTGCACGCTATTGGCACCTGCCCAGGGACTGCAGATGGGAATTAGGTTTTAGCTAAATCTGGTACAGTACATATATTGTGCATTGTCCCTGTTAAATAAATAAATAAATAAAAATTAAAATTACTTACTGACCCCAAACTTTTGAAGGGTAGTGTTTAATGTTACAAAAGCTTTAGATTTCAGATCAATGCTGTTCTTTTGAACTTTCTATTCATCATAGCATCATGAAATAAAAATGTAAAAAACTGTTTTCAACATTGATAATAATCATAAATGTTTCTTGAGCATCATATCATCATATTAGAGTGATTTCTGAAGGATCATGTGACATTGAAGACTGGAGTAATGATGCTGAAAATTCAGCTTTGATCACAGGAATAAATTACACTTAACTATATATTCACATAGAAAACAGCTGTTTCAAATTGTAATAAAATTTCACAATATTACTGTTTTTGTTTGTATTTTTAATCATATAAATGCAGCCTTGCTGAGCAGAAGAGAGTTCTTTTAAAAACATAAAAAATCTTACCGATCTAAAACTTTTGACCAGTAGTGTGTATATATATATATATTTGCATCTGTACATGATGTGAGCATTTGTAGAAGCATACAGTACTTGAATGCTTTCATATTGCATTAACTGTCCACCTGGCACTCTTTTTATTTTTATATATTTTATTTTATTTGATGGTTCTGCATTGTTTGTTCCCTAATGCTACCTTACATTAACAAAACATTATTTTGTTCATGCACACTGTTCTGATGGAATCTTTGAAGTAGTAAATTCAGCTAAGACTACATGTGGTTTGAAGACTTGACCAAAAGAAGTCTCATTTGTTTTTATTGCCATGTTTATCTAATGTCTATTCTAAAATGCATAACTCTGCTTTAATATTGGTTGCACAGCTGTGTTTTTTCAGTGCAAATAAATGTAGCTTTTGCTATACATTTAAGGTATGTTTAGGTCTTCATTTGTGAGTTAAATGCTGCTTGCTGACGTCAAATGACCTTTATCCATGATCCTATCCCTTCGAAACATTATTCAAGCTAGTTTTAATCGGACTGTATAAATGAACAAACCCTCCGTGACGACAGCCATAGCTTTTGTCAAAATCGGATTTGAATACATGCTGTGATGGCTCTGCAGTCGCCAACAATGCAGTACCTCACTCCGCCTGAAACGCTCCCTTATCCATTATAATGAGATACACATGTATGGCTAATATATTTTTAACTGACAATTTATATTTAAAAAAAAAGAATGAATAAATAAATATATATCATGGCCACTTCCGTGTACGACATAGCGGTGGGCGAAAGTAAATTACGAATCCCACTATGGCCACACCAAGACCCGCCCTTCAATCACTACTATTGGCCAGGCGTCCAAGGTAACGTAACCCCATTTGTTCAGGTCCTATCCCCTGACCAATCTGCTATCCTAACCTTAACCACTCGAGGTAAAATGCCTAACCCCAACCAATCGAGCTGCTTCGTAGGGCGGGTTTTGGCGTGGCCATAGCGGGATTCGTAATTTTGCTAGCGGCGGGCACAGAAACTTTAGGCGCCAATAATCAGAAGAGCACTGAGTGTGATGATTGGTCATGGCTGCATTAGAAGAGTACAGAGATGACATAATATTAATGTTTAATACAGGAATGACTCATGCAGATATCGCTGCAAACATGAGTCATATGGGTGTCCAATGAGGATGCTCAGTGATGAGTGTCAGAAGATTTTGTGAGCAGAACAACCTCTCGAGGTGGGGACATGCGAACAGTGATTTGGAGATGGCTGTGACTCGAGCAATTAACCAGGTACGTTTTTAATTTTGGTTGCGTGGGACACCCCAAACAAACTCACCAGGAGTTATAAGGCCCATAACGTTAGGCTAATCTTTCATTTGACAGACCGGACCAACGTACGGCCGCAGGATGATGACTGGTTATTTGTCTAAGAATGGAGTAAGAGCAGGAGAGTGCCGCGTCGGTAGAGTCCTTCGCACTGTCCAGCAGCCGTATAGTGAAGCAAGACGTCGGGTTTGTCATACCTTACCTTATAGTAACTGGGTTTCCAATTATAAACTGCTGATTAATTGTCGATGGTAGGCATTAGGCAACTAGTTTATGAACATGCAAACAGCGCACCACTGCTCGGCTTGACTATAACGTGCACCTTATGACAAAATGGGGGTGCTCAATATATTGACAGCCTTTTTCACACATACTTTCTCATCTTTAGGGAGCACGCAACCTTAACCCGGTACCATATGAAGCTGAATACACTGGCCACAAATTGCACATGGACCAAAATGAAAAACTGGTCATGTTTTGAGTCACGCATGTCCTGGCAGTTCAGCAAGAAGGTTGTTGGCCATGCTACCATGCCTGTCAGAAACAACCTGACTATATATGAACAAGTGTATAGGTCCGTAGAATAGAGCCTCAACTGCAGAATATATTTATTGTGTTTACATCAGACATTTTTTCTTTTTGTAACAAATCCCAAGTTCTCAATCACTGGTTTCTATTGCTTTAATAGTTAAATGTAAATTACAAAAGCGTTAACTTTGTTTTAGCCTAATCAGTCATACATAATGACCCTGTGACATCTCTATAGATCAGCTGTTCTGGGCAATGGCATGTGGGATCAGGTGAGGGTGGACCACGGAAAGGAGTTCTACCTCACCTTGTTCATGCAAGAGATGCTCTCTGTTTCACCTGTCTAAATCATACATGTCTGTCCAAGCATCTTCTACTCCTTCAGAGAGGGTATTCTCCACACCTCTCCTGGCTACACAATAAGCCAGGAGAGGTCCCCGAAGTCTCCCAGAGAAAGCAGACATGTTGATTTTCCTTTAGAAAAATTGTTAATTTTTTTTGTTGCAAAAATTGCTAAATACTGTAATATATGTTGATTTTTTTTTTTACATTGCCAACCTGTAAATTCATTTGACAGTAAGTAATAAACACAAAAAGGATTGTTTCAGTTGAGTATTGTGCATTTTTCCTTACCACTATTTATTTATTAGTTGTTAAATAATTTTAATGGAACCGGAATCAGGAACTGGAATCATTAGGCGGAACCAGAACTGGAAAATTTCTTACGATTCCCAACCCTACTGGGCACCGACACAACAAAGAGAGGAGACCATATCTTCAAACACCATCAACCTCAGTATTATACTCTGATCATTCCCGCAGTTTGTCGTCATATGTCCACCTTGTTTTTGTGCAAACTTTGAAAGCCTTTATATCAAACCTTTGTCATCCACAGAACCATACTGTTGAACAAATGTGGCCCGAAATGAACAACAGGGTTAACTACCCTCTCAAAGAAGTCCTAGTGCAGATGGTGGACCAAGAAATTCTGGACATGAATGATGACGTGAAATATTGCGTCTCCAACTTGACCTGCCAGACAAGTCAAATAGTTTTAAGCCGTGTCGTACAGGCTTGGAATGGACACAGGATTGCTGGTACAGAAAGCCATATAATTGTCTTTGGGTTCCATGGTGGCCCCATGTGGGCAAGCCCAGATGGGCTGAAGGTGGGCTTCACATGGGCCCTAGCTAAAACCCACATGGGCAACCCAGGTTTCTCCCATCTGGGGCCCACACTAGCTGGCCTGTGTAAACCCCATGACCCCCCTCCCCCTAATTCTAGGGGAGGCTTTAACCATAGACGGTAAAAAATATGGACAAAGCGTCTGTGACGTCACCCATAGACTTTCTGAAGAACTGTTTTGAAGCTGTTTATGGGGGGTATGGGCGGCGCCATCTTGGAAAATCTTGGGAAATCCTAACCCCGCCCACCTTCTGGCCAGTCCATATATGGGTAAAGGACGCGTCACTCAGCTCGCTCTGCTACTCCGGTTATCTCTGTATATTTTAGGCAACGAAATATATTATAAAACACCATACTAACTCTTTTCGTTTTCATTTAAAGAAATCTTAAACATTATAGCCACACAAATGTGGTTCAGGCAACGCGTATTGATTATATTCACTGCATAAACGTTAGCCTATTTATAACAAAACAAAATATAAAACACAAACCTGCCTCCTTTCGTTTTAAATATAGGCTAATATAAAAATATTAAACATTTTAATATGGTCCAGGCAATATGTGCATTTGTACTAAACAACAGATTTTGCAGTAAACAACATTACAGATCATATTCGTTGTATTAAAATTTAAAATGACAAAACTCAACCCAGTCTCTTTTTGTTAAATTTCAGTTTTATCAATATTAGCCATTATAAAAGTACAAGTAAAAGGTAAAGTTACAAGAAGCTATACAAATAAAGCAAACAATTCAGTCAAACATACAAAGTCAGCGCTCGATCTAGTCTAACCATACAACGGTAAAGTTAAATAGCTTATAAAGTTATGAAACTTCCCCTCAGCCAAAACGATTGACCAGGGAACAAATTATAGATTTACGAGACCAAAAATCGCCCGTTAGATATACACAAGACGAATTATATCTCATGTTTAACCACTACAGAGACGCCAGAGTCAGCGGCAAACGTCAGAACGACTAGCCGAGGAAAGGCTGTTCCAGGCGGGGTACATGAACGCCGAGCGCCCGGTGATCGTCTGGATCTCACAACCTGGATAAAATTTTCATAAATCTTTAAATAAACCACAGATTTGAGCTTTAAACAACTACATTCTCGCCTGAAAAACTCTTAAAACTACATTTCATGATACAAAAACAGTAGTATTATATTTCAACTGTATTAAAAATTGGCGCTTCTTATGTTGTCATTCTCCTTGGCGCAGCCTATGCGCGTTATCAGCTGTCAATCAAGCTGTCAATCAAAGTTAACCACACCCTTATTTGTCATACATTTTATATCTAAATACGATCTAAACTAACGAGTTACAAAAAAATTCACCCCCCTCACAGTTGTCAGGCACTCGGAACCTATCGAAAAATACAATAAAAGTCCATGGGACCAACCTGTAAAAACATGAATTTATGCTGTGAAAACGGACATTTTAACATGGGGTCTATGGACATTTGCTCCCTTTTGGGACCTCCCTCTAGCGGATTTTCGATGTATTGCAGTTTTTCGCACTTCCGGGTAGATTAGAATGTTGCCGCTTGGCTTTAACATGTAAATGAAAATGCTGTGAGCTATACAAATGCAAATCAGGGCAGGGGGAGTTTTACCCCAGGTAACATTTTTCTAAAAGGTATTTACTTCATTCTAAGAAAATCTCTGGTATAAATAGATCAGGCTCAGTATAGCCTAATTATAGACTTAAATTTTAGCTTAACTTGATATATTTAATGAAAGTAGCTAGATTAGTTACTATGTGTCATTAGCAATGGCCAATGTTATGTAAAAAAGACAAAAAAACATTTATTTCAACAATTAATTTCAATCAGGCTTTGCCACAAAGGTAAAATGTGCATTCCATGCAAAGAGCATCACAATCTCCTAGAGCTCGAACAGAAGATTGTATTTGACTCATGCTGCATACACATACGCATTGACAAGCATTATGCCTACTGTACATATAGAGTTACAACTACGATTAGAGTTGTTTGCATAAAATGCACCGTGAACATTCACATGTTTGCCCTGTGATAGGCTACAATTTATCTCTATTGGCCTTATTCGCAAACACCGGAAGTAGCTAACCGCGGCCATATTGTTGACATGACACCTGTCCTGCCCCTAGCCGCACGCAGATTTGAGTTGAGGGGAGCAGTAGTCTAATGGCTTCATCTCGTCGGTATCAAGAGAAGATAAGCTTGATTGATGTGGACCCATATCAAATAGACCCAATAGCCTTAAGTAATTCGTCCTTATTGCCAGCCGTAACTTATCCGGATATTCAGAGCTGCCAACTCTCACGCATTCACCGTGAGACACGCTCTCACGCCACACATCCATTTTCTCACGCACAGAAAAATCGCGAAGCAAAGAGGACACGGAGACCGACAGACTAGACAGAGCAGGTTACTTGATATAAAAAAAAATCTCAGCTCTCAGATTCTGTCAATTTTATTACTAAATTCAAACAATAAATACCGTTTTGGCGCTTATAAATATGACGCGACAGATCCCTAGCGGCACGTGAACCGATCATCTCTAGTAAATAAAAACGAATGAACAATGTTGAAAGATACAGTACAACTTACCGAAATGTATATGCCTCATACATAATATCGACCAATCAATCAAACAAATGGGTCAATAAAACAGCTGGAGAACAATTATGTCACATAACATTTAACGTTACCCTCAGGAAAGCCATTTGATGAACATAATATAGCACGTTAGTTAGCTAGAAAAAAGAGCTATAGTAGAGAGTATTTTGCTAAATATGTGTACTATATTACATATTTATTATATTTTTACTAATATAATTAAATAAAGTTGTTATTATAATAAAAAAAACGCATTATATCTCTCTCTGTATGTTTACAACATTAGGTGAGTGTGCATCTTGTGTAGCCTACCTAATATTAAATCAAATCACAATAATTGAATTGAAATAATAAAAAAGCGTAGCTTACCAGAAATTGTACCATGTAAACATTGTAACATGTTGTCACTAAACGTAATAAAATTTAGTTACTAAAATGTTTTGACAATCACAATACACTTATTGTGATGCAATATTTTTTTTTTACATCCCCCCAATCCCCCCTAATGTGATAAAATGATGGGAACAGACTTTGCTGTGAGGCATATCCCTAACGTTACCTGTGGTAAAATTATGGGAACAGACTTTGCTGTGGGGAGTTGGCTGAAAGTTTAGCCTATATTTATCCTAGCAATTAAGCCACAAGTCTCTCCTGTGCTGGCTCAACTCCTCTGTCTCCTTCACTTCACATTTTCTGATAGTCGGTATCGCATAAACAGACATCCCAACCTGCCCAAAGTCATTTCCGGGGGTTCTGATTAATTCGGTTCGAGAGTAGAGATAAAATCCCGAGGCACACACGCACACTAGCACGTCTCTCGCTCCCTCTCTCTGCCGTGCGCGTGCTACGCTTGCGCGCTCTTGCTTCCGGGAGATTTTACCTGATTTGCGGGCATCAGGGAGCCGCTATCAATATGCGGGAGACTCCCGGAACTTCCGGGAGACTTGAGATGTCTGCATAAAACTAACTCCGGGGTTCTTATTGCTGTTGTTAGAACAGCCGTGTATTACACAACACACCATCGTGCTGTTTAAAAAAAAATAAAATACAGCGATAATACCATGGATAATACCGACGCTGCCTCGCTTGTCAATTGACAGACTGACAGTTGCTGTGGTTTCTATGTCAACAACATGGCCGCCGCGAACATAGATGACGTAGATCCAATAAGAACTATAAATACTATTTTCTCAATTCTGCGCAAATATTTTTACTTACTTAGATCAATTGACATGATGCTGATAATGACGACATTGTGTGTAAGTAACTTTTTTACTATTGTGGCCAACAGGGTTCTCAAGTTTTATCAAAAGCTTGGAGTGAGATCACATGCGGTTAGAGGAGGAGCCCTAATGGAGCCCCGCCCCCGCCTGTCCCCGCCCCCCAATAATTAACCAGCACAAATTGAAATTATAACAATTGGTAAATCTGATAAATGACAGAGCAATTCATCACATCAAATATATTATTTAATGTTATATTTCAAAATTACAAATATACAAAAATTACAAAAATATAACAAATTGCTCCAAACAGTTTGGAAAAACAAATCTTTTTGCATTTTTAATGTGTCTAGTCGAAATGGTATAATGATTTATTGTGTGGTGGGACAATTACATTAGAGTATTAAGTTGTGTGTTTGTGTTTGTGTGTGTGTGTGCACAAGAGCAGGGCTGGACTGGGACAAAAAATCGGCCCTGGCATTTTGGCCCAGACTGGCCCACTATATGATCATAAACACCACCCATCTTTGCACGCCCTTAAATATATGCATACTCCTATTCATTAAAACCACTAATGCCATGTAATGAGTGAGTATAGGAACGAGTGAGAGTTAACAGATGAAATAAGTAAAAATTTGACATTTATTAATACAGCTGAACTATACTCCACAGTGGTGAATCCAAAAAAACAAGCTATAAGCTGCATTGGCATAGCAATACCAGTGTTTCTCACAGGATTTTTGGTAAAACTGTGGTGGGTGGACCTCGGCCCTTCTAGGGGGGTTTAGGGGTATGCCCCCCCGTAAGAAAATTTTGTGCATTTTAATGTTAAATTCATCAATCTGGTGCACTTTGAGAGTTCAAAATTAAAAGCTCCAACCCATATTCAGTGTGCAAATTAAACAAAGAAAAATTCAAACCTCTTCTAGTACAGTGTCTATTTACATTACACCTACTACATAATAATAGTTATAATATTAATCCAATGACAGTAATTATCCATATTTTGTAAAACAAATGCACTAAAAAATAAAGGAAACTTTCATAATTAGTTTTGTACCAATTTCTATACTTGAAAGAGATAAGCACATGATCTTTTATTTTGACGCAAACTGCATCAAGCTTTTATTTTGGCGGAAAACATGGTTTACAAACGCCTCTCATTAAATTTCTAGTGAATTGCGGTAATCGTCAACTATGCAGATGTGGAAATGATCTGTAACTCGGTTATGGGTTCCTACACTCATGACATGGCCTAAGTGTTTTGAAAGTAGTTCTGCTTACCGCGGACTCAACACTTTCTCATCTCTCTCCTGATCCTCCTTACTATCCTCATCTGCCACAGGAGCTGATGAAGGTCAGAAAACATACTGTATATTTTGACACATTTTACAGTGTCTGCTTTAAGGGCCTGTTTCTATTGTTTCACGCTATTTCTCTGCACATTCCTTGCATTTCTTCTCCATCTCACTGACTATTTTGACAGATACACACTGCCACTGCTGCACGCTCGCTCACTCGTTTAAAGTTGTGATTGGCCCAGTCCAGTGTCAATCAAGAAAAGAACCAATGGGCCGCTGATCTACGTGTTTCATGGGCTGGTCTGTCAGGAAAAAAAAAAACTAACGCTGACTTTTTTTGACCAATGCATTACACCGGCACAAACCCAGTTCGTGCGATGTTGTTGGTTACCTAGTAACGAACGTACGGTGGCCGAGAATGTTCCGTCAACTTCCGTGTGTTCGCGCATCTATGTTGCCTAGTTACGAACGCAATCTGGCCGCGAGATACGTGCTGGCGGCAGGAAACTTCACTTTGTGTGCCTGCGCCTCGTACACAACGTTATATATAAAGCTTGCAGGACAACTTGGTTGGCATTGCCTTTTCAGCGTGAGAAATACACGGTGTGGCGTGTGAGCGTGTGAACTGGTTGAATTGCGTGTGTCTCACGGCCAATGCGTGAGACTTGAGAACCCTGGTGGCCAAGTAGTAGTGTAAATATACCTCGTTTCTATTTTGCATTAAAAATGTTTGTGGCCCCTTTAAGAAACCCCTCTCTTCTCTTGTGCTGGACGCGTGCGCGCGACCAGAGAAGCCATTTTTCACTGTTCAGGAGAGTTGTGCGCTGTTGTGCATTGATCGGATTTACTGTGTTATACGTTCTTCTTTCTTGGTAAATATTATTCCAATATCTTTAATATGCACAAATAAGTTGTGAAGCAGAGTTAAAAGAACATTTGATGTGTACATTTTTGTTTAAAGATTTATTTGGAGCGCATGTGTGACGAGTGAACCTCGTGGTGATCGGTAAAGGATTGGGTACGTTTCATGATTTATGGGGTAAAATACTGATGGCATGTTTATTTGATAAATCTGTTAATGAGTTTAATCTATATTCTGTGATTGTACAGTATAACTGTATGGTTTAATGCATATTTCTGGTTCTGTATGATTAATATGTGAAACGTGGGTTGTGGCTTTGTTAAAGTGCTTTTATTTCTCTTGTAACTTAGGCCTACCTCAGCCACTGCCCTATTCCAGTTTGTGTTAACGTATTTGATTATAACATATTTTGGTTAGGAGAAATCGATTTAAATCTGACCTGTTGCAGTGCATTACAGTATTCTGTGGATTTTGGCATTGATCCACTGGTTAAACTTTTTGTGACATTTGATTATATGTCATCTTCGAATTTACTGTAAACTGTTTCTACAATTTATTGTTTTTTTGTGTGTTTTTTTTTAACTAGTAAAATCTAATTTTTTCTTGTGAAATCTCTTCGAACTAGGCAAACGTTTTCTTAATCAGACTTTTATCTGTTTAATTGTGCTTCCATTGACCGCTGTCACTTATTTTAAACAGCAGTCAGAATAAAACCCCAATTTCAAAAAGCATAGTTTGCTTCCGGTGTGTATTTCTTCAATTTCACCCGGTTGAATCTTTTCTCCTTTATTGTTTAATTTTACTGTGACTTATGTTGTTCTTATTAATATCACTCATTTAATTTTTTTCCAGCTGCCTTTAAGACATATTACGAGACAGTAAGCAGGAGCTTCCGGTACAAACAACCAGATCTTGCATTGCAGGCGGAAGCTGTGGAGAATTCAGCTCGGAGTCGAGCGAGAAGAAAGAGGGTAAGATTTATTAGATTAGATTCGTTTTTGGTCAATGTGACTATTTTTCAGGTGCATTAATAGATGTGTGTTGTCCATACGCAGTGCATTGCGCAGTACTGATTGTCTTTATTGGTTTTTACTGCTGCTTGAAGCGAGACGGTGTGCTAGCTGAGGATGAGGTGGGCCTTCGGAAGTGCGCTACCCTACCATAGACCTCTGATGTCTGATGAGGAAGACGGCATCGTCGGCGGGGTGTCTGGATGGATTGTGCGACCTCCGTCCTTTCGCAGCCAGGAGCTCACCGAGCTCTGTGCCACGCTGCAGTCGAGATTAGAGGCAGCGCACCACAGACGTCTGCAAAATGGACCGAATTCAGACAGAATGCCGCTAGTTACCTGCAGCTCTGAAGCAGAAAACAGACACTTCACGGTGCTGTAGGATTTTGGGCTTCTCGTGAGCTTCCCATTTGTTGTGTGGGCAAATCTCCTATGCTTTGTACATATATGATATGATATTAGTTGTGTGTTTGTGCTAATAAAGCTCTTTCTTTGAATAAACAGCATGTCCCTGGCAAATTTTCCTTTCCTCAAATTCATTCATGTCCTTGATGATGGTAATAGTGTAGTCCATAGGATAACAATGACATGAATATACAACATAATATCTCATATATATATATTATATACAAATAATTTTATATTTTTATATAATTATTATAATTTTGGGGTGGGGTTTGAATTTATAATGACCCAGGGTGACCAATAGTAACAGATCTGCCAACCAATCACGAGTGATTTTTCTTGTTTAAATGTAGTGGTTTCAACCAATACCGAGTGAGGAAATTAAAGCCATTCTCTGGCAAGGCGCGGGCGCTGCTATTCATATGCAAATTAGAGCCATTAGCACCTCCGAGAGCTATCATTTATACACGCTAATATATAAAGTATACACTGACATTTCGATTAATTTTAAAGTTATGGGAAGAGCTTGTGTTGTTGTCGGTTGTAATGTCCGTTCACAAGACGACAAGGTAAGAAATCATACAACGTATTGTCTTTCTTTAGCTTTCCCGCCTGGAGGCAGAATCAAGGAAGCTATGTGTCTGATGTGACAAAGAGACGCCGGCTGTCTTGGATATCAGCCGTAAGATGTACAGACATCAAGTTTTCCAGCATCCCAAGATCGGTAAAAGCGTGTTCTAGACATTTTTATTTAGGTGAGTGTCAAAGTATTAGGGACATTCTACCAGCAACGTACAATTCCACTTCTAAATATCTTTGAGAAAAATAGATCTTATTCTTTAATCTGAGCATTGAGTCATATGGAAGACACTTTAAACTAAACTGGGAAATGCATATCGTGCCATCTTAGCATGTTTTTATTTTTGAATAAAATACATTTTTAAAAGCGTATTACACCTAAATTGTCAGGCCCTGTCACAGAGGGCTGTACTGTGTCTGTGTACAGTGTGTAATAGTTATCCATCCCTGACAAACCAACAGCCTTGCTATGCTGCAGCAGTGTGTCAAGCAGGGGTGACAACTCGTCAAGTTTAGCTAGGGGAATTTTCCTTATTTTGGCACGACTCCTTATGCCTGGGGCCTGTACCATGAAGGTAGCTTAACAAACTCGGGGTTACAGGATTAGTTTTGAGTTGACAAAACCAAACCGATGCAATCAGGCTTTATTGGTACCATGATGCAGCTCATCAACTTTCTCTGTCAACTCAGGCTTTGATCCTTAAGCTATGATTACTCCACGCGCGCGTGCACATAAAAGAGTGACGTCGACACTGAACAACCAATCGCGGGTAAAGCTAGAGCAATATATTTTTCCGCGGAGGAGCAAGAGATAATCATTCATAATTACGATTAATGTAAATATGTATTTCAAGCTCGAAACAATACGGTCTCTGCTGCCAAAGCAAGAGAAGACTGTTGGAGAAAGATTGCTGATTGTTAATGTGTAAGTTAAACAAATACATTCTATATTTATGTAAAATGATGTATGTATATATGTGTAGCCTATATGTGTAATATAGCCAATAGCCTATTTTTGTAATATATAAAAAATGTGCATGTATGTAGGCTACTAAGAAAGATTAACATTCATTGATTTTTAGATGCAACCCCAACTCCAAATGTTCTTGGCAGCAGATAAAGACAAAATATAAAAATATAATTCAAAGTGGTTATTTCAAGGAGTTAATTCAAAGAGTATTTACCACAACCTTTTATTACTTTTGTGAACATTTTATCACACTTGTTTGCAGCAAACAGAAATAAAGAATTAAATTCAGAAAACCAGAATATACTGGCGGAGGAGTTGGCTCTGAGTAGGCAATAAGGGATGGCTGATTATGGATGGGATTACAGGTGCTGTACAATCTGACCCTGGTGCTGGCTCCTCTAAGCAAGTAACACTGGGTACGTGTGCAATACATTACTACTTTTTTTTTAAGTTTTAAATATGGCTGACTGTATGTTCTGCAGGGAAATACAGTGTCCCTGTTGAAGCTAGCACACATTCACACACACAGACACACAGACACAGTCTCCCACACAGAGGTCAGTATGCAGCAGACAGAACACCAAACATAACCTGCTTTACAACAGTTATGCTTTACAGTGGCCTACTTTTATTTATTAGGGTGAAGTAAATGATGAAGACACTCTGTCTGTGTGTTCTCAGACAGTTGCTGATGTGAATGCACTGGGCTTTTTATTATGGCAAACATTTGAATGTGTGGCATAAAAAAGGGACTGGCCCTTACACATCTCTTTTGTAGGATTTTTCACAACCTGACCCAGAAACTGAGGCCTCTACCTCAATGGGCTTCAGAATAAATGTGTAAGGATTTAAAACCCTTGACATAAATTACAGTCAGTCCTGTGTTTGTAGGAAGTCAAGGAACTTTTTGTGATTTTGATGAGCCTCCAGAAAACTTGTAATGATCATGTTTGTGGTGGAATTATGTTTCAGGTGGAAACAGACTCAGTCAGGGCCCTGTACAAAAGGAGTCTCGAACTAGACTGCACACTAAAAGAGTCTCAAGCTAGACTGCACACTAAAGGAGACTTGAACTAGACTGCACACTAAAGGAGCTGACTGTGAGCTGAGGAGGCTCCAAACAAAATCAAACAGCTGGATAAAACTGATATATATATATATATATATATATATCTCTCTATCTCTCTCTCTATATATATATCTTATTTAACCAAGTAACACTTTAGTATGAATATTTATTAATGCAACTTTCTCTTGCTCTCTTTCTCTCTCCCATCCCACAAAACCAATAAAACAGTTTGAGACATATCTGCAGTTTCAATGTGCTTTTATTAAGTGTAATATTGTATGGTGATTGCATCTACATCTGCACCAGCTGGGTGGTCAAGTGTGATCGGGTCAGTTTCATCGGGGAGAAGCTGGTTTTGTGTTTCTCGCTCCTTTCTACTGGTGGCTATATTGTGCAGAATGGCACATGCAGCCACTATCTGTGATGCCCGCTCTGGTGACTCTGAAGCGCCGAACACAGTTGAAATGTGCCTTTAGGATGCCAAAGGTCATCGCTATCTTCACTCTGGTTTTACTGAGGGCCACACTGAAGCGGTGCTGTGGCCCTATCTGAGGGTTATGATAGGGGGTCATTGTGTAGGTTTTTCTATCTCAGTTCAAATTAACAGTGTTTTGTACTGTACCAAATTTAACTTGCTTTCCTCAAAGCGTTGACACCACAGACTCAAGGAAAATTTGTAAGACAAGCACTGGAGCCAGGCCATTTGGCATCCAAACTTGATCATATGTTCATGACCACAAGTCATCTGCAGATGAAATGTTTAGTAGATCATTGTTATATCTGTTAAAGTTACTATTAATTTAAAGATTCATCTCACAGAAAATAATCATCTCACATATTCACATCATCTCTACCTGAACATTAAGGCTGTGATAGGACTTCCTATTAACATAATCTGCCTCATGTTCCCCTAGAGCAGTGGAGATTGGAGCAATAGACTGCAATGACTTGGGAATCCTATCATAAGATTATCAGAAGAATAATAAAAAAGATTCAAAATAATTCTTAACATGTATTATATTGTATAGTACATTTGTGAAATTTGCTTTTTGAGAAAAAAAAAAGTGTTCATGTGATGTCACCCTATCAATATATCTTACCGGCAATTTTATAAAAGCCCTCTTTTATGGACATGGTCGATAAATGTCCGGGGAACACTATTAATGAAGCTTTTCATGTACTCCTGCAGAGCGAAGACCATCTTGCGAATGGTTCGACAAACATATGTTTTCCCCTAGCTTCTGTGCGTCACCCGCCGTGCAAGAATGTACCACTTGCACACACACACAAAAAAAAAAAAAAAACGCAACGCAACGCAATACAATTTGCGGTACAGTAAGTGCATGAATTCGACGTGTTAAATTCTTTATGTGAGGCTCAAGAAGTTCGCAAAGATAAGACATTCCTTCCGCGGAAAATCTGTATCTTTCATACAAGAAACTATCAGTTAAGGCAAGGGGATTTTGTCTGGCTAAAAACTATTTCTCTACGAAGTGCTCGTCAAACAATTTGCGCTGAGATGTCCACCGGATTTGGAAGAAAAGGTGAAGTCATTGCAACAGACACTTGGAATAAGTTACGTCACCTATAATGTTTCTTTGCTCTCAGCTAATTGGTCAAACTTCGGTCTGAGATCTTGAATCCAGAACATAACCTGCCCCGGAGCAGGTTAGCCGTGCAGCGTAAGATACCATGGCAACGAACACCGATTAAAGCCGAGCTACTTTCATAGTACCTAAAACCCAGGGTTGGCGGAAACTAAGCTGAAACATAGCTGGCTAGCCACCTAATCCGGCTTCATGGTACAGGCCCCTGGCACAGTGGAGGGTGCAAATTGCTGGGCAAAACCCAGTATGCTGGAACATCGGTGTCAGTTTTTTTTCCCACAAATCCGAAACGTAGCCTCCGCTTACATGGGTACATGTCTCCGCTCCTCCTGCCATACATGTGCAGTGTGCACACTCCACCTTTCCACTGCTGCTGATGATCACCCATGGCTTTAAAGGCGGTTCATTCAGTCGCTGAGAGTGCATGACCTTAACAAAGGCAAAAAAAAAAAAAAAGAAGTGAATATTGTAATGTTAATTTATTTTCTATGTAAACCTGCTATGTTTGCTTTTGCAACCGGAAGCGCTTATAGAAGCAGCAGCCGCTAACTCCTTCAAACTTCGCTAATGTTACACTTTGTCTGTTGTTTAAGGCTATATTTATTTATTTTTATCGTTATACAAGCTTGTGCTGTAGAATGACAAATAAACAACCTTGTCGCCGGTGTCGTAGTCTACAACTATGCTAAAAGAATGAAAGCCAGTAAAGTTACTTTCGTTCGGACGACAGTGTTTTAATCATAGATTTATTTATTTATTTTTAATTATCGGTATACAATCCTGTTTTGTATAATGACAAATAAACAACCCTTTAGGCCTAATACCATTGTAACGTTGCAGTTAAAGAGAAATGCTAAAAGAAAGAAAGCTGGTAACTTACCTTCCTTCGGACGACAGTGTTTTTCACCGTTGACAGGCTTAAAACTCTCCAGGTCATGTACCCAACCATTGGTAAACTGAACGTGGGCTTCCAGAGACTTATAATTGCGAAATTGCTCAGCGGTATAGGCACTGACAGCACAAACAAAATAAGTAAAAATATCAGGAAATGTGATGGGAGGTAAGGCGTCAGGGTCGCGGATCCACTGGTCTTTTGGGACTTCATAAGGATCGACATTTCTAATAAAGTTGATTTTTTCAACGTAGCGTTTCTTGGCGTCCGGTAGGAGTTTGTCTCTGTACAATCCACCTTGTTTTAAACTATTTTTAAGCATACTCAAATAAATAATTCATACAACCAGCATTGTGTGTTGCTCTATATAGTGTTGCTTGGTTTAATTCAGTAATACAATTAATTACGTTTTTATTTAAGTAAAATTTAAGACAATATGCTTTTGCACAGTGTTCCCTCACTGTCACAGACAGAATTAGTTTCTTTCCACCTCAAATGAGCCTGAAGTCCTTGTTGAGGGGTTGCCTGTCGGGCCTGTCTATTACCACTTGGAGACCGCCTTCTCGGCATCTTTACGGGTGATTTGGCTGATCATGGCGTTTTTCTTTAAGCCTCCTTCAAGAAACAAATAAAACGGTCACTTACTTCATACGTGCTAACACAACACTCAGCCAGGACTGTAAAGACAACTATAACAGCCACGAGCCTGTTACAGGGTAAGTTCTCTTCCTCACCACAAGCGGTACTAGAGGGCAACATGTGTGTGTATAACTCATGTAACATGGTAGAAGGACTGGGTGTATCATGCAAAGGCTGAAGCATGGCCTTGCCATGTAATTGTTGAGTCCTGGGGCTCGTTCTTCGTACGTTGCTTATTACATCCGAGATCAAATGACACATCCAAGATGATTTCATCGTGCTAATCATGATCCGGCTAATTGGGTTCTTCGAACACACCTGTTGTTTATGATTAGTATCGCTGGATTGAGTTATCTGAGATAATTGCGCGTTCATGCGTTGGTTTAAAAGGGGATATGTATCGATAGTAGAAACACTGATCAGCAACGCTGCGATAGGCTGTTCAGCGTGGCCAAAGAACGTGCCCAGTTTTTCTCCCAAGCAGAGCAAGAGCTTTTAATGGAAGGTTATGCCGAATTTGAGTCTTTAATTAAAACGACAGGAAACACTTCAAAGTCTGCAAAAGCCAGGAAGAGAGGGCTGGCAAAAAGTAGCAGACAAATTAAATGCGTAAGTGCTGTCCATGGTAGATGTTTCTATTACTTTCTACAGTATGTATTTTTGCATTTTAATAATTTCATATTTACTTTGTTCTTTTATGTCAGAGCCACCACGGGACCCACTAGATACATGGGGTAAGTACAAGTAAAAGTGAAGTACAAGAATATTCTACAAAATTGTAGCCTTTAATTCTTATACTGTCTTTATTTTAAAAAGCCACTTTTTCCCTCTTTTTAAAAGCCACTGTTAAATAATGTGTTTGTCTGTTTATAACAGCCACCAAGAAAAAGGCTGAAAAAAACAAACAAACAGGTGGTGGTCCTGCACCGCCACAATATACCTCAGCAGAGGAGCTGGCCCTTGGGTTGAATGAAAACCGAACCATTGTGGAGATGGGCATCCCTTCCTCAAACCCAAAGCCAGGGACCAGTAGCAGCAACACCTTCATTACTGGTAGGCTAAATGAGCTTTCAATTCTCTTAGTACACTGTAAAATAATTTGTTGCTGCATTAAATGAAGTATAATCCAAATGGCTGGTACAGTCATTTCAACCATTTGTGAAAGTGAAAACTTCTAAACTTTTAGTTAATATAAAATGTTGCCATGAGTTATTGATCACATTATATTTTTTACAGTGTAGTTAATTGTAATGACAATTTGTTTTCCCCTCTTTTGTGCAGTTTTACATAATACACCAACACTTGTACCTGTTCCCAAGCAAGTGGTGGCTGAAGCATATGCAGTAAGTTGTGTACTTTTTCTAACTTGCATAAAGGGAAGCGAGTGCAACACTTTGTAATACCCATTTATTTCCATTGCACAGGACAGTGAAGAAACCCTCTCAGATGACTGTCCTTTGGAGAAAGAACCTGTAAGTGCATAAATAACTTTACACTAATTTGTATATACTTGTGTACCTATTCTTTCTGTCTGCAATATGAGTTGCAGGAGTCCACACCTAGAGAAAGGCCTACAGAAAGGCTTGCAGAAGAGTCTGCACAAAGAACTGGACAGTGTTGTACTTTTACTTTTTACTTTTGTTGCATGAGGCATGTTTTGACCCTTTTTTTTCTTTCACAAAATGACACAGGGTGACATCTGTTCCCTATATAAACGGCATCTTCAACACAAAATCGAGTATTTTGACCTGAAAAAACACAAATTAAGAGGAGAAATTGAACTCGACAACTTGAAAAAGAGAAAAATTGCTCTAGAGATAGAGTTGCTTCAAAAAGACCTTCAGAGTAAGTGCTAATACACCATTTGACACATAGTAGTATTGCTGACTTTACATAACTATCTCTTATTGCAGGCAAAAGATGACTTGCTGGCTTTTCTTTATAAAAAAATGTTTAAATAAAACTCCAGGAACTAAGCATATTTGTCTTGTCTTTTATTACACATTCAAAAATGGTGCTCTACAATTCTGTCCCGTGCAGCAGCTCTGCCACTAGGTTGGTCCAAGTGCACTGGCTGGAGGTCGTCATCATCAGGCTGCACCCCCACCACAGGGCTCCTCTCCTTTCTCATAGTGGCAGTGTTGTTTAGGATGGCACATGCAACAATTATGTCACAGGCCCTGTCAGGTGCAACCCTCAGACACTGAAATCTTTCCTTTAGTTGCCCAAAGGTCATTTCAATGCGTGCCCTTGTCTTGGCTAGAGCTGCATTGTAACGGGTTTGTGGTCCAGGGTTTGGGTCAGGGAAGGGCGTCATAAAATACTGCCTGCAGGCATAGCCCCTGTCTCCAAGCAGGATCCCGTCAAAATCCCCTGTATAGGCCTAATGGAAAAATGCAGTTTTGTTAGGCTTAGCATAAGTGTGTGTAATACTGTGAGCTTGACATTTATATGTTCCCTTACCACATTCAAATAATGTGCATAAATGTGACTCTCTGAAAATTCTTGAGTCATGCACTGATCCTGGCCATTTTGCTTCCACATTTGTTATATGGAACATAGTCACACACCATCTAATAGATTTTAGTCAGTCAACTGCATACTTTTTTATCCATTTCTTTTTTTTTTAATGTAATATATTACTAATCTGGAATATTATAAATTGTAATAGTAACTTACCTGCACATTTATACTGTGAACCCCCTTTCTGTTCACAAAATCTCCTTCATTGGGGCCTTGATGGGGATGTGTGTGCAATCTATGGCACCAATCACGTTAGGGAAGCCTGAAGGACACATACTGTTAGTCATACTTTTTGGCATGGTCATGATTGCATGTCATTAACAATTATAATGTACCTGCAATAGCAAAAAAATTCTGCTTTACCACTTGGGGTCTTAAGTGGCTTGGAAATACCACAAAAACCCTTAAAAACTGCTTGAGTGCCAGGTAAACTTTGCGAATGGCACGACAGACAGCACTTTTCACTAAGTTCTCTGCATCTCCAATAGTGTAAAGGAAAGTGCCACTCGCAAAGAATCTTAGGGCAATGCACACAGTCTGTGCAGTTGTCAAAGCCCGACTCCTCCGTGTTGAACACTTAATGTGTGGTTCCAACAAATTAATGATGTAAATAATACCCTCACGAGAAAAACGATATCTCTCAACAATTACACTTTCGCGCTGTGCTAAAGGATCCTGTCTATCCCGCAATACACGATTAATTCGAAAAGCTCTGCGAATTATTCTTGCACCTTCCGCAACAGGTTGCTGTCGTAAAAATGGACAAGACATGGCTGCGACAGACTTAGGCCGGTGACACACTGGATGCGTGGCGTAAGCGTCTCAGCTGTGTGGCGTGTCCATTTTTATTTCGGCTCCCATGTTAACAGGTTAGAGCTTGCACACTGCCTGCGTGACGCGCGTCTCAGGCGCGGAAAACGCGTGCATGCTAGAAATAGAACCGACGCCTATTTTTCACGCGACACGCAAGCGTCTTGGAAGCGTTTCCATGCAAAATTGAATAGGAAAAGATGTTTATATGTCATTTTGACACGAATACATATTAATACATGTCATTTTGATGTTTGAAAGTATCTAGGTTTTGACAAATGCAAATATAAATGTAAAAAAAAATGATCGATTTTCAAATACTGCACCTGTCAATACAGAACGAAATATTCTATAGCCTATTTTGCCGTCAACACTGCCGACGATGTCTTTGCTGCTATATATTTATGTTTAATATCAAGTATAGGCCTTCCACAACTCTCTCCCCATATGTCAAATATATCACCAATGAGGCTTATCATATGTCACCTAGCAGCAGCAGCGCCGCGTCAGACACGCTTCTGGTGTGCAAAGACATTGAAAACTCCTCGCAAACGCCACGCAGCTGACACGCAACAGAAACGCCACGCTCACGCCACGCAGCCAGTGTGTCACCGGCCTTACATGAAATAAGCTGCTCCCGAGCAGCTTTAAGCTTGCGCACCTGTTGCTATGACAGCAAGTCCAGGATGAGCTTCGAAGAACCAAACAATCCAAGATCATGCCAAATCGTCAACAATCAAATACAGGAGAGAGGGCTGGCAAAAAGTAGCAGACAATTTAAATCCGTTAGAAGTGGCCATGTTAGATGTTTTTATCACTTATTAGCCTATATTTTTGTATTTCAATAATTGCATAATTACTTTGTGCATTGTAATGTCAGTCACCACACTAGAACATGGGAACAAATAAATTAATTAATTACTAATCTGGAATATTAAGAATCACAATAGTAACTGGGCTGCACATTTACATTGTGAATCCCCTTTCTGTTCACATAATCCCCTTCACTGAGGCCTTGATGGCAGTCTATGGTAGCCTATATGGTACCAATCACGTTAGTGAAGCCTGAGTGACATATACTGTAATCGGCATGGTCATGATTGCATGATCTTCATAAAAAAACATATGAAAGCTTAAAAAAAAAACTGCTTTACAACATTGGGTCTTAAGTGGCTTGGAAATGCCACAAAAAAACTAAAACTGTTTTTTAAACCTAAAAGCGACAAAAAACAACAATCTCACGAATCACAAGAAAAAATATATATCTCAGAAAGTGCACTATCGCGCTGCGCTGGACTTCCCGTATCAGCTCCGCTTATGAAGCCGGGATCTAATCCCGTTTACATGAAATAAGCCTGCTCCCGAGCAGGTTTAAGTTTGCGCACCTGTTGCTATGACAGCAAGTCCAGGATGAGCATTGAAGAACCAAACAATCCAAGATCATGCCAAATCGCCAACAATCAAATCCAGCTAAGCGAGTTAGCGACGTACGAAGAACGGACCCCTAGAGGATTATGGTCTGTGAGAAGAAGAAAATGTGAGGAAGTTTTATAAGTTTGTTGATGCACGAAGCGCTTCAACTCATCATGATGACAATCACCTTTATAGTCCATGGACTCTGTTATTGAGACTGCAAGTATATGGATTAAGACTGATCGTTTTCTGGAGGATATACTGGACATTATGGGACTTTGAGGAATTCATATAAGACTTTAATCTCTCTATTATCCTTACTTGCATCATCCATGGACATTGATTGGTCTGTATATACATTTTTTGGTGTTGTGGTTTGGGGTGAACAATTGTGATGAAAGGTTGAACTGAATTGATTGGCGTGAATGGGTTTTTTGCTACTAAATATAAACTACTAAGATTTTGCATTCAATGAAAGTCTTTGGTTTGTTTATGCTTTGTTAAATGGATTATGTTATTGCAGTAGGTTTCTTTTATAAAAAAAAAGTTGTATTACTGATTTTGGGTTTAGTTAAATCTAGAACGGTTATACAACTATGTTAAGAAAATAAATATTAGAGATATAAGAAATACACACATTCTCTTGAACACACAAGCTAAGCAACTGAGAGACGTGTGAACACACTGCTCAGCCAGGACAATAAACGCTCCATACATAGTATTTAAAATCGACATGTTTATAACGTTAGGGTGCTGGTTCCCAAACCTGTCCTGATAGTCCAGGCAAAGTAACTCATTTTGGAGCCAAAAATAGAACTAATTGTAAAAGAATTTTTTTCAGCTTAGATAATTTCTATGAGGTGTCCAGAACAACATACTAAAAGTCCTAAGAAATCCTAGTTGAGGAAATATGTTAAATTCTCATCAATCCGAGATGTGTGCCAATAAAGGCCAGGCAACAATACACCCCAATGGGGCTATTTTTTTCCTTTACTCCTATCAAAATGAAACTTTACACAATGAAAGTACCCATGAAAAGTAAAAATTTTTGTATTACAAGTTTCTTTGAAAATTTATTTGAATATGCAAATGAGCTATACTCTAATCGAATATGCCCAAAATACACCCAAATAGGCTTAATTTTTTCCTTTACTCCTACCACAATAAAACTTTACATAGTAAAAGTATACATGAAAAGTAACTTTTTTTGTATTACAAGTTTCTTTTGAAATGAATCTGAATATGCAAATGAGCAATATACTAATCGAATATGCCCAAAATACACCCTAATGGTAGCCTGGGTTTCTCCCTGCTGCCTTGAGCAGCGTGATTTTATTCACACTGCTAGGCAGCCTGGATACCATGGACCAGATTTACCAATCACAGAACGGGGAGGGAGCATCAAGACGATGATGACGTCTATGCGACACAACAAAGCAGTTTGTTTATATCTATGGAATTCAACATGGCATCAGACTAAGAAACCATAAATTCACAAGTAGAAAAAAAGGGGCCAAATAACTAACACATTCATGTCCATTCAGTAAGTTAACCTATGCATAAACACGATAAATTTGAAGTCGATTGCCACACTTACCTGGGTCACTTGCCACAAAAAGACTTATATTGACCTTAAAGGGTTAGTTCACCCAAAAATGAAAATTCTGTCTTTAATTACTTACCATCATGTTGTTCCAACCCCGTAAGACCTTCGTTCATCTTCGGAACAGAAATTAAGATATTTTTGATTAAATCTGAGAGCTGTCTCACTTGCTGGCCCAGAATAGTTATTAAAGACGTTAAAATAGTCCAAGTGACTACAGTGGCTCAACCATATGTTTATCAAGCGACGAGAATACTTTTTGTGTGCAAAAAAACAAACAAAACTAACGACTTTATTCCACTATTCATTTCCTTCTCTCTGGGGCTTGAGTGAATTCACGTAGTGTTTTAGCGCAGCGCGTCTGTTGCACGTCACCGCGTAGGCTCTCTATTGGCCGACGCTGGTCATGTGTGTGATGCGTGTGACGTGCAACACAGAAGCGCAACGCTAAAACACTACATGAAGTCACTCAGGCCCACGGAGAAGAAAATAAATAGTGGAATAAAGTCGTTAGTTTTGTTTGTTTTTTGCGCACAAAAAGTATTCTCGTCGCTTGATAAAAATATGGTTGAGCCACTGTAGTCACTTGGACTATTTTAACGATGTCTTTAATAACTACTAGTGCAAAATGCCCGTGCAAAATCAGTTTTTGTGTGTGTTTTTAGTAATTGTTGGTTTGGTGCCCGTGAAAGAGACTGTGAACGCATTGAATTCAGGGAGCAGGCTAGGTTACTACAATTGATGGCCGTGAATAAAATATAATATTCAGAAGTAAACAGCATAGCTGACAGAGTGTTTATGTCAGAATGTTTATTTTTAAACCACAACCTTCTAAGTGCTTCTTTTACCGATATATTTAAGGAAACGCTATGCTTGAGCAAACAGTTTGTGAATAGGCTACTACAAATGATGCCAGTGAAAGAGACTGTGATCACATTGAATAGGATATGTTTAGTTACTACCAAGCCAGGCAGTTTTCAGGTTAGAGGCCAGTCTAAAAGCAGCATTGCCATCACCCATTGGCTGTAGGATGATTGGATGAAGATTGAGCCGATTTATTTGTCATAGATATGAATGGTGTTTCTGCCTATATGCAAATTAGGACATATTCAATAAGTGTGGCGCTCATGTGCATATTCAGATTCATTTCAAAAGAAACTTGTAATACAAAAAAAGTTACTTTTCATGTATACTTTTACTATGTAAAGTTTGATTGTGGTAGGAGTAATGGAAAAAATTAAGCCTATTTGGGTGTATTTTGGGCATATTCGATTAGTGTATAGCTCATTTGCATATTCAAATAAATTTTCAAAGAAACTTGTAATACAATTTTTTTTTACTTTTCATGGGTACTTTCATTGTGTAAAGTTTCATTTTGATAGGAGTTAAGGAAAAAAATAGCCCCATTGGGGTGTATTGTTGCCTGGCCTTATTAGCACACATCTCGGATTGATGAGAATTTAACATATTTCCTCAACTAGGATTTCTTAGGACTTTTAGTATGTTGTTCTGGACACCTCATAGAAATTATCTAAGCTGAAAAAAATTCTTTTACAATTTGTCTGTCGTAAAACGCTATTTTGCCTGGACTATGAAGGCACCCCAACACTGCACGTTTTCTTTGTCTCCCTAATCAAACACACCTGATTCAACTCATCAGCTCATTATCACATGGGTTAATGAGCTGATGAGTTGAATCAGGTGTGTTTGAGTTGAAAACGTACAGTGTTGCACACAGGGTGGGAATTATGTAATTTTAGGGGCAAGGCCATTTGGCCTCCACCTTTTTTTTTTTTTTAGGGGCACCAAGGCCATATGACAGGGCACAAAGGCCATCATACAATTCGATGGTTTTCCCATTCAGATTGATAGCATAACATCCTAATTTGGAATAAGACATGGATTATGACTTTTTTAATAAAAAATAAAAAAATTTAATGAGAGAGAGAGAGAGCACCATTACATCCAGAAGGTAGGCCTATACACCCTCACACAACAATAGAAACAACATAAATGCCAATAAAAGCATTCAGAAACAACACAAATGCCACTAAATTAATAATTTCCTGCATTGTCAAATGCTCTTCTTCATGTGTTTCAAATATGGACTATAATGTTCAGTAGAGCGCCCTCAGGCTGCTGGTATGAATTGAAAACACAGCACATCAGTATACAGCGCTCATAATGATTACATCGACACATTTGGCTATAAATTCAATAAAATATTATTCCTGTCAATAGAAATCTGATGTAAACTGAGAATATATCAATATTTCTCCAAATCTGCACACTTTTGAGCTAAAAGCCGTGAGGGACGTTGTTTTATGAATCGCTTTCATGACGACAGCACAGGAGTTTTTTTATGAATGGGAGCGTCTGACGCTCATAATTCATATTAAAGGTATCGACTCATTTTTGCATTTCATAACTCCTGACACAAATTAAGACATAACTGTCAATATAAATTTCTCAGAATACAATAGTGGTCAAATACTGAAACGTGAGTCTTATATCTTTTTAATGATGTAAGTTATAGTTTGTCAAGGTAATAACATTAAATCTTATAGTAACTTTGAACTATTAAAAAAAAAACGCTTCAGTGCGCCGACGCCGTTACCTCTGGAACCTTGCATAGGGCCCTTTTCTGAAAAGGGCACTTATCTACTAGCAAATAGATTTTGATATTTTTAGGTCAAACCGTTCTTGTCTGTCAGTCATATAATGTAGGTCTATGGTCACGGTCTCAAAGAGCATCCACAGAGTCCAAATTAAAACAATTCCCCATCGTAAGTACACATTGATGGCCTAAGACACGAAACGAGCGGTTTGTGTGAGAAAACGAACAGTATTTATATCGTTTTTACCTCTTGTAACACAGCGACGTCCAAGTGATCTGAGGGCGCCCGCGCTTCCTGCTGTGTGATGTGTGCGCAGACTGGTGCATAGATAGACATATAGATTTCGCCTTGGCTACGGCAGTTCATGAACGAATGCCGTAGCCAAGGCGAAATCTAGTGTATATATCTATGCACCAGTGTCGACAACAGAGTGTCGTTCTTCTGTTGGTGCTGACGTTACATGCTTCTTGCACTGCTGTTTTGATGCGTGAGATCATCGATGTGATTATGACACTGCACCTGCGCGAATCCACAAACTAATTGAAGTTCAGAGACTACTTGGGTGGAACTTGGACAGGGCCAGGGCACACAGGCCACTGTGGCCGTACGATGATTTTTTTTTCACGGGGCATGAAGGCCAAAGTGTAGGGCAACGGCGGCCATGGCCGTGTGGCCGCGGTATAATTCCCACCCTGGTTGCACAGTGTACTCCAGGACAGGTTTGGGAACCACTGCGTTAGGGTATTGTGACACCTTTCTATTATCAGTACAACTTAAAACATTATCCATATGCACACCTACCATATATTACTTCATACAGTTTTAAGGCCTTGAACTCTCTCTTCCCATTTCGGCCCACAAAAGTTATACTGCCTGGATAGGCCATGTATAAAAATAAATAAAACTTGCGTACAAATTAATTAATGTAATGCGGAACTACTGTTAGATAGGCGGGTTCTTTAGGGACACCTAATCTGTAGCTCCGCCTTAGCTCTGAAACTCTGTGGCTATAATGAACAGGCTGTGATGTCAAGATTGCAATGCTGGAATATGTTGTGTGAATGTGTGTGTGTGTGTGTCTGTTCACAGGACATCATTCAAACTGCAAAGCGTTTACTTATATTTGTGTACACTCACAATAAAACACAACATTGTGCTTTTGTCAAACTGTAACCTACCACTGTCACCCAACCAGGGTGGGAATTATGTAATTTTAGGGGCAAGGCCATTTGGCCTCCACCTTTTCTTTTTTTTTAGGGGCACCAAGGCCATATGACAGGGCACAAAGGCCATTGAGTACAATTCAATGGTTTTCCCATTCAGATTGATACCATAACATCCTAATTTGGAATAAGACATGGATTTTATGACTTTTTTAATAAAAAAAACATTTTTTTAATGAGAGAGAGAGAGAGCGCCATTACATCCAGAAGGTATACACCCTCACACAACAATAGAAACAACATAAATGCCAATAAAAGCATTCAGAAACACCACAAATGCCAATAAAAGCATTCAGAAACAACACAAATGTCAATAAAAGCATTCAAAATATTCATTCAGTCCTCTATAGCATGTGAGTGTGAGAGAGAGAACCATTTCATCCAGAAGGTATACACCCTCACAATCATTATCGCTCAGCGCTCAACGCAGTTTGCTTCGCCCCCCCCCCGCTCGCTCCAAAAAAGGAAAAAAATGTATATCACTTGTAGCGGTCCCCAAGCTTTTTTGCGCCACAGATCGGTTTAATATCAGACAATATTTTCACGGACCGGCCTTCAAGGTGTGGCGGATAAATACAACAAAATAAAATGATACGAGCCTATAATAATAAACGTGAATCCAATGTGTAGGCCTACTAGCAACTTTATTAGCAGCGTCCTCTAACATCGTGCCTAAAAACAACTGAGAAAGTCTGAACACAAACAAAATGCCCCCAAAAGAAAAAAATCTCTGTTTTCGGTGCTGATGCGATGTAAGGGTGGCACTGCTGCCAATAAAGCACCTAAAAGCTGTCACAACGAACCGGCAAAATTAATGATTATGAATATGTAAAATACAGCAGGAGACATTTTAATTGTTTACTAATAAACCAGTTTTTTTTTTTTTTATGTCTGTGTCGGCTGGAAAGATGCTGACTCGCGATCTTCGCAGTAGTGAACGCGCCAGAGAGAAATGCACATTTCATACGGATTACATAAGAGAGCAGTCTGTTTTCTTTCGTTTTGAATTGTTCTGTTTAAAAGTAGACATTTCAAGCTTTATATATATGTCTCAGGTCTGTGAGGCAAGTAGGCTATACGCTAAGTTTCGGTTCATTTATGAGACAAGCTCCAGTTTCGCCGGCGCCTTCGTGTCGTGATTATCTATTTTCTAATATATTCACTTCTAATTTATTAAACAGACAATTGGTTGATGAAACATTGATTAAAATTAAGATACAATTAATACAAAACGAAATTAAATTTAAAGACAGGCTTTGTGCTTTCTGCTTGAAGTCTCTGTGAAAGTTTTATAAAGCAGTCTTTTAGTGCCGCTTTCAGAGCGCTCACGTCCGTAACGGAGAACTGTCCAGTCTGTAACATTGTTTTTTTTTTGTGTGTGTGAAATAAATTTCTAAATAAATGCGATTTATAGTCCAGTGCGACTTAGGCTAGGCATATGTGTTTTTTCTTCTTCATGGCGCATTTTTTGACTGTTGCGATTTATACTCCGGAGCGACTTATTAATAGTAGGCTACACCTGTATGACTTCTCATTTTCCTTTTTTAAGTACTTTTTGAACTCCATTATTGAGCTGAGTTTTGACTAAAAATAGTCTACTGTTGATGACTGTGCAAGACAGATGGATTCAGGGTCAGGCTTGACTGAGCATGCTTCAGACTCGTGGTGTGAGCGGAGCGAAACTGGAGCGGGAAATAGGGCGACGCTCCGTCCTTTTGAAATTGCCGCTCTGCGCTCTGTCCAAGATCCCCCCGCTCGCTCCCGCTCCACTCCGCTCACATGCTCTGCTTTATACATGGAACTTGGACAGGGCCAGGGCACACAGGCCACTGTGGCCGTACGATGATTTTTTTTTCATGGGGCATGAAGGCCAAAGTGTAGGGCAACGGCGGCCATGGCCGCGGTATAATTCCCACCCTGCACCCAACCAAAACACACCCACACACACACTGTTTAAAAGCAAAAAATATTTATCCAACCCCATTTAAAAACAGTCTGTCGGTGCCGTCTTTTGGACATTCATCATATTGCATTGGTTTTCATTTCTTGTTCTCAAACGTAGCACTAAACAGGGCCCAGTTCCCCGATAACGCTCACTCTTAGAAGAAGACTCGAAAGATATATCTTACCAAAGTTGTTTATGTTCCTAAGTGTGTTCCCCGAACCATACCTTAGGAAGCTGCTTAAGATATACCTTCTTACGTGCGACATTACTGGTGCTGTCCGTGGCGATGCTGCTGAATCTGCTGATATCGACGGCTCGAGAATCAATTATTCTCTCGTGCAGCCCTGTTTATGTGAGAAAGCGGTGTTCTTTATAAAAGAAGCACTTCAGAAATAGTTGCATTTGCATTTATTAGGACTCATGGGATATTATAAAAAATAATCCAAACTATAATAACCTATAATAGCCTAGCCTACATATTTTAAAATTGTATCATATATTGCTGCCATAATAACCATTTCAAATTTTTACGTGCTTTCTTCTCTTTCCCATTTTTGTTCGCTGAGGTGGAGCTGCGATGAAATATTGTTCTTGGAAATACCTTCCAGCATTTCAGTAATAAAAGTGTAACGTTAGGCCTACATCTCGGTGCTCGGCAGTGATCAAAAAGGGTTTAAACAGTGAATTTTGAATCTCTTGTTGTAAACTCAGAGATGTGGATTTAGACGGCAGTTAAATTACCACACGACCTGTTTGTCAAAAAACAGTAGGTAATAATTTGGCCAGGGATTTTTACGCGGGTTGGGTGAGAAAAAACACTGATATTATGGATTCGGAAGGCACTAAAATCACAGACTCACCCCTATAAATGTTTAAAATAACGTACGAGCCCATGAGAAACAATATTAGCGTCTGAATAGGACTTAACTGACAGTAGTCTATGCTTTCACTGGCCTTTAAAAGCGCTTTTTAATTAAATTAATAATATTGTATAATAATATAATTAAAACTCTAACAACAATCAGTGTAATGACAATTTTATTCTTTGCATGAAAACACTTGAGTTAGCCTAATTGAACACTGTCTGGGTGTATTAAAACTTCAGAATTATATTTGTATAGACCTGCAACAGTGATAAGGTAAAGCTAAGAGGGGTCCAGACCAACCTTACGAAAGTGTGACTTACAGAAGATATACTTAGCGTACGAACGTGTCGGGAATCATGCCATAACGTTAAGAGAGAGGTTAAGGAATAGGTTGAGAACTACTTAGCGATAAGAACGTTTTGGGGAACCAGGCCCTGTTTATTTTTAAGTAACACATTCTACATTGATTAAAAAAGAAAAATCTAATGATTTTAATGGTAGTATTATTTTATACAGAAATAAAGTAAAGTATTTATAATTCAGATTAAAAGATTAAAATGAAGGAAAACAAATATATTAATCTGAAATATAGCAAATTAATTTTAAATTCATTCAGGTACAATTACCAAACATATCTCAAGGTCTTTTAGTCTTTTTTATTAATTTAATTAATAAACTAATTATATAAAACTATTGTCAGTGCACTACAAATAAACTGGATCTATGCCTTTACTTTATTAATAAAACTTATTTAAAGCTGCAGTCCGTAGCTTTTTTGAGTTAAAAATTATCCAAAATAAATTTGAGCAAGTACATAACCAGCCAGAGTTCAAACTTTCTGCTTGCCTTACCTTGATTCAAAACGGTGAGCTTGTAATAATGTTTTTAATTCCAGTGGTACTGGTGGATTTCCGCGGGAAATTTGAGCATGTCTTTGCGTCATTACGCCACATCTGTACACATAAAGAAGAGTCTCGGCTAGTCGGCTATATTGCGTGTGAGGATGTTGGAGGTGGAGATTTATAGCCTTTTCTCACAGCACTTGATATAATTAAACTTATCAATTTGATGGCGGATCCAGAAAGGTTCAAACGACAATCACCAGGAGATTCACCCGTTGTAAAACACGAAAGACATCGGACTTCGAATAAAAAAAAAAGATACTGCAACCGGCTCATGTGAAAACAAGTATAAATATCCGAAGGGCATTAAATGTAGTCGCGCAATGCTGATGTTGTTAACATTAACAATTTGAAAACAAAGTATAATTTGCACGGTGACGTGATATGATAAGCGATCGTTAGATTAAATTGGCGTGATTTACTGCAATGCTTTTTCCCCTTAGTTGGTCAGAACAAAAGTGGATGTTACTTGTTCAGACGACATTTTCTGGTGAAAATTCTTATGTTGCTCATACTTCCAAAAAGTAGAATCTGTGATTGCGAATGACAGTATCCACACCGGCGCGGTGATTGACAGCTGCACATTCTCCTCAAAACATCAGATTCATCCGCGCTGTGCCGTGCCGTGCCGAGGCACAACCCACGTAAAGTTGATAATTCCGCGAATAACTGCAATTGCAGATTTCGAACAGAGATGGCGACAAAGAGGAAGAACTACAGACTGCAGCTTTAAAAAATACAAGGTTTAAGACATTTATTTTACTTTGTTGGTACAGCCTGAGACATGCAAAATAAATAAATAAATGCCTTGTACATTTTTGTTTTGCTTTTTCCTCGAACCGTGATATCTGACCCGAGGTATGAACCGAACCGTGACTTCTGTGTACCGTTCCACCTAGTGTGAGCACATTTGGGAAGTTTCAGATCAAATTCACTGCAAGCCCCCCAATAAAATTTAATTAAGAGTTGCACTACCCTAGACTTAACATACATACCAGTTCAGACATGAAGTTTGGGTTTGCCAGTTTTTCTTCCATGATTTCCACATCCCTAACTGTCTTTAGGGGGAAAAAATATTCAATCTGAATGGGGCTACTTTCTAAGTCAGAAATTTCAGAAATCAAAGCAGGCCATTTTACAATCCTTGATATCTTCAAAGAACTACTTTATTATAGCTACAGTAATGCAAAAGTTCTGCATGTTACATATTACTACAAGGGCTCGACATTAAGCCTTGTCATACTTATCTTTGGACAAGTAAATCAGTCATTCACTTGTCCGAGTAAAAAGTTGCTTATCTGGGAAAAAATATTTTTTGGAAATATAATTTAGACTGAAGCGTTCTGTCAGCTTTGAAATATTTCAGTTTTCATATTTGTGATATTCACCCCTATAGGGCATTTTCTTTTACCTTTATAAAAATTGTATATTTTTATACCATTTATACCCCCCACACCATCTTGTGTGCTTCATCTTTCATTTTAAATTTCATTTTAAACTGCATTAAATTATGTTATGAGAATGTTTTTGTTTTGAAACTACAAATAAGAAATGTTGAGGAAAAAAAATTATACTTTTAAACATGAAACTAAACTGCCAGTAGGTGGCCTACACATATTAGTTTTTCTGTAGGCCTATAATTGCAAATTGCACATGTGCCAACGTCCAGGCGGGAATTGATTCGTGGGTTCTTCCAGTGAGCTAGTGAAGTCTCGAGATTATGTGTGAAATTATACTGGTAAGTTGTAGTTGTTTTGTGTTTTTATAACGTCATTCTTAATGCAGATGTTAACTTATTTAATGGTAAGATTGAACTAAATATTTGTAATGTGCTCGCTTCTGTTATCTTGTCGGTGCCACAGCCTGCTACTGACAGGTTAGAATTGGAGGTTGGTCGATTTAGCTTTGATAGCGGAATACAGGGTCCAATATTGACTCGAATAACACTACAACTGCGAGTAAAAAAAACAACACTGATATTTAAAATATCACCTATCAGTAGTGTTATGTACATGGCTGAAATTAGTCAAATGTGACGTTCGTCTGTTATAGGACAACTTAGTTTGAATAAACGAGCAGACACTGATTAGCTACTTGATCGCGACGCCTAAATTAAAAAAATAAAATTAATATTTGTATAATGTTCAGTGTTGTTATCAATAGAGATACGCAGATGGGGTATTATTTCATCCGCAACCGCATCACAAAACTCATCATCCGCACCAACGTTTTTTGACCAAATTTCAAAGCCTCACCCGCCCGCCATCCGCTGATTGTTTTGCGGTCTATGGACGATGCAATGCTCTGCTGATGCGAGCCGCAAGAAAGCCCTTGTCTGTTCTAGAAAGGATGTAGCAAAGATATTTAATGCTAATGTATGAGGCATAGGCCTACGCTGAGTTTCATTCATTTACGATGAGATGCGCTCTAGTTCACAGTGCAATGCAAGTGAACGCGGCGCGCCGGCGCCTCCATGTCACGGTTATTATATTGTCTGCTATATTTTTTATTTTATATTATTTTTATTTATTAATTACATGTAATTGGTTGATGAAACATTTATTAAAATTAAGATAGAATTTGTACAAAACGAAATTCGCTTTATGTGGATAGGGGTGTGCAATATATGTATTGTCTTTGATGATATTGTAATTGTTTTAATTATGTACGCACTGCGAGCTGGCATTTGTTACTCGTGCTTTCACTGTGTGATGTGTGCAGTTATAGGTATGTCCCCAAATGAGTTTTTGTTTTATGATATTTAAATCCTATTATGTTGTTAAATTAGAATAGGCTATCACATGAGCAAGAGTGTCATTTCCCCGTGCTCAATTGCAAATGTGATATTTATTTTATACAACAGTTAAATTAACAAGTGAACATTGTGAGGTACTTTTTAGTCACAAACAATATTGTCTATATTGTTTGTTTTCCCTTTATTTCGCCTATGAGAATAAATATATAAAACCAATAAAACCAAAATAGAGGCATGACAAATGGGGCGCGACAAACGGGAGGAAATTTGGTAATTTTTGTGCCCATCCAGTGGCGTAGACGGGGAAGGGGCCATGGGGCCACTCGCCCCTCCTGAAAACTGATTGACCCCCCTGATGTGCCCCCACCCTTTTACTTGTCTGTCACTCAAAAATTGTTTGATGTTGAGTTTTGCTTGATTTATTGACCATACACTCAAAACAAAACAACGACGCATTTAAATGTAAGCCTATCTTAACCTTTTCACACATAAATTTAAAATATTCTGTCTGACCCGCTAGCATGAGTTTTTCAAGGCGACCGCTACTTCGTATCACTTTATGTTTCCATGTTGACGCGTCATTGCTTGTCACGTGACATACCGTAGCCACAATAGCGCTGAATGACTGATTATCCACCTTTATTTAATTTTTCCTTTTTTATTCAAAATATTTACAAATTTGTTAGCTATAGCAGAAAAACATCTGATATTCCGATTGTCAAATATGTGCAAATGGATGTGTTTTGTTGTTTAAACACCTTTATAATGGCCACGTTAGTTGAGCTATATGCGCGATGGGCGCCGCCATGTTTCTACTTTCGCCTGGCTCCGCAGCGCGAGCCTCCGCTAAACAGATGCTGCGAAAGCTAGGCTAAAGTACCCTCAGTACAATATATAAGCTAGGCTAATGTACCCTCAGTACAGTTTCAGTTTAAAAAAATTGACTTGTCCCGGACAGGCGTTAATGTCAATGCTAAATATAATGTAGTAATTTCATTATAGCACTCGTCAGCCTGCAGCATCCAATATGATGTTCCTGTAAACAACACAGAGACAGAAGTTGAACAGCACAAACAAACTATTGGGTCATCATAGCAGAACTCATGTCTCCATTTGTGCTTTAAATAGTTACAGTTTTTTTAGACTTTAGATAAACATTTATCACCTTAACACGGTCAGAATTCATCGATTCGGTCCGGTTACATACCGGTTACTTAGGTACCGGTTCCATACCGGTACCAGGTTTGGTTAAGTTGGTTAAGATTTAAAAAATCGTCTAGTGTGTTCTAGACCTTACTTTTGATAAGACTCATGATGTGAAGGTCCTGAAAAACTTTTTTTCCTTTTCGTCCCTTTAGGCTGAATTTGGACCATAGCATGTTTGTCCCAGATGCCCGCATCATCCTTCGTATCGACTGGCCAACTGTCCCAGAGCACAGTCGCACACTGAATGCAATCTAAAAAACATTTTATCCTTTTCAATATTTACTGTAAATGTAAGAAACAGTTTTATTGTATTAATATATATATATATATATATATATATATATATATATATATATTAATATATATATATAGTATCTATAATTTAATGTAAATATGTATACTTTGATTTTTATACAGAAAGGTAATCACCATGGATTTTCTAAATGGCCTTTCTTGGTTTAGCTTCAAACAAAATGCTCTTCAGCTCTTCCTCTGTCTGCATCTGTTCCACGGATGTTGCCTGTTCTTCCATGACTTCTTGCTGCCGCTGCTGTTTCAGAATTATTTCTCGCTGCTAACGCAGCTCTGCCATAATTTCATCAACCTTTCGATTCAGTGTTAGGTAGTCTGACCATAAAAATACAACACATGCATTCAAATTCTGCATGCCAGATACAATATAACATGTAAACACCACAACTCAGTGTAGCATAAAAGTAATTACTTTGCTCTTCATCTGTCCTCTGACATCTTTTTTGACAGGCTACTGCTGATGCTACGAGGTAAAAAACAACAACACACATTCAGTAAAGGAAAGTTAAGATTTAGTTTATTGACAGAGCATAAAATGCTTAAGTTCTGTGGCTATACCTTTGAAATTATACTTTTTTTTTTTTTTTTTGTGAGATAAAAATGTTTAAGTAACATTTTTTTTATTTGGAGTGAGGTGCATAGCTTATATTCATTGCCATTTTGCATATTACTAGAGACCAAGCACTGAAGGTCCTATTGTACTTGTTTCTGCTCAAGTGTTGGTAATACAGCTTAACTTATATTGATCACAAAACATTCCTTCTAAATGTTTGTTAATTAATACAATTATTAATGTGTGTGTGTATATATATATATATGCAGAATATTTTTTACACTTACTTGATGGGCAAGGTGTTGTAGCATTCCTGTCTATTAGATCCTTATTTATTTTTTATCTATTTTTATTGGTTAGTTTGATGTAAACAACTTTAAACAAATTGTTCTTGCAGGTTACTTACAGTCTTGTGGCAATGGCTCATCATGCTGCCTATTATTTATGAATACAGGAGCTTGAGGTCTCTTGAGGTTTCCAGCCATACATTTGGACCTAGGATGCTTTGCTGGTGTGGCCAATTCTGTGAGTGAAAACCACATATATTGAAACGGTTATATCATTCCAAATTTTGCTAAATGCCTGATTCTAATTATGAAATGCCCACTGATTCACTAACAAGGGTGGCACTGAGATGCTCCACAGGGAAAAGGGAAACGGAGCAGACCCAAAGAGACCTGGCGTCAAACCGTGGAGCAAGAACTCAAGACCAGAGGCCTCACCCTGCAGACCGCTCCTGCAACAGCAGCCGACAAATGGAGTTCCCTTGCAGGCGCCTCAAGCACCAGACGGCGAAAAGAGGATTGATTGATATTTAGATACAATAACAGTGTATTTAAATTATTTACCATCATCCGTATCACTTTCGAAATGACTTGGTCGCCTGTGTGTTCTTTTCTTCATTTGGGAGTCTCCATCCGTCTCAACATTGGAGAGCTCCTCAGCACGCTTTAGGTAAACCAGAGCTTTCTGATAATTTGCTAAAAAACAAAATTATGATTAAATGATCAAGTATATGGAAGCCCAAATTGTTGGTGTACTTGCTATAATGATGTATTTTTACAACACTAACAATCTGAATTAAACATTAAAAACGTATAAATATGTATAAAAAACAGATACAAAGTTAGGTCTAAAATTTTGGCTTGTTGCAGGGCTACATATTTGTTACAGGTTACCGATGTTCAGCCGCAACACCGGTTACATCAGTTGCCCACCATGGTACCACCCCACATCTCCGTAAACATGAAGCTAAGTATATTTAAGCATTAGCATTAAAGTATTCTAAAAATATCTATTTAGCTAGGTAGCTAACAGACCCAGAGTATGCAGTCAGAATTTGAAATCAAAACATTTTCTCTTACATGTAAAGGATTTTTCCAGAATTCTGATTTTAAAGAGGTTCCACGTCCTCTTATCATCAGGCAGGCCTCCGCTTTTTGCCTTAGCAGGCCAGTAGCAGCTCAAAATCTGTTTGTTTGTTTAGACAAAATTCCAATCATAAACCATTCAAAAGTGAAAAGGCTTTTACAATATTATACAGTCCATATAGTGTATGTACTTTATCACAAAATCTATGCAATAGCAATACTTACATTTCCATTTGCCACAATCCATGACCTTCTCTTTTCCAAATTCTACCACAATGTAGGTAATCATCTAAAAAAAAATGAATTTGGTTATTGGTCATTTTAAATTTGCTAATTGGTAAATAAAACAATTTTGTAGCAAATAAGGATAAGAAAAATATTTATATATATTTTTTAAATGATTCACTTACAGATATTTGATATAAAGATTTCCTGGAATAAATCCTGAATAATCATGAATTCTTATAAATTAAATGCAGGTTTTACTAAATCATCATTACTATAAATTGTGCATTATTAGTGTTGCATGATTTCCTGAAATGTCATCCACATTTTTTAAATGTTCATAGGGTCAAGCAATGTCCATGATCGGTGTGCAAAATGTTAGATTTTAATTTATGCATAGTGCATAAATTTAGATTTATGTGGGCTCTTTGTGTTTAGATTTCATTGCTCCCTTTATCTCAGTGTCATGGAATTTTGTGACTTTTGTTACATTATTTGTCTAAACACACAAAAAAACCTGGGTTTGATTTAATTGTTTTGATAGCCTATATATAATTATGTTTTTGTCCATTTCACAGTTGAGATGAATTTTTCAATAAAATGATTAAATCCCACATAAATCTAAACAAATGGACAAATGAAAGCCTGATACTACACCACAAATGTAAAGTGGAACAAAAATTCTCTCTCACACACACACACACACACACACACACACACACACACACACACAGCAACAGACATGATTTTTATTGAATTTCGCAAATTGAGAGCACTTATTTGAAGGGGTGAGAGCTAGCACCGACACTCATCTCTTGTGGTATGTCCAGTAAAGGACGTCCAGGTCCTTTAGTTGTCCTGTCCTTCACAAAAAGCCTGTTAGCTAACGTTACTTCACTGAGGTTGGCAAAGACACCATTACTGATGTTGCTGTTGGTCAAGGCCACGAACTCATTTAACTTATCCAAAACGAAATGGCTTCTAAGTAAGAGTCAACTTGCTGCGCGAGCATCATAAGGTCCTCCACAATTTTACCAACTACCTCCATTGTTTAAAATAAATCGGCGTCTGTTCAGGGCATCACCTCTTGACGGTCGACTGTGAGTGACGTCACGTCCCAACACGAACACGCCCCATAGCATAATCCCACCCTTGACACTGATTGACAGGTTTCCGTTGTAAGGCATCGGAAATGGAAATACTAAGGGAATTGCTATTTCATTTGAGTTTTGGCTGGCTACATACGCGACGGTGAGAAAGTGAAAAAGCAGACGTGGTAATTGAAATTGCTATTTAAATATGACAAGGGTCAAGACTCGTTAGATATGGGAAACACAGTTGCAAACGGACTTTGCATTTCCATTTTAAATTTGGCAGTCACTGTGCGTTCGCTTAAACGAAAATGCAAACGGTAATGCGCAATTTGCATTTGCGTTTGGATTATGTCACATTTTATGCGTCCACAATTTGCAATTCCTTTTGAAAAATGTCCGGAATATCATTCCATAGATAATCTTATTAGATGATTAGATAATTCCAATTGAAAGATTGTACTTTCAATAAGAAATTTGCAATAGATTTGTAAAAGGTGTTTTGGTTTTTACGGTATGCATGTTTGGCCCGGGTTTTTGTTGCATTACACTGTTTTGACCACTAGGGGTCACCATGGAGACGGTGTCAGAATGTTTCGAAGCCTCGACACAATACGGCACATTTGCTTCAACTGTTTCAGTGTTTCACGAAGCCTCGATATGCCCACCACTAGCGATTAATAGCAACGACTGCTTTTTTTGAAGCATTACGACATTACTTTTAATGCATTACTTTACTTGTTAGAAAAAAAAGGAATCTGCTTGTGTTATGCATGTTACTTGTAATGCGTTACCCAAAACATTCCATCGTGAACATCATCATAATTATCACCCAAACACTGCTCATTTCAGATAATATTGAAAACACCTGATCGCCATGTTTTCTAGCTATGTTAGAAATGTGATCAGAATCATCATCTAATAAGGGTAAATTGTCATACTTTGGTACACTGGAGGGAGTATGAAGTTAAATTACCTTTTTGCAATATTTTGCATTTATATTTTGTGTGTATATTTTATAGTTTTCACATGTTTTTATATAATTATATTGATTGGTTTGTTCAGGGCCGTGGGAAGAGGTTTTAAGTTGGGGGTGCTGTAGTGGGAGTTGCATTTTTTGCGTGTCAGGTGGACACCTCTTAATAATAATGTCTAAGTCTAATAACAAAGTAAACACACACCAATAAGAATCAAACATATTTATACCAATCTTGTAACCAGACTCCGTTGCACACAGCAGACACGTACAAATAGCCAAGACATAGTTAAACAGGTCCAAAAGGTTGTCGCGCACAGCGGACAAGAACATATCCACAAAAGCAAATATTTTTAACAGCACATATACATTAGCCTACGTTATTTAAACTTCTGGCTCTGTCAGGACGCACACACACTCACAGAACGCAGCTAATAAGAACGTAAAAATAGCCTACGAATAATTAAAACGGTCCACAGCGCACAGCGGACAAGAACATATCCAAATATAGGCACATTTTCACCGTTTCAAAAGCCCAATTTGCACAGCACACAATAATATAACCAAATACATTTTTGCAGCAAAATTATCACTGTGAAATTAATGCGCATGTTATGTTATGTTAAACTGCTCAGCGGCAGCTCATAATAAACCAAACGTTTTACCTTGAGCCGGGTGCTCCTGTTAAATTACTCCAAATGTGGCTTGGTGCTCAGGAGCTGAGTAGATAAAGTCTCTCATGAGGGAATGGATGTCCAAAGCATTCAAAATGTCTGTGTGGACATTCATCAGGGACAAGTGTGTGAGTCTCTTCTGTGTCATGGTGGACCGTAACCATGTTTTTAACCGGCGCAAGTTGGAGAATGATCGCTCGGATGAGGTCACTGATATAGGTAAACACAGACACAATTGTATGAGTTTTTCAGCCTCAGTAAACAGAGCTCTCGTTTGAGGATGGAGCTTAGATAGGCATGATGCTACATCTCTCACTGTGCTACATTGAGATTCTCTGGTGACATCGCAAAGCATTTTGAGCTGGAGATTAAGGCGGTCTGTGTCCAGCTCCTGGGGAAGCTGAAGGGGCTCCAAATCAACAGTTCCTCCTCCTGCTGCCACTATTACTGCCCTCTCTCGGCTCGCTGCTATAGTCATACTCTCTTGGTCAAACCGTCTCTTCAGCTCCGCTGACACCAAGTCAACAGCCTGGTAAAACTGATGTCGCCAAATCACTGTTGCTGCGTTGCGCGCCACTGCCTCTGGTTCCGTGGTTTGGCGAAAGCGGCCCGGGGTTCTGCTCACTCTTGCGGTGGTGTCTGGCATTTTCAGGTCCATCTCTGAGGCACATGCTTCAACCTTGTGGACCATCTCCTCCACAATGTCATCATCACGAAGTGCCGCTATGCGATCTTTGAGCACATTTGCGCATTCAAGTGCACCAAGGGCACTTGCTTTGGAGCTCTGCAGGCCCCGGGCCACTGCCTCGCAGGGTTCGAACAGTGCTTGACAACAGAGAAGACCGAAAAACGTTCTCCCTTTTCGGGCTTGGTTCCACAGTCCCCCAATCTTTGATCTGCTGTCCCCTCTGAGAATCTTCTTGTCATCTTTCAGCAAATTGAGTGTAGCCAGAAGAGTACCGTAAGAGAAACAGACGCGTTTGATGGCTGTGGCGCGGACGCACCATCTCGTCGGGCAAAGGCCTAGGATGTCAACCGCAACTTCATCGCAACCGAAAAGCGACTCAAAAAGCTGTTTGCGCTTTGGCGATTCTCCAATTACAGTAGCAACACCCCGTACAAAGTTCAAAGTGTCGGCCACAAGGCTCACTTCACAAGCAACTTCTTGGAGCACCAAGTCCAGCGCGTGGTTGTTACAGTGTACATACATTGACTGAGGGCACAATTCTTTGAGGCGAGCCTGCACTCCTGAAAAGCACCCGGACATATTACTGGCTCCATCAAAGCAGTATGCTACAAGGCGTTCGATTGGAATGTTCAGTCACGTAATGAAGCCACTTCCATTTGTTAAACCAAGCTGGTGTGAATGCACGATTGAAAGTTTCTGTTCCAAAATGTCTATTAGGAAAAACAAAGTTAGATGGCTGGAAAGGCTCCTCAAATGCAGCTAGCGCGCTAAATCCACCACCAGTGCTAGCAGCATTGCATGGAGGAGCGGCGGGCTCGTGGGGGTTGTTACAACAGGCGTTAGCGGTCTCTGAGGCAAAACTAGCAGGCCTACTAGGCTCTGACGAAGAGCTGGTCGGTGTCAGGATGCTTTCCTGTATTCTCTGGACTTCCGTCGTGCTCTTTTTAGATGCTGGTGTACCAAAGAAATCCAAAATTCTTTTCTGTGCCATTATGATATCTAGATACCTTCACTGTTTTTTTTTTTTTGAAAACGTCTTCGCCTTGACGTTCAACGTCAGTTGACAATAATGCTTTGCGTTATTTTAATAATTAATAATTATTTAGTTTTGCTTAAAACTTCCTCGTGCATAAACTTCTTAGGTTAATAACAAACAGGAGCATTTAAAAAAAAATTATACGTTTTAATACGTTTATTTATTATATTTTTTTGCATCTGTCAGAGAGTGCTGTAATGTCTACATTTTCCAACGGGGGTGCTGCAGCACCCCTACTTCCCACGGCCATGGGTTTGTTAAATACACACAATGAATGCATGAATTATGATAACACATTATGCATGAATTATGATAACCTCATTCAGGATTTTTTCCCCCTGTGTTTTTACTGTATTATGTAAAAATCATATTTTTTTTTGTAAAATAATTCTGTATTTTTTCACGGTTTATTACTGGATTATGTTTAATACAGTATCTCTTCAGTTTAAACCATAAATGCATGCTGTCCACTAAAGTGCACATCTGAAAATCTATGTTTAAAAAAAATAAAAACAATAAAATTTCTAATCTTGTTTTTCATGCCCTAAGAGCAATAAAAACACAGGTGGAAAAATCCTGAATGAGGTTATCATAATTCATGCATGAAAGGGTAAAAATACACAAACTGCCAAAAGATTTGGTTGTATTTTGGTACTGTTTTAAAACGTCATATTCAAACGTGCAGATTATGTTATTTTAACACCCAAATAAAACGTCCCACAGAAGTTGCCGTTAGGTGTGGTTTTGTTTTTGTTGTAGACAACATTCGTGGCTCGTCTGTATGGGCAGTCTGCATATTCATCCAAACATAGACCATATGCACTAAATTAATAACAATTAATAAATGCGTTCAGCATTCTGCAACAAATATTTTTCAGATTTGCTAGACTATTAAGGCGTAAAGTGAGCAGGATATATTAAAGTAGGGCATTGATTCATGCTTATTTTCATTATGTTCTCAGAATAGACATTACTTTGTTTTCCTCACTGTAATTCTTAACTTGCAACATTCTAAAACAACATTTCGGATGCAATAGGCGTACATTAAGGCATTTTATGCGTTTGTCGTAATACTAAAGTATGTCAATCATCATTAGAGCGCCACCCTCAGGCTGCATGAATGCAAGGACATTATAATTTTTCCAAAAGTGTGTATGACGTGTTCAGTGATGATTAGCGTAAAAAATGTTATCATAAAATTAATAGGCTATTGAATGAGAAGAGACAACTGAGAGTAAGCATTCACATATCACCTCTTGATAATCAGGCTGCCTACAGCGGTCTCGTCTGTTCGGCTACTCGGTCAACGAAGAATCGCTTCACTGTTAATACTGTTATATTTTATACACAAACAGAACGTACCACTGTCGTGACGTTTCTTTTAAAACCAGAGCCCATCTTCCTATTAGACATTCTCTGCTGTTACTCACAGTAACTGCCATGCAGGCTAGAATTGCGAAACATTATTGGATAATTCTTATAATTGACCTTTCTCTGGGCCAATCGGAATCTTAGCACTTTTTCTCTTTGCCAATCGGAATCTTAGCACTTGCATCAGAATCTTGAAGCGCACAGCGTCAACTGAGCTCGCCATTGGATGAGGGATGAGACGCATTTAACTTGTTTTAGCGCCCGCCAAAGTTAATTTTTGTCCCGCCAAAGTCTTGTTTAATCGGTGAGTAATGTAGATGAACTGCTGCGCTTGTGACAAGGGCGCATGTTTAACTGAAAGAACGAGCAGAGAGAGAGAGACGGACACGTGCGCGCACTCTCTCTCTTTGGAGCCAGGCGAAAGTGTAAACAAGACTTCACCGTCTCCAAACTAAGCGCTGTCTTGCTCTCTCTCCCTCGCACATATCTACTCTATCACCACATTTAGGCCAAAATGTAAAACTTGCATTTTCCCACACTGCTTATTCTGCTTATAATGCATTAGATAGTATGTCACAGAAAAATACACAGTTTTATTTTTTTATTTTTTTATTATACTTTATAGTGTATAAGAATTATATAATTATATTGTATAAGAACTGATAAGAATGTAAATGTTTACCTTGAAATGCAATGTAAGTCGCTTTGGATAAAAGCGTCAAATGCCAAATGCATAAATGAAAATGTATATTATTATAATTGACATCACTCGATTCCCTGTTCAGTTGGTGCTTTTCAAGTTATCTTACCCTCAAAGTCCAGTGTTATTAACTTTTATACTTTATTATTGTATTATTACAGCCTTCTGGCTTGTTTGACAAATATGCATTTGGTGTTTTTTCACTGGTATTGTTGTGAAAGACAAGAAATAAAGTATTTACAAAGATGAGCATTTTATGTTTTTACTTTTCCTATATTGTTATTTAAAGGTGCAATGCGCAACATTTCATGTTAAAAATACCCGTTTTTCTAACCCATACATGCTTAAACAATTGCCTGATGGGCTGAATGAGCCCTTCTCTGATCACTGCAATTGCCTCTATAATCCTGTACAGTAAAATAAATAAGAGGGATTCGGGACGGAATTTGAGACTGGGCGTGACGTCATGCGCGTTCACGCTCATCTGGCTATGTCTGGCAGGTTTGTGTATTCGCCGCCATTCTCCGTATCAGCGAAAAGACAACTCGAGCGACAAAAGTAGAAGATGGATTCAAAGAGACCGGCTTGTAGTTCATTCCAAATCCCAACGCAAACTCCATGTAAGACAAAGAAAAGAAAACTTTTGTCTAGTGCCACCAAAAGGGCCAAATTGGAGTCAGACAGGCGTCGGAATAAGACGAGAGTCAACATCGGGAAGGCTTTCAACAAATGAAGAGATATCTCCGGTCTGCTCTAGGGCTCAAACGGGATCCTCAGTTAGGTCCTCAGTCACTTTTTTCTTGATAAAACGGTAAGATATAGCCCAGTCTCTAATGTCTGATACGGCAAATCTATGACAACAAATGACGATGCGTAAAATGTGTAATGCTTTAGCGTAAGCTAGATAAATGTACAATCAGAATTGGTTTTACTACCATTGTCAGTGAACAGGTTCATAAACTAGGAATTGTCTTCGGAAGAATAGTACAACATGAAACATAAAACATGTCCCATAAAAGATGCTAACTATGTTTTTGTGTATGGCCTACCGGTAGCCTTGTGTCCTTTGCTAACATGCTAAAGTGCTCATGTCCTTGACCAACAACCCAGATAGCAAAATTGTTCCGGGCCTTTTATGGCCCAAACACTGTTCTTAGTTTTGGCAATCATACCGCGAGGAATGCAGGGCCAAAACCGGCCCAAACAGTTTTGCCAAAAGCATGCCAGAAAGCTGCCAGAAAAATGCCAATGTCTTACCAGACGAGAGCCAGAAGACCCAAAATTGGCCCATATTCATGCCATAATATCGCCATTGAAAAGCCAGATGTCTACCGAGCACAGGCCACAACTCTGCCAGATTATATTAAACAACTAATTTGGCCCATATTCAATATCTGCGCCCAAAAGCAACCATGCAATTCAAAGATAAATCAAACCAGGAAACCATAACTGCTGAAAATTAGTGTTTATTTTCAATCAACAAACATATGACCTAAATAAGTAAACATTTACAATTATTCATTTTTTTATACAAATAAAATGTAAGAAAACAAAATCTAAAAACTTTTATAATACAAAGCATGGTTTTAAAACCTTGAAACCATGTGTAAACCATGAAAGAACCATGAAAGAACCATGAAAGAACGTGTAAACCACCAACTTATGAACGGTAGTGTGTTAAAGTGTGGCCAGAAACGGGCCAAAGTGGAACGTGTGTGTCACTTTGTGTTAATGTGTTGTGTTGGTGGGTGGCTGGTGGTGGAGGACTGTGCTTCTCCTCCTTCTACCCCCCTCTCGATCGCCCGCCAAATACAACCAACGCCTCAACCATTGCTCCACCTCCTGGTTCGTGGATTCTCTGCATCCAGGATTTCTCCGAATGGCTTCTAGAAACAAACAAATAAAGATATCATGGCAGGTTTCAGAGTTTAAATATAAGACTTAAAGACAAAGTAAAGACAGGCAAAGCCATTTAAACTTAAACTTCATTTAGGCCTTTAAGTTTAAGGAGAACTCCGGTCAATTTTAACATTGACCTATTTTTTTGGTAAATTTGGAGTGCTGTCAGTACAGAGAACAACGACAAAAATCGGTGTTGCCTACGCCGTGTTATCCTCTTTTTAAAATTTGCACCCTGTTGACTTCAATGGGGCAAGTTTTAAACCTGCTTTAGCCTCTTAACATCCTTGATGTGTCATTACAAGTGCCCAGCCAATATGAGTGATTCCTTTAGAGTTAACACAGGTGAATCTGACTGCAGTAGATGTGAAAGATATGAATAAAAATAATAATTCAGCCAGTGCTCATACCTGTATTTACATCCTGTTTTCGGTCAAAGTCCACAGTAGTCGATTGTCGAGTTCACGCGCATATGTTTAGTACCTATGATCACGTGCGTGAACTCTGCAATCGATTACTGTTGAATTATTATTAACACCCGCATTATTGGCTGAATTATTATTTTTATCCATATCTTTCACATCTACTGCAGTCAGATTCACCCGTGTTCACTCTGAAGGAATCACTCACATTGGCTGTGCACTTAATGACACATCAAGGATGTTAAGAGGCTAAAAGCAGGTTTAAAACTTGCCCTATTGAAGTCAACAGGGTGAAAATTTTAAAAATAGGATAACACGGTGTTGTTCTCTTTACTGACAGCACTCCAAATTTACAAAAAAAATAGCTCAAATGTTAAAATTGACCGGAGTTCATCTTTTAGTCCCATTCTTGTGTTGACTTTGTGTGACAGACTTAAGGGAAAGGGACAGCATAATTTGTTCATACAGTTTCTTTACCACTATGGAGTTAAACAGGCACAGACCTTACAAATGAGATTTATACATAGCCTGACAAGCCAGACTACAGTATATCATAATGTGTAGTCTGACCACGAACGATAGACTAACACCCCTTTCACACGACTATGGTTATTTTGAAAAACAAAGACTTTGCATTTACTCTGCATTTATGCCCTTTGTGTACAAACAAAGAATTTGCCTCTAAAAACGGTGGCCACTACACTGGAGGCGGCCAAGAGCCTTTATTCACCCTGTATTGAGGGGTGGCAGCTCATCGAAGTGACTACGAAGCTGGTAAATTAACCTAAAAATGTTGTCTGGTACATCTAATCAACAATTTTACCTGTAACAACATTTTTGACTTCTAGGCCCTGGAATGATGTTTTGCCATGGAGGCCTGTCCAATTTATTTTGCAGGCCAAGTCATTCTGAAGAAGCATCTTCATAACTCTCCACACAGTGTCCTTGAGGGTCACGCCCCCAGCAAGGCCCAGTGTCAGCACCTGGAAAAATAAAAAATAAGTTTTGAAAATATGAATATTCATTGCGGAGAAAAAAATGCAAAGGAAAAAAAAAGTTCAGAAAAAAATCTGGTCCAAATACTAATGATAAAAGTAATTATTACCAAGTCCTTTCTCTTCTCTGGCTTTGTCTTAATGTCGCGGTCCAGCGCCAAAAGAGCCTCAGCATCCCTCAAAGGCAGGAAACTTCTGTCCATGTGGTGTCCATGTGGTGTAGGTGTAGAAGAAAGATCCTGAACAATCCGCAGCAGATTTCTTTGCATATCACACATCACCTCCTGCTTGGCAATGATCTCTCGTAGTAATGCTGAAACCAGAACATTTTAAAACTGTTCAGTCCTTGCTAGCTATAACATAGAAATGTATTGTAAATGGGAATAGAGCATAAGGTCTCACCAGTGTGCAGGTCCATCTCAGAAGCAGCATGAGGGGCAAGATGGAATGGCTCAGGAGTTCCATGGTGGCGAGACGATGGAGAGGCAAGATGGAATGGCTCAGGAGTTCCATGGTGGCGAGACGATGGAGGGGCAAGATGGAATGGCTCAGGAGTTCCATGGTGGCGAGGCGATGGAGAGGCAAGATGGAATGGCTCAGGAGTTCCATGGTGGCGAGACGATGGAGGGGCAAGATGGAATGGCTCAGGAGTTCCATGGTGGCGAGGCGATTGAGGGGCAAGATGGTAGGATGACTCAGGAGGTCCAAGGGCGTGAAACGGCTGCAGAGAGGCAAGTTGACTAGCTGGCGGAGATATTTCATCTGATGAGGAAATGGCGTCACGCAACAGTGACGGCAGAGGTGGAATGGAGGGCACCTTAGGGAGGACTGGTTTGCGCTTCACAGGCTCCTCATCAGACTCCTCCTGACTCGAGAGGAAGCGCTGGTTTGGTCTTTGAAGAGAGAAAAATAACAAATTATTTACAACCCCACAGCCATGAAAGGTCCGTTTACACTGCCTACTATGAAGAGACCCATCTATGAATAAAACTCTACAAAACTGAGGTTTTAAAGTAAATTAAATCCCACAGTTACGGCTTCTCACCAACTACCCCACATACTATTTTTTTCAGTGCTACTTCTTACAGAAATTTGGCAACTTAAATGCTTAAATCTTTTTACATGCCTTAGGGTGTATTCACACCTGCCTGGTTTGGTTCGACTGAATCGAACTCTAGTTCGTTTCCCCTCTTGGTGCGGACCTTTTGGGCAGGTGTGAATACAGCAATCGAACTCGAGTGCGGACCAAACAATCGTACGGTTCCAAACGAACTCTGGTACGGGTCGTTTACGGTGTGAACATGAACCGACCCAGATGCAGAAAACTGCGTCTTTTTATTTGACTGCTCTTTTGAGGATACTTAAAACGGACATTTTGGCATAATGGTGTCTAAAGCGAGCGAGCAAGAGCGCGCACGGCAGAGAGAGGGAGCGAGAGACCTTGCGTGTGTGTGCCAGCTAGTGTGCCTCACGAAGCGCATGCAAGGACCCAAGCAATCAATTGTCAGTGCGGGCGGGCTTTTATCTATACCATCGTTTCTTCATATTGCGTTTGTAGAGAAGAACACCAAATCAGTAAAATAACAAATATTACATTACGAAATATCTCCATGCTGAGCCTGTTTGTGCACTTCCTGCTTTTCCCTGCTTGAGAATTCCTGTACAATGAATGGACGACCTTAGCACACGTGTGGTTTTGTTTACACATTTTGGTTCACTTGCAAAAAGAGCAGTGTGAAAGCGAACCGTACCAAAACATTCTATTTGATCCGGACCAAAGCAAGTGAACTATCGGACTTTCCTGGTGTGAATACACCCTCAGTTTCAAGACAAACATTATGTAGACAAACTGAGCAAAATCTGAGTGCAACACACATTATCCTGGATTCAGCAGATTTGCAACATACCTGGTTTTTCTTTTTTCTGGCCTCCCCTCCTCTGCTTCTGACTGGAGGTCTGTGTCATCTTCTGCCCGGCGAAGTTTCAACCTTGCCTCACTAAAGCTATCTGTCAAGAATGGGAACCAAGTGAAAAACAAAGCTTTACCCAAACCGGTATTAGTGTTGTGAGATTAGATCATGATTGTTATATATTAAATCATTCGGTTCTTGTAATGTCTGCATCCCAGTATCAACTTTACATTACAAAAAACAAATAAATACACTTAAATGACACCAGTCATGAACATAAGTGTTATTAAATGTTCATGATGTGCGTCATGCTAATAAGGCTCACTCTTATGTAGACACCTTCAAATAAAGTGTCACCGTTACATTTAAATTAAGAAATACATAAAAAAGGTGACTTGATTTAGTCTTGAACCATGAAGAATGGATTAAAGTGAACACTCACTTGCTTTATAAAGAACCCTGATGTCATAACTTGTCCAGGTCTCCTTAGGCATCTCAGAGTTCTTGATGGCCTTCAACATGGCATCGAGTTTGTAGTTCGGCCATTTACAAACCTCTCCTTCTACCCACACATCTGGCACCACCTCCACTTCATTTGTCTTAATGAAGCTCACTATGAAATACACTGAGAATTGGGGTTGGGGTTAGGGTTAGGGTTGGGGGTAGGGCTGGGCGATATATCGCACGATATTGTTATGCGCATCTCATCAGTAAAGCTGGTTCCTTGATTAGTAGTAAATCACCACCACCTGCTTTCAGATGGAGCGGCATTTACTACAAAGAGCCGTAGTTAACTGACAAACTGAGCCATATCGCATTAATATCGCGGACGTATCGCCAGCGATAATTAATGCGATATGGCTCAGCTTGTCAGTTAACTACGGCTCTTTGTACACAGCAAAAACTCCAGTGTTAAATTAACACTCCTGGGAGTGTATATGAACACTCAAGAGTGTTGAAGTTAATGAGATAATTAAGTGATTAATTTAGTGATGATTGAACATTATTGAAGACACCTGATATTAACAAGTAGAATCACTGAAGGAGAAAATCACAAATTGTAAGCCACCGTTATGGCGATCATTGTTTGCTTTAGTTTGGGCTCTTGACCCTTATGTTTACTTAAGATTTTGTTTGGCTTTTGTATCTGAGTAATAACTGCCAGTTGAACAAAGAAAAAAAGTGATTTGATGGTGTTGGTTATATTATGACAATCATCATTTGAACTTGATAACTGAACTCATTAAGATCCTTCTTTCTGACTTCGATTTATGTTGTTGGTTACAGCATAACTGAATCTGCGTAAATGCTCAGAATTTTTTATATAATATAAAGGATTTCTAAAAGGAGAACTCCGGTCAATTTTAACATTGAGCTAATTTTTTTGTAAATTTGGAGTGTTGTCAACACAGAGAACAACGACAAAAATCGGTGTTGCCTACACCGTGTTATCCTCTTTTTAAAATTTGCACCCTGTTGACTTCAATGGGGCACATCTACTTTCACATCTACTGCAGTCAGATTCACCCGTGTTCACTCTAAAGGAATCACTCACATTGGCTGTGCACTTAATGACACATGAAGGATGTTAAGAGGCTAAAAGCAGGTTTAAAACTTGCCCTATTGAAGTCAACAGGGTGCAAATTTTAAAAAGAGGATAACACGGCGTAGGCAACACCGATTTTTGTCGTTGTTCTCTGTATTGACAGCACTCCAAATTTACAAAAAAATTAGCTCAATGTTAAAATTGACCGGAGTTCTCCTTTAAAAGTTGTTAAAAAAAAAATCTTTCTTTTAGGCACACACAGACGTCAAGATTCAGTCTATGCATCTCAACAATGGTGACGAGCAGAATATTCAATTAGGAAAAGTAAATTGCATAGACAATTCAGATCATAATTTATTCATACCGCAATGCATGATGGGAGCCATTAATGAGTTGTGATTGGTGGCAGACACTGCAACATGCTTTATTACTGTCACCATTGTTGAGATTCACAGGCTGATTATTGATGTCTGTTTCTAAATGAATTTATTTGAAAGTCTTTTGATCAGAACAAAGTTTATTAAATATTTTGGATTATAAGTGAAGTACTGATAATCATATGCTGTAGAATCACAGAGCGGCTGCTAACACATTAAACCAAACCATCTCAAGTTTCGTTTTTTAGATCACAGCATGATTATGTCAAAACATAATCAACACTATCAGATCACACTTCACTTTGTTCATTTGACTGTTATAAATCAATCACAAACAACAGTACAATTTAAAGTAATCATATAAGGGTCAAGAGCCCAACTAAAGCAAACACCCATCACCACAATGGTAACTTACAATTTGTGATTTTCTCCTTCAGTGATTCTGCTTGTTAACATCAGGTGTCTTCAATGCTCAATCATCACTAAATTAATCACTTAATTATCTAATTAACTTTAACGCTCTTGAGTGTTAATTTAACACTCATATTTTAACACTTTACACTCTTGAGTGTGGACTCCTATATACTCCCAGCCCAAGGAGTGTTAATTTAACACCGCTCCATCTGAAAGCAGGTGATGGTGATTTACTACTAATCAAGGAACCGGCTTTACTGATGAGATGCGCATAACAATATCGTGCGATATATTGCCCAGCCCTAGTTGGGGGGGAATTTCAAGTTATTTTAGATGTAAAAGGGGAAAGACAACAAAACTGCCCTGTTCCCCAAATGGCATCCTGAAATATTTTAATACGTCATTCAGCCTTGTACATTTTAAATCTGAAGACAAATTTGACACTACAAAAACTCCTACTTCTTGAGAATCAACTGGGTAATGAAAGAATGTCTCCATCTTTGCAAATTCACGGTAGATGATGTACTCCTGGTCTTTATAGACAATAATATTTTCCACCAAAGCAACGATCTGATTGATTCTAACACAATTGTCTCCTTCTGTAATTCTGACGTGCACATCATTCACTACCAGTTCTTTGAATTGTAGAACATCCCCTTCAAACAAGTCTGGTACAGGCCCATTTCTATGCTCTATATTTACTTGCATTTTTGGCCACTTAACTTCAACGCTATGTTTTTGGTTGTGAACTTCAGACACTCTACGGATCACCTGAGTTAGAGGGCTGTGTGGTTTCCTGATCATTTTTTTTAATGTACATAGGTAATTTTCAAATGGAAACCCAGAGATCACATCTAAATGACCATGAATCTTTACATCGTCACTAAGATGAATTAACCCATGTATATTGTAGACAACAAACTCAGGACCATACAATTTACTGAAGTGCTCCACAAATGACACAAGTAACCTTTTCGCAAAACCATTCAGAGCTGAACAAAGGCGGGGATTGGCTAAAATCGAGATGGCAACTGACAGCAGCATGAAGTTGTTATAGATTTCCTCAGGTAACACACCCCTAAGAACAAGAGGACCAGTGTACAGAAGGAACTGCCTGAGTTCAGTTGCCTTCCACCTTAGTCTTTCTGCCAGACTCCTTGGCTTCCTAGCAAATTCAACTGGGACGAATGCCTTCAAACTTTCCAGCTTTTCAGAGATCTCCTGCATGTCACGACCTGAACGACGACACCGAAGAGGGCCAGAACTGCCAAACCACAAATCTAAGAGCCTCCTCATTACTCCCAAACAAACCAAATGCATATAATCATGAGGAAACTGACTGACCATACCAATACCTGTTTCAAGTAGGGGGGAAACTGCTGTGTGATGTTCCTCATCTGTGCCCCTCGCAAATGACTCATCAGTCCTATCAGCAGCACTTACCTCTGGGAATGTCATGCGGTGACAAGCATAAACACCTGGCTGTAAACACTTATCACATCCTGCATAACCTGAATGGCCTTTCACCTGTTTGATAAAGGCTCTAGCAGGAGCATCACAAATGACCGAACTTACCTTCAGAAACAAGGTTTTTGAGCCTATGACAAATCCCTCTCTCAGCATTGTCAATTCTTGAACAAGGGCACCAAGATACTCCTGCAATGAAGTGGGTTTAGTCTCACCACAGAACAAAGCAATTAACAGTGGCCTGCTGGAAACATAATCTTTGTGACGCAACATGCCTAACACTGGCCAGAACTGAGTCGACGAGCTCTTGAATAGCGGCAATCCATCAAAATTAAGCTGCAACATAAACACATTTCTATCTGGAAATTTGGACAACAAATACTCAAATGTTTTGCGAAACATGTTCAAAATACCAAAATAGAAAAACACCCCACCAGCCAACCTTTCCAGAGTGTACTTGGTTGCCGTTTTTAAAAGGGTTCTCCCATCCTTTGGAAGAAAGGGGTGATGCACTCGAAGGATGCACAGAAGAGCAGACAATGCCACTAATGATACACTATACTCAACAGCCCAGTTAGACAGAGCAGTGGACAAATCTAAAGGAGGAGAAATCTCATCATCCTCCTCATCATCATCCTCCTCCTCCTCCTCCTCCTCCTCATCATCATCATCATCTTCAGAGACCTCATCCTCACTCACCATCTCAGTGTCCACAACGTCACCAAAGTCACGACTTACCATCTCATTGTGCTCTACAACACCTGTGCAAAGACTTCTTTGTACCTCTAAAATTCTGTCATTTGTCCTTTTTATGGCTCGCTTGCGCATGTTACTCCACTGGGACCGCTCCATTGTGAACTGGGGAAAACCAAACAGACATTTGTTAACGCTACTGATTTATTTAGAGAGAAAAGAGAGGAGAAAGCTCTTTGTATGCATGTCCCCAGTAGTCTAGGCTGTACTGTAGGGTAAACCTTAGTCACATAAAAAAACAACTCCACCGCTCATTTGATTTATTTGTATTGAAATTTGAAATCAAATCTTTGCATACAATGTTACACTAGGCAAATAAAACAGATCTAATCAAAAATACTTAGAAAAGGTAATGAAAAATATTTCATGTTGAAGCCTGCAGCTTATTGACAATTTTATTGCATGTAAAAATCTGTCAGGCTCAATTGTGGAATAAGATAGAAACCATGCAATGAACACGGGAAAGGACATTTTTTGTTGGCGAGGCTAAAAACAAAAACGTACGGACTTTGACGCAATTGGACTGTCAAAAATGACTGTCATCGGTTTAGCTATCTTATACCGCCTATATCAGATACACAAATGTGATTGGCTCCCTGCGATACAAGTGGCAAAAGTAACGTGCGTCATTACTCATTCCATACACAAGAAATATATTTTCAGAATATATTTTTGGAATATACGCAAATATTCAAAATTGGCCCAATAAATATATTTTAATTAAATATGTTAATATATTTATGTCAATATATTTACTAACAACATATACGTTCATATACGTTTTAACTTTTGCAAATTGTTTAATTTGAAATATATTTTGAAATTTAAAAATTAACATTCACAAACAAAAACATTCAATTTTTTTTTACATTTTTATTTTTTATTTAATAAAGAGTTCAGCTATTTTTGAGTTGACATTTAAATTTTACATGTTATAATATATTTCAGAAGTGTGCACGTACAAGAGCGAGCAGAAAGGAAGAGCAGTTCCGTTTTTGGCCACAGGTGTCAGTCGCGAGTTTAAATTTCAGAAAATCGCATGTAGCCTCTTTAACATCGTATATTTTTGTTATATTTCAGAATATATTACATTCAAACTGATAAATATAAGTGAACAACAATGCAAATATATTTCAATGGAATTTAATATAGGAATTTAATATATATTTGGAACATAGGCCTGTGCCACATATATTTTTGACACTTTAAAATATATTTCAATATATTTTTTTCTGTATGGGTTGCCAGAGTGTCTCGCAGAGACAATTCAAATTGTGCTCTTGCGAGAATACAAGTGGTACATCGTTTTTAAAGAACACGAACTTCGCCTGATCTCATGAAGGCAAGTTTTTTTTAAAAACCCAAAACTAAATAGAAAACATGTCAAACTCAAATTTAGAATAAGGCTAAAGGCTGGCGAATCCCTCATGTAGCGCTACACTAACGTTAGTAGGCCTAGGCAGAATGCAGCGGGAAAATTTCTGCCAGAAGAAGAACGACAGGTGCCATCTTGACCATGCCATGCGGTGTGAATAGACACGAAGTAGCTAGTGGCTTTTAAACGGATTTCTTCAAACAACCATTGAATACTTAAAAAATGTGCATATGCTATTACAATACCAACAAAAAAATGGTAAAAATGAAAAAAAAAAAATCTGCCTGGTGCTCATGAGGGCACGTTAACGTTAGGGTGCGAAAAAAAAAATCTACTTAGCAGATAAAAGAAGTCTACATGGCCTACGAAAAAAAAAACACAACTTACCTTACTTTTACTTGGCTCTTGATAGTCACCGGTGAAATCTCTGTCAGGAAATGTACAGGAGTATTTGGTTTGGTCAGGGAAACGGGCTCGGTTAAACCTAGAAAGTTTTTCTGCTAAAAATGCTGACGGTAACGTTACAACTAAGTTAAAAAACGGGACAGTTTTGCTTCTCTTCTCATATCATATAATGCCAGTTTACACACCAACAGAAAATATTATTAGGTAACTGGCTATTTGCACGATAGAAAATGGAATTACTAAAAATAAAGCATAGTTCAGCTTAAGCAACACACTTTACCTCAGCGCGGTTCAGGTACTGAGGATGAGAATTGTCCGAGTCCGACTTCGTTTAAAATGGCGCGGCAGCAAGGTCAAAGGGTAAATCGCAGGGTCAAGGTGTGTGTGAAGGATCACAGCCTCTTCATCACTGGCCTGGCAGCGCTGTTTGCCTCCTCCTATAACTTCAGCTTGCAGTACAGGAAGAGGCAGCACCTTGAGTTTGTTCAGAGGTTAGTCATTGGCATATTTGCCATTCATATATATATATATATATATATATATATATTAGACTGAATTGTGTCACTAACCTTGACTTGACAGTATTTATTATGTTGACTACTGGTATGAACAATATGGCCCTGGTTTCCATACAGGGCTTAGCTTAAGCCAGGTCTAGGCCTTAATAAAATTAGGGTATTTAAGCAGCTTTTATAATAATGTATCATTAAAAAAAAAAAACATTACTGGTGTGCATCTTGAGATAAAACAGTGGCAGTCATATATTTTAAGATATGTCAGTGCAAGTTGTTTTCAGTTGAAGGATTAGTGAAAATTCTGTCATTAATTACTCACCCTCATGTCGTTCCAAACCTGTAAGACCTTCGTTCATCTTCAGAACACAAATTAAGATATTTTTGATGAAATCTGAGAGGATTCTGAACCACCCATAGACAGCAACGTCTTTGCAACTTTTAAGGCCCAGAAAGCTAGTAAAAACATTGTTTAAATAATCCATGTAACTAGTGCAACCTTAAAGGAGAAATCCGGTCAATTTTAACATTGAGCTCATTTTTTTGTATATTTGGAGTGCTGTCAGTACAGAGAACAACGACAAAAATCGGTGTTGCCTACACCGTGTTATCCTCTTTTTAAAATTTGCACCCTGTTGACTTCAATGGGGCAAGTTTTAAACCTGCTTTTAGCCTCTTAACATCCTTGATGTGTCATTACAAGTGCCCAGCCATGTGAGTGATTCCTTCAGAGTGAACACGGTGAATCTGACTGCAGTAGATGTGAAAGATATCTTGTTGAAACATCTACAAATGTCCATATATAGGTGAAAATGCCCCTTGAAATTAATTTAAGGTGGCAAATATTACCCCTTAATAAAAAATGTTAATTTCTGTCACTGCTGTAAACTGACCACTGCATAGAATATGAAAAATATGAATATCTTTGTCAGTCAGCTGTCAATAGGCCTAAACCAGCCATGGCACCAAGCACAGAAACACAATCAGTAAAATGTTATCTAATTATTATCAAGAAAACTTTGAAAATATCGATCGAGACATATTTTGTCAATATTGCACACCCCTAATGCATGGTATTCTTCGGGTCTTAAAAAGGTCTTAAAAAGCCTTAAATTTGACTTTAAAAAATGTGCAGAAACCCTGCTTCATAATATTTAGGTTGAACCACTGTAGCTATATATTTACCAATGTTTTTACCACTTTTCTGGGCTTTGACAGTTGCAATGATATTGATATCAATGGAAGGACAAAACTATCAGATTTCATCAAAAATATCTTCATTTGTGTCCCGAAGATGAACAAAAGTCTTGAGGGTGAGTAATAATGACAGAATTTAAATTTTTGGGTGCAAACATGCATTTTAGTCTGGTAAATCATGTTGTCATATATGCAATAAACATTGCAAGGCTTGCAATTAAGTTAAATTATTTCTGTCACAAAGGTTTGGGCTGGATTCTGGCAGTGTGTGCTCTATATAAACGGAGAGTCTAAAGACTGCCTTTCCACTGATACTCTGATGGCACCGGATGAGGGGATGATATTGTTAATGAGCTGGGTGATGAGTAGACAAAAGTTGTAGAATAAAACTTTTTAAATCTGGCAACCCCACTTCCAAAAATATAGTTAGTTGACAGTGTGCATGTAAACAGACACATTGAGTTTATGTATTTTACCAGGGCAGAAAAAATATCAGTTATTGATCACAACATCCAACATTGCATTTTTTTTTTTCACAACATCCAACATTGCATTTTTTATTTATTTATTTTTTATGTTGTTCAGTTTTAGACCGCTTTTGTGCTGTCTCTCTTTGTCAAAATATATACACTCAGTTAATAATATTTAATTGTTGTTTTTTTCTGCCTTTTAGACGCTTTCTTGACATCAATCCTGAACGTGGATCAAAAACAAAGAAAGGACAAGTAACTTCAAAGAAAACTGGCCAAGTTGTGCAAAACAAGAACACCACTGTAAGCCTACAGGTGTCCTCACTTCTGCGAAACCTTGCAGACTTTGAATGGGATTTCGTTTGCACTTTTATGGACTTCAAAAAAGAAACAGCATTTCACTGTCGTTATAAAGCTTGGAAGAGCCAGGAAATTTTTTAATAGAACTCTGATTGTATTCGTCTGAAAGAAGAATGTCATATAGACCTAGGATGACTTGAGGGTGAGTAAATCATGAGCTAATTTAAATTTTTGGGTGAACTATTCCTTTAAGTGCTAACTGTTACCTGTTTGTTGTTAAGTGTTAAAATTGCATTTTATGTTTAAAAAGTAATTCAGCCAACATGTTCACAGAAGGCAATTTAACTAAATAAATGTTTTAAAACCCAGAAAATGTTGTTTTCTTTTTCCTAGTGACTACTCTTATGAAACCTTAAAGTATAATATTTTAATTATGTAATAATAAAAGCAGTATTCCCTGTAAAAATACAATTTATTGCTGTCGACAAGTTTAATAATGTAAAATGTGGTATATACTGTATTTGGTAATTACAGTGGAGTACTGTAAATGCTGTTTACTGTAGTAGTGTTGTAAAAATACAGTATGTGGATGGCAACCCAGCTGCCAGTATTTAACTGTAAATTTACAGTGAAAAGTTTTACAGTGTACATGCATGTGATACTGATGCATTTTTAAAGCTGTGGCATATGGTTATGGTACTTTGTGGATGTATTTGTCAAAAATGACAAAGAAAACACTGCATTATTGTATTAAAATACTATATTTGGTATTCACACAATAGACAAAATCTCCAACTATAGGCATTTAATTTCAAGGCATTCAGATATAAGATTTGTATCCCTAATATATGTGAAAGTATGTACTATAGAAATAAGTACATATATGCATGTATAAATATATGCGTCATATATGCATGTATACATATATGCGTCATATATGCATGTATACATATATGCGTCATATATGCATGTATACATATATGCGTCATATATGCATGTATACATATATGCGTCATATATGCATGTATACATATATCTTTACTTTGTTTGGGGTCATCAGTTTATTTTTTTCAAATATTGTTGACTAAGATACTGTATTTTTTCTTTTGTACAGGATAGAGTTTGAGCAAGAACTGGACACAGACCCATATGACTCTGATTATGTCCCCCCTATATCTTTGCGGTATGTTATGTCGCAATGCAAGTCCTACAGTCTTTTTCTGGTAAAGGTATGAATAAAGTGCATATTTTTGTTGTTGCACAGCACCGGTGTTCCTATGCAGAATCAATTGAATGACCTACAAATCATTGGGCTTGAAGAAGCTGTCATGGATATTTGTGACCGGGATGAGCCAGCGGATGAGACACCTGAAGTAGACCTTGAGGAAGATGCAGGGGATTCAGCATCAGGCATCTCCACCTTTCCAAGCCTTCTGCATGTGGTTGCTGAGAGTGACCTAATTAACCAGCAGGCCTGTATTACATACACCAAAAACCTGATGCAAATGGCCACTTTTCTTCAGCTGCCTATTACCAAATGCAACTACAGTAACCACATCACAGGAGTGGAGTGTGACGGCCGTCCTCCTTTCACTGTCCAGTCGCGTGTGTGAGGCACTGCAGTTATATTGGAGTGGGTGAGTACTAAATGCCTATGCAATGTTTTATAAAAAGTAATGAACAACAGTATAAAATGGAATACAATGTAGGTGCATTTGTAATACTTATTCTTTATCTGCATAGTTTTGCCCACACGGACACAAGTTGTGGATCTGGAACAGCCAGCCTTTGCTCAGACATGGGATGCAAGGAGGGGACTTTATGCTTGCATCAAATGTGCTATTGTCTGGGAATAATTACACCAAGATTGCCCTCCTCTTCAAATATATGAACATCAAAATGGTGGCATCTTCAACACACTATGGGATACAGCATTTCTACTGCGTACCAGCTGTAAGGGAGTTTTGGACAGAGAAGACTGCTGTCCAAACTTAATTGATATAAGTACCAATGTAGAACATTATATTAAAACTGTGTCTATTCCTCGTTTAGTGAGGTCAAACATTAAATCTACTGTAGGATCCAGGAAAAATCTAATTGTGATTAAACCAGTAAATCTCAATATTAGTGAACAAAAACAATTTATAAAGCTAGGTCTTCTTAACATTAGATCGCTCACACCTACGGCGGTTATTGTAAATGAAATGGTCACAGATAATAGTTTCGATGTACTTTGCCTTACTGAAACCTGGCTTAAACCTAATGATTATTTCGGTCTTAATGAGTCTACTCCTCCAGGATACTGCTATAAGCATGAGCCCCGTCTGATTGGTCGTGGCGGCGTTGTTGCAACAATCTATAGAGATATTCTTAATGTTACTCAGAAAACAGGTCACAGGTTTAATTCGTTTGAAGTAATTGTGCTAAATGTTACTCTCTTAGATGTAAGAAAGAATACCCTATTATCTCTAGCCTTGGCTACCGTATATAGACCACCTGGGCCTTACACTGATTTCCTAAAAGAGTTTGCAGACTTTTTCTCAGATCTATTGGTCAATGTCGATAAAGCATTAATTGTTGAAGATTTTAACATACACGTCGATAACACAAATGATGCGTTAGGGGCTGCGTTTACAGATTTATTAAACTCCTTTGGGGTCAAGCAAAACGTCACTGGTCCCACTCATCGTCTTAATCATACGCTAGATTTAATTATATCACATGGAACCAATCCAACCGATATAGATATTATACCGCAAAGTGATGAAGTCACTGATCATTACATGGTCACTTGCATACTACGTACTGCTGAAATTTGTCACGTTGCGCCACGTTATCGACCAGGCAGAACAATCCTTCCAACCACTATAGATAGATTCTCAAATAGCTTACCTGATCTAACTCAGCTGATTAGTGAACCCAAACAAACAGATGAACTAGAGGAAATGACTAGCACTATGAGCACCATTTTCTCTAGTACATTAAACATTGTTGCACCAATTAGATTAAAAAAGGTTAGAGAGAAAACTGAAGCGCCATGGTATAACAATACTACGCATGTTATCAAGAGAGAAACTCGTAATTTAGAGCGTAAATGGAAACAAACTAATTTAGAGGTCTTTAGAATCGCGTGGAAAGACAGTATGTCACGTTATAAAAAGGCCCTAAAAGCAGCCAGGGCTGAGCACCTCCGCAAACTAATAGAAAATAACCAAAATAATCCAAGGTTTTTATTTAACTCCGTGGCTAGACTAACAAATAAACAGACGTCACCTGAGCAAAATATTCCGTTACAGTTTAGCAGTAATGATTTTATGAATTTCTTCACTGAGAAAATAGAAAGCATCAGAAACACAATTGTAAATGTACAATCTTCAATCGCGCCTTATAATTCAGCCTCAATTATCGACCCTCAAGAAAAACTACAGCGCTTTACAACTATAGGACAGGAAGAGCTAAATAAACTTATCATTGCATCTAAACCAACAACATGTTTATTAGATCCAATACCAACTAAACTACTGAAAGAAGTGTTACAGTACCTGTAGTGGAAGAGCCTCTTCTCAATATTATTAACTCGTCTTTATCTTTAGGTCATGTTCCAAGAATATTCAAGTTGGCAGTTATAAAACCTCTTATTAAGAAACCACAATTAGATCATAATAATCTAGCAAATTACAGACCCATTTCAAATCTACCATTTATGTCTAAAATACTAGAAAAAGTTGTGTCCGCTCAATTGTGCTCTTTCTTGCAAGAAAATGATATCTATGAAAAATTTCAGTCAGGATTCAGACCGCATCATAGCACAGAAACTGCGCTCGTTAAAATTACAAATTATTTACTTCTAGCTTCTGACCAAGGCTGTATCTCAATACTAGTTTTACTCGATCTTAGTGCTGCGTTTGACACTATAGATCACACAATACTCTTAGATAGACTACAAAACTACACTGGTGTTCATGGACAGGCATTAAGCTGGTTTAGATCGTACTTATCAGACCGCTACCATTTTGTCTGTTTAAATGGGGAAAAATCGAAGATAACGTCAGTAAACTATGGAGTGCCGCAAGGATCTGTGTTAGGCCCTCTGCTATTCTCAATATATATGCTGCCACTTGGTAATATTATAAGAAAACATGGAATTAATTTCCACTGTTATGCTGATGACACTCAATTATATATTTCATCACGACCAGATGAAAACAATAAATTATCTAAATTGACAGAGTGTGTTAAAGATATAAAATACTGGATGACGTGTAATTTTCTGCTATTAAATTCAGATAAAACGGAGGTATTACTTATTGGTCAAAAAAACTCCCCACAAAACCTCTTACAATACAACTTTACTTTAGAAGGATGTCCTGTTACTTTATCCACTACAGTAAAAGACCTGGGTGTTATACTAGACCGCAACTTGTCTTTTGAAAATCATATTTCATATGTTACAAGAACAGCCTTTTTCCACCTTAGAAACATTGCTAAGCTACGTAATATGCTATCAGTTTCTGATGCAGAAAAGTTAGTTCATGCATTCATGACCTCGAGACTAGATTACTGTAATGCTTTATTAGCTGGTTGTCCTGCATCCACAATAAACAAGCTACAGTTAGTCCAAAATGCAGCTGCTAGAGTTCTTACTAGGTCAAGGAAATATGATCATATAACACCAATTCTATCATCTCTACATTGGTTACCTATAAAGTTCTGTATCAATTACAAAGTATTACTAATGGCCTATAAAGCACTAAATGGTTTAGCTCCTGGGTATTTAACGGAACTTATATCGCCCTACAATCCATCGCGCTCTTTAAGATCACTAAATTTGAGGCTTCTGGTCATTCCTAGGATATCTAAGTCCACTAAAGGAGGGAGGGCATTTTCATATTCTAAACTGTGGAATGGCCTTCCTGATATTGTTCGAGGCTCAGACTCGCTGTCCCAGTTTAAAACTAGATTAAAGACGCATTTCTTTAGCCAAGCATTCACATAATACTTACCTTTTATACTACAGTTGAATCAGATTTAATGCATTATTGTTATGAACAGCAGCTACGCTAATTATTTCCCATCTGCTTTTCTGTTGTTATCTCGGGACGCTAGTCCCGAGGTAAATACAGATTGTCTGCTCCAGTTTGTATCCAGCCTCCCATAGAAACTACAGATGCCCCAACACCCGTGCAGAGACGACTCGACGCCTGTGAAGAGACGACTCGACGCTGGCGATATGTTTATGCCCTAAATTAATGCATGATTAATTAACTAACTGTATTTTTCTATGTACATTTCTGAAATGCACTTTCTGTAAAGCTGCTTTGAAACAATATGTATTGTGAAAAGCACTATACAAATAAATTTGAATTGAATTGAATTGAATTGAGAAGAGGGGTGCCATTATCAACAGTTTACAGACTGTGGTTGCCCTTGGTAAGTAATAAATTGCATGTACCGTATTTGCAAATTCTCAAATAGCTGACATGCATCTGTATTTGTATTTTAGCTGACGGACGAATGGACTCCCCAGGTATTTCAGTGGTTTATGTGATTTGTCTCTGGACTTGTTTTTTTTATATATATTGTATGTAAATCCATATGTTCGTTATTTTTCTATAAGGACACTCAGCCATGTGTTGCACATACACTACAATGGAGCTGGAGACCTGAGACATCATAAGCGTTGTCACTGTTGATAAAAGACATGTTGGTAGGAAGAGCACATCTATGGAGAAGGATGCCTTCATCAAAACATTTGATGTCCTTTTGAGGGAGTTGAACAAAGAAATAGTGACTGACGCACATGTGCAGATTGCTTCCCTCATGCGTAAGAATATTTTTTGTATTTGAGATGGTGATGGTGCCATTTTTTTATGTAATGTTTGTGTTTCATAACAGATCCAGAAAAGGGGAGATACAAGGAGAAGGGTGTTTTACATTCTCTTGACGTCTGGCATGCTGCAAAGAATCTCACTAAGAGACTTCATGTTGTAAGTGACATGATTTTCATGTTGAGAGTGACATGCAGTTATGAAACTGCTGCTGGGATTATGTCGGGACAAAAAACAATACTTGGCTGGATAAAAGATATTGTAAACCACTTTTGGTTTGCTTGTCAACATGCAAGCAACAGAGAGGAGTTTATGGTGAGTATGATCATTCAAAGTGTGTGCAATAGTATTGTAAAGTACTGTAGTAATAGATGTCAATTTTGCTTCTACTATTACATTATAGAGGTTCTGGGGTGTTTATGTAAAAGACATTTGTGTATTTTAGGGTGTGTGGCGAGGTGTACTCCACCATGTCAGTGGAGTACATGAATGGGCCCTTGGCAGATGCCTCCATGGGCATTTGGGTGATGAAAGAGAGGTCATACCCCCTGGATCTACAGCACATGTGGCACTGTCACAAATTGTGCTCAACCGCAGATTGCTGAAGGATATTGAGAAGTTTCTCACCTTCCGGTAAGATTGTTTATTTTGTAGGTATGGGCATCAGAATAATTGAATAAAAATGATGTTACTATAAACGGTAATAATAACATTTTTATGTTGTTCAATATGAATATTCATGACCATGACCCATTGTCATTTGATTTCATTATATTATCTAGGACAACTTCACAACTAGAATCCTTCCAAAACCACATACTCATGTATGCTGGCAAGCGGTTTGCCTTTTCATATGAAGCCAGGACATTTCTTGCGGCGTTGGACTACAACCACCACAACCACCGACCAGTGCATGTCAACAACAAAGGCCAAGTGTTGTAAGTGATTGCTTTATGACTTTTCAATATAATGCATGTTTAGAGAACTAATGTCATATAATTTGTTCTGCAGGCAAAAACGACTGTACAGCAAGAAGTCACAGCGCTATCGGGTACAAACAGTGAAAGAGGCAAAAGACTAAAGTTACATCCCTGACCTGCAGATCAAAATTCTAGGATTACGACTTCAGTCTGCAGGAGGACTCCCAAGAAAACGAAGCTACAGACCAGATGACCCTCGGTTTCTGGGACCCCTGTCTGGCATTGTGCCCCCTCCTACAGCAGATCTGGTGCAGTCACAAGTCCACAGAGGGCAGGAATGTTGTGTTAAATGTACATTGTAAAACAGTGAAAAACAGTTTTTTCTTTTATATATGCAAGATATCTATTTTCATTCATTCTTTTAGCCACATCACTTCAGTGTCGATTTTCTTTTCCATAGTAAACTGTTCTAACTGTTCTAATACCATTCATGATTTGTTTTTCTAGGAGATGCCATCAGCTCCCTGAACAGACTCAAAGTCAAACATAGTGTCACGTTAACTAAAGAAAACTAAGGGAGAGGACTCAAGTGCAGAAAGAATGATTTATTAAATAAAAGAAACATAAAAAGAAACAAAAACCCACAAGGGGGAAAACATGATAACAAACAAAACAACAACTTCAAAAACAACACATACCGGGGTTTCACAGGAGAGCGGGAGACGTAAACAAGACAACGATCCGACAAAGACTGCAAACACAAAGGAACTTATAAAAGGGACAAATCAGGCAGGTGATGATGGAACAACAGGTGGGACAAATGAAACCAATGAGATAACAAGGAGGGTGGGGTCAAAACAGAGACAGGAACACAAACACCACATGTGCTACACAAGACAGGACAGGCATGTGACACATAGGCACTGCATATTTATTTATTTTTACAAACATGAAAAAAAAAATATTTACAATAAAGCCTTTTCTTCTCTAATTTGTTGCCATATTTTCTGATGTGCTCACTACTTGTTTATTGCCTGAATGGTGCTTCTTTAGAGCCAACATAATTTCCAAAAGGGTCAGGATATTTTATCGACAGGATATCGACACACAGCAGGATGGAATGACAACCCGATTGCCTGCGCCGAGCCGGCCATGTTGCCAGATTGTGAATTGCCGGTAGGCCGAGTATCGATACTCGCGATTGTCTGCTCCAGGGTCTTGGCTGTCATCCAGTGCAAGGATGTCGTTCCAGGTCTGTCGAGCCAGCCGCAGGATGCCCTCATCCAAAATGTAAAGTTCCATATGTGCACTTCTGCTGACACAGCCAGCTGGATCCTGTCAACAACATCTGTTCTCGATGTCAGAAGGCATCAATCTGCAGTTGAGACAGGTGCACCAAGTCGGAGGACCACTGTTAGGTGGAGCTGGTCCGGGTGTAGCCTGCCTATAGTCCATGATGTCAAAAAGGACACCTGGTAAACGAGTGACTACCATCTGGAGAACTTCATCCCTCTCTTCAAGTGTCAGTCGTTGTAATGTGCCTGCAATCAGAAGGAGACATTGATTTTAAAATTCGGGCTGGATGTATGTAATTGGATTGTTTACAGTGAGACCAACCTGCAATTCTGCTGTCCTGGCTGCAGACAGCTGAGCCACACTTCATCTGTCCTCTTCACTGATCAATCTAGATCTTGATTGTCCTCTTCCAAATTTACTTTTGTCACTATTTTGCATGGGCCATTGAGCTATTTCCCTGTAAATGTAACCTTGTAGTGTGTGAACTAATTACATGTTGTGTATAGTTACCCTTTTTTGTCTTCTAAATGTATGAACTATTGTGACCTTGCCCAGGGGACAGCAATTGAATAGTATTGACACATTTCACATAAATGTTCGTCAGTGTGTATTGTCCCTGTCAAAATATCTACTAAATAAATCAGCACTACATGTAGTTTAGTGATTCGCTATTCGAGTAAAACAGTTCAAGATTCTTGAGTGTGATATAAAATGCTGATATATAAGTTAGATAATTAGACACAAATTTTGAGCAAATTACTGCCTAATTAGGATGTATTGCTATTGGATATGCTACTTAGCAGATCAATAAAACAGGCTAAACCCCCGTAAATCTTCGGCGGATTAGCCTGTTTGGCTTTTACGGTAATGTCATAGTGCCATTTGATTGTTTATTACCTTAAGACATTTGAGTGTACTTTGTTGACCAACTGAGTATGGTATGATTATTATTTTGAGCTTTTACAAAGTAATAACTTGTATTGTTCATGAACGTGTTTCCATAATACAATCATAAGTGGATACAGTAAACACATAAAACAGTTCAACATGGAGATAGATGGAAACAAAAACCGAAGTTTTCTACTACCCCCGTTTTCCCCTCACACATAAGTGTGTAATTTACTCAAATGCCTTTCCTTTCACATATTTAAAATGACTTGCAGATTTATAACTTTATTACCTCTGAAGACATTATGACTGTAAACAAAAGATTTGTGCGGCTGATGCTCCTTTGGTTATGAACAGCTCGTGCTCTTGCAAGCGTGCGTGTGCGTGGCAGTTTCGCTTGTCGCCAGAGGGGGCATAGTTCTGCAAAAACTCAGAGACTTGCGCATTGCAACTTTAAGAACAAAATGTGATGGTTTTGTGGTTGATAAAAGGTGATAGCTAGACAAAAATTGAAAGAAAAATGAATTAAGCATATTTATATGTGGGATCAAACTGCATTATTAATTAATTACTTTAAGGCATGTCTTTTTACTTATTTTCAAACAACCTGGTCTTGTAATTAAATGTGTGATATAGTAAGTAATAACTAATGTGTATCTAAGGTGTATGTATGTAAATGTATGCATAGCTTTGTATTAGCATTTGTACGTTTACTGCATGTATTTTGGCATTTTTAGGGGAATAAGTTGGTGTGGTGGGGAGTGGCTAGACCTGGGATAGTTTTTGTCTGTGTATGTGTGAATGTACTATTTGTATTGTTTTGCTTTATGTACAGTAGTTTCTTTATATGTAAGGACCCCCTTGAAAATTAGATGGTTAATCTCAAGGGGTTTATCCTTTTACAGAAATAGTGACCAAAATGAATCACCTTTTTAAATTAAAATGCTGCTAACCATTAGTGCATTACTACAGGTGTTGAGGAAGGCCTTAAATACTTAGGTTGATGCTGAAAACATAGATCTTGCATGCCATCATGATATTAAGGTTAAAAATTAGGCCATGTCAAACAATTTCACCTCAAGTAATTTTTGTCAAAGGGTTCTGTGAAGCTATGCCTGGGCAACGTCATGTCCATGAAACTGTAAGAATTAAACCTGTAGTAGGACTAAACCAAATACATTGGCTAATAAAACAGATAATGTCATTGTAAACTCTGGTTTGACTCATTTGACTCATCTTGGTCACTATTTCCACATAAAAAGTAAAAGCAAACAAACAAAAAACTTCATTTTATATATTGTGCCTTCAAAGTGCTGTCTGAAACTAGGCCTGGGACTGCTTTTTGTCAATGAAATGAGAAAATTAAAACTTTACCGTAGAGATAAACCAAATACATTGTTGGAAAGGTCTCGACCTGGAGAATAACATATGTCAGTATGAAGATTCTACATGGCTCCTGCTTTCTAAATATTGACCTTTAAACCTTGACTTTGGACCATGTTTGAAGGCTTCTAATTCAGCAACAAGAAGGTCTACAGACATGGGACCAACTGTTATAGAGAGCTCCGGAAATGCTATAATGTGAGTATAGTCACTATTGGACACCAACTGGGGGCGCTGTCAAAATAGCCCACAAGCAATTTTCACCCATTTAACAATTATATATTTACAATCTGTTAACACAAATGTCTTTCCGACCCCCTAAAACCCCTAGGAGTACCCACAGTTTAATACGGTCAACTTCTAATTACGTGGAATATACCAATGTATTTAAGAACTACAATTCCCAGTAGAAATGCGCCATTGAACTTGCTACTAGGCGTACAAATCAGTGTCCATACTTGAAGTTCTTCCAATTTCCAAAGGTAGGGTTAGGTTTAGGGTTATAAAAAGGTATCTTTACTATATCAACAATCTCCTACAGCAAAAACACACATTGTACTGCATTTAGATGAACAGGATGAAAACAATCGCGAGGAAGTCAGTTAATCGCGGATATTTAACTGTTATTGTAGAACAACCAAGTATCAGGGCCATCTCCAATGTATTTATAAACTACAATTCCCACAAGAGACGCACCATAGAACTTCTTACTAAGCGTTAAAATCAGCCACCATACTTGTAGTTCTTCCGGTTTCCAGAGTCTGAATTCTGATATAAAAATGTCTACTATATTATATCAACAATCTCCTACTGGCGAAGCATACATTATACCGCATTGAGATCGCCAGGATGTCAGTCCATCTGGTACTGTAGAAATGACTGTGTTCAATTTTGAGATTTATGCTACCCTTCAAAGAGCGATCTTTTTTGTAATTATGGCCTCCACATGTTCGTCTAGCCCCCCAGGAATGTAATAAACCATCCCTATAGCTTATAAATATGTCAGCATTAGGATTTAGGACTAATAAGTAGGCAAATTGTAATTTCAAAATAATCCACTTAAAACAATCAATAAATAACAAATAATAAATAAAAAACAAATTCCTCACATATGCTCAATATAGGTTATCTCTGGTCTTATTTATAATTTTTTTCGTTAACCATATCACTGTCATATTGTGTTATACATGATGTATGGAAAAGTAAAAACAAAAATGATTAAAGGGGGGGTGAAACACTCAGTTTCAGTCAATCTCATGTTAATCTTGAGTACCTATAGAGTAGTATTGCATCCTTCATTTCTCCAAAAAGTCTTTAGTTTTATTATATTTATAAAAGAAAGATAGATTGTACCGAGTCTTTCCGGAAAAAAACGAGCGGCTGGAGGCGTGCCGTGTGGGCGGAGCTAAAGAATCACGAGCGCTGTTCACTGTTTACTTGCTGTGCTTACGCGCCGATAGCTAACAACACACAGACATTTGAAGCAGTTTTACTCACCGCCTGCAGTTCCAACGCACGACCGTGAACCTTTATCGTTGGGACTGCTCCATCCTTAAGCATTAGACGATCTGCAAATCCGTCGTCGAACTGGGCCTTGTTTATAAAACAATCATCGTCGAAATGCAGGGAACAGGGAACTCCGTTGATGCTCTGGAAAAACAAACTCCATCCACTGGTCCCTTAACGCTGGGTTCTTCGGGAATCTGTGCAGGGTTGTCTTGCCCTGGCAACCAAAAACACACTTCTTTTTAGCTTTTTCTTTATTGCTTAATTATTCACTAGAGACTTAAAGAGTGATCAAAAACAAATTATTGACAAGATGCATAACAAGTTGAAACTATATAGTCTTTGGTAATTAGACCACATCAAGACTTCATTATTTTAAAAGTGTAGAGAATGCGTGATATGAAAAGGAAAATTCCCCCATGGAGTTTAGACACTGCTGGTGGTGAAGGGGTGAGTAGCAATGCTGAGATCTGCATGAATATGGAGCTCAGCTCCTGATGAGCACAGTGGAGGGACCCCTGGGAGCTGAATGCAATGAGGACTGGAGGTGAATGGGGTGGAAGAGGGCAACATTGATTTGCCTGAAATGACAACTGACAGCAGCAGAGAAGAGAACAGCTTTAAACTTTAACAGCTATGACACGATTGGCTCAAGAGGGTTGAGACGAAAATACGATTGAAGTAGTAAAACAACCACAGTCAGCTGATGAGTTTGGAGTGGAAGAGAGCGAGAGACTGGCAGAGAGAATGTAATAGAGATGATGTAATGAGTATGAAGATGGTCAGTCTTACTTGTTGAACTTCATATTCAAGCTTCACAATTGTCAAACAAGCCATAAGGCTGTATTTCTGAACAGTGGGCTGTGAGGTTAACTTGAGTTAACTTGAAAAGCACAAACAACAGAACATGAAATCAAGTGACGTCAAATGTAATAAAATAACATATACTGTAGTGCAATGTATAATAATGAAGTATTAAAAACATGTTTCTGAAGAACATCTGAAAAGGAGATTGGCTTGGATTAAGTACATTTCTATTTAAGCCTACTTGAGATTAAACTCCATGGGCCCTATCTTGCACCCAGCGCAATTGACTTTGTACAGCGACGCATGTTTCATTCTTATTTTGCACCCGCGCAAAGCGCGCTTTTCCCTCCACAAAAGCGCGTCGCTAAACTAGGGAATGAACTTGCGCTCCCTGGGCGGTTCAGCGCAAAAAAGGAGGCGTGTTCCGGCGCAAACGTTCCTTCATGCTATTTTGCAGGTTTAGAAAACAATTGCGCCACTAACCAGGAAAAAATAGTTTAAAGTCAGTGGCGCGTTGCGCATGTTATTCATATGCTATTTTAAGGACGCATGCTTGGCCATAATCAATGTAACGTGTGCACAACACGCACTTTGATTCTCTCATCTACACAGAAGCAGCAGTTTTCATTTTTGCAAATCATACATTATTACGATAGATAGATAGATAGATAGATAGATAGATAGATAGATAGACCATTTATTATAAAAGCATACATCTAGCTTACACATTTACCCAAATTATCATACGCCTTTTTAACCGAAGTTAATTTGGGTGGGTTTCTCCATCCCCAACGTCCCTGACGAGAGCGTTGCTCTCCTTGGCTGTGAACCGCTCCTGGCGCGCGTCTGGCAAATCCGCCGTTATAATAGGAATCCGCTTTAGAACAAAGCGCGTCTGCTCTTAAAGGGAATGTGAGATGACGCTCTGATTGGTTTATTTCACGTTACGCCCAAACCACACCTATGAATAATGAAGCTACTTCAGACCAACCCATTTTAGATTTGCGCCTGGCGCAAGAGTCATTTATCCCGCTGGGAAAATAGCAACAGCGCCAAGACCCGCCCACAAAGTTACTTGCGCTTTGCGCTTTGACACTTGCGTTTCAGATCGTTAAAATAGGGCCCCATGTGTCACATTTATTGGAGATTTTCAAGTGCCTTTTCACCACTACAGAAAGATGAGATATGACTTCAAATGCAGCACAGAAACAATGTAATAAATAAGCAGAAACCCAAATGGAGTTCAAAACATACATTTTATTTCTTTTCATTAATTTGAAGAGAATCCTTTGGCTGCCAGGAATGGGCCCACTCCTCACCACTAAAAACAGAAGGGAATTTTTTTCTGTCACTGGTACTTGTTGGGTGTTTCCAGTAAACATAAACCTTTTAACAAGTGTGAAGCACACATCATTACAGAACATGTATTGTATATATATATAACAGTTACATTTTCCAATCTCTGAAGGACCACCACCATTTGTGAAACAGAACAGCTTAATTAGAACACTGATTCTTGAGAGTCGGGACAAAACATGTCCCACATAGAAAAGTCTAATTTATAGCAAAAATTAAGAAATTCATCATGACTGACATACTTACAAAGTTAAATCTAAAGGAATTGTATATACCTATCTGATTTTTAGAATAAACCTTTTTATCTTTTTGGGGAAAATTTGTTTAAATGTATGGTCTGTGGTTAGAAGGTCCATGTTATTGCACTTGTCCTCAGCAAGAGGTCACAATATTAACCATCCCAAAAAACTTTAAAAAAGCTCTACAATTGTGAAAACATATATATCAAATAAAAAATAAGGGGTATAAATATAAAAAAACAATGCATGAAGTGAACATCAAACAATATTTTCCATAAAAATCTGCCTATTAAAGTTGTGTCCTCAGTTTCTGTCAACTCCGTCAGATTTTTTCATAAAGCTCTTTAAAACAGGAAATAGCATGGTCAGCTATATCCCTGAGGACCCATTTTCATCTCCTTGCCTGTGGTGAATGCAGCACTACCACACATGCTCTGGTGCGTTTTACATTTTTTTATATTTTAGACAAACAATGTCAATATTTCTATGGTCACAGCTGCACCATGTCAATACCATCTTTCTGTTAAGATACTTTTTTTAAACCATAGTGGATTGAATTTAAGCATTTTAGTGAGGTTATTGGGACAGCTAGCAACTGAGGAAAAACTACCAAGCTGTAGTGTACAATACATGTTTTGGCGGGAAAATACATGCCCTTACGTCAACTCCGTCAGACGTCAACTCCGTCAGGTTCTATGTCTGATGGAGTTGACCTGTAAGCTGACGGAGTTGACAAATCCACCATTAACCTCTTAATGTGCGAATATTATATTATTTGTGAATATAGTGAAGGGTTAAACTGTTATTTCAGGGTTTTATTTACACATAAATGCACATACATAGCATGCATTACATTATTTAACCATACACATCTGACTTGTAGAGAATGGGCAGGCAGTGGTCTACTTATTATTGTGTAACGTGTAACTTTGCCAGCACTTTAATATATATATTTATATATGTAGAGACATATATGCAGAGTTTATATATTGTATTTTTTTTACATATCAGATTAACTAAACACTATTACAATATACTTCAGAACTTTAGATTCTTGTTGGATTTGAAGAATCAAAATTGTATACTTTTTAGTGTGTCTGATGGAGTTGACACAAATCCAGTTCTGAAGGGAAACATGTTTATTTGTTAAAAATGTGTTTTTATTTAGAACCTGTTCCTTTACATGGTTAAATAGCTAAGACCTTTCTCTGCAGAAACATATAACTCTAATTGATATAGTGTGTATTTTAAAAAAAAGATTTTTAAAATGTGTTTTGTCCCGACTCTCAAGAATCAGTGAGAAATGATTTTAGCCACAAAAAAAAAAAAAAACGACCAAAGTTAAAGGGGTCATATAATGTCATTTTTGTACAAGCTAATATGATTCTTTAGGGTCTAAATTAAAAGTTTGTAATATACTTTAATTAAAAATTCTCATTAGTATTGTAAGAAAACACTCATTTTACCTGGTCAAAAACAGCTCTGTTTTCAGCACGCCGTTTCAGTGCATGTGTCTTTAAATGATAATGAGCTTTGCTCACCCCGCCTCTCTGTTCTGTGCGTACACCGTTTGTAACACAATAACACAATAACCAGAGCCCGTCTACGGACATTCTCTGACAATAACCATAACGCGTCGTTCATTATAAACGTTGGATTATGAATTATATTGATAACGTCGTACATAGAAAACATGCCATAATGTACCCTGAGTGTAAAAATAGCCACATTCATCGTGAAGCGTGCAAGCTATTTGCAAAGATTAATATAAAGATTAATATAAAGGTCAATAAAACGTTACACTCACTTGTTCTTCTGGAGGTTCAGCAGGAACACGAATAGTTGGTACTTATCTTTTTTTCAGGAGCAGCTTCTTAGCAAAACCAGCTTTATACTGACCCTCGTTTGTAAAGCAGTCTGGTGAAATGATTCGCGCAAACATGACAGCATTGACGTTGATCGTGGGGAATATTCCCTTCGAAAACAATCTCAGCCACTGCGTCTTCAGCTGTACGGATTTAGAAACATCATCAATATGACTGCTGTGTTCGTTATTACACCCAAGAACAGAACACCACAATCGTTAGACGCCATTCTACTCAGCACTCCAGCTGTCAACAATGATTGACAGCTCGCTCACGAGGGCGGGTCTGTGTTTGAAACGCTGTTGTCAATCAGCCATTGTGGGAGGGGCGTCGATTTTGTGACGTCACAATATCGAACAGCTTGATTTGAGACAGGAGGAAACATATAAGAAGATTAAAAAAAAAACACTGGATGGATTTTTATCATTTTATGATGGTTGTGTACAGGCACTGCCAACACACATTTCAGTACAATCAACTTGTAAAAGTGCATGTACCATTATATGACCCTTTTAAAGTAAATTAATAATGCATGCATTAATTGATAAAGCAGAAAAACAGAATACATACCAAACTGGACAGGGCTCCCAGTCAACCAACATTTCTGCTTTGCCCTAACAAGATAAAAAAAAATAAAAAAAACACTTTCTTACCATTCTTAGCATAAGGCTATTATGTTTATGTTATGTTAGACAAAACACATAAAAAGTATCTACCTAGCAATAATGGTATGTAGTATGTATTGCCATCACACAAGGAAGTTTCTAAATCCTATATTACACTCTGCATACTGTCTACACTATGCATTTCTTTTATGACTGTCTAAACTTTCTCACTCTTTCTCTTACTACACTCCTGATGGGGAAAGCCTCTAGGCGAGTGTAGTAGGAGCAATCTGTGAACATCAAAAACATGTCATCATATTTCTTAGATTAGGAATAAAATAAACAATTATGAAGACTAGCGACCAGACTTGCAAAGATGACAAGTGATGTTTATCATTAATCAAAACTTGTACCATGGAACCAAATTATTCTCAGTTCCAATATGGTATGCTTGCTTGAATAACCAGTGTAAGTGTGATGTGTCCAGCCAACATTTGATGGTTTTCTTTTTCTTTGTGCTATTTCCGTTAATGTTTATACATTTCAACACGGTTCTCAATATTGTTCCATTTGCAGAGTATATTTTGAGATTCATTATCATTTTATTCATTGACTCAGTGACCAAAAATGGTCTTTGAAAATGTCAGGGGTCTAATTAGTACTTGTCCCTGCTTTGGTCAGAGTACCTAAAGATTAAATAATATTTGTATATGTGGGCTGAAAACAGAAATGAAATATGGCTCCTACAAAAAAAGATCAAACATAATATTTACAGTTGACAGTATATGCTTGAACGCTCTTAACTATGGGTGCCACATCCCATAATCCCATTGTAGACCAGTGTGCTGCATGCTATTAATACAAACAGGGCTCAATCAACTTAGAATCTACATGCCTGAGTATCTACAATTGCAAGAAACTACCGTTTTGAAACATATTTTACTTAACAATTCCCGTAATATTTTTTTTAATTAGTCTTCCCATTTGCATCTACATTACATGTGACATGATATCATTGTGTTGGTAGAGACGTTACATAGAGGAGCCTACGATCATACAAACATTCAGCAGCAGAAAAAAAGTGATGTATTAATTTTTCTAACATTTCTTCATAATGGTCAGCATTTATGTGTGACAATCATAATGTGTATGTCCAGTGTGCACACAGATTACACAATGTAAAATTAAACATTGACTTAAACACTTGCTTACAATCATAGAAATACACAATGTTAGTAAACAAGTGCCAAAGTAATAGAAAAACAACAGCAAAAATATCTAAGCATATTAATTATTGACAAAATATAACATTATTGATGACAGCATCCAGGTTATCAGGATTTTTAACTTCATGGTGAGTTTAGCTTTTGTATAACCAACACTCTAAAAAATGCTGGGTTGTTTTTTAACCCAGAATGCTTGGTTGAGTCTGTTGGGTAATTTTTGGGGTTATTTTAGCACATTTTAAACACCTTTGGGTAGTTTTAATTTTCCAGTTGTTGGGTTAAACCTGCTGGGTAGCAACGCTGGGTTGTTTCTGCACAGATGGGTTGTTTCACGAGCTTCGGGCCATGGAGATGTTTAAATTCACTCCCAAACTGTCATCTTGAGGGGCAAACTGTTTTAAGGTAAGTTTATATAATGTTTTATTTTTTAAGTGGTCACTGGTCCAACCCACGGCACTGATGCACGCACGCACTTTGAAGGTTTTTGCGGTGCTAATAAGTCCATTCATTTCCGGGAATCATTTCGTTTCAAAATTGGTGAACCAGTTTATTTGAAAATTAAAGTGCCGTGGTTTGGACCAGTGAGGTGATTTGATGCACGTGTGGTACAAAAAGTATTTTTTACATACATAAATTCGTTTTTGGTAAGTGATGTAATTTAAAATTTAGTTTTTTTCTAGTTAGAAAACCATATGGATAAATCTGGGAAAAACTCTTCGAGTGGCAGTTACCCGGTCTTATCGACAAATTTAATGGTAAGTTCATGTTTATTATACACTTGTGCAGCTTTTACATATATAATTGACTGCATGTGATAATCAACTCAACCTTGCATAACTTAACGCATATAAATTTGATCCGTGCTATAGTTAACGTTACGTTTGCTCACAAGGCTGCACTCTAAAAAACGCTTCGTTGGCTGAACAACCATTACTTATAAAAGTAATTCGATTAAACACAAAAAACGTAGTATTCATAACTTTTCAACCTCTACTTAACATATATAGTGTGTGTAACACAAAAATATAAGTTACCAGGTGAACTTAAATGTATGCATAAATAAAATGAAAAAAACACAAGTCAAAACATTTTAAGTAACTATACGAACCACGTGATATGCAATTTCCCGTGATGCCTTTCCAGTCAAAAAGTGGAGCCATTTTGTGAAGCACACGAAGATGGTGAAAAGGTATGCTTAACTTTCTATAAACTTAGTAAAATATTAGATTTTGACGTTTTAACATTAATAAACACTTGTTTATTGTGTTAGTGGGTGAAGATTTTCTGAAACGCAACGTGATGAAGACACTGAAAAGAAGTAAGCTTAACTTTTTAACTTAAGGTAGCCTACACTCGTTTATTGCATTTTTGGTCAAGAAATTAACTTTTAAACTGAATTTTCAACAATTAGAAACGTGTTACTTACAAATACGTATGAAAACGGTTGTATTAGTTGATGTAGCCTATGAAATGAGTGACTGTGCGCGAGTATTCAAAAACACGTATATATATATATATAGGCTATAGCCTATATATTATTTGAATGAAGTGAGTGAGCTTCCATCGAATGTAAGGTTAAGTGTTTTTAGTAGTCAGAGTATTTATTGTTTATTTCGTGGGATATGACCATGCATCGCATTGGCACGTATTAAGATTGCATTAAGAGGACAATTCAGATGGCGCTGTTGGGAGGCTCGCTCTCCCGCACAGAGAAATTCGTAGCCTACTTTACATTAACGAGTTGTCACGTAGCTTATAGCCTACTTGAGTATTTTTTAAGTAAATGTAGTTGTCATATATTATATATGCATATAAGTTGTTCTTTGCATGTTTACATATTCCCATATTCTTTATGGATCGCGGGAAATGGGGGAAGCCAGGCCTTGGGTGCGGGTTACTTTTGGTAACGTTATTAAATTCGAAAACACATTGGCTACAGCTCCATATGTGTGCACGATTTATCATAAAAAAATGGCGATCTTGATTAAAGCACAATATTATTCCTAAATGACACAGACGAGTCGACGACTGTCTATTAAACCTTCAAAATTATTATCAAAATAAGTAAATGCCCTTTAAACAAAAGTTTAGCTTCAAATAAAGATTGTAGATCTATTACACTGTTAGGCTATTCCAGTAGTAACTGTTAAAATGTTTTCAATGAGATTCGTTCAAAACCTCTGGACAAAAGTCTTCATTAATTAACTTCATTAGTAAGGTTGTATCATATCATCTTATATATATATATTTATTTATTTATTTATTATTATTATTATTATTATATTTTTTATTTTTTATTAAAATGTGCTGAAAATACAGCTTTGCCAACACAGAAATAAACTGAATTTAAAATATTTTCATAAAGAAAAGTTTATTTTTAAATTGTAAAAATGTTTCACAATATTACATTTTTTGCTGTATTTTGGGTCAAATAAATGAAGCCTTGGTGAGAAGAAGAGACATCTTTTAAAAACATTAAAAAATCTTACCACCCAAAAACTTAATACCACCTTACCACCCAAAAACCTAAATTAAAATGTACAGTCTTACAGACTAGGATAATTGTCTACCTCTCGGAAAATCCTGAGAATCTCATCAAGCATTATCATGTGAGCATCTAAAATTGATCAATAACCAATTTGAGCTCCAAACATAAATAAACAACTTTATATAATGGCAATTAATTAATTTAACCAAATTAGATGTAAGAGGCTGTAAGATATTAATTTTATTTTAAAATATAAAGGTACATTTCTTTCTAATTTTGTGATTCAATACAATGTATTTTCAATGCAATGTATTTTTCGCAACAATCTGAACAATGACAAGTGATGTTGCAAGTAAATGCAGATTTGCTGTTTTTATTTAATTTTTTAAGGATACTCATGGGAACGAAGAGGAACTGGAACAGCTCACATTGAGGTTCATCATGAAAGGTGGCTCAACAGAAAATCTTTTAAAGGAGAACTCCGGTCAATTTTAACATTGTGCTCATTTTTTTGTAAATTTGGAGTGCTGTCAGTACAGAGAACAACGTCAAAAATCGGTGTTGCCTACACCGCGTTATCCTCTTTTTTAATTTGCACCCTGTTGACTTAAATGGGGCAAATTTTAAACCTGCTTTTAGCCTCTTAACATCCTTGATGTGTCATTACAAGTGCACAGCCAATGTGAGTGATTCCTTTAGAGTTAACACGTGTGAATCTGACTGCAGTAGATGTTAAATATATGAATAAAACTGTTAATGAATAAAAAGTTAATTCGGCCAGTGCTCATACCTGTATTTATTTCCTGTTTTCGGTCGAAGTCCATAGTAGTCGATTGTCGAGTTCTCCACTGTTGCTCAGTTACCTCTGATCACGCGCGTGAACTCGATAATCGACTACTGTCTTCACTCGACACCCAACTGATCTTAATATCTCTGGCATCTTCACTCGACACCGCGTCTTCACTCGACACCCAACTGATCTTAATATCTCTGGTGTCTCCAAATCGACACCAATTCCTTAAACTGGGGCGTCTACTAATCGACACCCAATACCTTTACACTCTAGCTCTTGCATCTTCAGTCGACAACTGGCTGAGTTTCTAACTAACTTGCTTCCCTAAACTAGCTTCCTGCGCAGGAATAAATTGACAAACAGACATGCAAATGTCCTTTAAATGCTTTAATCACGGCCAGGAGATCTTCCCGAGCAGTTCTCAGGGAATCTCTCCCAAGAAGCAAACCCGGAGGATCTCAGACAAATTCCATTGAGAATCCCACCGTAAAATACATATACCACAGTTTTTATAGAATCAAGAAAACAAATAAGACTAACATGTCACCTTCAATATGATTGGTTCAATTGGTTCAAAAGCCCCAATCTTTTTCCTCTGTCACTGGCACAAGCAAACTCTGATCTTGTGATTACTTAACCCTCTGGGGTCTAAGGTGTTTTTGGGGCCCTTGGGATGTTTTGACATGCCCTGACATTTGCAGCCTGAACAAAGAAGTAGAGGAGATTCAAAGGTTTTGTTTTTCAATCTGTTTTATTGTAATTCCTCTATGTGGAGGAACTAAATGTTCTAAATTTGCTCTAAGCAAATCAAATGTGAGCAAAATAAAAAAATAATCAGTCTGCTATAAACAAAGCAATTGTGAGCGATAAACAAAAGTAAAGACAGGTATCTCACAGTAAATGCTTATGCCCCGTTGATGCGGGCATAAGCATATCCATAAGGAAATATCTATTTATGAGCCATAGACCGCGTCACCGCGAGTATTGATGGGCCATAAAGACCGCACGCATTTAGTGACGCACGCAATAAATGGATCGTTCGCGAACGACACATCACTAAAACATTTACACAATCTGTATTCACAAACATCTGTGCATAAGGCAGCATGATAAATACTGTCATAGGCCAACCAAAACCAGAACATTTATATAAAAATATAATGTATTTAGACAGTATCACATATTTTACCGGAGGCTGAAATATATTTGCACTAAACCACATTATATAACCTATAAGCAGATATTCTCAGTATAGCAATACAGTTTGCTAAAACATCATCATTCATTCACACACAGAAACGTGATTCAAATTTAAACTGTCTTTTTGCGAGCTGTGGTAAACAGCGCGCATCTCTGCCGTTCATTCATTCACACACAGAAACGCGATTCAAATACCAGCACTTCTGAGGTACATTTTCCATTATTATTATTACGATAGTATTATTCCTCACAGCGTTGCGAGACGGTGTAAACAAGTACAATGATCTGATTAAACTTGTGTTTTCTCGAGCTGATATGGGGGCGTTCACAGATTGCATCGATTGCCTCAGTCATTTGCATTTGAATAGCGCGCGCTCTCCGTGGGCGGGGTCACATTAAAAATAATTAGATGAGATGAGAACGACTGACATCTCGCTCTTTTCTTACAGATTACATGAACTGAGAATAATTTTTTTTATATAAATTACTTCATTTAAAAGAAGAGAATTCAAGCTTCATGCCTGTGTGTCTGTATGCCTGTTTGACTGAGTATTCACTGAGTTATTCATTTTCGGACGCATTTCAGAATGGACTTCATTGACAGAGAGAAAGCAGAACTCACGTCATGTTTATTTTTCTTTATTTGGCAAAAAGCACAACACTTTGTTTTTATTGTTAGTATACACAACAATAATACACACTTAACAGAATCGATTGATGTATGAAACTTGTTTGTAATATCAAAGTCAACAGAGCAAAATTAATCTCTTTTGAACTGATAAAAAAAAAGCGAGCCTATCGCGCCGGCGCGATTGTCGACCTCAGGGGGTTAATTTGTTAATCACAAGATTCTAACAGACTGTCTAGTTTCATTTCCCCCTTTCTGTATTTAAACACATACAGTCACAAGTCACAAGTTTTTCCCCAAAGAGTTTGGAAACATTAAAAGCATATGAATGTTGTTCCTGCAAGAAAAACAAATGTTAGTTGATTAATTATAGTTGATTAATTAAAATCCATCACATAGTCTTCAGCAGTAATGTTTTGTTCATCAACATCCAGTGTACCCACTAGTAGGTTGTTGTAATGCTTTGCCACATTGTCTCCACTGCAGGGACTACAAAACACGACTGTGGCACCGAGAAGCACCTCATCCATCTGCTTCAGAGTTGATGAATATGCAAGTAGCCCACATGTGTGCATTTCAAGCTTGTAATATTTTTGCATACTAAAATGATAGCAAATAATAATTTCAGAATGCCTTATAAACTACTCTCCCTTAAAAAAATGCCTACTGTTGTTTGCACAGATCCTTTGCATTTTTCATGATGTGGCTCAGGCATCTATGAAGGATGGGAAGATCAAACTTTTCTGCCTGGTACTGGCCAGTGATTACTTCAAAGCACTTCTGCAGAAGATCTTCCAGACTCAGTTTGCAGAATACAAAAGAAATAGAATTTTGAAGTACAAGGGAGCCATCACAAATTATCATAATGGGCCTTTTGACTGCTTTTTGCCCATACAGCTTCATCATGTCAGTTTAAAAAGCCTGCAAGAAGTATGTGACAGATGCTGTGGTGTGGTCAGAAGTTAGGTAGGTTGCAACTGGGAGAGGAGATGCCCCCTTGGAAGGAGCTTCCTTTTTCTTGCACCTTTGGTAAAACACTGACAGTGTTTTCTTTGACCACATCATAATGCCTTTTGGGTGCATCATGACCCTCTGCAGGACTTCATTGTCTGATCCCTTCTTTTCATCAATTAGCTTTTGGAGACTCAGAGGTTCATTTGAATTAGGTCTTTTCAGCTGTCTTTGGCTTTTCAAAACCTCTTTTGTTGGCGCTTCATCTCTGCATCCAGACTGCATCACCATCTCGGGGAGTTTTTGCATGGAATCCAAATAGATACTTCAGGGTAGTTTGGTTTCCAGAGTTTCTCCAATGGATATTCGTGAATTTGCATGCACTGGCCTCCTTTTTAGCTCAGTGGTACTCTGGCACACATCTCCTCATGTGAATATCACAGCTGCCTTCAGGGTGACCTCATCTTTGACTTCCACAGAAACATTAATGTGGAAATTTTCAAACCGGCAGTAGCCATCACATTTGAATAGTGGTGTGGTTTTTAGTGACTGCAGGGTTTTCACACTGTGGCGTTTGAAACCAAAACTGCAGTATGGGTGAATAGATCTAATTCCTCTGGCAATCACGTTTGTCCACTGTAATCCTTGAAAGCATCTTCCTTTTGGATGCTTCCTCAGGTCTTGCCATTCTTTTTTGTCAATAAAAAAGAAACATGGCTCCTGTGGAAAACTACATCGGAAGAATGTATCCTCTGCCCTACAGCTTTCTGCCGAAATGTAAGTTGATTCACCCAAGTCGGATTCCTTGTCATTATCCTGTAACACAAAAATAATTCCAATTACATTTTTTGATTGAAATTCAATATGCAGGCTTTTACTATTAAACAGATGAAGTGTATTATTTTTTATAAATTACATTTTTTTTTTATGTAATGGTGAACCTGTAAGATAGAAATCTATGTTATGTGTGTGATAATTTCACATTTCTCATAGAGAGCACACATTTTGAGGCAAATGTTTTATAAAGGTGTTATTTCTTTAGAATTTTTTTTATCTTGAAAGTTATTCCCCCTTTGAATATTTTTGTAAATTGTCATGTAATCTCTCTATACTTGCATTTTCATATCAAACTGCTACTTGTTTGATAGGATATTGAAAAGGTTAAAGAAGGACATTTCTTATAATATTCTGCCAGTATGGCTTTCCTGAAATGTGTTACTGAAGCAGAAACCGAGCTGTTTTGTAAAAAAAAACAAAAACCAATTTAACTACCTTTTCGCCTGAAGGTTCAGACTTATTTTCAGCACGAGGGCTGTCATCCTTTAAAGATGATGTCAAATTCTGCCAGGAGCCCTAAAAATTGACATTATCAGCAACACAAAGAAAACCCTTAATAAGAATAAGAATTCAACATAGGAATAGGTACATTTTATCTTTTACTATGTTTATTATGTTTATAATATATAGAGAATTACCTTTTGATCAGGAAACGCTGATTTGCATTCAAGCTGTTGAGTCTCCGGCTTTACCGAATGACTTGTGTTTGCAGTGTCACTGTCAGGCAACACGTCCTGGAGGTGAGCATGTAAAAACATTTGAAATAAATAAAAATGTAACCTACAAAGGGAATGTTATTTAAAGAAAAAAGTAAGACGTTTACCTTTTCAAAAGAAGATGAACATTCATTGTCTTGCTCCAAGATTGGAGACCAATTACTGTCTCCTACATCACTTCCACCCTAATCACTCCAAAGGTGCAATCTGTAACGTGGGTCTCATGTCACATAATGCACACTACCTAGAAAATTGTAAAGTGCATCCTTTAACAATCATTTGTATTTATTCACATCATAGATGATATGGCACAGTCACCAAAGCAAAACCTTCTGAATGAACTGACAGATAAATTACAGAGGAGGAATAGGCCTATGTCACGAAAAAATTGAAGACCGGAAGTACGTCTTTTAGTAGGGATACGGCTCTTCCGGTTAGCTTTTTACTATGGCGGAGTCCGATAGATACCGCTGTACCAAATCTCTCCGCAACCAGCCTGAAGTCACATTATGATGATGTGGTTCGGATGGTAAATGTCAACTCTCAGGTGCAAATGTTGTACCCTTAAAAAGGGGAAAAGTAACGGGAGAAGGTTTAAGAAACACGCATGACAGCTCTCGCCTTCACTCGTCTGTATTGAATGAGCTTTTGAACAATGTATACAAGAAAACATACAATTCAACATTTGTGCACTCATCAGATTCAGGGCCACAGTCACAACCTTTTTAATGCTTTCTAAATTATCTTTTTAACTAAATTACCATATGAAATGTGAATTGTTTTAAACAAAATTATCAAAATGCATTTTAATACTCCTTTTTAAATGAGTTCTCAAGTAACACTAAAATTAATTGTACTTTTAATAGTATTCGGCAGTATTCAGTGTCTCAGCATCACATGAAATCACCCTTATAGTGATAAATACACACTAAACTTTACAGCAGAAATATGTGTACGTAGTAGTAACTAGCTTAAACACAAATGACACAGTAAACACTCGTATATGTCGAGACTCGGTCACGATGGAGCCACGAGGTCTCCAGCTGCTAGCATAAAGTTACACATCTTCGCAGTTAGCACGAAACTCTTTAAACAATGCAAAAAGTCTATTTTACTCATATAAAACCATAATATCATAACGAAATGTATTATAAACGTGTTAATATCTACATTGCTTTGTGAGTGGTAACTACCTTAAAAAAGGAAAAAGTAACAGGAGAAGGTTTAAGAAACACACATGACGCAGCTCTCGCCTTCACTGTATTGAATGAGGAAGAGAAGCGCGCACATGCGATCCCCCTACAGAAGCCCCGAGGCATTACCAACACATCGACGAATAATCAACCCATAGAAGGATCAGCATTATCTGCATTCCACTTCTCAATATTACTCGTCTAGTTTATAACAGTGACAACCTTAATACGGTTTTTAACAGTGACAACCTTAAAACGTATTGTAATATAACCATTAATATAACAGACTATTGTAAACCTATTGAAAATTAAATGAGTTAGGAACACTTGTCACATACTCCCCCTCAAAATAGATGTTGTCCCCAACATCCGAATGTAACCTTTGACCTTTAGTGCAAATAAAGGGGTTAAACCATACACTATTAATCAACACACAATGCACGGTTATTTCAGATCAACACTTCTGCTACATCGTATCTTATATAGCAATATTACAGACTGGAACTCTTTTCATACATTCCTTCAAGCACAGGTTAGTACCCAATATCTTTGTTCCCTCTTTTGGTCTTTGTTTTATGTCCACTTAGACACATGACTGCCTTGTTAACAGTTCTGTTTGTGCAACATGTTCAAGTCAGTTACACTCCCCTTTAACCCTCTGGGGTCTAAGGTTCACTCTATATAGCACAAACAGGGCTACCATAATATGCAAGCAACATGTATGTAGATGTTTGTATTTTTAAGAGAATAATGTTTATGCGTGGTTATTGAAAAAAATAAAAATTAAAGTTGCTGAAATAAGACCACAAAACTCATACTAAATATGTGTCCACAACACTTTTGACTAATGGATGTTGTCGCTTCGAGTTCTGGCTTCAAAATTATGTGAAAATAGTCGTTCACGTAAAACAATACATTGATTTAAATTGTGTAAGACAAGTTTTGCTTGGAAAGCCAATATGCAAGGCGGGCGTGAACGAGGAGTGGTTTACACCTGAGAATACATAGTACATTAACATTAGCTCAAATGATCTATAGGGAATTTTAATAATTAATCATGAATATGATTAATATATTGCATATTACAGTTACATTAAATTATCGAAGTTGAAAATAGATCATTTTATGTATGAATAATCAATCACAACGAATTATAATTCCTTATTCATATATCAATAGCCTTATTTCAGATCGATTTTATGAGATAACCCTTGATGAAAATTAATGTAATTATCAGACAGTTGTTTGTCCAGCAAAACGGCCGTAAGATTAACTTATCAACTTCTCAATAAAGTCATCACTTCTTATAATTTCAGGAAGAATAGTTTCTGGCCATGAAACTATTATTCCTGTCCTTATAAAATTTAGGTTACTGACAAGTAACAAATCAGCTTTGTAGCTTAGGATCGAACATTTTCATTGACTTCGTAACATGAGCAGACAGACAGAATCAATTAGGAATATTGGGTTTCAATAAATGCAAAACTACAGAATATACGAACTACACAATATGCACGGATTATATGTCTATGTACATACGGTTAAACAATACAAGATAACGAAAAACATTACAAACAGTACACGAATTAACAGAGGATGAGAGAATTACAGAGAAAGAATGAGAGCGAGGGAGTGGAGGTTGAAAAAAAGTGCTCACTGAAGAACTCTAGGTCGGTGTTCTTAAAGTACGCCTACTTTGCATACGCGGATCAATCGCCTTAGAGTATCTCGAGCGGGAGAAATTCTTCTTTGTCTTGTTACTTATTTGCATGGTTTATGATGGTATAAAATTTCGTAATTTTTACCCAGAAAGATTGTACACACAGAACGATACATTTTACTGTAATCTCCTATGTATGAGTGGTTCAGTCAAAACAAGACGGTTAAAGAGAGACCAAGAATGGCAGGTAAAGGTAGAAGAAACATAAAGTTACATTCATATGCAGAATTACACACATTTAAAGTTTGTTCCTTCAAATAAACGTCATAAACGGAATGAATATAAACTGGGAAACACACAGCAGTATATGAAATATGATTTAATTTTCAAAGTTTGTGTATGTGTGTGCGTTTAAAGGTCCCATGACATGCTACTTTTTGTAGGCTTTAATATAGGCCTTAGTGGTCCCTAGTACTGTATCTGAAATCTCTTTCCAAAAATTCAGCCTCGGTGCAGAATTATAGCCACTACAAGCCAGTCCCAGAATGAGCTTCCTTCAGACGGGCCGTTTCGGTGTCTGTAGCTTTAAATACTAATGAGGAGGAGAAAGGCGGCGCAAGGTGGAGGGTGGGTGTGGCCTTGACCATCTTGCGGCAACGGTACCGTGGCGTGCATGTTTACGTTGGATATATTGCAATGGCAATCTTCAAATCGAAGACACGCAGTCTTTCAAGCATTTCAGTTTGACCCAGAATCTGATCCGGATGGAGAAGCAACGGATGAAGAAGTTGCAACTCAGCGGCTCCAGCAGGACGTTTCCGAATGGTTAGTTTAAAATATTATGTCTGGATACGGTAGGCTACTTTATTCGGATGGTTTACAGTTATTATCATGTAGCTAACGCTAACCTACTGTTGCCTTTTCATGAGAGATCTGTAACGTCTGTATTTATCTTATTACAATTACATCAAGCTCTGCGATCTTGAAATGCGGATATCGCGCGCGCCATATAACCAACAGGAAAACGGTTATCCAAATAACAAAGAAGTGTACAACACTCGCGTTACAGTGTGTGTATTCACACACATAAACTGCATAGCTGCATAGCTAATGTTACAGCCACATTCTACTTGTAACAATCTAGGTAACCATAAACAGTAAAGCAACACACTTATATATCATTAGTTGACTTACTTGTCCGAGGTGTGTAGCTGAGCCAAAGAGAGTGATCCAGACTTTAGTTTCAGACGTTCAGCAAGCCCAGCTCTGTATTGACCCTTCGGTGTTCATTTGTACATCCAATTATTGAGCGATTGTTATGCTTCGCTCGCTCAAAAGCCATGATATTTCTCGTGGACAAACTAAAATCGCGCGCGCGCGTTCTACTTCCTAGCGCATTTTCTCATGGGCGGAAAATATTCTCTGGGCGGGCAAAGCAGAGACAGGGGAGGTAACATTTCCTCCTTATGACGTCATAAAGAGGAGATTCAAGATCAGCGCGTATGAGCCTCCATTTTCTCAAAGGCAGAGAAAGATAGCAAAAGCTCGATTTACACCGATTGAAATTTCTAGAAACTTGGGGACCATATACAGGCTAGGGGAACTCATATTAATGTTAAAAAACCTCAGAAAGTGAAAATTTCATGTCATGGGACCTTTAATGTGTGTGTTGGAATGTTGCGCTCCCCGTTATCTCTCTTGCAGAGGAGCTGGATGAGCTGCTGAAGCTTGGTGGTCAAACTTTATGACCTGCCAATGAGATCGGGTTACGGGATGCGATTCCACTGGGAGAAACATTCTTCAAAAATACATTTCAGAGCCAAACACTCGAAGATCATAATATGATCAAAACAACACTAATCAAACATGCATACAGGAAGGTCAGATACAAGTCTGAGTTACAAACATTAAAAGGATAATTTCTATCCTAAGCTACACACAAAGGATGTTTGTGTGTGTGTGTGTTTTGGAATGTGTGTGTCATGGCGGCACTGGAGTGCACACTTGCATGATTCTCTAACAGCAGCACCCGTTGTAACTGCCAGCGTTAATGCAGGGAAGTGTATTTTGACATGGCTGACTTTTGGCTACTACTTTTGACAATGTGCCTTATAACAACAGTTAAGAGCGCGTTTAAAGACGCTCTCCAGACCGGCAGGATTTACAAACAAAGCTGGACTATCCACGATCCTGTGCTCAATCACCCAGCGGGTGGAAACTACACAGACTTTTCAACCACTGTAAGAACACTGGGCCAGGATGAGTGGATTCTATTCCAAAATCAGGAAAGAGCATTTAGAAAGACCTTGGATACGAAACATCTTGAGGACAAACATAACTTCCTCTTCTCAGGAGTTACGCCGATAAAATGGATCAGACTCATCCGCATTTTAAATGGAGTTTACTTTAAGAACGGAACTTTTACAATCATCCGGCGAAATGGAAGGCAGTTTGGATTACCTTTTCTGAAGTTCACAATCCGTGTACTGAAGAGAATGCCGCGAGCCATCGGAGGCCTTCCCGAGCCATCAGGCTGATCGCAGCGGCAAAAATCCAACACCTTTTCCCAAACGTACATATTCCCAGGCCCGGCGGGTGCAATTCTGCCGCTCTAGGCGAAAAACAATTGTGCCGCCCCTAGGGCTGGTTTGAATACCATTTTTTGAGCTTCGAAGCTTTGGTAGTAATGAACATCGAATATTCGAGGGAGAGAGGGAGGGTGCTGAACATATTCTTCTCTCTAATAAAGGCAGTATTCTCTATGTGTCTGTCTGTCTGTTTGCATTTTTATTATTTAGAGAACCGTTCATCCAATCGACTTCACAAGGGAGTGCACTGTCGCATTTGGTGCAATATAGATGGACACGCGAGACGCGACATATTAGTAAACTAAAAACTGAAAGGTAGGGCTTATATGCTCCCCCCTGCACTAGTGATATTAAACGCACACACACAGGTCTGTTAACTTAAGCAATACTTTTAAGGTAGTCTAATATTTTTCTGACTAACAAATTACTGACACAGTAAAGGGTAGGCTAGATTTAAATAAAGAAAACGAAATTTAAATGAACAAAAACAAAATTTAAATAAAGAAAAAAAATAAAGAAAAAACGAAATTTAAATAAAGAAAAACGAAATTTAAATAAAGAAAAAACGAAATTTAAATAAAGAAAAACGAAATTTAAATAAAGAAAAATGAAATTAAGTTAAATTTAAAACGAGATTAATTTAGATTGATAATAACAGGTAAAAAGGCTACATTTTGTTTCTTTTATTCTATTAGACCAATAGCCTATATGCCATACATATAACGCAAACCAGCAACAACACACAAAGATAACCAGCAACAACACACAAAGACCAATAAGCCATAGGCCATATAACGCAAATAGTGCGCAACGCGAGTGTGCGGTGCCCAAAATTTCAACAATATTACAACAAAAAAGTTTATGCAGGAGGCAATGCCTGCTGGCATTTTTCTTTAAGCAGTCATGACAGCACTTTTCCAAATAATCACATTTCAGCTCCTCAAATTACCGTTGCAAATCTCTTTACGCCACTTTCTTATGTGCGTAAAACACACACAAATTAAATGTCCGCAAGCACATTATATCATTAAAAGGTTCAGCATCTTAAACAACGACTAAAGAGCAAATAAAGCTTAACTTAGGCCTACCTTTCAGAAGCGCACACGACGGGCCTTCATCGCAGCAAAGGTCTTAACTGCATCCTGTATTTCGATTCTTTGTGCCAGTTCATGTTCTATGGAGATTGTTGCCAGTCCATTAAGTCTATCTTGTTTCATTGTACTGCGAAGGTAGTTTTTTATTAGTTTCAACTTTGAGAAACTGCGTTCTCCTGAAGCCACTGTAACAGGAAGGGTGAGAAGCACTCGTAATGCTACAAAAGCATTGGGAAAAACTGATTCCATCCCGTCACATGTGAACTTGAGTGCGTCTAGGGGTTTAGTTCCAGCTGGTAGACGTCTACTCAAAGCAGTCAACTCCGCAAAAAGCTCTTGTCCATCAACATCTCTGGAGTCGCCGTGTGTCAGGGCTTTTTCCAGCGCTGTACATTCTTGGAGAACGTCAGTAGCGTTTTTTTCCTTGATGGATGCTATGTCATACAACACCCCAAATATGTTCCCATGCTCCTGGAGTTGAGAAAAACGCTCTTCAATAGCATTAATAGAGCAGTCAAGTATTCTGTTGAAGAAAAACACTTTGTAATCCTGTTGTGGATCCATCACTGCCTCATCCTCTCCTTCATAGTGAAACATTTTTTTCCTCTTTCGTGGTCGCACTGCACTTTGTGGAGGAAAGCGGGCCTCTGTTTCCAAATCCTCCGCCAATACTCTTGCATTGGACAGCACTCTCTCAAAACTGCTGTCTGTGCGATAGTCCACCAGGAATCGTTTTGTCAAGTTCAGCTGTGCCACTGCACAAGGTACATCAAGACTCGTTGTTTGTAGTATTTTGCTGGTCACATTTATCTCATATAAAATGTCATACCACGTTATGATGGAGCACATGAACGGGTAGGTTTTGATCTTGGCTGCCATGCCTCTGGCTTCACATCTAGTTTTAGCTCCACATGTGCCTGTTAGACTGTCATCTTCTGCCACTGACAGCAGCGCATCATATACATCCCCCAACTGGTGTCGGATGGGTTTGAGTGCATCGACCCGACTTTCCCATCTTGTGTCACTTAAAGGCTTGACTGTGAGGCCACGCTCACCAATGTGCTGTTTTAACACGTCCCAGCGAGAGGTGGAAGCAGAGAAAAAGTTATAAACCTCCTGGATAGTTGAAAAGAAGTCGACTGCCGGCAGACAACATGCGGCTGCATCATTAACTACCAAGTTAAGAGAGTGGGCGCTGCAAGGCACATAAAATGCCCTTCGGTTTATGTCTAGCACTCTTTTTTGCACACCACTATGCTTACCTTGCATGTTTGATCCATTGTCGTAGCCTTGACCTCTCATGTCCATAATATCAATATCCAGCTCCTTAAGTTTCTTAATAAGGACCTCAGTCATGCCGGCTCCTGTACAATCAGTTATCTCCGTGAATTCCAAGAAATGTTCTCTGATATCCACACTTCCTCCCTGTGTTGTAACAAAACGTACAATCACGGTCATCTGTTCTCTTCTGCTTACATCGGGAGTACAATCTAAAATGATAGAGAAGTATTTAGCTGACCTCAGCATCGTGAGAATTTCCTGCTGAATCTGGGATGCTAGCATTGCTATGATTTCATTTTGAATATCTTTGCCTAAATAGTGAATGTGTGTTTCTTTTGAAGTCACTCTCCTAAGACCTATCATCTCCACTAGTTTCAGAAAAGTGCCATTGTTATGCTCAAATAAAATATCTGAGCTACCACGAAATGGCAGGTTTTGCATAGCCATTACTCTGATGAGACTAACCAACCGCTGCAACACATTTTGCCAGTGTATTGTCTCGGCTGCAAGTTTCCGCTGATTTTGTGCATCTATGGTGTTTTGCGAGACCAATCTTATGTCCAACTCTTTCCATTTATGAAAACTTTCAATGTGTTCATTTGATTTTTCATGGTTGCTAAGGATGCTTGACAAATTCTTCCAGTCTTTAACACCATCTCTTCCAAGAGCTGATTTTCTCTCGCTTGCACAAAAAAGTTTACAGCAGAAGCAAAACGTAACATCCTTACTCACTGAATAAACTAGCCAGGGCCTTTCCAGCCTTTCTCCATTTGTCAATGTCCGTCTATAATGACACACAGAAAACTTTCTGTGTGCACTGTCTCTGGGAAAATAAATTTCTTTCACTTGATATGGTCCTCTCTCAATTAAAATGTCTCTAAGTCCTTGGGTTACTGTTGTTGGCCAATTACTGGGATCATTTAAAGTATCTTCCTCACTGTGTACACTTATTTGTTCAGCTGTCTGAGGTCCGATAATACTGCTGATATTTGCTGTTTCTTGTGGAGCAATGTCACTGGCTGAGTAAGCAATCTCCTGACCTGGTGATGGTGGACTTGACGGTAGATTTGAAGGCAGGGTAATGTTAGCATCTACTCTCGGGATGCTGCTAGCACCTGCTGTTTCTTCTTCTGTAGAAATTCCGGTAACGCTAGCTGTGCTAGCGGTCTCTTGGTTCTGTGGTGGACTTGAAGGCGTGTCGGTGTCATCCTTACTACCTGGATCAATATATTTTAACAACGATCCCCTTTGTTGTTTGTGTGCTTTATCCTTCAAAAGTCTCCTCTTTTTGTATTCGCAACCAGATAATTTTGGTCGTTTCGACATCCTGCATACAGTGCGTAGTCCTCCCTGGGTGATTCATTCATTCGTTCATTGCGTATGTCACGTGACAAATGAACGAAAGACTCGCAAGGTAATTATTTGTTCCCTGTAAATTATTTTTGACTGCATTATAATGATTTCTTAATTCAGAATATGATCATTGCGTAGGTGGATGTGATCGGGGAATTTGGATGTTAAAAGTATAACATTTAAAACCACTTAAATGAACGAAATGACTCAAATAAAGATTCGTTCATTTTGATGAACGAGATCGAACAAGAGAGTCAGTAAAATGCTCCGAACTTTCAGCCCGTTCTCATCCCAAGGCGTCATATACTGACGCTTTTGACATTTCGTCTACATCGAACGCACATGGCACCCTTTAGCATCAATATGAGACGCAGATAGATAGGGTGCCATGTGCGTTCGATGTAGACGAAATGTCAAAAGCGTCAGTATATGACACCCTAGGATGAGAATGCGTTGGAACTTTCCATCATTCAGTCATGACTCATGAGTCATGACTCGTGAGAGCAGGGAGCGGGGCGGGGCAGCGGCAGCTCAGCAAATCATATAGCCTTTTGTGAATTGTTCATTCCCGGTTGGCACACATTTTGCCGCCCTTACAAAAGTGCCGCTCTAGGCAATTGCCTAGTTCGCCTATATGGACGCGCCGGCCCTGCATATTCCACAACGTACACTGTCAGAGATGAACAACGAAACAGTGAAGTTGGTGAGGAAATGGTTTTGTCTTAATAGTCGTACAACTCGGGACATTATCTTTCAGCCGCGTAGAGACGGAGGTCTCGGCGCCCCAAACATTGAATGGCTCTACACCGCCTCCAGAACAGGACATCTTTTAAACATGCTTAACAATGACGATACAACTGTTAGAGAACTATCACGCGAATCGCTGTTTTTACATCTACAGCGTCGCAAAATACCTGCTGCTTCCACAAACGAGTCCCAGTTTCTTGGGTTTAAACTAAAGCAGAACGGGAAGTTAGACATCAGGGCAGCCGGATTTGGAGTGCGCTCCGACTGGCTAGATTTAAACGATCTCTGCTGCCGTACAGGAATACAGCTGTCCTGGCTGGGACCCGACGGAGAAGGAGTTGTTCTCAACGATAACATAATCACTAATCCGCTGGTTTCCACCCTGGCGATCCTCAATAACGACAGTACACCTCACCAGCTACAGATTAAACATGCAAGAGCCTCAATTCTTCATCTCAGACAGACCCAAAACAGACAGCACTGGACGGGTCTCAGATTACAAGGAAAACTTGCATTACTCCAATTTGCCGACCATTCAGTGTCTCATTCTGTCCTGACAAACCCCTCAATCTCAGATGACATTCTGATATTCATGGTTAAAGCAAGATTACAGTGTCTACCAACGAAGTACAATTTGGCAATATGGTATCCATCAAAGCATGAACCCTACTGTATATTACACCCAACTCAGCAGGAAAATGAAACGGTTGCTCACATACTAAACGGATGCTACAACTATAAAGGACTTTATGTGGCTAGACATGACCGTCTGGTTGATCTGGTTGCAAAGGACTTGCAAAAGGTAATCTGTGGACATGATAATAAGATCTACAAGCATAGCACTGTACGAATGAACTGGTTTCACCATAACATATCTGACAGTGACTATTTTAAAAACATTCCAAATACTCCTGACATTGTAATTGTAAATGAGGCTATGAAATCTGTGTGTGTCTTTGAGGTGGGCTGCTGTTTTGATCTGTATATGGATACTTGCTACTATTCCAAATTATTGAAATATCAACCCCTGGTAGATCTTATTCTCCATCTTGGATACAACTGCAGATTAATAATTCTGGTATTCGGAAGTTTGGGCCATGTCCATAAGAGTGTGATCAGGGGGATGCAGTTAGGGGGGCTGCAAAAAAAGGAGGCAAAAAGGCTTGCAAAATTCTGCTCTGTTTCAGCCTCGATAGGGAGCATGCAGATATGGAGACGGAGATGTTTTGTTTATCCTTGAGTGTTTTGAGAATCTTATATAGAAGGACCTGTACAAGTGTGTGAGCCATGAATTGATGACCTGTCACCGTGTCAAAGACTCTTCCCAGAGTATTTGGATCTTGTTTTCTTTGTAATGTCTTTCAGATCCAAATAAAAGTATTCAAATGACTTCTCAGTCTCCAGGGGGTTGTAAAGTGTTATCCTCTAGAAAGGGGGGTCGGGCAGTGTTGTGTACTCGAGACTCGGACTCGGTCTCGAGACCATATTTTAATGGTCTCGGTCTTGTCATGGACTCGTGTGCATTTTGACTCGGAATTGACTTGTACTAGAACATATTAGGACTCGTACTTATTCCCGAGTCCACTCGAGTCCCATTCAAAATATTTCATGATTGTTACTGTATGTTAATATTTCTTTAAATTGTTGTTTGATTGAAACGTCCAATGATTGCTGACTTTCTTGTGCGCAACTGCGCATGACTTGAGACTAACGTTCGCGCCACGCAAATGCAGCAGGAGCCTGGTCAGATGTGATGTGGAGCCTCTAGCTCAACTGGTATAAACATTATGTGGTCTTACTGTATAGAGTGGTACAACAATGTTTTGTGGACAAGAGCACATAAGCTTAAAGGCTAAAAGTTTTGTTACAGTTGAACATACAGGTATAGTGGTACAGTAATGTTATTTGCCTACTAGAAAATGTTATGTGGTCTTACTGTATAGAGTGATACAACAATGTTATGTGGACAAGAGCACTTACTGATTGTAATAATTGTAAGTAATAATTGTAATAAAATGACCTTTACACCACCTACTATGTGGCCTTTTTACCATTACAGTGTACATGATTCCATGGTATATTTGATTTACTGTTTGAGTATGGTGCCAATTTTATTGTTACCACCAAATATTTTACATATTCTTGAAGATATCTTTAGGTCTGGTTTTTAGACCCAACCTTAGGTTATCCAACCTCTCTGGTCTCGGTCTCAACTCGACTCGGACTCGACTCTCTCTGGTCTCGGTCTCGACTCGGACTCGACTCTCTTTGGTCTCGGTCTCGACTCGGACTCGACCCTCTCTGGTCTCGGTCTCGACTCGGACTCGAGTGAGCTGGTCTCGACTACAACACTGGGGTCGGGTTACAAGACCATGATTCTATTTGAGACATTAACTAGGACAAACACTTCCAAGTTACAAATCAGAAAATCATAACCATCGCATAACAGGGCTAACCAGTTATGCAACGCACAAACCTATCAAATACATCTTAGTAATGACTTACATGATGAGTGTAAAGAAACGTTTGTGTGTAGGGAATGTCTATAGAAAGTCTCTCCGGCTGAGAGATAGGGGGTTTGAAATTCTTTTAAGCTTTGCAAAGCTAGGAGATGGTGTCGTGTTGTTCTGGTAATACTCCAGGGTGCCATAAAGTGTCGCGAAAGACCATTTCTTGTAGACTAGCTGGAGCCGGCGTATGATTTGTATTTGGGAGTCAGGAGGTTAAAAGCTTTAGTAAGCTTTGCAGAGAATGTGTTTGGAAGAGATGTGCTTAGAAAACACAGAGAGTCCGAATTTGTTAATTCAGACCAAATGAACGAATGATTCAATAGCCCAGTCGTTACAATACAATGTCCCACCCATTATGCGTAATGACTCTGCATAATGAGCCATTCATTCAGGTGTGACACTGACTGAGCCAAGAATGAATGCAAGGACAAAAGATATATTTAGAAGAAGACTTATATTGACCATTTAAGATTTTGCTTACATCTATCTTGTAAATATGTTTTGCTATTTTATTAAAAAGGTTACAATTACAACAATAATTACAATTTCAACAATATTTCAAGTGTACTCTTTCTTTGTAAAAAAATTATTATAGGCCTACATTTTATCATATGTATTCATTAGTTTGAATATAGCCAACATTGGAACAGCTAACATTTTAGTTGATGACTTTATTTTTGACAGAAATAGTATATATATATATATATATATATATATATATATATACTCACCTAAAGGATTATTAGGAACACCTGTTCAATTTCTCATTAATGCAATTATCTAATCAACCAATCACATGGCAGTTGCTTCAATGTATTTAGGGGTGTGGTCCTGGTCAAGACAATCTCCTGAACTCCAAACTGAATGTCAGAATGGGAAAGAAAGGTGATTTAAGCAATTTTGAGCGTGGCATGGTTGTTGGTGCCAGACGGGCCGGTCTGAGTATTTCACAATCTGCTCAGTTACTGGGATTTTCACGCACAACCATTTCTAGGGTTTACAAAGAATGGTGTGAAAAGGGAAAAACATCCAGTATGCGGCAGTCCTGTGGGCGAAAATGCCTTGTTGATGCTAGAGGTCAGAGGAGAATGGGCCGACTGATTCAAGCTGATAGAAGAGCAACTTTGACTGAAATAACCACTCGTTACAACTGAGGTATGCAGCAAAGCATTTGTGAAGCCACAACACGCACAACCTTGAGGCGGATGGGCTACAACAGCAGAAGACCCCACCGGGTACCACTCATCTCCACTACAAATAGGAAAAAGAGGCTACAATTTGCACGAGCTCACCAAAATTGGACAGTTGAAGACTGGAAAAATGTTGCCTGGTCTGATGAGTCTCGATTTCTGTTGAGACATTCAGATGGTAGAGTCAGAATTTGGCGTAAACAGAATGAGAACATGGATCCATCATGCCTTGTTACCACTGTGCAGGCTGGTGGTGTTGGTGTAATGGTGTGGGGGATGTTTTCTTGGCACACTTTAGGCCCCTTAGTGCCAATTGGGCATCGTTTAAATGCCACGGCCTACCTGAGCATTGGTTCTGACCATGTCCATCCCTTTATGACCACCATGTACCCATCCTCTGGTGGCTACTTCCAGCAGGATAATGCACCATGTCACAAAGCTCGAATCATTTCAAATTGGTTTCTTGAACATGACAATGAGTTCACTGTACTAAAATGGCCCCCACAGTCACCAGATCTCAACCCAATAGAGCATCTTTGGGATGTGGTGGAACGGGAGCTTCGTGTCCTGGATGTGCATCCCACAAATCTCCATCAACTGCAAGATGCTATCCTATCAATATGGGCCAACATTTCTAAAGATTGCTTTCAGCACCTTGTTGAATCAATGCCACGTAGAATTAAGGCAGTTCTGAAGGCGAAAGCGGGTCAAACACAGTATTAGTATGGTGTTCCTAATAATCCTTTAGGTGAGTGTGTGTATATATATATATATATTGTATATATATATATATAACATATGAGCAGAAATTGCTAAACAAAAGCTTATTTGATGTGGCAGTATATTCTACAGTAAAAACTGTACCCAAATCTAGTCAACAAAATGTTGTCTTTCATATTTCGCCTGACTGTAACGTTGTTTTTATGAAATATTAGGGCATATAAATGTTAATTTGCAGTTTAATACGTTGCTTATACAAATAGCCTACATTTTATTTCAACATATTTCAGTCGATTTTTACTCATCTCAGTATAGCAATACAGTTTGCTAAAACATCATCATTCATTCACACACAGAAACGCGATTTAAATTTAAACTGTCTTTTTGCGAGCTGTGGTAAACAGCGCGCATCTCTGCCGTTCATTCATTCACACACAGAAACGCGATTCACTTGAGAAGGAAAAAAAACTTACTACAGTATTCCTCAGCTCACTCCTCGATATACCCGCACTTCTGAGGTACATTTTCCATTATTATTATTCCTCACAACGCTGCGAGACGGTGTAAACAAGTAGGCTACAATGATCTGATTAAACTTGTGTTTTCTCGAGCTGATATGGGGGCGTTCACAGGTTCGCATGGATTGCCTCAGCCATTTGCTTTTGAATAGCGTGCGCTCTCCGTGGGCGGGGTCACATTAAAAATAATTAGATGAGATGAGTTTAGATGAGTTTGACTGAGTATTCGCTGAGTTATTGTTCATTTTCGGACGCGTTTCAGAATGGACTACACTGACAGAGAGAAGGCAGAACTCGCTTCGTGTTTATTTTTCTTTATTTGGCAAAAAGCACAACACTTTGTTTTTATTGTGAGTATACACAAAAATAATACACATTTAACAGAATCGATTGATGTATGAAACTTGTTTGTAATATCAAAGTCAACAGAGGTATAGGTATATTATATTGTGTATATATTGTATAAATATAGTGTATGTGTATGTATGTAAATATTGTTTAGTGTAAATAACTGAATAATACAATAAATATAATGCTATATAAAGATATGTATATATACATGTGTATTTTAATATAATCGATATAGATAGGTATGTATTATATTGTATATCTTGTATAAATATAGTGTATGTGTGTGTATATATATATATATATATATATATATATATATATATATATATATATATATATATACATGAGTGTATATATGTAAATATCGTTTAAATAAGAATAATACAATAAATATAGAATACCATAAATATAATACTGTATAATAATTTCAGAGTAATTGAATGGACCACCAGTGGTATGTGGCCACACTCACACTTAACACAGTCATTAAATGAAGCAACATCTGAAATCTGAAATGACTTAAACACGCAAACACTTCAGTAGGTAGTGGTAAAAAAAAAATGATCTCCTCGGTCTCTAATGGTACGCATTACATCTACTTTTTTGTGTATGCGCTCAACAAGCATGTCCTCCTGCGCACATACCACGAAATCGCACCACTCCAGACCTTGTACTTGCCAATTGTACTTGTGCTGCCTCCTAAGCTGCAAAGAGCCACCAGACATTTTCAGGTAGGGACAGTCAACGTAACTTTTGATGTGGGGGCATTTAATTTCCAGCAGGCCGAATGGTGGGTTTTCAGAAGGATCAAACACGACTCCATCGGGGGAGCATCCCAGCCAAGGAGCATCATGGTGTATAATGAACCCGCAGGGTGAATAGTTGACATTTTTTAAACTGCAGTACTCGGTCACGGCAACTGGCTCCATATCGATTCCTCTCCTCATGTCCTTCATCATGACAGTCCCCCTCAGAATTCTGTGTGCCAGATTTTCAGCTGATGTATGACAGCGAACATGGCATGCCTCGTGAAAGCGTGTAGATGTAACTCGCATCTTTCTCAGTCGATGCCATTCCTGGCATGAGCTCTGCTCCCGTGTTGCAGCTTCAATCCTGTGGGCCATGTGGTGTAGCGATTTCATATATACATGTTTCTCCTCTGATAACACATAGGCGCATGTGGCTGGCTCAAGCCTATAGCCTTGGATGGGAAGGGAAGGTTGGGCAGGGGCGTCTGGGATGTTGATGATTTCCCACATTTCTGGTGGTTTTTGCTGAAATGACAGCACACTCCCGGCCTGGACAGCCCCAAAAGCTGACTGAACTAATGGGACTTCCGCTGACATGCCCATGGTGGTCACCAGAGGTGCAAGCAAAGGGGGAAAGTCCCTATATACTTCTGCCACTCTCAATGTGGCAAGATCTGGCATTTCCCCATCCAGTGCTTTGTAGAGAGAACTTCTGAAATGTTGAAGTGAAAAGATGTAAAGATGTAAAAAAAAAGAAAGAAAGAAACTGCAGCATATTAACTGCATGCATATTAACTGCATACCACATCAACACATAGCTTAAACTAAAGGTAATATAGTCTCACCTCACACAAACATCGGTAGAATTTTGGGGTTTGCGGACCTCCATGTCTCCCACCGGACCTGGCCTAACACCCTGACAGCAATGACACATTTTGACATGGCATCACAATAGTTACATGTGCATGGGTACAATTCACATGACAGACAGATTACTTACCAAGGTCCTTGGCTTATGCCAGGTCTGCTCAGTTTCTGTGCAACTGTGCACTGGGGGTACAGCAGGGATGCCTAATTGTGAAAAGTGTGCTGTTTGATATAGTAGTGCAACCAAATGGTTAGTGGTTTTCAAAGTGGGGGCCGCCAGGTGGCACCAGGGGGGCCGCAGCAAGTTGGAAGAAAAAAGCAAAAAAAAAAAAATTTGTATATAAATATTTTACAAATATAAAAAAAATATATATATTTTTATTATTATGAGCATTGTTATGAAATAGCATTCTAATAATTTGTCGATATCTGAACATTAAACTTTTAATGCTAATCTTTCTGATTGGCTGGTACACGTAATCTGTCAGTGTAGCCTTGGTAACAACCGCCAGTGCTCAGCTATTCAGCTATTTATTTAGTTAGCTGGCTAACTCTGTCAAACCTCTATCAAAATGGATAGATTTTTAAAAAGGAAAAAACCTGACGAGCCAGCAATCGAAACCTCAGATAAAAAAAATCAGAAAACGAACTCCTGGCCGAGTAAGACTCGTAGGTATGAGGCAGCATACATTAAGTATGGATTTACCTGCGTCACGCACAAGAATGGACACGAGTGCCCCAAATGCGTTCTCTGCTTCGAGATACTCTCCAACGAATGCTTAAAACCATCAAAACTTCAATGTCACCTGAACCAGAAGCATCCAGCAGAGGCCGAAAAACCAATTGACTTTTTTAAAAGAAAGGAAGAACATTTGACCAGGCAGTCAGCAACATTTGCGCGGCAAGCTACTGTCCCTGAGAGAGCATTGAGGGCATCGTTTTTGGCTTCTTTTCACATTGCGCGAGCTAAGAAGCCGCACACAATTGGAGAGGATTTGATACTACCAGCTACTAAAGACATTGTTAAAGAGCTACTGGGTGAGGATGCTGCCAAGAAAATTGACGCTGTACCACTCTCTGATAACACTGTGAGCAGACGTATTGGAGACATGGCTGAGGATGTGTCTGCTCAACTGTTGGACCAGGTGAGAGCTAGTGAATATTTCGCACTGCAGCTAGATGAAAGTACAGATGTGGCAAACGCTGCCGAGTTGCTTGTGTACATAAGATTCATTTCCCAAGAAATGTTCGTTGAGGAAATACTGTTTTGTAAAGCACTTGAAAGTAGAACCACCGGGAAAGAGATTTTTCAAGTGCTGGACGAATATATTAATTCAAATGGACTTGACTGGTCTCGTTGCGTGGGTGTGTGTTCTGACGGGGCCGTGGCTATGACTGGGAAGAACAGTGGGGTGACAGCTCTCATCAAACAGAAGGCCCCGAATGCGGCGTTCACGCACTGTATGCTCCATCGAGAAGCACTGGTGGCTAAACGGTTGGATGATGAGCTTAACCAGGTACTACAGGACGTAATACACATAGTAAACTTCATTAAAGCACGCCCCTTGAAACACAGACTTTTTGCTATTCTGTGTAAAGAAATGGGAGCCCGTTTTGATGGATTGCTTCTTCACTCAAACGTACGCTGGCTTTCACGAGGGGCAGTTTTGAACCGTGTGTATGAGTTGCGGAGGGAGGTTGCAGAGTTTCTCTTGTCTGAGAAACATCAGCTGGCTGACCGTTTTACAAATGAAGCCTGGATTCTCAAACTTGCATATATGGCTGACATTTTTTGTCATCTGAATGTGCTTAACCAAAGCATGCAAGGGCGTGACACATACATAGTGCATATGCAAGACAAAGTGCGTGCTTTTTCCCTGAAGATTATGCTGTGGTCAAACAAGCTCAAGGAGGGAATTACAGAAATGTTCCCACTTTTACACCAAGAGCTGCTGTCATCTGGTGGTGAGTTGGACACCATTTCTCCACTGATACAATCACACCTGGAGCACCTCCAGGGATATTTCAGAGAATATTTCCCTGAAATTGACAGCACCCATCTAAACTGGGTAAGGAACCCATTTGCCCCTGATGTAGGGTCTTGTCTGGACTTAAAATCACAAGAGGAGCTGATTGAGATGACTTCTTCATGGGATTTAAAAATGAAATTTGAGACTCTTTCTCTCTCTAACTACTGGATGTATGTAAGAAATGACTTTCCCATCCTAGCTGAGAGTGCTCTGAAATTCCTTCTTCCTTTTGCAACCACTTATTTGTGTGAGTCTGGTTTTTCAACTTTAAAAGTACTTAAAACAAAACACAGAGCACGTCTAAATGTGGAGAGTGACATGCGTGTTGCACTGACAGACATAAAGCCCAGGCTGGACAAACTATGTAGAAGCCACCAGGCCCATCCGTCCCATTAATATCCTCTCTCTCTCTCAGTGTTGAATGTTGCAACCAGGCCAAGCACTCCCATTGACACACACACACACACACACACACACACACACACACACACACACACACTCTCTCTCTCTTTAAGAGCTTTCTTTTTCCATTCACTGACTGACACACACAGATACAATGATGAATTTTGAAATTACTGTTCCAGATTTTAAGATATTGAAATGACCATATATGATGATCTGACTACACACACACACACACACACACACACACACACACACACACACACACACACACACTCTCTCTCTCTCTCTTTAAGAGCTTTCTTTTTCCATTCACTGACTGACACACACAGATACAATGATGAATTTTGAAATTACTGTTCCAGATTTTAAGATATTGAAATGACTATATATGATGATCTGACAACATCCACACACACACACACACACTCTCTCTTTAAGATCTTTCTTTTTCCATTCACTGACTGACACACACAGATACAATGTTGAATTTTGAAATTACTGTTCCAGATTTTAAGATATTGAAATTAACATATGAAGAGTTGGGTTGCAAAACGCTATAAACGCCATTTTTTGACATTTGGATTTTATTATTGGAAATCACTGTTCAGATGTACCTTAATCTATGTGTGAATTGCTGCCATTAATAAGATTTAAAAATGTACATTTTAAGCCTACTACAAAATGTATTTTTTCACAAAACGCGATATCCGCCAGCCCAGTTTCTTTACAAAGTGCGATATAACGGTTAGGCTATAGAACGTTCAGGATGCTGCGCGAGCTCAGGATGTCAAGCGAGGAGAGAGTCACCGCCGGTGAAGTGCTCCGAGTTTGCTCAGTGATTTAACGATAATATCAAAACATAAAACATATATTTTTAAAAAGAGGATTCAATAGGCTAACTAAAAAACGTTTACCATTTAATTGTTTATACTGTAGGCGGCGAGCTGTCAGTCACGTAGGCTACGTCACTGATCAACAGCTGTCTGTCAGTCAGAGAATCAAAGCTTCAGAGTCAAGCTAACGTTATGGATCTGATCATACAGGTTTGGTTTTCAGCAGCGGTGTGGAAGGAGCCTCCACTCTTTCTGTAACAAGCTAGAAGTCGTTTATCTATAACTAACTTAATCTTACTTATCTAAATTGTAACTAATCACAAATAGTCCGAAGCTGTTTAAGGATGGTTGAAACGATAAACATCCTGCAGTTTGTTTGCTCTGACAGCTCAGCTAGCCAGGCAGCGCAACGGTGTTTTTTTTTTGTTTTTTTTTTAATGCCCACTGTCCCTATGTGAAGCACAAGCACACAGACGTCCGTACGTTGTTATCCGACCTTTTCATTCAGGGACTGCCCTGGATTACTGGCACACGCCATAGTCACATTATGTTTATTATGGCATTATGTTTTTGAATATTATGAATATTTACGATTAATTGATAAATTATTGTTAATTTTCCCACTGATGATCCAAAAGATTTCTTCAATGGTATTACAGTAGTAGAATATAGCCTATGGTGGATATATAGCGTTTTGCAAAAAAAAAAAAAAAAAAATGTTGTGTATGTTCTGGCCAAAACTAACTCAGAATCTTATTATTATTAATCAATCTTTGTATATACTATTCCATATATTTATGATGTATTTTTTTTTTAACCAATTTAAGATGTTTGACAATGTTAAGATAAATATGTTGCATTTTGGCATGGTTTTTGACTTATTTATGAACTATTTATGGACATAAAATTAAATAATAAATATCCTGGATTTGAAGAATATTGTGTCCCTGGCCTTCACTGAGCTCAAGTAATAGTTTAATGTACAAAAAATTGTGAATGAACTTGACTGTTGATGTCTTAAATAATAATGTCAAATAACCAACATTTCTCAAAATGGATATATCTCGTTTTGCAACGAAACTCTTCATATATGATGATCTGATAACATACACACACACACACACTCTTTAAGATCTTTCTTTTTCCATTCACTGACTGACACACACAGATACAATGTTGAATGTTGAAATTACTGTTCCAGATTTTAAGATATTGAAATTAACATATATATGATCTGACAACACACACACACACACACACACACACACACACACACACACACACACACACACACACACACACACACACTCTCTTTAAGATCTTTCTTTTTCCATTCACTGACTGACACACACAGATACAATGTTGAATGTTGAAATTACTGTTCCAGATTTTAAGATATTGAAATGACCATATATGATGATCTGACATACAAATGTTGTTATTACAACACTAATAAATGTCAATGGATGTTCACCCAGATGTTTTATTTATTTATTTATTTACATTTGCCGTAGTAGGTATTGTCGATAACACATCATGCAAAAGGGGGGCCTTGGCCAGAACCTAGTGGTATTATGGGGGCCTTGTCATGATAAAGTTTGGGAACCCCTGGCATAAGGCACACCCCACCACACAGGAGCAGTGGGTGCTCACCAAAATGACAGGTTTCAAGTCTTTTAACACCATCTAGGGAGAAATAGAAGCTTAGATGAGAAATACCTCTTAAGAGATAAACTGTTAACAAGAAAAATATAACTAATAAAAGCATACGGTTGTATTGACTTAGGTAATGTTGGTTTTATATTTGCACATTCACACCTTTTTGCTTAAAATTTTAAGAAACCCACGAACCCACCCTTATGAAACCCACGAAATCAAAATCCCAGAAAATTAGAATATTACATGAAATCACACAGTAATTACACAGTGATACCATGGTCATTGAACCAGGTTTTGGTTCTTTTGGCAGTGTGGGCAGGTGCAAATCCTGCTGGAGAATGAAGTCAGCATCTCCATAAAGCTTGTCTGCTGAAGGAAGTATGAAGTGCTCTGGAAATGTCCTGGTAGACGGCTGCGTTGAGTGGACAGCACAGTGGACCAACACCAGCCGATGACATGGCTCCCCAAACCAACACAGACTGTGGAAACTTCACACTGGACTTCAAGCATCTTGGACTGTGTGCCTCTCCATTCTTCCTCCAGACTCTGGGACCTTGGTTTCCAAATGAGATGCAAAATTTGCTCTCATCAGAAGAGAGGACTTTGGTCCACTGTGCTTTATTAAATCCAGAGTCAACGCAGCCGTCTACCAGGACATTTTCAGAGCACTTCATGCTTCCTTCATTTTCCAGCAGGATTTGCACCTGCCCACACTGCCAAAATAACCAAAACCTGGTTCAATGACCATGGTATCACTGTGTAATTACTGTGTGATTTCATGTAATATTCAAATTTTCTGGGATTTTGATTTCGTGGGTTTCATAAGCTGTAAGCCATAATCATCAAAATTATAACAAATAAAGGCTTGAAATATCTCACTTTGCATGTAATGAGTCTATATAATATATTAGTTTCACCTGTTAAGTTGAATTCTTGAAATAAATCAACTTTTTGATGATATTCTAATTTTATGACCAGCACCTGTAGTCTGTGGCTGAATATATATAAGCTTATATATATAAAAATAGTTTCAACATATAATAAAAGAATCCTAAATTCGTAGCTTGCAATACACTGTATCTCTTTAATCAATGCATTGCATTTGTATAACCACTGAATTCTTAATTCTTATTTTTTTTAAATAAACAGTAGCATGGGGAAACTCCCGATAGTGAACACACGTCGTAATGTTCATGAATGAACGTAGCCAGTCCACTATTATAGTTATTGCAGACCAGTAATCTACGCGCTGCCGCAGCACACGCAAGATCCGAGATCGAGTAACAGAATCTTTATTGCAGACCCGTACCTCGCGCTGCCTCAACAAACGCGAGATCCGAGCCAAATAATCTTTATTGACTTTCTTCCCTCGAGAAGAAAGCCACCGGGAGCAGAGCTAAACTCTCGATTGTGCAAATGTTACACGTCGGGAATTTATGAATGAACACTGTCAGCCCCTTTTACTAGAGCTGACCGTGCATGCTACACTCCCAAACAAACAACACATGAATCGTGTGTGTTCACACTCGTAATGAAGCGAGGGCAGGGAGGAACACACGATCCAAAGCTGTTTGCTCCCCATACTCCTGTCCAGATATATATTATATGCTTGTGGACATGCATCGATGCTCAGTACTCTACCTCCTCAGAGATAGACTGCTGAAACACCGGGCTCTCTAACCAGGGCGGAAGAAGCCGCGGCGCGGGCTTCCGATCCCAGAGAGAGCGCTGGATCCCCCGGATAAAGGCAGAGAAAAGGCGGAGCCCGTCTCTAACCTCTCCGCGAGATCCATTTGCGAACCCACAATACCAACTTCCGTGCTGCCTCGGCAACACAGGGTCGGTACTGCGAGGAACGCGAGCCTGAACACCCTCCTCAAAGAGCGACAAGCGGGAACAGAGTGAGTACAATAGTAACTCGCAATGCTCGTAGTCAGCACCCTCGAGCGCTGACAGAACATGCTCCGTTCCAAACAAACAACACATACATCGTGTGTATCCCCACCCGTAAAGACAGAGGGCAGAGAGGAACACACGATCTAATGTTGTTTTGTTCGCCATAATATTTATGCTTGTTTTGACAGACAACAATAAATAGGACAGACAGTATAACACAGAGCGCTTGCTGAGGCACAGAAGCTAGCGCGGTTCTAGACCGGATGTCCTTTATCCTTTCCTGGTCGTCACGTCACCCGCCCGTGACGGCCACTCTCGCCATTGGACTAGTTGATACAAGTGCTTCAGACGCAATCACGCAGAAGCGTTCCCAAAGCGTCATCGACGCATCGCGAGTTCCCTCGAAAGGGAACCATATTTACCTATGTTGTATTGTAGATGAGAGCTACATAGGCCTACCTAATCACATCCATAAACAGTAGACTGAGCCATGTACATTTAGATAATATTACTTATCAGCTGGGCAACTTATCAGCCTAACCATTACCCTAACATTGACCCTAGTCACCCTACTTTCAATTCGTGTGGCTTTTCATTTTTCCTCATGGATCTATGACAGACTGTCCTCACGCTGACCTCTCCTGTCACCTTGTTTTTCATTGACACTGTTACGGAAAATGATGAACATACATTTTGAAACTGGATTACACTCGTTCTTACACTGTGTCTAGTTTGTCTGTTTTAATAATAGTAGAGTATTGTGAAACAAAATAGCTAACGTTAACAAGTTCAGTCATGTCAGTTTCTTGAGATGTAGCATGATAACATTAGCTACTTACCCTCATAGTTGTCGATATAGCTGTCGATATACATTTTAAATCCCTTTTCCCGCTTGCTGTTGGGAGCGGCACATGATGTTGTTACGAGTCGGTCTATGTCATTTACCGTGAGACGAGGTAAATCCTGAAGACAGCGACTATAAAAGAGAGCCATATCTGTCCGTGTATAAACAGGAAATTGAACAGGAAGTTGATAGCCTAGTACACTCGAACCCGGAACTGAGCCTATTGTGCTCTCCACAAGATATCTCCTCAACATCATCGTCATATCTCACTTTTGAGCCGCTCTTGACCCCTGAAGTTTCCTGATAAAAAAAAGTTAAAAATAACTTCATGGTAACTTTTCGACATTATCATGACTAAAATATTGTTATTTAAAATTTTAGAAGGTATATGCATAAAAACTTTAAAGTACATTAAAGAGTTTAGAAACTCTTTAACTCTTAACTTTGTCATTAATACTGAGGCAAAAACCGAGCTGTTTTGTAAAATATATAAAATGTTACTATACCTTTTTACCTGAAGATTCAGCAGGAGGACTGTCAACCTTTGAAACTGTTTTCAAAATTCAGAGCCCTGAAAATAGACATTACCAGCATCACAAAGATAACCCATAATAAAAACTAAATGGCATTTGAATGGATTTTTTATTTTCTTACAGAAGAGAAAATAAATACCTTCCAAAGATGTGCAGTGGCTTTTCAATTTTTCAGCCGATTCGCTGATGTATTCGGTACTTCCAAGTCTTTGCAGACATCTCCCCATAAATCAGCTTCACTGTAAACAATGTAGTCCCTTATATTGGCCCCAGGTTTAGCAAATTTTGCAAGGCTTTGCAATATTTGGTCCAGGCTTTTAGAAATTCTCCTCCTAAAATGACATAAAAATCGAACAAAGGTTTAAGGCACCTCACATATGTTATATGATATTGTATATCGCTTAAAAAACTTGTCAGTTAAGTGTAATACTTGCACTGTAAAGAGGTTGCTGTAAAAAGCAGCTGGGTGCCAGTGATTTACTGTAAAATGTTTACAGTATTATTACTGTATTTTCACTTACAGTATACTGTACCATTTACTGTACTTGCATTTACAGTATTATTACTGTATTTTCACTTGCAGTATACTGTACCATTTACTGTATTTGCATTTACAGTATTATTACCGTATTTTCATTTACAGTATTAGTATTGAGGTTATTGAATTTTTTTTAATTTTCATCATTGTTTTTTAATGTATGTTTCGCTCAGAGATGTTGAAGAATGAAGAGAAGACGACGTTCCTCTGGACCACCAGAACTTGTATTGTGTTCGTTCTGGGTAGTGTTTAATTGTCTTTTCCTTGTTTTTTTTTAGATTCGTTGCCGAATCTTTTTTTTGAGGAGGGAGGTGTTACGACCCTGCGTTCTACTTGCTCGCCTGCTGGTGTCTGTGTTCTTTCAGCAGAGCGTGGGAGATCGCACACCCCTGTTACCTGTTCACCACTTAATTACAGAGAGGATAAAACATTGGACTCAACCACTCCTCTTCACTTCGTCCAGGGGATCGACAGCCTCTGGAGAAGTCACTTGTTTTGTGAACCTTTATTTGTTTACAGCCCATACCCACCTTTTCTCCTCCCCATCTGGATTATGATTTTTCCCCTTTGATTTTGAACCCTAGACTTCGTTATATTAAGTTATTTGTATGTTTGAAGACTAATAAAATCTTGCAAGTCATTACTTCAGTGTACTTGTATACTTTATGTACGGTCGAAACGAGCTGGCCGTAACGCAAGTTACAAAAGCAGGATCACAACCCCTCAAGGACCACATGAAGAAGCATTTCTCCTAGCTCAACATCTGGCACTTATGGGGCTTACAAAAACAACAAATTACTGACATTTTCACTAAATACTATTTTTTTAAACATCATGACTTACAGTAGCTTCCCTTAATACAGAATGTACTGTATATTCTATGGTTGCAGTTTTACATTTTTACTGTATTTGAATCAAGAAGATATTTGCTGTAAAGCAACAACGGTATGAGGATAACACGTGAGATTTGCTTCTATCACACTGAATGGCACATTGCCTGTACCAGTTCTACACTTCTCGTCTGTTGTTTTGACTGCATCCCTCTACAGACCCCTTAACAGATCTTGTATCAATTAAGTAACTTTAGATTTGATAAAAAGGGGCAGTTCTTTTAAAATAACTATTTACATCAACTAAAACAAACTTGTTACAAACTAAAAATGTTAATTTTATCTGAAATGATGTTTTTCTAAAGAATTATTCTCACGTTCAAATTCTTACAGATTTTTGGCCATCGTTACTTTGTACATTTTTATTTATTTATATTTTATTTACAATCTTATGTAGGCCTATATTTAGTTTTTTTTTTTTTGTTTTGTTTTTTTTAACCACACAACAGATTGTATCAGTTTAGTGACTTTAGATTTGAGGAAAACAGGGCAGGTCTTTGAAAAGACCTACTTCTATCACTATAATATTTACAGCATTAGCTTTCTACTCATTTTAGAGAATTCTGTTACAAACTCATCCATGTCCAGTTCATGTGTTATTGCTTTTTCATGAGCTAAAAGCACAAGGTTTTTTTTTCCTCTCATGAAGCATTGTTCGGCGGAATGGTGTCAAAATTCTTGCCAAAGTAGAGAATGAGCTCTCACATGAAGCAGTAGAGACACCCATGACCATAGCAGATACTGTACATACAATTTATGAAGACCTGCAAATGCATCTTTGTATTCCTGCAAGAGTTTGCAAACAGCAGAACATTCAGCATCAGATGGAAGTTTTTTGGACAGCATTGGTCTGGCAACAAGAATTTCATTCTGGAGTTCAGTTTTTGCATCCCCTGCAAGACTACAGAGAGGTAACTGGATGAGACAACTGGATGTCAAGAAATTTGTTGGATTTTTTGGCATAAAACTTGAGAGGGCTTGCATCAGCTGTAAATTCTTTGTGAAAAACCTGTTTTCTATCTCTGATACAGCTGTATCTAGTATGTTCAACATCTGTCGTCTTAGAGCTGCAGTGGCACATTCAGAACCTGACTGCCCTTCTTGCCCTAAAGGTGACAAAATGACCATAGGAGTCACCATAGGAGGGATTCACAGTTCTTAGACGTTTTGGTGAGGGCTCAACAGTAGACATGTCAGCGCAGTACTGCTGAAATTCACTGTCATTTTCTCTGCACCAAGACATCCCTGCACAACTTCAGCTGCACTGCACAAACCAACATACTGAGACTGTAGGATGGCATTAGCTGGTTTTAAAATGGCGAGAAGGTGTATCAGAAATTTGCCAATTTAAAAAAAATTGCGTCGCTTCAGCTGAGAGAGAAGCCTGGATACTTCTTTTGCAAGGTCAACTGATGCATTGTCATCATTGGAAACCTTACAAAGAATGTCAAGAATGACTTCCTCATTATCCACCACACATTTTGTGACTTCATAATGACTTGTCCAGCGGATTTCCAACAGTCTTTTGAGATACGGGCAATTGTATCTCTGAGAGACAAAATGATGCCTGAAAAAAGAGTGTAGAGAGCCTGACAAGTCAAAGAAGCTTTTAGCACAAGGTTAACTTTGAATCGCATGTATGACAGTGAGGTGAAGCTGGTGGTTATAGCAGTGGATGTAGGGGATATGCCTGCCCAACCTTTGTTGTAATAAAGCCCGAACACCACCTCGCACCCCACTCATCACTGATGCTCCATCATAACACTGGCTCATTATATTATCAGCACTGTATCCTGTTTCAGACAAGTATTGTAATATTTCAGTAGTGATGTAATATATATATATACAGTATACGTTTTACATTGCACCTTTTTTTTTTTTTACATTTGAGCCCCTGCCCCTGATGAATTCTCTGCACGTCCCTGGTGTACTGCATCTGATTCAAATTCAAATTTTGATGATATCATAAAGTAATCAAAAGTTACAGCATTTGGAACCAACATAGCCTATTTCTCTAGCCCTTGGCACCCCCTAATGGGCATTTTTAAAATCGTTCCTTCATAAGGCATAACTAGTGATCGACACAACGAATTATGTTGATTTATGACTCATTTCAATCAGAAGCATCCACTCTAAGAAATGATATGCCATTTTCTACGATCTATGCATGTTTCATGAAGTTATACATGAAAATGCCACATGAAACCTACATCTAATTTTAGTTAGCATTAGTATGTCTGTGGAGTTTTATGTGTCATAATTCCGTAAGGAATATAAATGCCCAAGGTTGGGGAGTAACGGAATACATGTAACAACGTTACGTAATCAGGATACAATTAAGTAACTGGAATTCGTTACAGTTACGTCAAAAATCAGAATACAGTTACATTTTGTAAAAAAATGGGAATACTATCAGGATTACAATAGTTTTATTTAAAACGAAATAAATCTGTATTTTGACATAACGTTATATTAAGCGCTGCTTGTTTATAGTTCCTGGTTCTGTTGCCAGTCATGACTCACATGAGCCATCTGCTGGTGCACGCGCAAATAACACCCGTCTACAATCATTCTCAGACACAGGCTGAGGCCCCGTCCACACTACTGCGTTTTCGTTTAGAAACGGAGAATTAAAACGAATACGATCTCCATCCACACCAGTGTTTTAGCTGCGTATTAGAATTGATCTCCGTCCACATTAAAACGACTGAAAACGCGGATCACGTGACCATTCACCAACACTGGGCCTGGTGAGCTGGTGTAAACACATCTTCATTGCTAAAATTATCCCACCATGCGCTGGTTCTTCCCAGGTTAACCCAAAACCGACGCTCCATGTACGGTCGATACCGGGAATTGTCAAACGTAAACTATTTTATCGGGAATTGTCAGTTGCACACGGGAATTGTCACATTGTCACTATTTTACCGGGAATTGTCAATTGCACACGGGAATTGTCACAGATCGCGCGAATAATAGCTTGCCTCCGGCACATGTAGGCAGTTATAGCATTGTAAAATGCAGAATTTACTTGCACAACAGCTGCTAGAAAAGATATAGCCTACACCATGACTGATGACACCCAATCATAGATCCGAGCGTGAGCCTCTACTACGTCAGCGTTTCTAAACTTCTCCGTTTTGGGTCTCCGTTTTTGCCGTTTTAGTGTGGACGGGAGGTGCAAACGTAGCAAAAGGTCTCCGTTTCTAAACGAAAACGCAGTAGTGTGGACGGGGCCTGAGACCATTGAGACGCAGCTAAGTTATTAATTTCGATGCTTCCCGCGGGGAAAACCGTTTTCGTGTCTGGATATTTCACAGTTATTTTGTTTTTAAAGAGGAAACAGGAAACAACATAGTTGTATAGCGCAAACCATGCCTTCCAGCTATGAAGATCGCTTTATCAAAGGACTCAACAACATCTTAACTTAAACATTCGCAGGTACGACAAGCAATAAGAATCATGTTAGCGAAAATGTAGTGTTTTTTAGTGATTTAAAATTCCCTAGTTTATATAATCACAGTTGTATGTAAGTTTCTAGCTGAAAATGAGCTAGAAAAAGGGAACTCCCAAAGGGGAACTCCCACCTCTAATGCAGTGGTCAGTCAGTAAAATTAAGAAAGATCACGGCCTTGATCAACATGTATTTTAAAATAGACTAATATGTAAATATATATATATATATTTTTTTTTAAATATTGTGTATAAACTAAGTATGTTTTTCCTTGTGCATGTTAAAGAAATAAAAATAAAACCATCTGTAATACCATACTGTAGCCACTAGATGTCTGTATAGCCTTTTATATAAATATACAGGGCTATGTAATCTCTAGTTGGTGAAACAAGACACGATTGTTTTTTTTAAATAGTTTTATTTTAAATTCATTGTTAAATAAAACTACTTTGATGATTGCTTTTTACCTGACTTTTATGTGACTTTAAAGGAATCCAAAAGTAATCAGATTACATTAATAATGTGATGCTTGGATTACATTACTGAATACTTTTTTTATGAAGTAATTTGTAACTGCAATGGAATACATTTTAAAACTAACCCTCCCAACCCATCGGTTTATTATGGCTCTTGCAGAGCTTCACGTACAAAACTCGCTCAAGCTTAGTCAGACCCCAAAACAATTATGCTTTTGTAACAGACTGTAAAAAATTTAAATTAAGCCTAATGCATAAATACGGACAGCACCATCTGTCTACTGCGTGATATCATTTAGCTTGTGAAACAGGAACTGCCCAAAGCAAAGATCAGTGTTTGGAATAACGCCGTTTAAAAGAACAACGTTAGGTAACGACGTTATTTTTTCAGTAACGGGGTTATCTAACAAATTACTTTTCCCGTTGTTACAACGCCGTTAACATTACTGGACGTTAAATGCGGTGCGTTACTATGCATTGATTGAATAAACTGTGTAATCCGAACGCACCCCTGGCTCGCACAGCTAGTGAGGAGGTGGGTTAATAACGAGGTAAGCGATTATGATTGGCTAAGGCAGAGTCATGTGTTTCATGGTAGCCAATCAGAGCCAGTGTTTTTACACACATGCCAGCACACGCGCCACACCCACCAGCTAAACAGAGATTCGATGAAGCAGCAGAGATGGCGAGTCAGGAGCAATCCGATGAAAAGTTGGCATTTTCAAGGTGGAGATACTGTATAAGCACTACTTCAAATTATTTTATTTATTTATTTATTTATTTATTTCGATCTCAATTAGCTGCACATGAGCAGCTACTCTTCCTGGAGTCGATACAATCCAACATGCCGCTTACAAAACTTTTACACCAATATTCAATGCATTACATTTAGCAAAACAGAACACTAATGCAATTAAAAACACCACACCCCTACTCACACATACCTACATACAAATCCAAACACACACTCATATACACCAGACCTAGTTTAGTCATAATTCTGAAATATGAAATAATCTTATATTACAATAATACAATTTCATGATCATGATACTGTAAACAAGAATTTATAGTGCAATACCAATTTCCCATTTGCAATACATTTTAATTTATGATCAAATGCCTTTTTAAAAGGAATTTAAATGTTTACTGTGTGCAGTAACAATGTCTCTAGGCAAAGTGTTCCAACTGGACATGGCTCTATACAACATAGTCCTCTTACCATAATTTGTTTTTACTTTGGGTAGTATAAACCTACCCTCTGTAGCATGTCTAGTGGCATAATGGTGCTCATCAGAACTAAAGCATAGCCTATGATAAAGTACTTTTGGTAATTTAATTAAAATAATGTTCCTAGTTAAATTTAGCAAGGAAACTATAAATCTTTCTTTTACCTTTAGCCAGGACAGTGTGTTATGCATCCAGTTCACATTAGTTCTGAATGGACACTGAAGTACACATCGTGCTGCTCTATTTTGGACCATTTGTAAATATATTATATGCGTCACAGCAGCACATGACCAAACCTCTGAGCAATAATCCAACTGTGACAAAACAAGTGATTTCATAACATCAGCCCTCATGTTAAAAGGCAGCATGTGAGAACACCTTCTCACCATAAAAAGACCATTGCACATCCTGCGCACAACTATACTGATATGCTTAGACCATGATAAGTGGTTGTCGACTTCGATACCCAGAAGCCTCGTCTGTAGTACTTGCTCAACATACATATCTTTAATTACTAAATTCAATTTGGGTTCACTCAACAACATGTGTCTGGTACCAAAAACAATACTTTTTGTCTTGCCAAATTTAAGACTAACTTTTTAGTAAGTTTTGCAACCCACTCGACTACAGAATTTATTTCTTCCAGTAACACAATTTCAAGGTCTTCAATTGTTTCTTGAGATAAATAGATAGTCGAGTCATCAGCGTACATAACTATTTTTACTTTCTTTAAGACTAATGGCAAGTCATTTGTATATATAGAAAACAGGAGTGGTCCTAGGCAACTTCCCTGTGGTACACCACAGTCAACTGCTCTTTCATGTGAAAAACTTCCATTGAAAAAAACAGTTTGCCTTCTATTTCCTAAATAACTCTGAAACCAAATTATTGCTGCTGAGCTTCATTGAGGTCAAAGGCAAGAACTAGGGGTGGAACGGTACATGTATTCGTACTGAACCGAAACTGTACGGGCGTCACGGTTCAGTGCATACATTACATGAGTATACACGGTATAAAAATAAATAAAACTCGCGTGCAAATTAATTAATGTAATGCGGAACTACTGTTAGATACGCGGGTTCTTTAGGGACATCTAATCTGTAGCCTTGGCTCTGGAGCTGGCTGCGATGTAAAGATTGGAATGCTGGAACGTGTTGTGTGTGTGTGTGTGTGAGAGAGAGAGAGATAGAGAGGCGCAGGCGCGATCGAAAAGTCGCAAAGTGTTTACATTTGTGTGCGTGCGTGTGTGTGTGTGTGAGAGAGGCGCGGACGCGATCGAACAGTGGAAACATAAAAACATTCCGTAATTTTGTTTATACAGGACATTCAAACTGCAAAGTGTTTCCAAAATCTTTGACATATAGCAACTTTTTTGTTTTAACAGTAACGCAAATAGTTACTTTCCCTGGTAACGAGTTACTCTTATTATAGAGTAATTCAGTTACTAACTCAGTTACTGAGTGCAGTAAAAAGTCACGCCTGATCCTTGTCCTCTCATTTCTGTCAATAGTGGGAAGAGGATCAGGCGTGACTTTTTACTGCGCCGAGTCGAAGTACTTACAAAAGTGCTATTACGCCATACATTATAGTTATCCTTTTTAACCCGCTTAGAAAAGCGCCACGTTTTATTTTGTGTCACCATACTTGGTCCTATAACTACTCGTGTAACTGTTTTTAAATAGGGAAAACGTTGATGTGTTTGGTCACTTTTAAATTCATTGCTGTTAGATGACCATTAAATATATTGGGCTAAGCTAACTTAGCTAAGTGCTATCAAAGTGCCGGCGCGCGCCAGAGCGATTAAGTGCACGCACTGAAATGAGAGAGGTATGTATCAACTCGTCTTAATTAAGGGAATAACATAGTTTAATATGAAAAAAACGGTAGAGTATCCCTTTAATGGATGACAGTGACAAGGCAATCTTTATTTGAACTAATCATGTCATTTATTTAAATGAATTATGTAGAGTGTGAAATAAAACCGGCGTCTCTAACCACAATTACTATATAAAGACACATTACATTTATTGAAATGCATTAAATTAAATGAAAACAAAAAAATCAAACAGTTGGAAATTTCGATAGGGGATTGTTTTACTCATCATTATACTAATTGATGTTAAACTCCACATTTCCATTTATTGTGCAGTTAGACATGGAAAAGGGTAGGGTTATTTCAGGTTTAGGCTTGGAGGTGAAATTATGTTTCGCTTTGCCTGTTGAGGTTCTAGATGTGAAGAGTTTGGTTCCAAAACGCAATAAATCCATTTTGATTAATTTGAGTAAAACTGTGATTTCTTTACCAAGAAAATGGCAAGATGAAAACCACTATTTTCTATTTCAAACTTTCACATAGCATCTTTAAGTTATAAATACATAAAAAATTAAAATCCTGATTTTAATTTTCAAAGATTTATTATAAAAAATAAAAAAAAATTCCCCCAAAAAAGCAATAAATCCATGAAACTTTTTTTTTTTTTTCAAAATGTAATTCATTGAATCATTGAAAAAAAGTATTAACAAAAACATTAATGGCATTAATAAAAACTCATACTTTGTCATGTTAGGAACACTGTAAAGAAGAAAGATTCACATCAATTTTATATCTTTTTAAAGATTTTATTCAACCCATAGCCCTGTTGAGCAAGGTCACCATGAGCTATTGATAGGTAAAGGAATAGCTATAAATAGCTCACAGTGACCTTGCTCAACAGGGCTATGGGTTGAATAATGCCTGAGTTTTGCTTCCAGATGTAAACTATAAATAAAAATCACATTCATTTTTAACACACTGTCCTATGCATACTATAAATCCATAACATTAATATAATATCTGTGTAGAACTGAAATAGAATAAAATAATAGAACTGTAAAGAAGATTAAAAACTGATTTGCACATAACAATTGAAATTACATTCATATTTAATTAATATATATAATTATAATAATTATATTGCATTAATATAACAATTGTGGCGAGCAGGACGAGGCTGAGGGCCGTGAGAGAACGGCGCGAGGCCGGTGGCGTGATTGATGATGAGCGACACCAGTGTGACACACTGGTCTCGTATCTCTCACGGAGGAGCGGAAGCATAAAGGATGAGCGACGACGGTGCAGGACGAAAGAGGACAGACCTGTGTTTGTGTTTGTTTGTGTATCAGTGAATGGTCACTCTCAAAAGGCTGACACAATGGGCAGCTACTCTTCATGACTGTCACAGTCAACATCGTTCGTCTGTGACTGAGTGAGTGCATTATCATAGAAGGCACGCACATTGGCACTCACACCAATTTCAGAGAGCAAGTTCAGCACATCCTTCCTTTTTTCTTCTTTCACTGTGCTTTCATTGGGAAGCTGATTTGGCTTGAAGTTTGCCCACTTCTTTCCTCTCTTCAGTAATGAGTGATAGCAGTATTCACTGCTATACACAGCCTTAAATCCCAGTTTGTCATTCCTCAATTCCAGCATTCTTGCATCACTTAGCTTAAATGACCTCTGTGCCTTTACAAAAACTTGTGTTTCCACCTTGAAATCATAAGCCTTCCGGTGTTGCCCGTAGATGTGAACATTTCCATGGTTGCGCAAAATTTCGTAATATTCCTCCGGCATAAGAATGGTATCCTTCTTTCGAACCTGTTGCTCAATCCTTCCAAATACACGGTCCACAGGAAGAAAACTGTGCCCCCTTATAGGGAACACATACTCCACACTAATCATAGGAAATGCCTCCTTCATCCAGGCAAACAGCATGGACAGAAGATTTATATTTTTGTTTTGACCGAAACAAGAATCACTGAACAATCGCAGCCTTTGAGCGCGGTGAACATCACCACTCAACTGTTGACGTAAACAGTGGTCCAGAGCTGAAGCAGTCATGTTACTACCTTTTCTATTCTCGTGCTCCATCCATGTGTACAGATGAACATCGTCCACTGTTTGTTTACTGCCCTTCCCATGGTGAATAACAACACCAAAGACATACATGTGCAGCTGTCTGGAATAGTATGCCTGACCAATGGGGGTTCTAGGGAGTATTAAATTCTGCATCATGTCAAAGCAAAGAGTCACTGCATCATGATCTACCTTCCCCAGCAAATCATAGAACGCCCGTGCTCGTCTCCTGTGTAAATTGTAGGATGTGGACTCACTGCGTTTCTCTTCTTCAGTTAAGCTGGGGTCCTTAACTCTCAGTTGAAACTTGGCACATGAAGAACAGGCATCTGTGGCAGGATGCCCAAATCCAAGGTTGAAGTGCTGTCGAAAAACAGTGTAATACAGGGAGTAGATGACTAAATCATGATTTTGCTGGTCGAATAGCTTGTGCATTCTCATCACGCTGAGGTCACTGGGTAGGTATTTCCGGCCAGGTGCTCCCCTTCTTCCATAATGGCTAGCCCTACACGTAAATGTTTGGATGTGATCCATCACAAGCTGCTTCTTGGCCTCATTTTCAGCCACCTTACGAGCACCACCCCTGCGTTCTGGTCTGGCTGTAGCGTTGAGTGCATAATACTTTGCCACTCGAGACACACGTTCCTTGCCGATACCTACAATAAAAAAATAAAAAAATACATTTATTTGTTTATGCATGTATGTATGTATTTATTTATTTAACTTGTAGTAGGGCTATTTATCAGATGCTTTTTGACCAACCAGGACATTTTTGCCCAAGTGGCAAGCAAACAAACAACGCTTTTAAAACATTAAAGATTCAATAGAAAAGTGTATCATCATGCAGGGCTGATGGCCAGCATAGGCGCTACATTTTCACAATATAATGTTACTAAGATGACAACTAAGAGCAGGATGGGATAGTAGGCTATGTTTCTATTTATAGTTTTCAGTGAGGGGCACGTGAGGGAACACCCCCTTTCGCTGATCCTCAAAAGTAATAATAAGCCAGAGGCTCCGTGCCAGTTCACGGCACAATCATAATTGTGATTTGATTTAATATTGACTCATTTGGATAAATATAAGGTAGGCTACACAAGATAGGCATTTATTTTTCTCAAATAAAAAACAACTCACCTAATGATGTAAACATACAGAGAGCCCTATCAGCTGGCAGTATTATTTAAGGTTAAAAATAACTCAAATTAAGTAACTTATGCGTATAATGCGTTTTTTTTTTATTATAATAACTTTATTTAATGATATGAGTAAAAATATAATAAATATGTAATATAGTAGGCTACACATATTTAGCTCTTTTTTTCTAGCCAACTAATGTGCTATAGCCTATGTTCATTAAATGGCTTTCCTGAGGTAAATATGTGAATAATTTTCTCCAGCTGTTTTATTGACCCCTTTGATTGATTGATTGGTCGATATTAAGTATGAGGAATATACATTTCGGTAAGTTGTACTGTATCTTTCAACTGTGTTCATTCGTGTTTATTTATTAGCAGAGATGATCGTTCACGTGCCGCTAGGGATCTGTCGCGTCACATTTACAAGCGCCAAAACGGTATTTATTGTTTGAATTTCGTAATAAAAGTGACAGAATCTGAGAGCTGAGATTTTTTTATATCATAAGTAACCTGCTCTGATTTTTCTGTGCTGGATGTGTGGCGTGAGAGCGTGTGAAAAGTGTTAATTGCGTGTGTCTCACGGTGAATGCGTGAGAGTTGGCAGCTATGCAGTCCTCTATGAATAGTATAATTAATAAATCAAAAATAACCTTACCCAATACGCTGCAAAAGGTGGTCTTGCAGACAGGCATCTTTGTCGGATGATCTTCAGTCAGCAAATGGTATTCGTTTGTGACCTCCCTATTCTTCTGTATCTCGCTGTTGTCAACCTTGGGACGTCGCCGCTGAACTTTTTTGACGGCGATAAGCTGTAAAATGGCTTGGTCCTGCTCGTTTTTCGTTGTCTTCGAGTAAAATAATTGAAAATTTTTCAAGAGATCCCCTGGGGTCAATGTGTCAGCGTGACAGAAATGTGATGTTGTCGCCGTGTGTTTACAGGCAATAGCCGGCATTTTTCCTCCTCCCGAGTGCCTCATCTTTTTAATCTTCTCGCGTAGATGATTCGATTTAGATGGCTTACGTTTCTTCCCCACCACAGAAACCACCACAGGTTCATCAATGCCGTCAAAATTATTCATTTTTGTTTTTGTTTCTTAAACACAAAATACTTATATATAAGAAAAACTAGAATGCCGGATGTATTTAAAGCGCCGCCTTTACTGTTTACAGTGCGTGGAATGGTGCGCTGTGATTGGTTGAGCGGATGTATTGCGTTCTGCAGATAAAGTAGACTGGCGTTTGACGCGGTTTGGAAACAAAGGGAGTAAACATGACAGAATAACACGCCGGATATAGCATTTTACGTAAAATTAAATATTGATTTATCAATATCGACCAGATACAATACTGATTTTTGCAGAAACTCATTTTTTTTTAAAATGGCGTTTATTGCGTTTTGGAACCAAACTCTTCATGTCAGTATGTCACTCCATGCCCCCCTCTCTGACAAAGATGGGGCCCAATATGACCGCAAACTCGCCTCGCATCGGTGGCCTGTCACTGACATGATCTGGCGACTTTCTAGGCCTGCATCAGAGAGTCGTCCAACCGCAGTGCTCCGCAAACTATGGTTTGTGTACATTTGTGAGATACCTGAACAACAATAATTTAAAGTATACAATTTAGATTTGGAAAATAATATAAACACAGTTTAAATTCATAGGCAAAAACGAAATATCTATACCAACCTCTTCACAAATATTTTTTAGCATATTGCCAAGGTAGTTGAGCCCCATCGGCTCCCTGGTGAACCACACTTCGGTGCTCTCGAGTTTGCACAGAGCGATGCGTCTCGGATGCAAATAGAACGCTCCGGCATTTTCTGGACACTTTGACAGATATTTTTTAAAGCTGTCCACGGGACAAAGTGGGTCGCCGGGGCTCGCAAACATAAATCCTCGTAAATTTTCCCTATCCGATGCAGTGTGATCCTTGTGGTTTTTTGTCTCTGGGTTATGCGCCAGGGTCAGGTACTCTTTCCCATTCTCGTCTTGCCGGAGAACGAAAGACTCTTTTGATAGGTTACGGTTTCCTTCTCTTCCCCTCCGTGCAAAACACAGCTGTATGTCAAACCAAACTTTTCTTACAAGTCCTGTGGGTGTGAAAGGGGAGAGTGCAGGTGCATTTCTAATTTTCTCCAAGTCAGACTCAGTAATATGCGGATGATGAACGCTGGTGTCTTTTCCATTTTTCCTGTAGCGCTTTAAAACTGATTTAAAGACGGCATTGCTTGACTTGAAGTCTTTATCACTTATGATGTTGTATTTTGTAATGTGACGGTTTATACCTGCTCTGAGACACATCAAACTTGCAACACTGTATTCGCGTCCAGCGGTAGACTGAACAGAGGCATAAAACTCCCGCAATGTCTCATTTAAAAGAGAAGCAGAGTAGGTCTCGAAATCACAATTGATCTGTCTTTGGCGCAAAAAGTCACTGAAAGTGTTAACTGCCCATTTAGTTGTCTTTTTCGTATTGACCTCATCTTTGTCGTCTTCGATCTTATCTAGCTCTGCCGGTGTTAATTCTTTGTGCTGCTTTTTGTCATTCAACGTCTTCTCCAAGTCTTCTATTTCGTCTTGTGCCTGGGCCCATTTCTCAGAGTTGCCATATTCACCATACAAATTAAACGATATGCAAAAATCATCCATTTACCCTACCTAAATAAACGTTTTCATATGTGTCTCTCACTCTGTTTGCAAGTGTAACTGTGTTACTATGGTTACCAATGTTTATAGTAGCGGATTAATTTCGAACTGTAATCAAACTGACTGGAACTACCTGTGCATTAAACGGTTTTACTGCACACCTTCCAGCCAATCAGAATCGAGTATTTAAACAGCCCATGGTATAAGTCCTAAAAATAAATGGTACTTTCTAAATATATATCACAACATCGTCCTGTGACGCTAAAACCTTGAAATGGAGACATTCTCTCATCTCTAACTCATGAAGACAAACATCCCTTCAAACCACACAATCATGAGATTAAACAACAATAGCAAGGAAACAGCAAGAGCAAGGAAATAAGTTAAAAAAGAAAGAACTATAAAAACAAAATAAAAAAATTATAATACAATAATTAAATAACAAAGATTTGTCAATTATGTAAATCCAATAATATTAATAAATGACAAATCAAATGACTACTACATAAATAAATAATGATTATAAATGATCATGCAATCAAGTATAAAATAAAATAAAATAAAACAACACTAATGTCTGCTTGCTAAAGTAAAGTAAAACACAGGTTGTTATCGGTTGTATAAGGTTGTAACCCTTAGATCCTTCATTCCTCCTCTTAATCATATGAAAACACTGAATTACATAGACTGATTAAATGCAAGCAATGATCATGATCAAAACATACTCTGAAAAGCTTGTGTGATGAAGTCGTACTCTTTCTACATGCTCTTCAACAGAACAGCTCTTCTCTGTCGAACCGCATACCAGCGTCAGTTGAGAGTGTGTGTCTGACGTTGGATGAAAGCCTTACGACAATCGAGTGTGTCACAAAACAAACCAATGTACAATAGTCTGATGAGAAACACTCCTGAAACTGTAACTAATAAAGGTGCTTTCAAATGATTCACAGTGGCCCCAATATTGATCCGAACCATGCGTCCCACTCAGTAGAGGGAAAGACATGATCCGTATTGTTGTGCACTGCTCTTCCAGTGTTGTCTGGGATATATGAACATTAACAGTTGCATGTTCCTCCCTGGGAGGCTAACAGAATATCAAGAGCCATTCGATTTAGTAAAACAAGCTTCCTCATTACATGCACTTCTTCTGCAATGTCAGCAACAGAACTAAGTGAGTTTTGCTGTGTCCTCAAACACCAAAGGTGGCCTCATGTAGTGCCTGTACTCTATTCTGTAAATTTGATCATATTTTCAGTTTCAGAGATTCAATTCTCGATCTGTGTCATGATTAAAAGATGTTTCACATAATCCTCTCCTCTGACATTACTCACATTGCCTGTAATAGAAGCCAAATAACATCCTTAAAATCCCTTACAGAGGAATAGATAAGTGTTGTTACCACAAACAAAGTGTGTGTCATTAGAACAACGAGTGTTTCGATTTCTCATTGTTAGAAGAGTTTTGTCACATCTGGAAAATTCACACATCTGGCCTAGACTTGCTCATTACATTCTTCCCTTCAAGGCACCAGGAAGAATTCACTTATTCCCTCCAGATTTCACATTAAGACAAACTGATATCTATAATCAGGACTGTTGTATGCAGTCAAATGCCATGAACTATAATGTTAATGAGAATAATTTCAGTAGTGACATACACTGCTCGTGAACAGCAGTTTGTTGTGCCAGGAATAATCAGCCACATTATAGACACATCTGTAAGTATTTGATTTTGTCAGTGGTTCAAAATTGCATTTAGCACAAGTTTCACCCTGTAATTTCCAAAAGTCATTGTGAAAATCTATTTATTTACCTCCTCATATTCTCTGTTTTTAAAAAATTATGAACAGAACCGGCGACAAAGGGCAGCCCTGCCGGAGTCCAACACGCACCGGGAACAAGTCTGACTTACTGCTGGCAATACGAACCAAGCTCCTGCTCCGGTCGTACAGGGACCGGATAGCCCTTAGCAAAGGGCCCCGGACCCCATACTCCCAGAGCACCCTCCACAAGATGCCACGAGGGACACAGTCGAATGCCTTCTCCAAATTGGTTGGGCAAACTCCCATGAGCCCTCCAGCACCCTGTAGAGGGTATAGAGCTGGTCCAGTGTTCCACGACCGGGACGAAAACCACACTGTTCCTCCTGAATCCGAGGTTCTACTATCGGCCGGATTCTCCTCTCCAGTACCCTGGCATAGACTTTCCCAGGGAGGCTGAGAAGTGTGATCCCCCTATAGTTGGAGCACACCCTCCGGTCCCCCTTCTTGAAAAGAGGGACCACCACCCCGGTCTGCCAATCCAAAGGCACTGTCCCCGACCGCCACGCGATGCTGCAGAGGCGTGTCAGCCAAGACAGCCCCACAACATCCAGAGACTTGAGGTACTCAGGGCGGATCTCATCCACCCCCGGTGCCTTGCCACCGAGGAGTTTCTTGACTACCTCGGTGACTTCAGCTTGGGTGATGGACGGGTCCAATTTTTATGGACAGAATTTCTAGGCGCAGCCAGGGGCCGGAGGGGGTCAGGTTTGGGGACCACACGATTTCATCTCTGCTCTTTGCGGATGATGTGGTCGTGTTGGCCTCATCAAACCAGGACCTCCAGCATGCACTGGGACGGTTTGCAGCCGAGTGTGAAGCGGCTGGGATGAGAATCAGCACCTCCAAATCCGAGGCCATGGTCCTCAGTCGGAAAAGGGTGGCTTGCCCGCTTCAGGTTGGTGGAGAGTTCCTGCCTCAAGTGGAGGAGTTCAAGTATCTTGGGGTCTTGTTCACGAGTGAGGGAAGGATGGAACGGGAGATTGACAGACGGATCGGTGCAGCTTCTGCAGTAATGCGGTCGCTGTACCGGTCTGTCGTGGTGAAGAAGGAGCTGAGCCGCAAGGCGAAGCTCTCGATTTACCGGTCAATCTACGTTCCTACTCTCACCTATGGTCATGAGCTTTGGGTCATGACCGAAAGGACAAGATCCCGGATACAAGCGGCCGAAATGAGCTTTCTCCGCAGGGTGGCTGGATGCTCCCTTAGAGATAGGGTGAGAAGCTCGGTCACTCGGGAGGAGCTCAGAGTAGAGCCGCTGCTCCTCCACATTGAGAGGGGTCAGTTGAGGTGGCTCGGGCATCTTTTCCAGATGCCTCCTGGACGCCTTCCTGGGAAGGTGTTCCGGGCATGTCCCACCGGGAGGAGACCCCGGGGAAGACCTAGGACACGCTGGAGAGACTATGTCTCCCGGCTGGCCTGGGAACGCCTCGGTGTCCCCCCGGAAGAGCTGGAGGAAGTGTCGAGGGAGAGGGAAGTCTGGGCATCCCTGCTTAGACTGCTGCCCCCGCGACCCGGCCCCGGATAAGCGGTAGAAGATGGATGGATGGATGGATTCTCTGTTTTTAATTTTTCCCTCTTACACTTTTGCCATTTGTTGTCTCAACATTAAGGCAGTCTATGCTCTAGTACTGTTACTCTAAACGAGTTATCTGACAGGTTTATCATTTTGATACTAGAATTAGTTGATTTCTTTGATCGAAGAAAGCGATACAATTTCAGCACAAAAATATAGCGCAATAAAAAAAAAGATTGATCATTAAAAGATTGTGATCTTGATTCAAACACCCATCCAATATTACTCCTAAATTCGCGATTCGGCTCTGTAGATTAAACATTTGAGAAGTATGATCACAGCTAACATTCAGATCTGCGTTCTGAGCCAGAAAGAGCAGTTTATGTGTGAAACACAAAGTCTTTTCAACCACACAGTATCATATTTTTGGCTTTGTGGTCAACCTTCTTAGGAAAAAAGGGGGCGGGGCTGTGTAAGTTCTTACAGCTTCACAAACGGTCTCTTCAACAACATTGTTATTTGGGTTACAAATATTCATATTGTCACAGAGGTACTGGGATAAATGTTTATAGTTTGGATATAAACACTGAAGTGATCAAAATAGAGTAAATCACATTTTGAAAATAACATGATCCTTCATATAACTATTGTATCAATTACAACCTACTCCACCAGGTGGTGACAAGCGACTGTTAAAAATGTGTTTAGACTAAAATAAACAGTAACACTTTATTTCGATAGACCACTTTAGATATTCTACCAACTATAATAGCAGCAACTAACATTTTATAGACATAGAATCAGCAGTTCGAATTATTTCAGAGAATTCTTATATTAGAACTACATGTTTAGGTAGCAACGTGTTTAAAAATCGGTTTCATATTTTTTATTGTCTAAAAAAATGTCTATGGTAACATCCTCAAAACAGAGAGTTTTATAAAATGATAAACTTCACATTGTAACTGTTGTTAAGAAAAGGATGAAAAATATTATTATATATATCCTGAATACATTATTATCCAAATTATTTTTAGAATGCACGTTGGATTCCCTTTCCCTTAAAACTAGATTCACCTTTAAAGTGTTTAATAGTACTAGATTTTCAAAGCACTAAACTGAGGTAGCTCTGCATGAACATGCGGATTTATAAATGAACCAGTAGCGGCTTGTCAATAGAGGGCGCTGGGGCGCCGCCCCCATCAAAATTCCATAAATATACATGTATATAAAAATTATATAAAAATAAAAAATAAAATAGTTTACTCATACAATGTGCCGGCTGGTAGTAATAAAAACTGTCTTTAATCGGTTAACTATTTTCTTTATTATGATTTTCAATAAGTTTCATGCGAGAGGGACGCCGGACAAATGGATGTCTATCTGAGTCCTTAAATCTTCGGGCAGCATGTGACCTGAAGCTGGTCTCTAATTGGTTTCTTAAAGATTCTCCTCCGGACGCAGGTCGTTGCGTCCCTGGCCAATCAGAATGGGATACATGTTATTTTATCCAATCTGATTGGTTCTCGTCACCTGCCATTCAACTCAACGCTCTTTGTCACTACTGCGAGTGCGCGGGCGACACCGTCACTCCGATTGCGCCAAATGCTGGCTAGGCTTTGTAGAGATAAGGGCGGCAGTTAAACTAAATTCGGTTATTGATTTACAAAAAACCCCTTGCACAAGGCGTTCACTGGAAGAAAAAAAAAGAATAAAGGATCTCGGACCGGACCAACCCGATTTACAGATCCAGCAGCAGGCCAGTGACAGAGGACGAAGCTACACCCGGAGCTTCACCCGCGCTTGTTATGAGAAACGGAGGTGGCTGGCTGGATGTGATGTTAGCAATGCCCTTTTTTGCTTTCCCTGTCTTTTATTTCAAAGTGTCGGCACTGAAGTTTTGTGGACAACAACGTGGGTAAGAGACCTCAAACATCTAACTGAAAAATGCAAACGTCATGACAGTAGCCGCAGCCATCTTGATAACTGCATGAAACTAACGTTTTTGGGCAGAGTTAGCATTGCTGAACAACTAGATGAAGGCTACAGGATTGGCATTAGAAGGCACAACGAAGAGGTGACAAAAAATCGACACATACTGTCCAGGATAATAGACAGTAAATTTTGTGTGAAATTTTGTGGAGCCTTTGAGTTGGCTTTACGTGGCCATGATGAGAGAGAGCTCAGATAACCCCGGGATATTTCGCGGGTTGGTGGATTTTGTTGCCTCTCTTGATGGAGTATTGAAAGAGCACCTTGACAGTGCTACTGTATTTAAGGGAACGTCGAAAACTATACAGAACGAGCTACTGGACTGTATGTTGTCTGTTACAAGAGAAGAAATAATCAAAGAAGTCCAGACAAGTGATTTTTCATCAATCCAGGCAAATGAAACGACAGATATTGCCACACAGTCCCAACTTGTGCTTGTTCTCCGCTACATCGACGACAAAAATAACGTGCAGGAAAGATTTTTTGAGTTCATCCCTCTGCAGTCTGCTACAGCGGAGTCCATTGCTACTGCACTAAAAGAGCGTCTTGCTTCTATTCTTCCTGAGGATTAGAAAAGTAAGCTCATCTGCCAGGCATATGATGGGGCCAGCGTGATGAGGGGTGCCACTACATCCACTGCTACGCACATCAGCTTAACCTGATAATGCAACAGGCCACCTCTCACATATCAAAGGCGAGAATCTTTTTTTTCTAACATTGGTGGATTTGCCAGCTTTTTTTCTAAGTCACCCAAGCGGACATGTTTCCTGGATAAAGTGGTTGCCCATAGACTGCCAAGATCCAGCAACGTCAGATGGAACTTTCATAGCCGTGCCATCAATACTGTTTTTGAGCACAGAGAGGATCTCATTCGCTGTTTTGAGAGCATACAAGACTCAGGTGACTTTGACCCCAATACTGTCAGAGAAGCAGGAGCCCTGGCCATGCTACTGGAGGATCAGGATTTTAAGTTCTTCCTGGAACTTTATCACCACATCATGCCACATGTAGACTTCCTCTATGCCAAGCTCCAGAAGAAGAACATTGATTCGGTCCATATCAAAGTGAGCATCCAACAGTTCCAACAGGAAATACAAAAGATCAGGTAACTGTATTCCTGTAATATGATAATATGATATGATCTCTTTTGCCAATATTATAATAAGTTATCTTTGTCCTTTGCAGAAACTCTCTCCATTCCATTGGTGAGCAAAGCAGTGGTCCTCGGCCAACAAAGAGGCGCCGGGCGCTCAGTCCAGAAGACCGTGAAAGGATTGCAGCAGAGGTGAGTTTGTTATAGAAATCATTCAAAATACCTTTTTACATTATTGTTGTGCTGCAGAGATGTCCTGCCCACATATCATATTCTACAGACAAACATTTTTGGTATAAATCCGTACAAAAATCATAATTTTAAAGGGATACTCCACTTTAAAATGGAAATTCTGTCATCATATACTCACCCTCATGTTGTTTCAAACTTGTATGAATTTCTTTCTTCTGTTGAAAAGAAAGGAAGATATTTAGAAGAATGTCAGTAACCAGGCAGTTTTTGGGTCCCATTGACTTCCATAGTAAGAAAAAAAAAAATACTATGGAAGTCAATGAGACCAGAAACTGTCTGGTTACTGACATTCTTCTAAATATCTTCCTTTCTTTTCAACAGAAGAAAGAAATTCATAAAGGATTGAAACAACATGAGGGTGAGTATATGATGACAGAATTTTCATTTTAAAGTGGAGTATCCATTTAATATTATTCAACAGCATCCCAAAAATAATAAATTGGCAACATAAAAATAAATGATCAAATGAAATATGAAGCCACCAAAAACTACTGTCTTGTATGGGACAACTCAAATGGTTCTATTTTTCTTCTGGAAGTAATTGACAAGTGGCCTATTCCAGGCCTTACATTTACTTATATTTTTTAGCGCAATTTTCCACTGGACAAAATTGCGATTGTTAACTCATGATTTCTGTTCTGTCTGTGCGCACCAATCTTGCACTTCTATCTACTCCTCAACCAGACCACCTAGAGACTTCGGGTTTTCGGCATTATGTTAAGGAAGGTCTAATCTCGGGAACGCACAAAAAAAATCCAGGAAAAGATTTACTATCTCTTAGTGTTGTGATCCCATGAGGTCAGAAAATTGCGCTAAAACACTCAACGAGTTTTTATTACTTGTTTATAATTGTCTCTACAGGTCTGTGACACCATCCTGGGACACACTAGGGAGCATTTCTCCTTCACAGGCCACCTTGTCTGTGCCACCTTGTTGCAGGGGGACAGGTTTGATGAATACAAGGATACCTTTCCTGAAGATGTATTGAGCAGCACCATGAAAGCGTACCCGATGCTCAGTGGAAGCAAGCTGAAGACAGAGCTCAGTCTCATCTACAGCAAGGAAGAGTTCAAAGCCTGCCGTGGTGCTGTGGACCTATTCCAGCTATTTATGGAGAATAACCTTGAAGAAGTCTTTTCCGAAACTGTGACTCTCCTAAAAGTTCTCATTACCACACCCATGACCACGGCTGAAGCTGAGAGGTGCTTTTCAACCTTGAAAAGAATCAAAACTTTTCTCAGAAACACAATGACCCAGGAGAGGCTGAATGCACTGGCATTGCTGTCCATGGAAAAGAGACTTGTCACTGAGATGACTGACTTTAATCAGAGAGTCATTGAGAAATTTGCTGGCCAGAAAGAAAGGAGAGCAAAATTTATGTTCAAGTAGTCAACATGCTTTTTGGTACTGCTTTGTATTTATTTGAGTTTAACCCTCTGGTTATCAATGTAAATGTAAATTTTAAATGTAAATATACAAAATTCATCATCAAAATCAGAATTATCATACACACACACACAGACAGACAGAGTAATACATGTGTGAGACTATGAAAACTGCTCTCTAATACTTTGTCACATAAAATAGTCCAAAATGCGGAACCACCTCAAAAATAAATTTGGTGACACTGACACATTGATAATGTGAACACACACACACACATACACAGAGAGAGAAAGAGACAGAAGTTTCTGCTTTATTTGCTTATTTGTTATGCTGTTCACTTCATTGCATTTTGTTGTTCATGTCATGTATTTGTACTCAATATATAATAACTGTACATATCTGTTCTGTTACAGTTAGTAACGGAAGTGTAGAATTGTACATTTGTACAATTATATGAAAAGAAGATTGAAATAAATGATAAACTCTAAAAATTCTACTTTTATCTTTTTCAGGTTTGATTCTGTGATTTCATAATATTTAGATATGAATCCAACTGGAAAAACTTGTGAAAAGATAACTTTTAGTTAGTCAAATAGCATATAGTGGAGCTCTATAGCCATCTAGTAGCTAAAATTATCATTTTTTACTTTTAAAACTACATTTTACAAAACATGGGCAAAAATTTGACACTAAACCATGTAAAATTATCCATATTATCCCCATGAATGAAAGTTAGAAATATGGGTCTTTTATAAAGTGAATTTTACGTAAAATGCAGTTTTTTGTAAAAAGCCTATTTAAATAAATATTTATTTATTTAAAGAAATTTAAAATATATCATAAATCTTCCCAAAACTGCAGAAATGTTGAGTAAAAACATTAATAAATAGTGTAAAATTACATTTGTAAAAAAAAAAAAAACTATTATTCTGTTACAAAATTAAATGTTATTGTCTGGGGTCCCTGGGACAAAGATAACTAGTAACCCCACCACCCACCCACACACACACACACACACACACACACACACACACACACACACACACACACACACACAAAAAGCGTGTGAAGAGGACTTTTATTTTGGTCTGTTGGTATGACGTCATAAGGCTGCGCTGCATCTGTTGTGATTCGGCTGAAGAAGAAAGGTTTGTGTGCAAACTATTCACGCAATTTCATAGTTTTAACAAGAACGGTTAAATGAATGTTTGATTGTTGAATGTAACAATTTAAAGCTTTATCTAACATAATGATAACTTTTACTAATCAGCTTCTAATGCTAGTTTAGAGTGTTTTTAGTCTAATCAGATCATTAAGTTCATTAACTCTCTCTCTCTGACTGACTCTTACCAGTGAACTGAACTACTGAACTAGATCTGATTGACACACACTCAGGGATTTAGTTTTGAGTGTTTTTCTTTCTGTTAATTATTCTCATCTTAAATAGGACAAACAGAAAAACTCCTGGTGAAGCGGCTGAGATCCATGTTACACTCTGTTATAAAGATGGCTTTTATAAAAGAGGAGAGTGAAGATATAAAGATGGCTTTTATAAAAGAGGAGAGTGAAGATATAAAGATGACGTTTATTAAAGAGGAGATTGAAGACTTCAAGATTGAAGAAACATTCAGTGTGAAACAAGAAGAAACTGAGGAACAAACAGGTCAGTTTCATTCTCAAAGCTGATCTCAGTCATTTGATCCTTATTGAAATGTCCAGCTCTACAGAAATGAGTGATATATTTTTGAAGAGTGTCCTAATTAAAGTTAAAGTAGTTTTATTTGAAATGGTGTGGGTTGCCTCATGTGGACAGACATGTTGAGATCACATGACTAGACAAATGTATTTTTCATAATTTTTTTTTAGATTAAATTATATTACTCATAAAAAATATATATAGGCTACTTAAAAAAACTGATTTGGGTCAATGACGTATAAGGATTTTCGACAGGCCAATTTTAAAATGCAAAAAAAAATAATAGCCTAGGCTACCTGTTGCAATTGTTCAAACATTGTTCAAACAACTTTAAGGAGAACTCGGCAACGCTAGCGAACTCTAGTCTCTTCTTCGCTGATTTTCTCTAGTCACTTCTTCGCTGATTTTCCCTTTTGTTGTCGCATGTTTTCCCCACGAGCTCCCCCTACAGCTGTGGGGCGTATATTTCACAACACAGTCATAAAAAACTCACTTGCGGCGGCCTCCTCCCCCTCTCTACCGCTGCTCATGTGCGTTTGTTATGATCGGAGAAAGCCAACTGTATCGTGTGGAGCTATGTCTACCGAGGTGGGTAATACATCATACATGCGTGTGTGTTTATGTCGAATTGCCGTAAAGCAATTTGTGTTTCGCGCTCGTTCTCGCGAGACTTCCAATTTCTGTCTTGCCGGGACGGTAGTCCCCAAGTTGCAAGGTTGGTTTTCCACCTGGGAACGCTGGGGGGAGCGGGGAAAGTCACCAATATCACCAGAACAGGTTGTTTAACCATCCAAATGATTTCTAGACAGTTTTATTAAGTTAAACAAGCTACCAAGTTCTCCTTTAAAGGGATACTCAACTTTAAAATGAAAATTCTGTCATCATATACTCACCCTCATGTTGTTTCAAACCTGTATGAATTTCTTTCTTCTGCTGAACAGAAAGGAAGATATTTAGAAGAATTCAGTAACCAGACAGTTTCTGGTCTCATTGACTTCCATAGTAGGAAAAAAATATAGGCCTACTATGTAAGTCAATGAGACTAGAAACTGTCTGGTTACTAGGGCTGTATTCTCCCAGTCGATTAGTCGATTATTTGGTCGATACGTTCTTGCTCGACCAAAATTCTGATTGATCGATTTTTTGCCGCGTTCATTTCATCAGTTTTTACCTATTTTTTACAGTCTATTTTTTTGCCGCGTTCATTTCATCAGGTGGAAAGCACTAATTGCTAATGGGGGTGTTTTCAGAGCACCCCTGTTTCACAGGTAACAGTCTGTCTTCAGAACACCCCCCTTGTTTTCACTTCTTTTGGATTAGCCCGACCCACTGGAGAAGAGAGATTGAAGAAAGTAGGCTACTAGAAGGTTTGCTGAATATTATTACTTGATCTGGTTTGTTTAATAAACATTCTTTTTTTATTATAGTGGACGTGCCTTTTGTGTTTAAGAGTAAAAGCTTTAAGTTAATAGTCTATTCGTGTGTCAGCCGCGAAGCTGAGCTCCTATGTTCAGCCTCGCTCTGTGCGAGCTCAGCTGCAGTGAAATGACATGTCTGTCAGTTATAATAATACATATGACAAAAACAATTGTCTAAATTATGTTGCATATTCCTCAAAAGTTCTTGTGATGATATCACTAGTTGACAACATAGTACTATTTTCAGAAATCATAGGCTATGATATTGCGCGCAGATGCACGTGATGCAACGCTGCAGAGCCGACAGACTCGTGTGTCAGACTCATTTCAGTGCAAAATAATTAGGTCAAAAACGATTTAATATACTGCAAACAGCCTACTAGTTTTTTATGTTTATTTATAATTCATTTAGGCGGACAACAAGGCTACCAAGTACTGCGCACAGTGCGCAGCTAACTTTTTTTTAGTCGATTTTTAGTCGAAAATTTCAGGACTTCAGTCGACCAAGATTTTCTTTGGTTGATTACAGCCCTACTGGTTACTGAATTCTTCTAAATATCTTCCTTTCTGTTCAGCAGAAGAAAGAAATTCATAAAGGACTGAGACAACATGAGGGTGAGTATATGATGACAGAATTTTCATTTTGAAGTGGAGTATCCCTTTAAAGGCACAATATGTCACTTTTTTTGCTTTAAAAATAGCAAAAATCACTATATGTTATATATTTTTTTTAGTTGTGTAATTACATTATCCCGACTGTTTCCAACAACTTTCAAACCAGGAGAAATTTGTAATTTAATTCGAAGACACGTCCCGTTTCTTTATTTCCGTTTTGTCACCGTCAATGGCGTCATATCCGCGTTTTCCCTGGTTTCCGCTCGTACTGCCATAGCAACCAAAGCCCTCTGATAGTAACCAAGGCGACAGACGTGGACAACTGTGTAGTTCGCAATGTCTATTTGCACGCTGTTGTTGTTTCGTTCAAACATTATGGACCATGGCAAGCAGACTTTGGATAAAAAAGGATTAACTAAAACGAGAACCAATATCAGCGTGGTGTTTTCGGGATGTCGAGAGCTCCCATAGACAGTATATAAATGAGAGCTCCACGTCCGAGACTTCGACCGCTCCTACATGTACTTTATTAAACAGGTGAGCACATTTACATAAAACTAATCAATGTTATATAGTTCAACAATGATAAAATGTTAGAATATGATCAGTATGTTATTCTAATGTTGATCTAGCTTACTGCTAGTCTCATACAGACAAACTAACACATAGAATAACATAAATTTCAACACATTCAAATGCAGTTTAGTGTGATAGTGTAATGTTAGACCAAGTGAAACAGCACTGCGTTACCTCACAAGTTTAATTTGTCTAATAAACTGACCTGTGAGTTGTAATTCTGCACTTGTGTGTAGTTCAGTAGAATGAAATGTCCATATTCCTTTTATATCCGCGGGACTCGCGTCGTGTGTGGAGCTGATAGCTGTCTCTTAGCAATCCCGAGTCGACCTGCTTCATATCACAGTCATGATAAAAGCATCGATGTATTTACTCACCCATAACCATTATTAGATCGGTCGGCTTGATGTTGACGACAAGATCCATAGTTCTTAGCAAATGTTGCGTCATCAAACTACACCTTTGTTATTGTAAGAGGTTAGCGACCCCTAGCGGCGAAAAAAATTACATACTGTACGTTTAAGGATGTTGTGTACACAAATTTATATAAAAATTTTAATAGTGATTTTAGTTTTTCTTCATCTAGATGAATTGGCCATAGCCTTAAAAAATCTTAAAATTAATTAATTTCCTTAACATGTTTAACAGTTTTTAGTTCTAAGTACTTAGTAATTAAAGTGTTTAGAAACAAAGTATTTGCATTTCTTTTGAGTTTTTGTAAATGATGATCTCATTTTTTTCCCTATAATTTTAGAGTTGCCTTCTTAAATGTAGTTAACAGACTTATTTTCCTGTAAATCACATAAAACTGATAAACATGTTTTAAAACTGATAAACATGTGTGTGTGATACACACACACACACACACACACACACACACACAATCCATGCTTGTTTCATTGAGTTATGGGCTGAAACGTCACATCAAAACAACATAGCATCACTGCTACTGCTACTTCATTGGTGCGCCTGTGCAACTTCATGTGTTAAAAGTCTATGAGGAATCTCTGTTTCCTTTTTTATTTTTTCTATATGTTTATTCAAATCAATGGTCAATTACCTTAATGTGGTGGGAACGGAGTAGCCTGACTGACAATTGTGAAACTGTGAGTTTAAAGCCCTGTTAACCAACTGGTGTTTTCTCTTCTTTTTGGGGGGGTTTGTATTAGGTTTTAGTTGTTTAAGATAAAACGAAACTGGAGAACTGTTTCACTTCCTGTAAAATGTAACACCCTTGATTCTCCAATAAAAAGATTTACACAAAAAAAAGAAGTCTATGAGGAATATCTTTAGATCCGAGTGATGGGTTATGGTGAGTATCTTAACAATCTCTTGAAAATAATGATGTGCAATTTTCCACAATTTATGCATGCTTCATTGAGTTATGAGTTAAAACGCGACATAAGTGCTACATCTATATTCAAGGCTCTGTGTGCGCCTGTGGGGGTTCGTGTGTAATAACTCCATTAGGAATATCTTTAGATCTGAGTGATGGATTATGCTGAGTTTGGGCTCTTTTTAATCGTGATAGTCTGCTGAAAATAATGATGTACAGTTTTCTACAATCTGTGCATGCTTTGTGAAGTTATGAGCGAAAACCAAACGCGAGTGCTTCAGTATATACTTGGCTAGGTGTGTCTGTGGTATTTTCTGTGTTAGAACGCCATGAGGAATATCTTTAGATCTGATTGATGGAATATACTGAGTTTGGGCTCTTTTTAATCGTGAGCTGCTGCTGTAAATAACGTTGTGCCATTTTTCATGATCAATGTATGTTTTATGAAGATACGAGTAAAAAGGCCAAGTCTAAGCTACCTTGCTTGGCTACATGAGTCTGTGGATTTTTTTGTTGTTAGAACTCCATGGGGAATATCTTTAGTTCTGAGTGATGGATTATGTTGAGTTTGGATTTTAATTGTAAGCATCTGCTGTAAATGATGTCATTTTCCTCAATCGGAGCATATTTCTTGAAGTTACGAGCGGAAATGTGTCTAAAATTCAGCATCCATATATGGTTTTCATATGGGTCTCTTGAAGGCCTTCTTTTACAAAAACCTTGCTCAAGGTTTAGTAAAAAGCCTGAAACAATTATGCTTGTTGTATTCTACTCATTGAGACCTTTCAAATGACATATGACAGGACTATCTGAGCTGTATGATGTATTTGACATATTGCAGTACGTAATACAAAAAAGTAGTTTATAAATTATGAAAACATTTTTCTATTTATCAGCAAATAACTCAACACTACTTAGGAGTTTATCAAATTGGCTACATTCATTATAAATTTCAGATTCTAAGCTTTCAAATAACACCTATTTTAAAGGTGGGGTATGTGATTCTCTTTTTTGGCCATTTTTTCAAAATCACTTGAAATCCTATTCCTAACCCACTTACAGCCACTGAGTTAGAAGCACTGAAATGAAAATTAAGCAATTTAATCATCTGTGGAACGGGCAGGACTCGAAAAACTCCAGCCAATCATTTCCAAGACCACCTAGAATCATTGGACAGTAAGTGTGTCAATCAAACGGTCGTACCATACCCCCCTCCCCCCATCCATGTCCATGTTCTTCGAATGGGTGGAGTCAAAGGAAAGAAGGTAGGACCATTTGAGTTGTGTATTTTCAAAACCTGCCAGCCATTTTCCAAATCACATACCCCACCTTTAAGTTGATCAAGGTAATATTTTTGAAAAATATTATGATTATTTATTTCGCAGCTAGGTGGCGCCTGCGGGGGGTACACTCTGTTTTAGAGTGATAACTCAGCAGTTGATCAAAGTGATTAGATGCTTTAAGAGAGCGCGCGCTATTGACGTCAACTCGATAAAACTTGTCGTCTTGCGACCTTGTGAGTCACTCTCCATTTTAGAGACTGACAGCAGCTGTCATTTAACCCTCTGGGGTCTGAGGTGTTTTTGGGGTCCTTGAGATGTTTTGACATGCCCTGACATTTGTGCTTTTTTCAGTTGCTTATAAACACATTAATGGCAAAGGTGTAATTACACTCTATTTAGCACAAACAGGGCTTCCATAATATGTGAGCAACATGTATGTACATGTTTTCATTTTTATAATCAAATAATCAAATAATATATTTTTCCACAAATTGTGCTTGCAAATTGTATAACATCCAAGGAAAACATGTCTAGTAATTGTGCAGTTAATTCTCATACTTTATTTTCAGTTTTGGAATATGTATCCTCTCCCCAAATTTGTCACTAATAAAACACAATAAAAATTATTTAAAGAAAAGGCTTATATTTACCTTTTAATAGTTTGTTTACATCTACCTTGTAAATATTTTTTTTTTATTAAAAAGGTTACAATTACAACAACAATTCAAGTGTAATCTTTCTTTGTAAAAACTAAAGTATACATTTTATCATACATATTTCAAAGTTAAGGATTCATTACTTTGAATATAGCCTACATTGGAACAAACACTATAATAACATTATTATTATTATTTGATTACTTTATTTTTGACAAAACATACTATATTTAACATATGAGCAAAAATTGGCAAACAAAAGCTTATTTGAGGTGGTAGATATTTTACAGTAAAAATTTATAATCTATCCAAAACTAGTCAACGAAATGTTGTCTTTCATATGTCTGTAACATATGTCTATGGTTTTTATTATAGGGAATATAAATGGTAATTTGCAGTTTAATACGTTGCTTATACAAATGCATTTTATTTCAACATATTTCAGTCGATTTTTACTCATCTCAGTATAGCAATACAGTTTGCTAAAAGCGGATCATTCATTCACACACAGAAACGCGATTCAAATTTAAACCGTCTTTTTGCGAGTTGTGGTAAACAGTGCACATCTCTGCCGTTCATTCATTCACACACACACAGAAACGCGATTCACTTGAGAATGAAAAAAAACTTACTACAGTATTCCTCAGCTCAGCTGGATCTGTTGCTTCTCGAAATACCAGCACTTCTGAGGTACATTTTTCATTATTATTACGATAGTATTATTCCTCACAGCGCTGCGAGACGGTGTAAACAAGTACAATGATCTGATTAAACTTGATGTGTTTTCTTGAGCTGATATGGGGGTGTTCACAGGTTTGCGTGGATCGCCTCAGATCATTTGCGTTTGAATAGCGCGCGCTCTCCGTGGGTGGGATCACATTAAAAATAATGAGCTGAGATGAGAACGACTGACATCTCTCTCTTTTCATACAGATTACATAAACAGAGAATATTTGATTTAGTTTTGAATTAGATAATTTAAAAGTACACACTTGAATGATTATAAAGATATATTGCTCATGCTTGGGTGCATAGTATTCGCTGAGTTTTAAGTTTAGAGACGTGCTCCAAAAAAAAGTTCACCGAGACGGACAGGCAGAAAGCACACCCTGTTTATTTTCTTTATTTTACAAAAACACAATCTATTTTTTCGCTTGTAAGTGGACACATAAAAAATTTGACATTTAACAGTTTATTTTTTCATATTTCTTAAGTCTGTATGACCATAAATGACAGAGTTTATTTTGCTGCTATGTGAAAACACGATTGTCGACCCCAGGGGGTTAATCCGTCACTGCAGGTCTCAGTTGCGGCTTCATGTCAGTGACGTTACTTTGCAGCGGTAGAGTTACACTCACAGGACACTGCACTTATTCGCAATCACAGAAGTTCATTATTTGCTTGTGCTGTAAAGCTTTGCCGGGTAAACATTTCATTGGCGTTCTGTTCTGACATGATGCACTTTTTCTGAGCGCGTACGTACTAGGGATGTCCCGATACCACTTTTTCACTTCCGATACGATACCGATTAGGGGTGGGAGAAAAAAATCGATGCATTGCGATTCTCTCTTCAACGATTCTGGATCGATTCGGAGAATTTCAGAAACGATTCTGAGCTTAGTTTTTAACCAGATGCGCGATGACGCTGAGTTTGCTTTAGAAACACCCGTAATCTGCTTGCTTCCAATTCACACACATACACTACTCGAACTTTCCGTAAAATAATCTTTCATAAAGTTCGGAAAGGTTGAAGCGAGTTACAAGGACATTCACAGGCTTCATTGCACCGGATGTGCTGTAGATAAAGAATCGTTCTGGAATCGGATCGTGGATTCAAAGACCTTGAGATATGTTTGTTAATTGTACCTGAATTAATTTAAAATTAATTTGCTATATTTCAGATCAATATATTTGATTTCTTAAAATTTTAATTAACTTTAACTTTATTCTCATCTGAATTATAAATAATTTATTTCTGTGTAAAATAATACTACCATTTAAACACATTTGATTTTCTTTTTTAATCAATGTAGAATGTGTAACTTAAATAAACAGATTAGTGCTCTGTTTTAGGACAAGAAATGAATACCAATGCAATATGATGATTGTCCAAAAGATGAGATAATTGTTGCTTTAAACAGCTGTGTAACAGTTGTAGGTTACAGTTTGACAAAAGCACAGTGTTGTGTTTTATACAAATATAAGTAGGCTTTGCAGTTTTAATGATGTTGAACAAAATGGAGTATGTTTTTATGTTTCCACTGTTCGATCGCGCCTGTGCCTCTCTCTCTCTCTCTGACACACACACACACACACACACACGCACACCAGCATTGCAATCTTGACATCGCAGTCTGTTCATTATGCTGCGTTCACACCAAACGCGAATAGAGCATCAAATTCGCGTCTAGTTCGACGCTTGAACATTTTGAATCCATTCGCTCGTCCAAAGCGAATAGGACGCGCCAAGCGTTTGATGCGAAATAGACGCGCGTTCAGAGCTAAGGCGGGGCTAGATTAGGTGTCCCTAAAGAACCCGCATATGTCTATGCGCGTATCTAACAGTAGTTCCGCATTACATTAGTTAATGTGCACGCGAGTTTTATTCATTTTTTATACCGTGTATTCTCTGTGTAAATCAATGCACTGAACCGTGACGCACGTACTGTTTCGGTTCAATACGAATACATGTAGGCCTACCGTTCCACCCCTAGGTATCGGATCATATTTTTTTCTCCCCTCCGATCTCCGATCTAGCGTTCTGGGCCAGTATCGGCATGATACCGATGACGTGGATCGGATCGGGACATCCCTAGTACGTACGCCCGAAGAATCCTTTCTTCTTATGAAATATTATGATGTACTCTGGAAGTGATTTTATTTATTTATTTTTAACAGGATTCTTTGATGAACAGAAACTGTAGAAAAGCATTTATTTGAAACCGAAATCCTTTTTATAATGGTTTTTATAATGGTATAAATGTCTTTACTGTCTATTTTGACCAATTTAATGAATGATTTTCAATTTAAAATGGTAATAATCCACATTATTATAAACAATTAGACTACATTGTATTTGATTGGGGTGGTGAGGGACCTGTAAAATGAGTGGGGGAAGTATGGGACCACTTTGTGAACCATAGGTATAAATGTTGCTATATGTGTCGTTTAATGCCATTAAACTGGAGTTAACTTGTATTTGTCTCTGTTCACCTTAGGCCTGATGCTGCTGAAAATAGAAAGTCAAGTATTGAATGGAAAAGATCATGAAGACCTAACTGAAGAAAAATCTTTAAGTTGCTCGCAGACTAAAAAGACTTCCACACTAAAAAGAGGTCAGAAGACAGGAACTAGACCTTTCACCTGCTCTCAGTGTGGAAAGAGTTTCAATCATAATGGAAACCTTAAAAAGCACATGAGAACTCACACTGGAGAGAGGCCTTACACCTGCCAAAATTGTGGAAAGAGTTTCACTGAAAAATGGAATCTTAAAGTCCACATGAGATTTCACACTCTAGAGAAGCCTTACACCTGCCAACAGTGTGGAAAAGGTTTCACTGAACATGAAAAATTTAAAGTCCACATGAGAATTCACACTGGAGAGAAGCCGTTCACCTGCCAACAGTGTGGAAAGAGTTTCTCTGTAAAAGGACACCTTAGAAGCCACATGAGAATTCATACTGGAGAGAAGCCGTTCACCTGCCAACAGTGTGGGAAAGGTTTCAATCAAAATGGAAACCTTAAAAAACACATGAGAATTCACACTGGAGAGAGGCCTTACACCTGCCTAAATTGTGGAAAGAGTTTCACTAAAAAATGGAATCTTAAAAGCCACATGAGAATTCACACTGGAGAGAAGCCTTACACCTGCCAACAGTGTGGAAAAGGTTTCACTGAACACGAAAAATTTAAAGTCCACATGAAAATTCACACTGGAGAGAAGCCGTTCACCTGCCAACAGTGTGGAAAAGGTTTCAATCATAATGGAAACCTTAAAAAACACATGAGAACTCACACTGGAGAGAGGCCTTACACCTGCCAACAGTGTGGAAAGGGCTTCGCTGATAAAGGACACCTTAAAGGCCACATGAGAATTCACACTGGAGAGAAGCCGTTCACCTGCCAACAGTGTGGAAAAGGTTTCAATCATAATGGAAACCTTAAAGGCCACATGAGAATTCACACTGGAGAGAGGCCTTTTACCTGCCAACAGTGTGGAAAAGGTTTCACAGGAAAGGGAACACTTAATAGACACATGAGAATCCACACTGCAGAGAAGCCTTTTACCTGCAAATTGTGTGGAAAAACATTCACTCAAAACAGAAGCCTTAAAGTCCACATGAGAATTCACACCGGAGAGAAGCCTTTTACCTGCAAATTGTGTGGAAAGGGCTTCGCCAATAAAGTAATCCTTAAAGGCCACATGAAAATTCACACTGGAGAGAAGCCATAGCCAACAGTGCGGAGAGAGTTTCAGATTTAATGTTAGACTTAATTGCCACATGAGAATTCACTACTAATAACAACATTACCTCAGAGTTCACACATGAGTGAGCCCTTACACGTGTCTTCAGTATGAAAAAAGGTTTCAGATAAATCAAAGAGACTTGAAATGTCAATTGCCAACTCATTCTGAAAATAATTGTAATGTACCTCAGTGAGAAAAGAATTAGAAAAAAAAATTAAATATGACAAGTTATGCAGATTTGGGGCCCTATTTATTTTCTTTTTGTGTGTGTTTTGGAAAATGCTCTAAAGCTTAACTGGCTCAGCAATTTAAGATGGCATCAGAAAATATGTATCTGCTTCTACCTTTTTGTTGCTTTGAAAACTTCATAAAGAGCTCGTTAAACTAATCTATTTGAATCAAGTGGTTTGGTATGTATTTTCTAAAGAGACTCGATCGCTTTTATGTGATGAACAGAATGAACCTCATTGGTTCTTGATTGAGCTCAAAAGTGTAGCATAACACAAGAATGATTCCCATTGGTTCTTGATGAAGCACAAAAGTGTAGCGTAACACGAGAATGAATTAATATTCATTAATTTGAATATTGGGACAAACACTATAATAACATCTTAGTTGATAATTCAATATACCTACTTTATTTTTGACAAAACATCACATACTATATATTTAACATGAGCAGAAATTGGCAAACAAAAGCTTATTTAATTTTACAGTAGTCTTTTTATAGTAAAAAAAACTTTATAATCTATCCAAAACTAATCAACAAAATCTTGTCTAAACAATCATATTTTGTCTGTAACATTGTTTTTATGATATATTAGCATATGAATGTTAATTTGCAGTTTAATACGTTGCTTATACGAAGACATTTTATTTAAACATATTTCAGTCGATTTTTACTCATCTTTATATTTTAAGTCTTTTTGCGGTTTACAGACATTATTGCATATTGCGATTAGAACAAAACATATAAGAGGAAAAAAGAAACTTAGCTACCTATTCCTCAGCTGGATCCGTTGCTCCTCGAAGTGAAACAAACCAGCACTGAGGTATTCTCAGGATTTTTATTATGATAGTATTATGTGAAATGTGAAAACGCTCTCCCTCCTTTGTGGACTTTGATATTCTAGGTACTACCAGAAGCCCAGAGTTTTGTGACCTTAAAGAGTGTGATGGATTGTAGGGGGACAGAATATCAGTTAAATACACAGGAGCTAAACCGTTTAGTGCCTTATAGGTCTGTAACGACTGAGACAAATCAGACACAATTATTTGTTGTAGTTAAATAATATTTAAAAACTCACTCTGGGATCTGTTGTCCCATTCCCGCAACAAGGGCAAGAAGGGTCTTTGGTTACCATGACTAGGTGTAATGTAATGTGTATTTAAAATGGGTCATTTGTGTAGTAGAAATGTGAAATTATTTTTGAATTTGGAGCCTTCTAGACTGAGAAAAGCCAGAAAATGTATTTGTGGCTCATGTGGATGAAAGACAACATCTCCCAGAATGCACTTGCTTCGCTGCCCTACAAGGCCACTCTCAAGCCATGACCCTACCGGTAAGAGAGCTCAGCTAAACAACAAGGCTATCTACTAGTGAGTCTCTGACAAGTCTGCCCGGGATTTCGAGATCGCCAAAAATGTCCGGCTTTTGCGTTCTACAGTCGCCATTCATCATGTTTACTGTGGCGAGGAGGACGAGACTGAGGGCCGCGGGAGAACGACACGAGGCCGGTGGCGTGATTACTGATGAGCGACACCTGTGAGACGCACTCGTATCTCTCACGGAGGAGCAAGAATTTTCTTAGCAATGTTAAAACGCACATCAACCGATCACTTGTTTAGCGTTCATGTAAACACTACATTCAGATTCACCAATCGGAATGAATTCAGTTAGATTGAAACAAAAGGTGTGCATGTAAACAATGAATGACGACTGCAGAAAACAAAAGCCGAATCCCGGACATTTTGTACAATCTTGATGGCCGGACATGTCTGGGAAAAAGAGGATGGTAACCCCTACTACTCTGCCTTTTCCACAGAACAAGAGCCTGCTAGCTTAGCTTCCAAAAAAAGATGGCTGACACTATTTGTACATTATGTGAGTGAGATCCCACCCTCTATGGGCGGGTTGAAAACATGCTGGACAGCCCCTACTACTGGCTGTAGTTTTTAGCCTTTGGCCAAAAAATCCTCTGAAATGATGATTTTTGCGTCATCGAAGGATTTTTTACAGACAAAAAATACATACATCTCTCGTCTCAGGGGGATATGAGGGAGGGAAGCATGGTAATTTGAAAATACTACAGGTTTTCTACTGATACAAAGCTTAATCCTTAATCCTGAAGTATCCCTTTAAAGTGCTCATACTATGCTTTTTGGCTTTTTCCCTTTCCTTTATTGTGTTATATATATTTTTTTGTGCATGTTAGAGGTTTACAAAGTGAAAAAGCCCAAAGTCCACCCCAAAGGGACTTACCATGTCCCACAGAAAACACTGTTCACCATCTGGGGTGCGTTTCCCGAAAGCATCGTTAGCCAACTATGGTCGCAAGTTCCCTCGTTACCAATAGAGTTAAATGGACATTGCGATGAACTTGCGACCATAGTTGGCCAACGATGCTTTCGGGAAACGCACCCCTGCTCTATTGTAGTCCAGCCTTTACTTCAGAGACAAATGTGCTCACTTTGTAACACGTTATAATGCTCGCCTAGCTGCAAAACATAATGTTGTATGTAACTTTGAAATGTGTTTTACCTATTTTGATACCAATGTGAATCAGCAAAAATGGAAATGTCACTTTTTTAGAATATTCTATTTTAAAGATAATTGATAAAATCCACAAAAGTTTACGGGTGTTTATTTTAAAGTGGCCAAACAATGTGTTTTATTCTTGTTTTGCATATTCACATTTTTATAAATGCCACATCTGATGCAGATTCTGTTTTCTCTGCAGTGGGAAAAAATATTTTTTGTTGATACTAGTCAATTTGATTGGTAAAAGCCATGTAGTGACTTAAAAATGACTATATGGGTCATTTTTATGAGTCGCTCGTTGTGTGAGGTGAGTGAATCGCCCGCTGTGTGAGGATAGTGAGTCGCTCGTTGCGTGAGGAAAGTGGACAGCGCTTTTCTGGAGACCACGATGATTGGTCAAAGTTGCTGAAAAGTTTTGGTGATTGGTCAAAATTGCAAGTCGCACTGAATTCACAGGGATTTGTTGAAGTTGCGTTAATAGTTGCGATCGCAACATCGCGAAATCCTGGAGGGACTGCTTGCCTTTGGTCCCCCAGTGGCTAGAAATGGCGATAGGTGTAAACCAAGCCACGTAGGCTCACTATTGGCGTCGCTGGTCATGTGTGTGATGCGTGTGACACACAACACAGAAGCGCTGCGCTGTTTCACTACGTGAACTCACTCGAGGCCCAGAGAGAAGGAAATGAATAGTGGAATAAAGTCGTTTGTTTGTTTTTTTGCGCACAAAAAGTATTCTCGTCGCTTGATAAACTTAAGATTGAGCCACTGGAGTCACTTGGACTATATTAACGATGTCTTTAATGCATTTTCTGGGCCAGCAAGTTTCAAACCCTTAGAAGCCTATGGAGGAGTGATCCAGCTCTCAGATTTAATCAAAACTATCTTAATTTGTGTTCCGAAGATGAACGAAAGTCTTACGGGGTTGGAACAACATGAGGGAGAGTAATTACTGAATTTGGTTTCACCCAACATTAAGCATACACAGACTTTGAGGTATACTGTACATTTGATCACTCTCTCCCTGTCCATCCCAGACACACACACACGTTTTTTCACTCACTCACTGTCCTACGTTATGACACACGTTACACTATACAGAAGGTCTGTATACCCAAGTTGCTCCCAAGTTCTTGAAGGGATTCAGGACAATTCGATGCACATTTGATTTGAGGGCATTCATCACTTGCCATTTTTCTTTTGCTGGATGTCTATTGTCTATTGAAATATCAATAAAAAAAATTTCAATACAATGCACATTGAATTTGTAATTTCTCCAACTTTTAAATTGTGAGCCTGACATATTACATTTATTATTATTAGCACTCCATGTTCAAAGATTTACTAGCTGTCAGTTCATTTCTTATATGCTGCTGTATAGTGGTTGTTAGTTGTAACTCTAAAAGTATGGGGAACTTCTTAATTAATGTCTGTTTAGTAATTCATATGTTATCCTTTATTTGCTTTCCAGAAGCCATATTTGAGCACACACACACATACATGTAGATTCCTTTAAATGTTAAGGGGAAGATTAAAAAAGAGAAACTGGATCTGTGAATTCTCACAGAATCACAACTGAATTCATATCTTGCTACTCAGTCAGAATCTTCTTATCCCTGTCGCTGTCACAATAATCATATATGTAATGTTTTAGGCCTATTGGCAGACATCCGTTTAAAGGAATACTCCACCGTCTTTTCATATTAAACTATGTTATTCCCTTAACTAAGACGAGTTGATACATACCTCTCTCATCTCAGTGCGTGCACTCAATCGCTCTGGCGCTCGGCGAAACTTTGTTCACTCAGTTCATTCAATACGGGCCAAGCAGAGAAGCTACCAAACACCTCCACCTTTTCCCTATTTAAACACAGTTACTCGCGTAGTGTAACTCGACCTAGGACGGTGACACAAAACAAAACGTTGCGCTTTTCTAAGCGTGTAAAATGGATAACTATATTGTATGGCGGAATACCATAGCAAGTGCTTGTAAGCACTTCGACTTGGCGGAGTAATATCTTCACTCGTGAAAAATCCTCTCACCGGCCCCCGCTCCCTCTGGTGAAGATATTACTCCGCCAAGACGAAGTGCTTACAAGCACTTGCTATGGTATTCCGCCATACAATATAGTTATCCATTTTACACGCTTAGAAAAGCGCAACGTTTTGTTTTGTGTCACCGTCCTAGGTCGAGTTACACTACGCGAGTAACTGTGTTTAAATAGGGAAAACGTGGAGGTGTTTAGTAGCTTCTCTGCTTGGCCCGTATTGAATGAACTGAGTGAACAAAGTTTCGCCGCGCGCCAGAGCGATTGAGTGCACGCACTGAGACGAGAGAGGTATGTATCAACTCGTCTTAGTTTAGGGAATAACATAGTTTAATATGAAAAGACGGTGGAGTATTCCTTTAAAATGTAGGCAATGGCATATAAAGAACCTTTTCTCCATATCCACTTCAGTTTCTCAGCTTGCACTCTAGTAACATTTGTGTGGTCCAGGTAGCTTTGCATAAAAAATGTTTGTCATTCGCAAGGCTACTTTTACTTTTAAACTTTAAGTAGATTTCCAAGCCTGTACTTTGTTACTTTTACTTGAGTAAATAAGTTTAACAGTACTTCTACTTTTACCAGAGTATTTTTTAACACAAGTATCTGTACTTCTACTTGAGTACGGGAAGTGAGTACTTTTCCCATCTCTGATGATGTCATACGGGGAAAGGTTACCTCCCCTTTCTCTGCTTTGCCCGTCCATGAGAAAATGAGCTACGACCGGGCAGCGCGATATTGGTTTTTCCTCGAGAGACATCATGGCTTGCAAACGAGTGAAGCATGGCAGACACTCAGTGTTTGGCTGTACAAATGAACACAAAAGTATTTTTTTAGTTCCTTCATCACAACAGCACCTGTCCGAAAAGGTAGATGTGAAAATGGCAGAGGTCTGACTAATATAGTGGCGCTGGTTAGTGTCTATAGCTGATATATATATGACAGAGGGGACCAGCAGGTGTTGAGTAGAGGTAAATCTTCAGGAGTAAATCACGGTTTATGTGTAACATGACTTCAATATATGTGGTCATGGAGAACTTTATCATTAAAAAATGAGCCGACCTACAAAGATTACTGATATAGATGCTAATACAGCTTTAGAACTATAGCAAATCAGAGCAACATGAAAAGCCAACAACATAGGCTAGCATTAGCTACATGATGATAACTGTAACAGCATACATAAACAATCCAACTAAAGTACCGTATCAAGTCAAGTCAAGTTTATTTATATAGCGCTTTTCACAATACAAATTGTATCAAAGCAGCTTCACAGTATTAAATTAAAATAATACATCAATGTTTGTTTCTAGTGGAAAACGTCCACGTTTGATAATGCTGATCAATAGTATTGTTGATTGATTAATTACATTAAATATCCCCAAATATCCCCAACTGAGCAAGCCAAAGGCAACAGTGGCAAGGAACCGAAAAACTCCATCAGGTGACCTAATGGAGAAAAAAAAAAACCTTGGGAGAACCCAGGCTCAGTCGGCGGCCAGTTCTCCTCTGGCGTTTATGAACTAGAGGTCGGATCCAGACACAATATTTTAAACTAACCATTCGGAGACGTCCTGCTGTAGCCGCTGAGTTGCAACATCTGGTGCTTCTCCATCCGGATCAGATTCTGGGTCAATCTGGAAAGCCTGAACGACTTAGCGCATGGTACCGTGGCCGCAAGCTGGTCAAGCCACACCCCCACCCTCCACCTGGCCCCGCCTCTCTCCTCCTCATTAGCATTTAAAGCTACAGACACAGAAATGGCACGTCTGTAATTCTGCACCAAGGCTGAATTTCGGGAAAGAGACTTCAGATACAGTATAAGGGGACCACTAAGGCCAATATAAAGCATCCAAAAAGCAGCATGTCATGGGCCTTTAATAAATTTAATAAATACAAGTTAATGCTGTTCATTGAACTTTATATTCATCTGAAACTGTTCTGGTCAGACGTTTCATTTAACATGTGATCAGGCAAAGGTGGCAAGAGCGTGAGCAACTCTGGAGGAAGCTTTTAAGAAAATTAAACACACCAATAAATCCACTGGACGAGGTTTATGTGGACCTCATAAAGTGAGTGTTCACCACCAAAAATTAAAATTTTCTAATTACTTACCCTCAGTTGTTCCAAACCTGTATGAGTTTCTTTCTTCTGTTCAACACAAGAGAAGATATTTAGAAGAATGTCAGTAACCAGACAGCAAAATAAAGTAATTCATACAGGTTTGAAAAAGCTGTAAGTAATGACAAAATGTTCACATTTAAGGTGTGATAGAGTTCACAATGTTGAGCAGATCGATGTTGTTCTGTCATTTTCTTCATGGTCACTTCATAATTTACAAGAAACTGTTTTTCATTTTTATAATCATTGTTCAAAAGTTTTTAAAGTTCTGTTCTTGCCTATGTATTGAAAATTAAATGGAGATTTGTTTTCTTACATTTTCTTTAAAAATAAAAGCATGTTTTAGAAGTGTCAGATCATACAGTTTTAATGTTTTGTAACATTGAACAAAAATGTTGTCATTGTTAAGACACTTTATACATTGTCACTGAATTCCATATACAAAATGAAGAAGTCCTTCAATGTTTCTGTTTACATTGTTTAAAGTGCAATAAATGGAGAAGTGAACAATAGTTTTTTTTTTTTAAGTAATAAAATAGTTTCGTCCATTACAGAAGATTGTTCAACACCTTTTGACATCACAAAAATGATAAATATTATCTGCTACAAAACTGACAACTTAAGAAAAAAACTAAAATCCTAAAATAGAGATATTTTTCAAAATAGTTACTTAATAATTATGAATGTGTTCTGGAAATGTGTCAGAAATGCGTACAATACAAGATTACAAGTTCAGGTTCGGTCCGTCTGAACACACCTCACACCAAAGGAAAACCTGATAATAATCTGCAGAACCACCAAGATAATCAGGACTTGATTTAGGATTGTGGGAACGAGAGAGACTGGCCCGAATATCTTGTGGTGTGTCGCCAGCATGAGCGCTGAGACGAGAGGAGTGTGTGTCTGTGTGTGTGTGATGGGTCGGAAATGGCTTTTAAGCCAGAAGCATCAATGTAAGGAGCTGAACCAGATCCATGTACAACAGCCGCATCGTCCCACACTGTGACTGATTCCTTGATTATCTTGTTCGTCAGCGTTATGCGTTCGAAACCAGCGAGCGTTATTGGACTATGACAAAAGATAAGAGACGCACAAGTAAGTTACTGGATTCATCTTTACACCTTAATTTTGTGGGCAAGCCACCCTTTTCCGACTGAGAACCATGGCCTCGGATTTTGGAGGTGCTGATTCTCATTCCCAGCCGATTCACACTCGGCTGCAAACCGCCCCAGTGAACGCTGAAGGTCCTGGTCTGATGGGGCCAGCATGACAACATCATCCGCAAAAAGCAGAGACGAAATCGTGTGGTCCCCAAACCTGACACCCTCCGGCCCCTGGCTGCGCCTAGAAATTCTGTCCATAAAAATTATCAACAGAACCGGCGACAAAGGGCAGCCCTGCCGAAGTCCAACATGCACGGGAAAACAGTCTGACTTATTGCCGGCAATGCGAACCAAGCTCCTGCTCCGGTCGTACAGGGACCGGACAGCCCTTAGGAAAGGGCCCCTGACCCCATACTCCCAGAGCACCCTCCACAGGACGCCGCGAGGACATGGTCGAATGCCTTCTCCAAATCCACAAAGCACATGTGGACTGGTTGGGCAAACTCCCACGAACCCTCCAGCACCCTGGAGAGGGTATAGAGTGAGTAAACCATAGACTGTAAAAAATATGGACAAAGCGTCTGTGACATCACCCATAGTCTTTCTGAAGAACAGTTTTGAGGCCGTTTATGGGGGGTATGGGCGGCGCCATCTTTAAAAATCTTATAGCATAGCAACCCATTTTATGTACGATATTTCAATACAAATGTTCAGAAAGGATACAGAGGTGGTATGATGTGTTGTGTCAGATCATGGCCGAGACGTCAAATTTCAGGAATTCCACTCGGCGCAGCCGAGTGGAATTTAGATCGTATCTAAATACGATCTAAACTAACGAGTTAGAAAAAAATTCACCCCCCTCACAGTTGTCAGGCACTCGGAACCTATCGAAAATAAATAAATAAAAGTCCATGGGACCAACCTGTAAAAACATGAATTTATGCTGTGAAAATGGACATTTTAACATGGGGGCTATGGACATTTGCTCCCTTTTGGGACCTCCCTCTAGCGGATTTTCGATGTATTGCAGTTTTTCGCACTTCCGGGTAGGCTTAATTTTTCAGATCAGAATGTTGCCGCTTGATCACAACAGATCATCAGAAGTGTGTGTGTGTGAGAGAGAGAGAGAGAGAGTGTGTGTGTGTGTGTGTGAGAGAGAGAGAGAGAGAGAGAGAGAGAGAGAGAGAGAGAGAGAGAGAGAGAGAGAGAGAGAGAGAGAGTGTGTGTGTGTGTGTGTAATGTAGCTGAACTCTTCATGTTCAATAAATCATCAGTGTCAGTTAAACTTAGTAGTTTAATCATCATTTACATGATCAACTCTAGAACTGTTCTGTCATGTTTTCTTTCAGCTTCTACCGGAAGAACATGAACACACTCAGTGAGTTTCTCTGCTCGTTTTCTTAGTGACTTACATTGAAGGAAGTCATTCCTGGTCTTGGGAACAGTGACTGTGGAAATCAGCAGACACACACACACACACACACACACACCAACATTGTGTGTGGGGAGAGGGAATAGGACTCAAATTTCACTTTGTTCATCATACAAAGTAATCATATCGTTTCATAAGACTTGGATTAATCCTCAACCTCATTATTATTCTTCAAAGAGATTGATCAATAAATAAATGTCTCATGCTCAATCACTTGATTAGAATTATAATTCTACTGATTATGAGAATTTCTGTGAATACATGGAAGCCACATTTTACTCCTAATTATTAAAATCATAAAAATGCATCATTAATATGCAAAAATGCATATCAATAGAATAAGGAGGATTTTAAATGGGTAATTTTAACAGTACATATCATTAGTAAATATCAGACGTTTCCTTCATGTTCACAAATGCATTATAGTGATAAATAGTGTCTACTTAAAGTCACAGAGTATGGGGGTTTAATGTCAGATATACTGCATTTAATCAAAGGCTTGAACAAACTGACAGAACAACAGAGAATACGGTGAGTTAGAGTTGTCAAAAAGTCTTCGGTACCAAACGTGTTTTAATTCTGTAAAACATGTTGTAACGCTTCTTGAAGGCGCCATTTTAAATTCGAGTTTAAATTCATCATAACGAGCGCGGGATTTGACGTTTACGGTCGCTGCTGAGAATGGAGAAATAGGGCTAGTTAAAGGGTTAGTTCACCCAAAAATGAAAATTCTGTCAGTAATTACTCACCCTCATGTTGTTCCAACCCCGTAAGACTTTCGTTCATCTTCGGAACACAAATTAAGATATTTTTGATGAAATCTGCGAGCTGTCTCACTCCTCCATAGGCTTCTTAAGGGATTGAAACTTGCTGGCCCAGAATAGTTATTAAAGTCTCCGTGAACTGGAAGTTGCAAACGACTTTTCTCCAGTATTGTGACGTATTTCCCAGTGAAAGGGAATATTGAACAGAGGGCAGGGTTTTACTTAGCGCTCCTCCTCTCCATCTCTCATTCATAGCAGACTAACGGTTCGAGGGGAGTGGTTAAGCGCAAGCCGTCAAACCTACGTCATCAGAAAAAGACGCCATTCCAGACCGGAAGTAACTTTTCAGATTTAGATTAAAGATTACCATGGTAAAAATTTTTTTTTAAATATATTTACTTGCACGGATTAATTATTCACCACAAGACTGTAATATGCGCTAACAAAGTAAATAGGGTCAATTTTTATTTCAGTTGGACTTTAAAGACATCGTTAAAAAAGTCCAAGTGACTACAGTGGCTCAACCATATGTTTATCAAGCGACGAGAATACTTTTTGTGCGAAAAAAAAACAAAAAAACACTTGCGTTGTCGCTGCATTGCGCCGGGTGTAAGATAGGGCCCGAAGATCGCTGGATAAAAGGCTAAATTTGGATCTGTTTCTTGCAAACGTATGGATTCTAAAGATTTGGTTTACAACGAGCGAATAAAATGGATGTCTTTTGTGAATTTATGTTGTGTTTTGGTGTTATACGAGCGTATGGGACACTCAGAGGGTTCGGTTAAGCACTAGTAGAAATGGTGGTGGGGGTTTCCGGTTAGAGAAACTGAAGCAAGAGAAAGAGTGTCCCAGCAGAAGGGTTTTATTCAGATTAGCATAACGAGAATAGTCACTATACATAACAGAAGTTACAATAAATCACGTTATTAAATGTTAAATATGAGGTAGTATTTGTAAACCATAAGTTTGCATTACTTTGGTAAAGAGTCTTCAAGTTGCATTCAAGTATTTAGAATCTAAATATATAGCATAAATAATTTAGCTTACATATTTAAATTATACTGCAGAACATATTCAACTATACAGAATCAGACTAGCTTCAACATGACTTAACATGGACTTGGGCAGCATGCAATTTACATGAAAATATAATTATAATTCAAATTATTATTTGAACTAGTACAGGTCACGGGTGACAGTAACTGAATACACAGAATATTAAAGTTTGAACAGCACAGAATGTAAAACAGATTACTTACTTAATCAATCACTCACGGAAACAACACACATGAATGAACACAAATGTCCATTTTGTGCAAGAAAACAAGTCAGTCTCTCCGCCTGTGTATATAGACTCTGACACTGGTTCAGAAATGCCCTGACTTGTCCATGCCCGTTCAAGCACCAACAAAGTCACATACATAAAGATACCTCCAGGGGGCGTTGTTGGGCTTTCGTACAGGTGTATTTCATGGTTCTATTGTCAACTATTGTTCTATAGGAGAAAACGCCTTTTGTGTCTCATGGCAAACAAACTAAATATTACAAAATGGTTAAACGATTAAAGAAATGTTATTCATTTTACGGTTTTAAAGGAGAACTCCGGTCAATTTTAACATTGAGCTAATTTTTTTGTAAATTTGGAGTGCTGTCAGTACAGAGAACAACCGACAAAAATCGGTGTTGCCTACACCATGTTATCCTCTTTTTAAAATTTGCACCCTGTTGACTTAAATGGGGCAAGTTTTAAACCTGCTTTTAGCCTCTTAACATCCTTGATGTGTCATTACAAGTGCACAGCCATGTGAGTGATTCCTTCAGAGTGAACGCGGGTCAATCTGACTGCAGTAGATGTGAAAGATATGAATAAAAATGATGTTAATTCAGCCAGCGCTCATACCTGTATTTACATCCAAATTTGTATATCAGTTGTTCATATATGTAAATATTTTACGTTTTAGTGCTATAAATACGTCAGTATTATACTTTTCTCTGTGTATAAAAACGTAAGTACATTTACGTGTGGTAGAACTACACTTTATGTAAAAATACACACGTATTCTCATGAGCATTGAAGCTTTGAACAATTTGTTGTCATACCTTAATTTATAGATTTTATTTTCCTGTGGTCAGTTCAATTACTTACTCTACAATTAACGTCTGTATGCTTTGCATTTATTAAGAGAGAGTGTGTGTGTGTGTGTGTGTGTGTGTGTGTGTGTGTGTGTGTGTGTGTGTTTTGCTTATTATTGTTATTGTTTATTCATTTATTTTATTTTTATGTCAGCTATATTTTTAAATGTCCGATTGGTTTTCATTCAGAGCAATGTACATGTCACTTGTTCAAGGCTTTGTATTGTTTATTGTAAATGTCATATGATTAATTACATTAGACATCAAATACATAATATACTCTGCGTCTTTAAGGTCCATTTGTAACAACATGAATGAAGGAAATAATACGTTCATATATACAGTCAAATGGGAAACACTTTACAACCTGTTACACCAGGGATGGGCAACTTTGGTCCTGGAGGGCCACTGTCCTACAGACTTTAGCTCCAACACTTAAAAAATCACCTGCCTGTAACTTTCTAGTAATCCTGAAAACCTCAATTAGCTTGTTCAGGTGTGTATGATTAGGGTTGAAGCTAAACTATGTAGGACATTGGCCCTCCAGGACCGAAGTTGCCCATCCCATATATATATATATATATATATATATATATATATATATATATATATATCAGTGGGGATTTCTTTAAGACTGCAAGGGAAGCTCGGCTTCCCCTATAATGTCAAAAAAATTTATGGTCAAATATGTACTATTGTGTTAAAGCCACACCGCGGACTTTGTGACCTAAAGAGTTGACGCATATGAGTTATTTTAAATGATTCCTCAGGCCAATATACAGCGTTTGACACTATTAATGCTCCGAGCGGGGCTGCCCTCTTGAAATACCGCCTATGTAAGTTTGGAGAAGACGGACCGTCGTTGGCCAGGTCATGTGACCTGGAGAACGTATCGCTTTACGGCCGTCACGTGACCATAGGCTCTGATATACTCATGGAGCTAAGGCTTTTGCTACTATTTTCTCACCCGCTCAGCTCCCGGTCATGGCTGAGGCAATAAAAAAATTTAAAACTGCTTCTGAGGAGGCAAAAAAGAGAAAACGCGAGAAGGATCGTGCCCGAGGGAAAATAAGAGTCGATCTTGGAAAGGAGTTTGCTCGTTGGCGCAGGTTGAAAGAAGAAGCTGGATGTAAAACCGATTCTCTTCTCTCAACTTTATTATTAGACTGGTAAGTTAACTCTTTGCTCCTAGTATACAGCCATATGTCTTTGTCATTATTTTCGCTGTTTAGTAGAAGCTAAATATGGGCAGATGAAGCTAACATGCTTTTTTTTTTTGCATGTAATTGGTAACGTTACAGCGGCTGTTTTTGCCTGCGTAGAGCTAAGAAGCTAACAGGCTGCTATTAGCGAATGCTAACGGGATTTTCTGAATATTGGGAAAGGTTTGCATTTAGCAAACACTTTCTCCTCTGATTCAGAAACGAAACAAGGTTGCAACTTATCGATTATCAACAGGCTTTGTTTAGTTTGTATGCAATTCATCTGTTAGCAGTAGTATCTGAGTTAGTTCCCAAAGCTAACAGGCAAAGAAGCCAAGTTTTATATTGTATAAAAGGTAAGTTACAGTTATAGTGATCATTTGCGAACAGACTACCGATTCAATGAAATGCCAAAACTTTAATTTTTTGCCTGTGCACTTGGCATTGCTTTGACACAATGACTTTTTTTTTTTGTTTAGCTACGAACGCAGAGGTCCAGCCACTTCCACACCATGTAAAGGAAAGGGCACAGCAAAACCTCCTGGACCACCAGTATCGAGTGTTACAGACTCTTCGGATCATGACAGGTTTGCACTATGTTTCAACTGTTGACAGTTTGTGGTACAAGTCAAAATATTAATTCAAAAATATATATTTATAAGACTCTACACATGGCTCATTGATGATGATGATGATGATATTACTAAAATTATACTTTTCACCTACATAAGCAGATTGCCAGTGTCCCTACGTTGTAGATGTAAAACTAACAGAACTATACAGACAAATTAGAGCTTCAGTGATATTACAGTACAACATTCATTTATTTTTTGGTAGGGGGAGAGAAATGGTCCTTTCAGGTGTAGAGGAGTTGATCACAGAAAGTGGAAAAGTTGATGTGCTTGAATCAAGGTGAGTCCAATAACCAATCATTTTGGGAGAAGAATATACTCATGTTTCCCTTCTTATTATTATTATTTTTTGCAGTATGCACTCGTTGGCAATTTCAGAAAAACACGATGACGAGCTAGAGGCTGCTAATGATTTGCAGAATAGTATGTAAGTGCTTTACATTGTATGTAAATTACCATTTTTCTTTATGCATGTATAAAGTGTGCAATTCAATTCCAATATACTTTTTCTGTGTATGATTGAGATGGAGGAATCTGTTTGCTTGGAAGATGACTCTGATGAGGAATATGTTCCTTTCCTCTATCTACGGTATGTACTGTTAGTACTGTTAGTAAATTACCAATTATCATAGTAATTTTGCACTAGTCACAAAATATATAAAGCTGTTTAATGACACTGACACTGACTCATCAATGTTATTTTATTAGATCTACTGGAACTGCAAGGGCAGAGATTGACAAGCTTCCTGAAATACGCATAGATGAGGCTGTGCTGGATGTAGAGGAGGTGCCCATAGTTCCTGAGGAAGACCAACCCGTTCCTGTAGAACACAAGGTTGAGACTGTAGAGGACCTCATAGGAAAGAAAGCGAGCATCTGCTACAATGACAACTTGCTCTCTCTTGCAAGGTATATGAATCTATATGACCTATAGCTTTTCTACTATCTTACGCCAGTCCCTCATTTCTTGTTTTACTTTTAAAGGTACATGCAGTTACCTGTACAGTTTTGTCAGTTCAGAGATCCAATTTTGGGGACGCTATGTAATGGAAGGCCTCCTTTTCACGTGCAATTGAAATCCAGAGGGACTGGTGTCATTCTTGAATGGGTAAGTGTAAGTGCAGCACCACTATTGTTTTGAGAACGACTGCCTGGAGAGCCTGGTAAAAGGTTTCACTTTGAATAAACACCTGATGTGGGGGTTTTGGTAAAGGTTGGGAGAGAATGTATTGAATTTCAAATTGCTCTGTTAATCTTTTCTTAGGTTTGCCCTCATGGACACACAATTTGGCATTGGAATTCTCAGCCACTCCTAAAATTTGGCATGCAAGGAGGCGATTTCATGCTGTCAACAAACATTCTTCTCTCTGGCAACAATCACAGAAAAATCCATCTCCTCTTCAAGTTTATGTGTATGGGAATGGTGGCTGAGACTACATTTTTTGCCATACAGTCTGAATACTGCCTAAAGCCTGTAGAGGAGTTTTGGAAAGAGAGTAGAGAGAGGGTGTTGAACAGGCTTCGACAAAAAACTGAAGTTGTTGTACTTGGTAAGTGTCATTTTCAATGTTTGTATATCAATAAATGTTTCATTGTTGGGAAGCTGATTACATTGCTATATTTCAGTTGTAATCTTATTTCTCTTCTTTTTATCAGGTGATGGCAGAATGGACTCCCCAGGTAAGTTGTGCTATAAGAAAAATCTTCACGAGTGGAAAAAACTGTTACTCACCCAATGTTATTTGTAGGCCACTGTGCACAATTTTGTACATACACTATGATGGAGCTCGAGACTCGTGATATTGTGCACATTGTGAGCGAGGACAAAAGGAAATTTGGCAGGAATTCGGTCATCTTGGAGAAAGTCTGTTTTGAAAGTACAATGGACTGCCTTCTCAACGAAATCCCGATCAAAGAAGTAGTGACAGATGCTCACATACAAATATCTGCCTTGCTCGGTAAGTATAATCCACACTCAATCTCACTTTTCAACCTTAAATGATTTATCTTATGAAATATAATATCTTCAGATCCAGTACGTGGAAAATACAAGGATTGGAGTTTAACCCATTCGCTGGATGTTTGGCATGCTTCCAAAAATCTTTGAAGGAAGCTCCGTGAAGTAAGAAAATTTGCCACAATTACCACGGTTATATGTTGAATTATTTAATCTCAAATAGGAATAGACCATTTGTACAAAGTCATTCTCATTATTTTGTAATCAGGCAGCAAAAGGCAAGGAACATTCTGTGCTGATGCATTGGGTCAAGGATATAGTAAACCACTTCTGGTATTGCTGTCAGCATGCAAAAACTGTAGAGCAGTTTATGTGAATAACAACAGATACTCAAAGTGTGTGCTATTGTCAATTGTAATCTATCAATGCTTTTACTTTACAGATGCTGTGGCATGGTGTACTACATCATGTACGCAATGAACACACATGGGCCACAGGGTTCTGTGAGCATGAGCCATTGGATGACAGCAGTCAAGATAAGCCGTGGATACAGCAAGGTACACTGCAAAAAGACACAATTTGTGTGTTAAAATTACTTATACATTTATTGTGTTATAAATTTGACACATGTGTTGTCCTTGAGCACACTCACTACATGTTAAAACTGACACAACATGTGTCATTTTTAACACATCTCTTTTTAGAGTGTAACATGGAGCATTTTGTTTCACACATTTACATAATTTAATTTTGTACAACTACATGTTGATATAACTGTATCATTACTTTATTGGCTTGCAGGTTCTGCTGCTCATCAGACCTTAACTGCCATTGTTTTGAATAAACGCTGGCTGAAAAATGTGAAAAAGTACATCACATTCAGGTATGTTTGTGTAGTTTATCTACGTTTTATCTTTATCTTTTTGTTGTTTTGGATACTGTAAATGCCATAGACCACACTTACAATTTCAATCTAATTTTTACAGGACAACCTCAGATTTGGAGAGTTTTCAGAACCATATTCTGATGTATGCCGGGAAGCGTAAGTATACAAGTATAAAGTGTACAGGACCAGGGTTTTTCTTGCTGCAATTGATTACAACTACCACAATGGCCGCGAGCATAGACGCAACAGAAGAGGAGAAAAAATGTATGTATTTTTTACTGAATACACTTTTTGATTTATTGTTGAAAGGGGAATACTATGTGGTATTCCATGTGTTTACAGTTACAGAAGGTACTACAACAAGAAGTCGAAAAACTGGAGTGTGCATGTTACAAAGGAGGCCAAGACTTATGCCTACATTCCCGACCTTCAGAAGGCAATTCTTAGGAGAAGATTAGAGAGTGGGTCAGGCCTTCCTCGAAGAAGGACTCTTTCAGAAGATGACCCTGAGCGTCTTGGGCTGGTTGGCACAGCAGACACACCACCCCCCACTGCTGAACTTGTGGCAAGACACATTTCCCGGGGAGCAATGGCACTAGTAATGGAAGACTAAAACAGAATTGTTGTTTTGGTTTGTAACAGTTTTTGTTCATTCTTGATTTGAATAAAATTTGATAACTTTTACGCTGTGCATAATATTATTTTATTATTATTAGTTTTATTATGTACTGTAAGTGAATGGGTAGTTTGAGAAATAACTGTAAAATTTACTTCCAAAGAAAGAAATATAACACGTATTTTCATATGTAATCCTTTTATTGACATTAATAAGTTATGGAAGCCGGCGCACTCTAAAGCCCGTGTATTGTCCATTAGTGTCTGGATACTTGTCCCGAATGCGCCACACAACACAGCTTGCTATGACCACTCTATTGCCCTCCCCTAAACGCCCATGTTGCCAGAGCACGAAATTCCTATAAGCTGCATGTCTGTAAGAGCGCTGCTCTTCGCCTGGTTCCTGGACGTCATCGACTGCAAAGATGTCATTCCACGCAGCACGAGCTAGACGCAGAACTCCCTCATCCAGGATGTAGAAGTCCATGTGTGGCAGTTTACTAATGCAACGGTCTGGAGGCTGACCACAGCAGAGTCTCTCAGTATCTGTAGGCATGTCTCTACAGTTTGAACACACACACCAATGCATGCGTCCAACTACAGGAGGTGTTTGAGGATTGTCCTGCAGTGCAAGGAGATCAAAAAGCAGTCCAGGTAATCTGTCTAGCACTAATTGGAGCAGAGCATCTCTTTGGTCTGCTTCAAGTGATTGTAGTCTGGCCTACGATGCATAAAACAAATTTGTCAACATAGTAGTCTAATAAATTACAGTACAAATAATAGATAAATAGTGTACACATACCTGCATGTCAGCTCTCCTCCTCTGTTGAAGATCCTCGAGCCTTTCAAAATCGACTGACTGAGTAGATGGTCTGATGCTTCTTCCTCGTCCACGGCCACCAGAGCTCACACTCCCCCTCCCCCTCCCCCTGGCTCTTCCCCCGGCTCTCCCTCGTCGTCCTCCACGCGTCCTCCCCGTCCTCTCACTGTTTCGGGAGAGGACTCTGAAGAATCTTCACGCGGTGAAGAAAATGACTGAAAATAAAACGAACATCGGCATAAAAGTGGATATATAATGTAATATTTACTGCGAAGTCGGGAAATCGTGTGACAAAACTGATATAAGTCACAACATAGCCTACTGCCGTTATTTGTAGGCTTCAGTTTCTTTGTCCTTTTACACATTAATATATGTGTGTATTATTATTAGTGGCTTATATGATTTTAGATACAAATGTGTATGTATTATTAGAGGCTTATATGATTTTAGATTCAAATTCATAGGTTACTACAGGAAAAACACAAATAAAACGATGTAAGTCCGATCAAAAGATAAAATGACTCCAAAACAAGCACAATAACAACTTAGTTTTAGGTACAAAACGTCTATAACCTGCTCCCGCCGATCGACTGTCCTGCACAGTTTATCTCCAACCCTAATCAAACACACCTGAAGCAACCAATTAACGTCTTCAGGATCGCTTGAAAATTAAAGACGTGTGTTTGGAGATGAACTGTGCAGGACCATAGACTGTAAAAAAAGAGGACAGACGATCGGCAGGAGCAGGGTTGTGCACCCCTGGTCTATGCGACTCACCTGATCAGACATTATTTTCTGTTCACTTTGTGTGCAATTAATTTATTAAGTGGATGTCTTCTAGACTTTTGCGACAGTGCTGCGGCGCTTGTGGCCTCTAGGGGCGCTAGATGTGAAAGTTACAGGTCTAGTGCCCCTAGCGGCCGCAAAAGTTCCGCGGTGTGGCTTTAACATTTTATTGACTAAAAATGCACTAGAAAACGTTAATCTCAAAGACGAGTTCATTCAGAATCAGTTACATACAGTAGGTCGTCTGACTCGATTTCCTTCTCAAACATTCCCGTAGCGTCACAGAGCATTTCCCTGTTGAAGCCCAGCGTCCATTGACTTCAGTGGGGCTGCTTTGAACAGCGCTTTTTTTTTTAGCGCTTCGAAACTAGATGGTCATTGGATAAATGCTGCGATTATGTCCCGCCCGCGGATGCTCAGCGTCTCTGGGGTGAATGAGGAGTGGGCTGTTCCTGGCATGTAGCAAAAAAGAAAAGAAAAGGTGCGACCAAATCATATGCTGGTGCGACCAACTGAGAAAGTTGGTAGCACCAGTAAAACCAGTGGAAAAGTTAGTCTGGAGCCCTGGTGTTAATCTCTTGTTGCATGTGATGCGCCGCATACCTGGTAAACAGTAATCTCTAACAACATAGGGCTATTTAGATAAACAATCTGGCGAGCATGTTGTTTTAGGCTAATACACCAACAGCAAATTTCTGTAAAGTGCTCAAAAATCTGTCATTTGCATATTAAAATCCCAAATCCGGGATCCCCACCTGGTAGGTGACTCTGTCACCAGCTTGTGTTTCGGTAGTTTAAGTTCTTCCTGAGCAGTTGCAAGGTCTCTCTTCTTTTTCCAGGAGAAGGAGAAGGCAGCCACTACTTTTTTACAAAGCCCAACAGCTCGATCCATCCTCTTGTCCTTCCCCGCTCTTTCTGAGGAAGGAAAGGAAACAGAGAAAAAATATGAGCAAAGAAGTCCACAATAGTATGTTAAAAAAACATCTGAAGTTCTAAACAGATAGATATTATAACAGAATATTCATATTAAATATTTCAGGTTCAAATATTGCTTCATGTTTGTAATCACTAACCTTTAACAACAAAGGACTAATAAATTAGTATTGATTTGATTCTTTTAAAAATGTACTTTTTCATCATCATTTTATTCATATTTATTAAAAAAAATGTTATCATATTTATTACAATTTAAATCGCCGTATGTTTCAGTTTTAAATATTGCTTCATGCTTAAAATCACTAACCTTTAAAAACAAAGGAGTAATAAAAAAATTATTTGATTCATCTTAAATTATTTTCTTTTATTGTGATGTTTATTCCCGCTTCAGTAATATGCTGAATATGCGGCCTTCCTTTCGACACACAGCTCGACTGCCCAGCGGACCTGCAACCATCTCGCGAGTGTTTATAGGCTATTATTCGTGAGGTGTAACCAATCAGATAGCGCCGTGGGCGGGACATTGAGCAAGTCTGCAGAGTGGTGATTATAGACAGGCTGCGGCAGCTATATCAGAGCCAGCCAAAGTAGCGCATTTTTAAGTAAAATTTACTTTAATCAAACCACGGATCCGTGATAAGTTTTGTGATCCGTCTCGCCACTAGTGTAGTAGCACTGATCACTTTGAGGGGGGGATAGATTTATCCCGACCGGGGATAAAAATAATTAAGCAGAGGCAGGGATACATTGACCAGAAAGTGGGAAATCCCACGCATCCCCACCGGCAAATCTCACCGTGAACTCCTGCACAGGTAACAGCTGCAAGTCTTCAGATAAATTGAAAACAAAAAGAAGTCCAAGACATGATGAGTCCATTGAATAGGTGGAAAAGGATTTGGCAGGTTCAAAGAAATCACACAGGATTTTAACAGTTCCAGAATGTTCCGCACAATAAGAATCCTTCCCCCTACAGAAAAACAGTCATCGCCACGAGAGGAGGAGATCAGTGTCTGTCCATCATTGTAACGCCTGTATTGTTCCCATGTTGCAATTGAATTAATCACTGGTCCAGAAAAGTGGATCTGTTTAAGTGGGCTGAAAACTGATGTGGTCTTTTGGCTTGCCACTTTCTGCTTCTCATGGATCCGCCTGACGAGTTGTTGGACAGGGTTTTGAGGCCGACGGACAAGTTTTTTCAGTTTACCTAAAAATGTCTTGAAGGGAAAAGCTGAAACACTATCCATCGGGCCGAATTTTCGTGCATCTTGAGCTAGGTGGATCAATGAATGCATGTAATAGCTGACAAATTCAGTGCCATAAATTGCAGCAAAATCTGTTACAAAGAGTTTCAAAATCTCCTCAGCATAGTCACAATTGTCAGGAGAACATAAGGCAGGACTCAGAAGAATTCTCATAGATAGCGATAGAAGTAAAAAGTTTCTGTACATTATACTGGGTATATTATTGAGGAGAACAACAGGGCCGGGCGGGGCTCTCTCTCTGCTCGTTCATATATTCGCCCAGCAGTCATTCACCCATCAAATAAGGCTTTGGGGGCCGCGAATAAATGCAGGAAAACCCCTGTATCAGTCGGCCTATGTAGCTAAGGTGCATGGCAATATGGACCTTTGGAAAACACTGTTGATTAATCCACAATATTAAACGACGCATTAAACAATTCACACGTCGCCTTAAACGGACAGTATGGAATTTTTTCTCCACTAGGGGTCGCTAACCTCTTTACAATAACAAAGGTGTAGTTTGATGACGCAACATTTGCTAAGAACTATGGATCTTGTCGTCAACGTCAAGCCGACCGATCCAATAATGTTTATGGATGACTGAATACATTGATGTTTTTATCATGACTGTGATATGAAGCAGTTCGGGATTGCTAAGAGACAGCTATCAGCTCCACACCCGACGCGAGTCCCGCGGATATAAAAGGAATATGGACATTTCATTCTACCGAACTACACGTGCAGAATTACAACTCACAGGTCAGTTTATTAGACAAATTAAACTTGTGAGGTAACGCAGTGCTGTTTCACTTGGTCTAACAATACACTATCACACTAAACTGCATTTGAATGTGTTGAAATGTATGTGTTAGTTTGTCTGTATGAGACTAGCAGTAAGCTAGATCAACATTAGAATAACATACAGATCATATTCTAACATTTTATCATTGTTGAACTATATAACATTGATTAGTTTTATGTAAATGTACTCACCTGTTTAATAAAGTACATGTAGGAGCGGTTGAAGTCTCGTCGTGGAGCTCTCATTTATATACTGTCTATGGGAGCTCTCGGCATCTCGAAAACACCACGCTGATATTGATTCTAGTTTTAGTTCTCCTTTTTTATCCAAAGTCTGCTTGCCATGGTCCATAATGTTTGAACGAAACAACAACAGCGTGCAAATAAACATTGTGAACTACACAGTGCACGTCTGTTGCCTTGGTTACTATCAGACGGCTCTGGTTCATAGCTTTGGTTACCATGGCAGCACGAGCGGAAACCAGGGACAACGCGGATATGACGCCATTGACGGCGACAAAACGGAAATACAGAAACGTGACGTGTCTTCGAATTAAATTACAAATTTCTCCTGGTTTGAAAGTTGTTGGAAACAGTCGGGATAATGTAAGTACACGACTAAAAAATATATATAACATATGTATAGTGATTTTTGCTATTTTTGAACCGTTTGGGGCCCATTGAAGTCCATCCTGGAATGTTTTCATCAAAAACCTTAATTTCTTTTCGACTGAAGAAAGAAAGACATGGACATCTTGGATGACATGGGGGTGAGTAAATTATCAGCAAAAGTTTTTTTTTAAAGTGAACTAATCCTTTAAGGTTTCCAGCCTGTATTTCATCGATCGTCGTCTCACAGCGCCAGCAGCAGCTGCATCATGGGGGCTCAGTGCTTTGACATGGGGAACATATCATCAGTGAACGTCAGCTTTGCGTTAACACACTCCTAATGACCTGGCAAATGAATACCCTCGCCTCACTTGATCCTCTCCATCGCCGCAGCCGCTCATTTCCACTACTTGTGGTTGTGTATTACTTTCAGACTTGATAAATGTACTGCATGTCATCAGTAACATGAGTTAATACTTCTGTAACTGCTTGTAATGATCAGGTGTTGTCTGCACTGCTTAACCTGCTCTTCCTCGCAGACTCGCTTAACATTACCTCAAAAAAACTTTGACTTTTATTCAGTTTGTTGACTTTTTTACACTCAGATTTTGAGCCTGTAAAAAAGCACCAATGCTAAAGTTTTCTATTTATCCTAATCATTAAATAACATTCAGTGAGCTTGTTGTTTCTGCCTTAACTTAATGCATTGTTTAACAATGAAACTGAATGAGAATTTAATTGAAATGCATTACTTACACAGTCACCTCTGATAACAGATCACTGTAGATTGTAATGTGGACTCATGCATTTTCTGTAAAGCTGCTTTGAAACTAAATGTTTTGTGAAAAGCGCTATACAAATAAATGTGAATTGAATTAAATATAGTCCACTGGGGACGGGATATATGCCTCGCGCTCAGCACACATAAAGCTTGCTGCAAAGCACTGGCAGAAGTAGCCTATGTTTATGAATTCGTCTGGAATTGTTTTTAATAGTTTATTAATAAACTAGTGTTGAACCTGAGTCTGTGTTGACTCGCCTATAGAGAGAAATGCACCTTTTATTTGGACTACATAATAAAGCTTTTTGTTTCAAATTGGTTAGTTTAAAAGTAGACATATTTCAAGCATCTCAAGGCCTATTTCTCCTGTCTGTGAGGCAAGTGTCCTACACGCTGAGTTTCGGTTTTCTTGCAGTCGAAGACGGATCAACTTTCTGCTCTTACTTTATTCTGTGCGCTGTTCAGTGCTCCATCAGATTTGTCGTGTTGCCGGTCTTGGCAGCAATTATCTTGTCGCAAAAATTGCATTGCGCGCTGCAATTCTGGTGAAACGAAGCTACACTTTTGATCTTTTCCACATATTTTCCATCCATGTGGGTTAGGACACTTACACACACACACACACTACAGCCTCACGTGCGAGCCACGTCTCTTTGGGCAACCGTGTAAACTAGTGTTTTTCCGCCACAGCCAATCATGCTGCATGCTTATTGGCTCACTGACGTTGACGAGATTAACACCTCCGGTATCGAAATTTGGTACCGATAGACGAGACATATTTTGATACTCGATAGTATCGAGGCAATTCAGTCGGTGCCTAAAAAGTATCGAACTCGATACCCAGCCCTAATCATATGTTTGTCGACCTTTAACCTGTTTAGTCTTCATCTAAACACCTAAAAACACCTGCAATCTGGAGGCTAAGCTAGAAGTATAACCTTTATAATCTGTATTAAGGAGTGATATAGGTCTAGAATTCTGGCAATGCCGAAGAATAATCATGGTCAGAGAAAATCCTCCGCTCTCCGAGTCCGATTACCTTCCTCTCCCAGGCTCTCAGGACATGCTCTACTGTAGTGTATTGTAAGAGGTTCACAGCTATGGCTCTCTGGGGTTGTTCTGCGTTAGGCTTTGGTGCCAGAGCTCTGTGTGCCCGCTGAATTTGACCGTCTGAATCTATCACGAGTAATAGACCCCTTCCCGGTGTCCTCCAGCACTTGCTTTTTTCTTGCTTTTCAGGGTTTCTGTTGGCCTTAGATTTGGTCCCTCTGTTCATCTCTCAATATTTGTGAATATTTAACCCCTGTGCATCAATTAAATAAAGTTACACATAGGTCCATAAATGTCTGTGTCAAAAAACTGTCATAACAATTTGAGGCTTGGGAGCCTCATTTTAAAAAAGACCCTTGGCAGATTTTTGTTGAAGTAAAAACATTTTAAAAAGTGAAACCAAATAAGGTTTAAGTTTATGAAAATTATTTTTGATTTTTTTTTTTTATATATATATATAAAATGTATATTTTATGAAACATGTTTAACTTTAAAACTGCTATGAAATTAAAGTCATACATCTAAAGAAGTTGTGTTTCAGATTTGAGGTTGATCTCTCAAAAAATGACCTTTCAGTAAGAGTTTGTTTGGGCACAGAGCAACATTTTGATTTAATTCAAGCCTTGCCAACGGAATAAAAGCCTCTTAACAAAGATTGCATCATTTTATATTTAAAAGGCCCTGGGATGAAAAACTGCAATTTTAATGGGTTTCATTGCAGACATTTTTGTCCAAAAGGTGCTGAGAGGAACTAGTTTGTGTTACTAGTGCAAAATAGTTTTTTTTTTTTCAGAGTTTAGAGGTAAATTTTTTAAACTGATTTATGTTAGTAAATCAGTTTCCAGTAAATGAGAAACAGTTTGTGAAACTGAGAGTTTAAGAGATGTTTAGCCACATTTCAGCACAAATTCCATTCGCCAATTTTATTAAAGATAATAACATTTAAACCAGATTTCATTACCATTTAGACAAAATGATTTTAACATTTTATTTAATCAGTGTTTGGGGTCATTATGACCCCACTGGACTTTTCTTTCATTTTTTAAAAATGTTACCTTCATCTCAGGGGCATGAAACTCTGGGACTTTTCCTAAATAACCTATCTAAACATGCACAAAAAAACTGGGCTTGATTTGGTTGTTCTAAAGGTGTGTAAAAAAAAATTTACCTTTTAAGGTGTTTGGGGTCAAAATGACCCCACATTGAAAATGAATGGGAAAATGAAAAAAATGACTTTTTTTAATTTTGTTTGTCAAAAAAATCAAATTAAATCCATTATAAATCTGAAAATTTCTACATATAAACCAAGGTCTGGTCCTAGAGCATAAATAAAAAGTAGAACGAACTTTCTATCTCATACACACACACACACAGACACACACAAACACATAAACAAACAAACAAATGTATGTTTTTGCAACAGAGAGCATTTTTACAGAATTTGGCAAATAAAATAAACAAAACTGGCATAAATCTAAAAAAAAATTACATTTAAATCAAGGTCTGGTCCTAGAGCATAAACCCAAAGTGGAACGAACTTTCTATCTCATACACACATACACACAAACGCACACAAACACACACAAACACACACAAACACACACATGTATGTCACTGCAACAGAAAGCATTTTTATAGAAATTGGCAAATAAAATAAATAAAACTGGCATAAATCTAAAAAAAATTTACATTTAAATCAAGGTCTGGTCCTAGAGCATAAACCCAAAGTGGAACAAACTTTCTATCTCATACACACACACACACAAACACACACATGTATGTCACTGCAACAGAGAGCATTTTTATAGAAATTGGCAAATAAAATAAACAAAACTGGCATAAATCAAAAAAAAATTACATTTAAATCAAGGTCTGGTCCTAGAGCATAAACCCAAAGTGGAACGAACTTTCTATCTCATACACAAACACACACAAACACACACAAACACACACATGTATGTCACTGCAACAGAGCATTTTTATAGAAATTGGCAAATAAAATAAACAAAACTGGCATAAATCTAAAAAAAAATTACATTTAAATCAAGGTCTGGTCCTAGAGCATAAACCCAAAGTGGAACGAACTTTCTATCTCATACACAAACACACACAAACACACACAAACACACACATGTATGTCACTGCAACAGAGAGCATTTTTATAGAAATTGACAAATAAAATAAACAAAACTGGCATAAATCTAAAAAAAATTACATTTAAATCAAGGTCTGGTCCTAGAGCATAAACCCAAAGTGGAACGAACTTTCTATCTCATACACACACACACACACAAACACACACATGTATGTCACTGCAACAGAGAGCATTTGTATAGAAATTGGCAAATAAAATCAACTAAACTGGCATAAATCTGAAAAATGTCACATAAGCAACATGGAACAAGCTTGTTCCCACACACACACACACACACACACACACACACACACACACACACACACACACACACACACCAACACACACACACACACAATCATGTCATAGTGGTGACTTGTAATGGTTCTGCAAATGTATATAATAATTTGATAATAATTATATAATTAATATTATATAATTATAATAATTAATTTGATAATAATAATAATTAGATTTTTTATGTATTTCAAAATGTTTAAATAAATATTCACATATATATATGTATATATATATCAAATTTGTGAGGAGAAGTGAAAATGAGTGAATGAATGGTTCTCTATGGCCCTCTATTGGATACATTTGGCCATTGCACTTTAATTCCTTTCCCATAAGAAATAAGTTTTTTCGACTAACCTTTAGATGGCAGTATTCCATCCCTAACACATAGAGCAATGCCCAAAAACCATTTATATTGAATTAATATCATTATTTAAGTGATTTTTTCTTTAAAAAATCATTTTTCATAAGCCAATTTATGGCCTAGTTATGTAATTGTGCAGTAAATAGGTAAAAAACTTCAAAATTTCCACAAAAACACAGCATAAATGTATAGTTGAGAAGTAAATAAAAAAAATGATATATAGTTTTCCATATAAAAATGTATATTTCCTTATGCAATCGCTCTTTAAAAGTTTGGGGTCAAAATGACCCCAAACACCTTAAGTGTTATCCTTTTCAAACACTGATTAAGGGTTAAGTTTTCCACCCAGACAGTCAAAATCTATTTTAAACATATCATCAGTGTAATTCTTTACAATCACTGCCATTTATATATATATATATATATATATATATATATATATATATATATATATATATATATATATATATATATACATATATATATATACAATTTAACAAAGCTGAAATTAGATTTTATTTATTTATTTATATTTATATATTCTGTGGAGGAACTGAGATGGAATAAGATATTTATCATGATAAGGATTCAGTTTTAGTTTTTAAAAAGTAGATATCTCTGCAACTGTATATCTGTGATCATTTCACACTCGATTACTCTTGCTTACATTTATAAGCCAAAAACTCTCAGTGGTATTGCTAGCTTTGGAAATCTGTTATTTATCCTTTAAATCAACCCTTTAAATCTTATCATTTTAATGTGGTTTCTATATGTGATTTTTTGTTATTTCAAACGGGACTTTTATTTTTGTGTGGGAATATGACGTCATAAGGCTGCGCCGCGCTCCTGCATCTGTGATTCTGCTGAAGAAAGGTTTGTGTTTTTTAATCATTTAAAGTGTTTTTCAATACAACCCGTTCAAACGATTATATTGAGAACTGTGAAATAAGCTAATTATTACTGAATGTAACATTGTAATGTATTGTATCTATTAATGAACATAGGTTTTATAAGGAAAGTGAATGAATGTAACAGAAACAGTGCGTCTCATTTCGCTCCCTATATTGTGAGTCAGTTCATCATAAACACGCTGTTTGTTCTCTGGCAAGTAATGATAGAGAAACGGAGCTTTTCGAAACCGGTTCAGATTCAAATGAATCAAATGATTCAGAGTTTGTAAGCGCTCGAATCACCGAATCACGCTGACAACTCCTGCAGTTCACCAGTGTAAATGCAGCAACAACAACAACACACACATGTGGAATGACAACTTCTACAAATCAACTGACAATGTTTTCATCATAGTGAGTTTTGAGTGTTTTTAGTCTAATCTGATCATTTAAGTCCATTAACTCTCTCTCTCTCTGACTGACTCTCTTACCAGTGAACTGAACTACTGAACTAGATCTGATTGACACACACTCAGAGATTTAGTTTAGAGTGTTTTTCTTTCTGTTAACTATTCTCCTCTTCAACAGGACAGAGTGTCCAAACACACAGAAAAACTCCTGGTGAAGCGATTGAGATCCATGTGACACACTATTATAAAGATGGCGTTTATTAAAGAGGAGAGTGAAGACGTGAAGATTGAAGAAACATTCAGAGTCAAACATGAAGAAACTGAGGAACACACAGGTTAGTTTCATTCTCAAAGTCTTTCTTTAGTCTTTCTGTGTCATGCATCTCTTTATTTATAGATGCAACTTGTGACAAAAGTAAACAATGAAATCACATATTATATTAGAAAAAAAAACAATAAAGAAATAGCCAAAACAAAACAAGTATTCAAATCATGAAATGTGAGGTATTAGGGCTGGGACAATATATCAATGCATTGCGATTCATGGATCGTTTCCAGTTTTTTCAGATTCGATTCTAAGCTTAGTTTTTAACAGCAGACGGCGCTCTAGGCTAGTTTTTAACAGCAGATGTTTACATATTGGGGGAAAAAAAAATGACACTATAGCCAATTATGTAGTTGGGGAAATAGTGGTGAATTCTGTACGTGAGGAGAGGGACGTAGGTGTTGTGGTGGATGGTTCACTTTAATTCAACACACTTCTGAAAAAGTTAAAAAAGCAACATCTATGATTGCAATAATAATAAGAACTTTTCAAAATTTAGGTAAGGATATATTTTTTACCATTGTATAAATCCCTGGTAAGATCACATCTTGAATACGCAAGCTCGGTCTGGTGCCCATATAAATTAAAATATGTAGAAAAAATGGAAAGAGTCCAGAGAAGAGCTACTAAATTAATTCCAGGAATGAAAAATATGTCGTATGAAGATAGATTGAGGAAATTAAGTTTACCAACACTCAAATTTAGGAGATATAGAGGAGATATGATTCAGGTATATAAACTTGTACAGGGAATATACGATGTAACAGTTGAGCCTATTCTTCAGTTCTGGAACAATAGGTACGAGACATGAGGGAATTCTTTAAAACTCTACCCTAGAACATGTCTGTCTGAAAAGAGAAAGAACTTTTTTACACTTCGTGTGGTAAAATCATGGAATGAGCTTCCAGAAGAAGTTGTGTGTTCCCCTTCTATTCATTCCTTTAAGAACAGGTTGGACGCATTTTGCATGTCTAAAGATGTTATGTATAACTATAAAGCTTGTTATTAACTAATGTAATTAATTTGTGTAATTTAGTTATAATTGTTAGAAAATCTTCAATTATGAGATGTAATGTTTATTTTTTTAAATGTTGAAATTTTATATGTATATTTGTTTGTGTTTTTAGAGTCTGGAATAGAGGATTGTATATCCTGTACCAGAAATCTTTTCAATAAATTTCAATAAAATTCAATGAGATGGCGCTCTAGGCTAGTTTATAACAGCAGATGGCGCTTTAGGCTAGTTTATAACAGCAGATGGCGCTTTAGGCTAGTTTATAACAGCAGATGGCGCTCTAGGCTAGTTTTAACAGCTAGTTTTAACAGCAGATGGCGCTCTAGGCTAGTTTTAACAGCAGATGGCGCTTTAGGCTAGTTTATAACAGCAGATGGCGCTCTAGGCTAGTTTTAACAGCTAGTTTTAACAGCAGATGGCGCTCTAGGCTGGTTTTAACAGCAGATGGCGCTCTAGGCTAGTTTTAACAGCTAGTTTTAACAGCTAGTTTTAACAGCAGATGGCGCTCTAGGCTAGTTTATAACAGCAGATGGCGCTCTAGGCTAGTTTTAACAGCTAGTTTTAACAGCAGACGGCGCTCTAGGCTAGTTTATAACAGCAGATGGCGCTCTAGGCTAGTTTTAACAGCTAGTTTTAACAGCTAGTTTTAACAGCAGATGGCGCTCTAGGCTAGTTTTAACAGCAGATGGCGCTTTAGGTTAGTTTTTAACAGCAGATGGCACTCTAGGCTAGTTTTAACAGCAGATGGCGCTCTAGGCTAGTTTATAACAGCAGATGGCGCTTTAGGCTAGTTTATAACAGCAGATGGCGCTTTAGGCTAGTTTTTAACAGCAGATGGCGCTCTAGGCTAGTTTTTAACAGCAGGCTAGTTTTAACAGCAGATGGCGCTCTAGGCTAGTTTTTAACAGCAGACGGCGCACTAGGCTAGTTTTAACAGCAGACTAGGCTAGTTTTAACAGCAGAGGGCGCTCTAGGCTAGTTTATAACAGCAGTCGGCGCTCTAGGCTAGTTTTTAACAGCAGACGGCGCTCTAGGCTAGTTTTAACAGCAGAGGGCGCTCTAGGCTAGTTTATAACAGCAGACGGCGCTCTAGGCTAGTTTATAACAGCAGACGGCGCTCTAGGCTAGTTTTAACAGCAGAGGGCGCTCTAGGCTAGTTTTAACAGCAGAGGGCGCTCTAGGCTAGTTTTTAACAGCAGACGGCGCTCTAGGCTAGTTTTAACAGCAGAGGGCGCTCTAGGCTAGGTTTTAACAGCAGAGGGCGCTCTAGGCTAGTTTATAACAGCAGAGGGCGCTCTAGGCTAGTTTATAACAGCAGTCGGCGCTCTAGGCTAGTTTATAACAGCAGACGGCGCTCTAGGCTAGTTTATAACAGCAGACGGCGCTCTAGGCTAGTTTTTAACAGCAGACGGCGCTCTAGGCTAGTTTTAACAGCAGAGGGCGCTCTAGGCTAGTTTATAACAGCAGTCGGCGCTCTAGGCTAGTTTTTAACAGCAGACGGCGCTCTAGGCTAGTTTTAATAGCAGAGGGCGCTCTAGGCTAGTTTATAACAGCAGACGGCGCTCTAGGCTAGTTTATAACAGCAGACGGCGCTCTAGGCTAGTTTTAACAGCAGAGGGCGCTCTAGGCTAGTTTTAACAGCAGAGGGCGCTCTAGGCTAGTTTTTAACAGCAGACGGCGCTCTAGGCTAGTTTTAACAGCAGAGGGCGCTCTAGGCTAGGTTTTAACAGCAGAGGGCGCTCTAGGCTAGTTTATAACAGCAGAGGGCGCTCTAGGCTAGTTTATAACAGCAGTCGGCGCTCTAGGCTAGTTTATAACAGCAGACGGCGCTCTAGGCTAGTTTATAACAGCAGACGGCGCTCTAGGCTAGTTTATAACAGCAGACGGCGCTCTAGGCTAGTTTTTAACAGCAGACGGCGCTCTAGGCTAGTTTTTAACTGCACACTCAAATGCTGACGAAGAAGAGCGCTTGTGCGTTCGGCTGATTCTGAGAATGTACCACTTTGTTTCCAGGCATACTGATTAAAACACCTTTACTCCTCGAAACAATAACAAGCCCTTATTATGGATTTTTGAAAGTTACCTTTCATGCAGTGTGTGATGTAGCTGTATGTGAATGTAAACACTCTGCAAAGTTGTAAAGCTGAAAGTGCATCATAAGTAAAATTAGTTTATCTCAACAGAAAGTTGTCTCTGAACTGCTCAAACGAGTCGTTAGGAGTCTGAATCTATTTTCGTGAAGTTCACACGTCACTACTTCACTTCTTGCATAATGCCTGCCTACGTTCTGTGTGGATAGGACATCTTGCTGTTAAATTTGTTCATTTAATTTTTTTCTAGAATGCTACTGTTAAATACACCTACTGTAGCTGAAAAACTGTTTATTTCATTTGTATATTATGTTGTGTAGCCTATTTTTATTTGCGCCACTTTGGCCTAATTGTCTGCCATTCTTTTTTTATTTCATATTTTGTTAAGGCTTTGTTTTTAAAATAGGGAAATTAGATTGGCTGTAATGCTCAGTCACTTGCAAAATAGTAAAACCAACATGAAAGAGAATCGTGATAAAATCATGAATCGTGATTTTCCTGAAAGAAATCGTGATATGATATTTTTTCCATATCACCCACCCCTATGCAGGAGTCAGGTTGAGGTTAAGAGTTAAGAGTGATGAGGAAGTGATCTGAGGTGTTTAGTGGAGCAAATCAGTGATTAATGGAATAGTGGCATGTGTGATTAAGGTCCAATTAGTTACCTGATTTGTGAGTAGCCGCAGTAGACACTCGCTTGAGGTCAAACGAGGAAAGCAGAATGTGGAAGTCAGCAGCCTGAGTTAGGTGGAGGACTACCAGAGGAGTACCATCCTCAGGGAAGGATGAGAGTAACACATTGAACTTTTATAAGGCCTCGTTTACACGGCAGGTCTTGATGCCCAATTCTGATTTGTTTTGTTATATCCGTTTTTTTTTTTTACCATCCGTTTACACGTTCTTTCAATTGTGACCCATATCCGATTCATGTGTTCACACTTGCCATACTATCTGAAACATTAGGTTAAATTGGAATTGGTTAAATCATAAAGGGTTAAAATCTCTTGCACAGATGGACGAACGCAAAATATGTTTGATGCTAAATTCTGCTAAGGAGCCCTCCTACCTGACCCGTGAGCTAGGTAAACTTCAAGAGCTTTTGGCTTTTGGGATTAACTTTGGTTTCCTCTACAGCCTGGGCATTTTCAGTATGGGCACCAGTCTATTTGGACTGTCTAGAAGAAACTGAGAAAGAATATCACATAGTTAATTAAGCAGTCATTTACACAAAGGCATTTCTGCCATACAATCTTGAATTATAATCTAACCATCAAAATATTCCTTTTCTGCACTTTCTTGAGGCAAGATCATCAATGATGTCATCATAGGACAGGTGTTTCCCCACATCATGATTTATGCTCATGATGGCCAATCCACTCAAACGTTCCTGTGACATGGAAGACCTCAGGTAGCTTTTGATGAGCTTTAATTTTGAAAAGCTCCTCTCTGACGATGCTACTTTTGCAGGCAGGGTGACTGCAATTCTTAGGGCTATCCAAAGATTAGGATAGAGTTCCTCCAGGTTTTTCTCACAGAGAAAGGAAAGCAGCTCAAAGGCAGTCATCTTATCTGATGGCAGATCAGGTAAATTCTGAATCTCGTGTGCCTGATCCATTCCGCTGATGTCACAGTTATCTCTGAAGGTTAGAGTGTTTTGAACTTCCATGCAGTGAGCCTTTAAAGATTCACTAGACATCTGAGAGGCAGTACTGAAGTTTAGCAGCACTCCATATATGCATTTCACTTGGTTGAGTGTTTCAAATCTCTCAGCCATGGATGTCACAGCATAGTCGACCACAATGTTAAAGAAGTTGACTTGAAGGTTCATCAGGAGCCTAATAGCTGAAATGCGTCTTGCTGTTTCTCTGTCTCTTCTCTTTCAGAACAGCCTCCACATTACTTTCTTCACAAATGCTTTCGTCTGTTGTCTGGGCCTCAGAGAATCCAGTTTCCCGGTATGTACAATAGTAGTAGTAAATAACTTTACTACTGTACTACTGTACCCGTGGGGCAATTTTGTTTGCGGCGCAGTCGCAAGGCACTACATGACAGGACATCAGATATATGACACAAACAAATACAATAAAATACAATACACTATACTATACACCCCTGCATCTGACCAGGCCAGCTGGACATCTAGCTTATTTTGACTGATTTAAGGCTTTTATGGCTTGTGGTACAAAACAGAATTTGGATCTGTTCTCGGTCAGAAGGGCTGGGCAGAAACGACGCCTAGATGGCAGTAGTTTAAAATGAGATGCCAACTGGTGTGTGTAATCACTCACAATATTATTGGCCTTTCTCACCATTCTGTCTTTGTAAATGTGTTCAATGCTCGGTAGTGTTATCCCAAGGAATTTGTTGGCAGTAGTAACTGTTTTTCTGATTATCTTTTTCTGTGATTCAGTGGCATTTCCGAACCAGCAGATACTACAGCAAGCTTGTTCACCTTGCTTGTAATAGTCAGTATCTCACACCATACAACACAGCAAATCAAGAAGCGGTAGGACCCAACTTCCTCTGTAAGTGCTTGTGCCTCCACTTTGGCCACAGGATCATTGATCGTCTGTCTGGCTTCCAGTAATGCCTCCCGAACCTCAGAAGCCTGATACCTGATTGAACGCTTTTGAGCCTACCCTCCCATTTTTTGTCACTCCATGACTTCATGGTTATGTTCATGTGATTCTTTAAAACACTCCATCTTTGTGTGCCAGCTGAAAAGAAAGTGAAGAGCTTTTGCACATGCCCAAAATCCCAGCTGCATCTTTTGAAGATTTTGCAGTGTCTGCAATGACAAGGTTTAGAGTATGTGCTCCACATGGGACAAACACGGCTCTGGGATTTCTTCTGAGCAGTCTGGCTTGTACTCCTTGGTTCTTGCCTTTCATGTTGGCCCCATTATCAAAACCTTGCCCTATCCAATCTTCAAATGGAATCTTCAGCTCATTCAGCTTATCTAAGTTGACAGTGGACAGATTCAAGCCAGTTGTAACCTCAACATTCACAAGGCAGAGGAAGTGCTCCTTGATCTCTGGCTTTCCCCCTAAAGCCACGCTTCTCAGAACAATGGACATTTGCTCCTGGTGACTAATGTCAGGTGTACCGTCTAAGATAATGAAGAAGTACTTTGAGTCTCTTATTTGAAGTCACTGTTGCTTCCAGAATCTTGTCACTCACAAGCTATAATCTATGCTTGGGTAATAAGCATGTCTCTCTCCATCTTTTATTTTGCTGAGATGATTTTCCATAATGGGGTAAATTTTTGCCAGTAACTCAACCTCTTTTAGGAAGTTTCCATTATCTGGTTGGAAGAGTTTTTCAGATGAACCCCTGAATGGTAGGTTTCGTTCAGCCAGAGACTGGGTGATACATATTAAACGTGTAAGGACATCCCGGCATCTCTTTCTTTCTGCCCTTAAAAATGGTCTTTTGTATCTGGTCAAGGGTCTGTCCCTGACTTAGTCAAGTTCTCCCCACTTAATCATATGTTTTGTGTGTTCAGGTCTACTCTCATGGTGTTTCAGAATGGCATTGATATTTGACCAGTCATTCACACCTTCCTTTATAATTCTGTAGTCTTTTGTAGAAAAGAGCTTAAAGCAAAAACAATACACAGCATTATTTTTGATTGAGTACGTAAGCCATCTCCTGGGAATCTTTTCCCCATTTGACAGATGTCTCTGTAATAACCCTGAATGGAAAGCTCATCTAGACTTGTCTTTAGGGAAAGAAAATCCAGTCCTGGTTTGAATGGACCTCTGCATACTAACTCAGTCCTCATAAAGTCTCTTAAGACTGGGGGCCAATCTGCTGGGTCATTTGGTGGAGCGGCAACTGTTCTATTTGGGTCTGAGCTGCTTGTATCTGATGCTAGCTGTACACCCCTGGTTGTGCTAGTACTCAGTGGCGGTTCTACATTGAATTACACCCTGGGCGAGACCCCCTTCGAGCGCCCCCCCATTAATTTTATGTATACAGGGGGGTGTAATTTTTCTTACCCCATTGGCAGATCATCATGTTTTGCTTGTTTTAAGCAAAAACTCAATTTTAAGTGTTTCACTCAATTTTAAGATATTAAGTCTTGTTTTCTGGGGAAATAAATAAAAAAATTATTTCCCCAGAAAACAAGACTTAATATATTATGTCATTTTACCACTTTGTTAACGTTATGCATCTTTATTTAAGAAATGTTTGATATTTGGACTGGAAACAAGACAAAAATACTAATTAAGAAAAGCATTTTTTGCAGTGTAATAACTGAACTTGTCACAGTTTTGTTGCAAAGCACAATATTATGGTGAAATTAGATCTCGTGTTTGAGTTAAAACCGAATTATTGTTAAGCATAGCAAGAAGAATCATAGCAAAAAGTAGGGATTCACCGAAATGAAAATTCTTGGCCGAAACCGAAAACCGAAAAAGAGGAAACCAAGGCCGAAAACCGAAACACCGAAAGAAATGATGCCAATTATTAGTACCATTGCATTTATGGCTATGACTGTGTACTAACTTTACTAAAATCAATGCATTGCAATTGCATAAATTAATATTAAAGTTTCAAAGAATAAATCAATACAAATTTTATGCAAATATTTATTTAGCACATTGCAAAGTATAAAATTAAATGTTTAACTTGACCCCACTCATGTGTACATTAAATAATAATGTAAAAGCCTACTGGCCTGCAGAAATGTTTGAAAATGAAATGTTCTCTCATAAAAACAAAGTGCATTTAGGTCAATACTGCCATAGCCCATAATAATATCTGCAGCTATATGCTCATGGACGTGAGTTGCAAAAACCATAAACAGCTAAGGTAAACACACACACCTCTGAGAAATGACGGCTGCTCTGCACACACACGCAAGGTCTCTCGCTCCCTCTCTCTGTCGCGCGCTACGTATGTGCGCTCATGCTCGATCGCGATTCCGGGAGATTTAAACTAATTTGCGGGCATCAGGGAGCCGCTATCAATACGCGGGAGACTCCCGGAACTTTCGCAAGACTTGGGATGTCTGTGTTTTGAAAATCGCTGTCCATGGGTCACTCTCAGATATTTTGAAATACGTCCACACCGCAGATATGTTGCTTCAGACAAGCATGTGCAGGTCGCGGTATCTGCTGTTTGCATCATCACAACATTTCGGCCGTATTGTTTCGGTGATAAACGTCTTTCGGCCGAAAACCGAAAATGCACTTTTGGGCCATTTTCGGCCGAAAATTTTCGGTGGCCGAATATTCGGTGCATCCCTAGCAAAAAGGATAACAAATAAGAGTTATACCCACCAATTAATATTGCCCCTTCATTCATGACATGGGTACCAAGAAAACATAGTTGCATACCTTTATCTTTCGCTCGTTTCTAAATTGGACACCTGACCTGATGGCTTTGACCTTTCTTGTCCATCTCTTATTTGGCACTCGATATCGACAATCAACAGACTTCCCCTGATCCTCCCCATACCAACTGTCACTCACGAGTCACGACCAGAAGTCAAGACTAAACCAATTCACCTTGGTGGTGGTGACCAAGTAATCGTTTTGTATTACCTATTTTTATTCAGACCATTCAGAAAAACAAAAATGTGCAGGAAATATAGAGGCCTGTATTTATAATATTATGAATGAAATGTGCGTTATTTGGAAGAAAGTCGAGGTGTGACTGACTTAAGCCCCTTTCACACAGAGATTCCGGAAAATACACGGATAAAGTGACCCGGGATTTGACCCAGGTTCATTTGATTTTGGTTCATTCACACTGCCAGTGATTTTCCGGAATCAGAGAGCGCGTTCACACACAACCCGTGTATGTCCCGGAAAGACACGTGACATCGATGTGACTTGTAATGTCTCAGCAGCGTCTTCAGTTTGCTTATGAGCTGCGATTTCTCTCTCGGCAAACCACGCTTGTGCATTTATTTCTCTGATTCGATCATAAAATTGCGCATTTCGTACCGTTTCACAGCTGGCGAACGATCCCGGCTTCAGCGTCATCACTCCGACACGGCATTATTACGTCTTTTGTTCACACAGCGCGCGTCCCGGGACTGAACACGGCAATGTTACTAGGTCCCCAACCCGGCATCGATCCCGGCATTAAACCCGGGTCGTGTTTGCGTTCACACAGAAGGCGTTCCGGTAATTTGCCGGCAATTTCCCGGGTTCAATGCGCTGTGTGAAAGGGGCTTTAGATAACTATATGGATCCCCCCCCCCCCCCTTGTCCGTTCCATTTGGGAGAGACCCAGAGGTGAACTGTCATCCGCGCCCGCGCCTCCGCGCCCCCTCCCCTTTCCCCTTCTCAAACAAACAGCTTCTGTGCGCGGCATCTTCTCAGCAAGCAGGGGCGCCTGCAGCTGCAGGGGGCGCAAATTTGCCAATTCCCCACACAGTGAAATGATAGATGATAGAAAACCGCTTCGCGGCGCAGATGTTTTTTTTTTTTGCTCGTGCCGGCGGCGCCGCCCCCCCCCAAAATGCCGCCCCGGTTCGCCCGTGCCTAAAACCGCTACTGCTAGTACTGGCTGAGGCTGCCTGTATTTCACCTGGGTCTGTGTTAGTACTTGCTGAAGACGTCTGTACTGTATTTGCTGAAGCTGGCTGTACTGGGTCTGTGCTAGTACTGGCTGAGGCTGGATGTGGATCAACTGAGTCTGTGCTTGTACTGGCTGATGATCCAGCATCTCCTCTACGGACAAACTTAAGCATAGCACCTGCAAATTATAGATAACAACTAATTTTATAAGCTGCATCAGACCCATTCAAACCTTCTCCCCCAGATTTCCTTTTATGCATTTTCAAATATAAAATACTATTTATACAATGGCTTGGCTCGTGTAATATTTAACTAGTGATCTAGTGATGCAGATATAAAAAAATTCTTTAAAATATCTTGATTCTTGTTATATCAAGAATATCTGTGAGTGATGACGTCATTGTTGATATTAAGAATTCACTTTTTCACAAGTGAACCTTGTAATTCCTGATATCAAAAATAGACATTGTTACTTGTAAAAATTCCATTCCTAATATCAAGAATTCACATTGTAAATAGTGAAAAATTGATTCTTGATATAAAAAATGCATTAACTGTGAATTAATAAATTAATGTCACTGTTTTATTATGCATGTTAAAGCAATACTTGATTTATGGTTATTATTTACTGAGGGATGTGCATCCATATTGACTAGTATGTCCAGCTAATCAACATTTTAAATTCAATATAGCCTATAAATCAATAGTCAATCAATGTCAAATTGTCAATACATTGCTTTCCTTCTTATTATTGTTCAGTTGTTAAGAGTTGTAACTAAACATTGACTGAGACTAGATAATCACTGTCTTGTTATAAAAGTATGTATGTGCACTTATGATAAGGAGTGCCATCACGCTCAGGTGGCCATTTCCATAACACCAAAAAGGAGGACACTTTGCGGCATTTAGTGAGGCAAGAATAATTGCATAGGACTCTGGTGTAGTCGCAACTACAATACAATTTTGTCCATCATATCGATGGTATCTCCCTCCGCAACAGAAGCTCAGGCAACAGCAGCTCCTGTAGGGTCATCATGGCCAAACTCGTGCTCTTCTGTCCATTCCAGATTAAATGAGCTCTGTCATTTCGGCATGTTAACGTTATGATATGACGTAGGCAGCACGTGGACTCCACGTCGTGGAGGCTTGTTTAAGTTTTTAACCAATTATATATCAGATATTTATTTCACACCACTTTCAGCCAATCATTTGTTTGACCAGAGATCTTACGGCATTAGACACTATGCTGCTGCATCCCAATAAAGATTTTGGAGCGGGTTTTTTTTCAGGCCGATTCAACGTAACTCCAAAAAGGAGGACAAATGAGGCTTGAGGTTGCGCTGGACAGGGGCCTTAAAATCCGAACTGTCCGGCCAAAATCCGAATGTATGGCCACCCTACATCACGCCCATATATCTTTCTGGTCTCCACAGATATTTCTGTTCCAATGGCTCCATCTCTGTCATCCCCCGGGTGTCCCTCAGTTTGTTTGTGTAACATGCTGTGTTGTGTCCTTGAGCTTTATCTCAGTGTACTTTGTTTAATAAATTTGTTAAATAAACTTTTGAATCTGATTAATCATAATTGGAACTAAAATGCCAAACTTAATTCATTCTTTATTCAAAGGGTTAGATATCTGCCAGTTTGAAAGTATTTGGGACGTATCCTAAAGAAAGCAATTAATAACAATTTTGAGAAGTTCTGAGATTACAGGTTACACACTTTTCAGTTGTTTAGTGGGTATAGGATTTAGCATACATGTTGTTGGATTTGATGTTTTACATATTTTCATGCATGTTGTTTTGTGCCATTAAACTGGAGTTAACTTGTTTTTGTTTCTTTTCACTTTAGACCTGATGACTCTGAAAGAAGAGAGTCTAGAACTGAATGCAATTGAAGAGAAAAATCAGTACGAGAAATGTCATAATTTCATGACTGAGGAAAAATCTACTAGTTACTCACAGACTCATAAAACAGGAACTGGAAACCTTAAAGTCCAGATGGAAGTTCTCATTGGAGAGAGCCGTTTCATCTGCCAACAGTGTGGAAATAGTTTCAGTCGAAAAGAAAGCCTTAAAGGCCACATGAGAGTTCACACTGGAGAGAAGCCTTACTCCTGTCAACAGTGTGGAAAAAGTTTCAGTCGAAAAGAAAACCTTAAAGGCCACTTGAAAATTCACACTGGAGAGAAGCCGTTCATATGCTCTCAGTGTGGAAAGAGATTTATACAGAAGAAAACCCTTAATACACACATGAAAGTTCACAGTAAAGAGAAAAGGTTTGTTTGTGATCAGTGTGGAAAGAGTTTCAGATTTAAAGATAGCTTTAATAATCATCATATGATGATTCACTGTGGAGAGAAATGTTTTACATGCCTTCACTGCGGAAAGAGTTTCACAAAAAGTATAAACCTTGAGAATCACATGAGAGTTCACACTGGAGAAAAGCCTTTCACCTGTCCTCAGTGTGGAAAGAGCTTCACGATTAAAGGAAACCTTAAGATTCACATGAGAGCTCACACTGGAGAGAAGCCTTACAAGTGTCTTCAGTGTAAGAAGAGTTTCTCATATCACACAAACCTGAAACGGCATTTGCAAACTCATTCGGAAAGAAAATAGCCGTTTTCCTCAGTGTGAGAAGAGGTTTAGAAAAATTTCAACAATCTACGCATTCACTCTGGAGTTGTGATCAGTGCAATAAAACTTCACGCTTACAAATACATATGTAAAGTCATGTAATGTTTGTGTTCTTTGGTTTGGCAATAGAAAATGTGTATCTGTTAGAAATCAAGGCTACTTTCACACCACAGCTGAGTGTGGGCTTCATCTGAGGACGGCCCTGTTTACAACACTGTCTGAATGATTTTGAGATTGTAACGACTGCGAGTATGAACCAAACACAGACTAATCTTCTTCCAGAAGATTAATTCAAACTCTCCGCTTCTCGCCAAATGAAGGAGGGAAGATTTGTTCATAACTTCTCATCATCATCATCAATCTTGCCATCAGGTCCCAAGGCGCCACCAGTCTGGCTATTTAAAAGAGCCCCCCCAGCACTAATGAAAGAACTGGTCAATGCTAGCTTTGTTGCCGAACACTGATTGGTTAAGAGAATGACCGAGACCAAGGTCCCATGAGAGATGAACAAAACAGATTTCAGCAGGAAATATCCATGACCTCATTGGAATGTCTTAAACCCCATAAACTTTACACACCAAGAGAGACTTTACATATCAAAATCCATAAAACTCATCCCAGAACAATTATTGACTGACCTATAATCAAACATCGTTCAATTACATAATTCTTTGTTGTCTACAACCTATATGTGTCTATACATGTTTAGATCCCATACAAGTCATGAAATATGATTGTTAGATATTAGATGTGTGAATGAAAGTGTGTACTGTTTCATATCAATGCTATCTTACGAACACAACTAGCAAGATGGCTGGAATGGAATCTGTACAAAATGTTTCGTATTCTGATAATTAGAAATCATGCCTAAACTGTTGCATCTGGTTTCCAATTAAAGCTAGAGAACCGACACCCCCAGGGAAGACATGATTTACGACTTTGGAAACAAAGCAGCAGTCAGAACTCCCATTTGTAGGAGTAACAAACCTTTTTTTGTTTTAAAAAAACCCTTTAAAAACCCAGCGCAGAGCGTTAGTTAAGGGGGGGAGAACAAAGATGAAGAAGAGACCAGACAGACTAGTAACCATGTAGATGCGTAGAGACAAAGAACCCAAATTAAGATCAGAAGAACGGGTTCAACAGCTTTATTCAAGCCATCTTACTACTCTCGTCTCAATTTTCTTTCTTTTCTGAGTTTTTCCTTTCTTTTCCGTTGTGAGTCTCGGTTCTAAGTTAAGTTTTGCGGCAAGATTTCGGTCCACGTTTCTTCTGCAAAGCCAGCTTCAACAAAGACTTTCCATCAATCCGCCATCCACACCACGTGAGTGGCCGCCACAGACATCTATCCAAAAACGGGGACACCAGCCAACGAACGAACTCGGGGAACCCCCTTTGACACCGACCAAAGGAATTCTCAAAAGGAACGCAAAACATTTAGTCATTTAGCAGACGCTTTTATCCAAAACGAGCAAGTAACCTCCAGACTCTTAAACTGAACTGGTGTATTTGATACAGATTTTGTAACCCACCTAAGAAACGAAGGGTGAAATTAATTATTGATGGTTCGTTCAGGTTATGTCTTATAAGTGCATAGAATCTTGAGATTTCATCATCTCACTCTTAAACTCATTATTTCCAAACTCTTTTTTCTTTGAAAAAGAAAGAAAGAAACTTTCTTTCTTTCTTTCTTTCTTTCGGCAACTTGTATGAATGTGTGCGTGTGTTTGTGTTAGATATTAGTTTTATGTGTTAGTATATAATCAATAAAGTATTGTTTGTATTTGAAAAGAGAAGTATTACTTGTGTTATGTGCTTACGAATTTATTGTCTTGAACTGCGATCTACGTTACCTATGCTTTTACCCTTGATTTATTTCTTTACTGTTAGCTGGGGATTATTCTTTCTTGGCCAGGAAGATATTATATTTCCTAGAGTTAATAATTGTTTATGCTTTCTGTTCATTGGATGAACTGATAAAATGATCATACTATTGATTCTGCTACAGTAAATTCTGAAAATAATTAAATTATTAATTATTGATCATAATCCGTTATGAATAATAATTAATTATATTTACGCGGGCGTATAAACGCTACAATACATATATGTGATATATAATTAATGTTATCCATATATAGTAATTGCCAAGTCTTGCTGATTTCCTTACTTTGAAAACCGATGTTGGTGTGTGTTTCAACCCGTGGGGGGAATCGTGACAACCCAGACTCCATTCAGTTTGAATGTGAATACCGAGCTGTGGCCACAGGATTGATGTTCAGCAACTCCGAAAAGACCAATTGTGAACAAGACCTTAACATGTTTCTGCTGCAGTTCAGTGCATATGCCTCTCAAGAGAGTCCCCTGGTCAACGTTGACCCTGAGAGCATTATGGAAGAACATGGCTACTGTAGAGTGGCCACTGATTGTGGTGAGTAATTATTAATTATGTTGAATATGTTATGCTTTCCAAAAGGGCTGGGCGATATGGCCAAAAAAAATTATCACGATCATTTTTTTTATATCAGTCGATATCGATAATTATCACGATAAATGTCAAATTCAAGTTTAAAGGCAGATTTTTGCTGCTAAGTGAAAGTTGTAGAAAGCAGAGCATTAATAGTGGTTTTAAACTACTCTTTATTGTCAGAACATATCATGATAAACAGGTGAACATTTCGATTCGTTCCGCTTTTGGCCCTTGAGACACGGGGTAGACCCCCTGAAAGGTATGGCGAATGGTCTGAAGTTAACCGGTCCTAGGGACTAGAACCGATTGGTGGGGGGGGATGTCATGGGTGACGAATGAAGAGGCGGAACTTTTGTTCGAAAGTTCGTTTTGTTCGCGGAACCTTTGTGCACGGTCATGATTTCCGGGGGGGAGCGCTTTCGGCGTGGGACCCGAGAGCGCTCCGGTTCCTGTAACTCCGGGCAAAAGCATTAACTGACGATTGATTCTAGGTGTGAGAAGGACGCAAATTAGCGGTAATTGGAAATCACAGTGAGAGGAAGAGATATAAAAGGGCTTCATATTCTGAACAGTGTGTTGGTTTTTGGGGGTGTCGCCTTCGAGGTCAGTGTTGGCTGGAAGTTGTTCCTTTTGGATTGTTTTCTGTGTGTGTTTTCCAGTGTGTGCTTCAGCCGCTTGTGTCCCTGCCAACGTGGGTTCATCAGTCGGGTGCTCCAGCTGGTGTGTTTGTTCTGGATGGGAAGAGGAATTGGATACTTGGAGAATGGAGATCGAACTATCAGTAGGAATTCATCAATAAGGGGAGATAAGTGTTATACATTGCTTGGATTGTGATGTGATGGATGTTTGGGAAGGTACGATGAAACTTTACGACTTATAACTTGTCTTTTGGAGAGGATTGGACACCTTATGCTTTATTGTGGATGTTAAGGAGATTGTATTGAAGAACTGAGGATCGGAAGCCCCTGCCAACGCCTTAAGCTGTGAGTTATGAAGATTTACAGTGCTATATATTGATATAATCACGTGTGCTGTTCTGTGTGGATTGTAGTGAAACACGAGTGGGAGTGCATAGCGAAGGCACGAGGAGATCCAGCCCGTTTATGAAAATAATATCTTTTCTGTCTCGGAATCCAATGAATGAGATCAACCAGTGGTGAACTCCTTTCCATTACTTCTTTGACTAGATGAATCAGTGGATGATTTTCTTTTTACCGCTTTTGGTATTATTGTGTCTCCAGCAGTGCCCGCTTCAGCTTTGTTGAAGCAACGATATCCATTTCTGTCCGCCTGAGCCCTGTGAAGAGAACCAGTTTAGCTTCGCTGAAGAAGCCACCATTCTCTGTCCGCCTGAGCCCTGTGAAGAGAACCAGTTCAGCTTCGCTGAAGAAGCCACCATTCTCTGTCCGCCTGAGCCCTGTGAAGAGAACCAGTTCAGCTTCGCTGAAGAAGCCACCATTCTCTGTCTGTCTGAGCCCCGTGAAGAGGAGCATGCCAGTGCAGTGTGGGCTAGCTGCAAGAAGTCGAAACTTTCCCTCCTTTTAATTAGTATTTTTTTAATTAAATAAAACCTTTTTAAATCTTATTCAGTCTGGTTGTCCTTTGCCTGTGTGCCCGTGGTATCGGCTCCTCACAGTGGTGTCCCAAATTCAAGAGGGGTGCGGCTAGGTCATCTCCTTGTAGTTGCCCACCCCGACCTGTGACACTACTTTAATGACTTCTTTCCTTTCTGCCTATGGAGGAACAGAAATTACTTGGATTTTATTAAAAGTAACTTCATTTTTTGTTCTGAAGATGATCAAAGGTCTTACAGGTTTGGAACATAATTAACAACAGAATATTAATTTGGGGTGAACTGACCCTTTAAAAGTTTTCTTTTAAGTTAACAAAGTGTCATAATGCATAATGCTGCTTGACAGTGCACATTTTACTTCACTTAGTTCCCCTAAGTGGGGAAGTGACTGTTAAGACTTACAGTCCACAGTTAAAGTGTTTATCAACAAAACCCCACAACACTTTAGACAACAGCTAGAGAGACTGTAAGCAAAACCATGATCAATAAATAAAATTAAGGCTGCTGTAAACTCACCCCTGTATTAATTTGCTGTATAAGGTCATCCAATTTCTCTCCAACGATTCCTTTCTTGGACTTGAAGATTGTGAGAAACCGTGGTGTATAGCGATCCGCAGCACCATAAAAGTTATTCTGCAGATCTGTGGTGGCTATCCTGTTAAACTCTGCAAACACCTACAACACAGGCAAAAAAAAACAGGGGCATGGCACAGTGTGGAAATTTGTCAATGCATGGACTAAAGCCAAACCTAAACAGAATGCGGTTTCTCATGGTGGAAAAAGGGATATGAGTAAGTACTTGTCTCTCTGTAAAAAGAGCTGGCCACCGCTCCATCAATGTTTTCAATGGAGTTTCAGCATGCACTATCTCAGGTCCTGGCATTGAGAAGGTCTAGTCCATCTTTGATGCAATGAGAGTTCCACTAGGGTTAACTTTCCTCATTTCTTCAACCAGAAGCTGTCTCGCAGCCTCTAGACTGTCTCCATTCTGCCCCTCAGGGTGTTCTGGTTAGTAATTACCTCTGACCTTTTTGGCCTTTTCAGTCCTTTTGATGCCATTCCCGGGCCACCTGTTTTGCCCCCATTTACACCAACTTCTACAAATCCTGCTTCTCTTAGTTTAGTGCGATAGTTTCCCATTTTGAATTTCAAGCTATGCTTCCAGCTAGAACATCCATCCAGTGAACCTTGCTCCTTAAGGCAGGGATGTTTGCTTATGAGTGCTAGTGCCACAGAATTGATCCGCTCTTCATTTGGATAGGCATCAAACTTGTACATAGTTTCAGCAAGCTTTTCTAAAATATTATGCTTCATGTCTCTTGTTACACTCAGGTACGTCTGGACTCGTAGATATGCAAGATTAGCCTCTCTGAGTCTGAATTCCACATCGACAGAAAAATTAGGAATCTTAAACATCTCTGGTCATGCATTGTGTCTTGTAGATGAGCTTTGTGTGGGCAGAATCACTGTATCATCAGAAACACAGGAGTCATCAGACATGCTGGTGGTTGAGGCAGTAACCAGCAATGGGATTACCTTCACTGTAGCTCTTGAAGCTGGTAAGTCACCAATGTCTTCAAGGTTGCAGCGGGCATTGTCAAAGTCTGAATCTTCATACATCAAATTAAAGTCATACTACAGATTGCATTTTCCTTTGATTTTATCTTCAGCTCTTCAACAGTTTCTGGTTTTGCATCCAGTGACAACTTCCTTATGTCCTGTTCAGTTAGGATGAGTCTTACTTTATAGCTTTCCATGTTCCTAAATAATAATAATAAAAAAAAAATACAAAAATTCACTTTAGTGGCCATTTGATATATTGTCATTTAGCACAATGTGTAACGTTTCAGTGTCACATACACATTGCCTTTTACTCGGTAGGCAGATAAGGGGAAAACATCATTAAGCTCAGACAGATGGGTGACTGTAAGACACCCTGCCCCACCAAAGCACAATTCATAACAACGTAAATGTTCAACATACCAGGAGATCAAAATCCTGCAGACTAACAGAATTTGATAAAAACAGTGTGTGTTATTTGTCTAAACTCTGGAAGACCTGAGCAACTGCCAACGGAGATGATCATATCTGCACAGTATTTGACACCATGAACACATGCAGAGGATGCAACCAGCACTGACGATTGCTTGCCATTTTGCTGATGCAGTGAACTCTGAACATTCTCAGGGAAGGATGTGACTATAACTGATCTCACTTTATCAATTTGCAAAGGAGGCTTGAAGAATGTTGAGGAATCCAAGTGGAAGGCCATCATTTTCTGGTGTCTTACAGCCAAGGTATGTGCTACATTCTTGAAATTGCATGTGTCATGCACAACTTTCTTGAAAACTGTGTGCTTCCCTTCAAACCTCATCGTCCACACATCTACTAGAGGGCCAAAGATTTGTATCATTTGAGGATAGTGTTCAACAAAATTATGTTTGGGATGAAGTCTGTAGTTTGGATAAGTTTTCTGCAATAACTCACGATGTTCTGAGATTTTGCTGTCCAAGAAGTGGATTAACTCTTCCGTAAAGTGTGCTGACATTACCAACTCCATTGTATCTTTAAGAAGCATCAGTATCTCCCATGATTGGTCACCTTCAGGGATATTGTAGCCTACCTATCATCAATGGAAGCAGCCTCAGTAAAGACCAATTTTCATGGCCATTTCCCCCAGTAGTTCCCCTAGAGAAGGAAGTTTTTGGAATGATCTGTGGTTTGTCAGCTTTATCAGAAAATGTGTAAGGGAACTGCCTAATAGCCCTGTTCAAAGACTCCAAAGAAATATATTTTTTGGCAATCAAATCCTTAAGGCACAGCGACAATTCAGCTGGTACTATACCCTCCATTAACACTTTCTGCTAATCGTTCAACATACACACCATTTTTCTCAAGAGTTGCAATGTCCTGAATGAGAGGACGAAGAACTTCATGATAGCCATGCTCTTTTACAGTGTTAACCTTGCACAAAAGTGCAAGTTGGATAGAGTGAAGAGCTGACCGATACTTGGAATCAAGACTAGCAAGTACCCAATATATGGCACATAGTTTGTGTTTTTTCTTGGAGGTTCCAATTGGATTAGCAACTTCAAAATCATCAATGTATAGCCCAAGGGCAGTCCTATATTCTTCCACATTAAAAAAAAACAAACATTTTCTTTGAAATGAGAGCCGTCTCTGAATGAGTGTTTCTGTACAGCATTTTGTAGTAACGGCTATGAAAGCAGATGGATCTGATTAATCTGCTGGATTACTTCTTGTGCAGCGCTTTCAGATATGTGCAGGATTGCTTGCATTTTCAAAAATAATGAAGCCAGGTTACGTTTCAGCTGAATTTCTAAGTCTTGCAAGTCATCTACAGATTCTTCATACTCAGTGTCATCCTGTAAAGGCACCTCTTCTTCCACCACTTCAGTCAGTTGATCTGGACTTTAAATTGGGTTGTAGCACTCCCACTGCGTACTCTGCTTTTGTGTGCATTAAACGTTGAATAAGCATTACTCTGAAACTGACAGCCTTCATATGGGCATAAAACGCTTTAAGTTTTAAATAGCTGCGTAAATGTGTAAAAAAACTCAAAATCGCATAACTGGCAGTGAAACACAACTTTGGGTTCACTTGCTTGTCTGTCTGATTGAGAGTGCCAAACAGATAAGTGCACTTTCAGTGCGTTAAAAGATTTGAAAGTGCACAAGCAATCCATATGAAGACATGGTATTGGCTGTTGCCGAGTGAAGGCTCCATGTTTAAGACGATAATGTTTTAAGAACTACCCTCTTTTGTTTGCAGTTCCACTGCATCTGCAAGAAATTATTTGAAGAAATTATTATATATTTTACATGGATTTAGTCTCTCAACAAAATAAAAGTGCAGCGTAGTGAACACTGTCACACACTGATCTATTATGACTTCTTTAAAGGAAAAGTCCTTACCAGTGTATCAAGACCTGTGCTTTGAAGACCACTCAGGAGGCACGCTGCCAGAAAGACTTCTTCTAAATAAAAGTGCAGCGTAGTGAACACTGTCACACACTGATCTATTATGACTTCTTTAAAGGAAAAGTCCTTACCAGTGTATCAAGACCTGTGCTTTGAAGACCACTCAGGAGGCACGCTGCCAGAAAGACTTCTTCTAAAGAAAAGGCAAAAAATAATTAAGTTCTGCTTTGCAAGATTACAAACACATTCCTTGATATACAGTGAGGAAAATAAGTATTTGAACACCCTGCTATTTTGCAAGTTCTCCCACTTGGAAATCATGGAGGGGTCTGAAATTGTCATCGTAGGTGCATGTCCACTATGAGAGACATAATAAAATAAAAAAAATCCAGAAATCACAATATATGATTTTTTAACTATTTATTTGTAAGATACAGTTGCAAATAAGTATTTGAACACCTGTCTATCAGCTAGAATTCTGACCCTCAAAGACCTGTTAGTCTGCCTTTAAAATGTCCACCTCCACTCCATTTATTATCCTAAATTAGATGCACCTGTTTGAGGTTGTTAGCTGCATAAAGACACCTGTCCACCCCATACAATCAGTAAGAATCCAACTACTAACATGGCCAAGACCAAAGAGCTGTCCAAAGACACTAGAGACAAAATTGTACACCTCCACAAGGCTGGAAAGGGCTACGGGGAAATTGCCAAGCAGCTTGGTGAAAAAAAGGTCCACTGTTGGAGCAATCATTAGAAAATGGAAGAAGCTAAACATGACTGTCAATCTCCCTCGGACTGGGGCTCCATGCAAGATCTCACCTCGTGGGGTCTCAATGATCCTAAGAAAGGTGAGAAATCAGCCCAGAACTACACGGGAGGAGCTGGTCAATGACCTGAAAAGAGCTGGGACCACCGTTTCCAAGGTTACTGTTGGTAATACACTAAGACGTCATGGTTTGAAATCATGCATGGCACGGAAGGTTCTCCTGCTTAAACCAGCACATGTCAAGGCCCGTCTTAAGTTTGCCAATGACCATTTGGATGATCCAGAGGAGTCATGGGAGAAAGTCATGTGGTCAGATGAGACCAAAATAGAACTTTTTGGTCATAATTCCACTAAACGTGTTTGGAGGAAGAAGAATGATGAGTACCATCCCAAGAACACCATCCCTACTGTGAAGCATGGGGGTGGTAGCATCATGCTTTGGGGGTGTTTTTCTGCACATGGGACAGGGCGACTGCACTGTATTAAGGAGAGGATGACCGGGGCCATGTATTGCGAGATTTTGGGGAACAACCTCCTTCCCTCAGTTAGAGCATTGAAGATGGGTCGAGGCTGGGTCTTCCAACATGACAATGACCCGAAGCACACAGCCAGGATAACCAAGGAGTGGCTCTGTAAGAAGCATATCAAGGTTCTGGCGTGGCCTAGCCAGTCTCCAGACCTAAACCCAATAGAGAATCTTTGGAGGGAGCTCAAACTCCGTGTTTCTCAGCGACAGCCCAGAAACCTGACTGATCTAGAGAAGTTCTGTGTGGAGGAGTGGGCCAAAATCCCTCCTGCAGTGTGTGCAAACCTGCTGAAAAACTACAGGAAACGTTTGACCTCTGTAATTGCAAACAAAGGCTACTGTACCAAATATTGACATTGATTTTCTCAGGTGTTCAAATACTTATTTGCAGCTGTATCATACAAATAAATAGTAAAAAAATCAGACATTGTGATTTCTGGATTTTTTTTTTTGTAGATTATGTCTCTCACAGTGGACATGCACCTACGATGACAATTTCAGACCCCTCCATGATTTCTAAGTGGGAGAACTTGCAAAATAGCAGGGTGTTCAAATACTTATTTTCCTCACTGTATGAACATCTTTTATATACAGAACATATACCTTTAAATACGCATTTCTATAAATATGTATTTGTGACCTCAGTACAGACAATTTAAAAAACAGTGTTTCCACTGATTACTTTCAGTAATGGTGTGCAAATACAGAAAAAAAAAGTAAAACGTGTTTTAACTATTAACATTAACTATTAACTATTAACACGTGTATTAACATTAAGTTTAACAATACTTTAACATCACTTAACATAACTAAGTTTGTCATCTTGTTAAAAGATGGATCATTATATCAGCAGTGATATAAGGCGGTTGGGGTAAAAAAAAAAACGTTTCACCAGCGTTCACTACTGAGCAGACTCGGGTCTAGTGTTCACTACTGCACAGATTCGGTTCCAGCGTTCACTACTGAGCAGACTCGGTCCAGTGTTCACTACTGAGCAGACTCGGGTCCAGTGTTCACTACTGAGCAGACTCGGTTCCAGCGTTCACCACTGCGCAGACTCGGTCCAGCGTTCACCACTGCACAGATTCGGTTCCAGCGTTCACTACTGAGCAGACTCGGTCCAGTGTTCACTACTGAGCAGACTCGGGTCCAGTGTTCACTACTGAGCAGACTCGGTTCCAGCGTTCACCACTGCGCAGACTCGGTCCAGCGTTCACCACTGCACAGATTCGGTTCCAGCGTTCACTACTGAACAGACTCGGGTCCAGTGTTCACTACTGAGCAGACTCGGTTCCAGCGTTCACCACTGCGCAGACTCGGTCCAGCGTTCACCACTGAACAGACTCGGTCCAGTGTTCACTACTGCGCAGACTCGGTTCCAGCGTTCACCACTGCGCAGACTCGGTCCAGCGTTCACCACTGAACAGACTCGGTCCAGCGTTCACTACTGCGCAGACTCGGTCCAGTGTTCACTACTGCGCAGACTCAGGTCCAGGGTTCACTACTGCACAGACTCGGGTCCAGCGTTCACTACTGAGCAGACTCGGGTCCAGCGTTCACCACTGAGCAGACTCGGGTCCAGCGTTCACCACTGCACAGACTCGGTCCAGTGTTCACTACTGCGCAGACTCGGTCCAGTGTTCACCACTGCACAGACTTGGGTCCAGCGTTCACCACTGCACAGACTCGGTCCAGTGTCCACTACTGCGCAGACTCAGGTCCAGGGTTCACTACTGCACAGACTCGGGTCCAGCGTTCACTACTGCGCAGACTGCCTTGAGACAACTCTGTAAAAAGCACACAATCTTGACTCCAGAGGGGAGTTGTATAGTCACCATTATTCAAACAATACTCCCCATATGGACTTATTATTTTCATGACCTCTGCTTATGGGGGCAGATGTAGTGACTATCTTCTGACCAAGTTCTAGGACTATCTTCAGCCCATTGATGAAGTGAGACAGAGACAGAGCTTCACAATTCATGATTTGCTGTTTGAGAGGTAAATCTTATCATGCCAGCATTTACCCATAATGGTGGACAGTTTCTGACGGGGATGTTACAGACACAAGGAGGATCGCCAAAGTTTGCATACATGTGGAAAGAGTTATCAGATGGCTAAAGGTGTTGTCTGTCCTTATTAACATGGCACACAAAATGGACAATATCCTCAAGTGTGTGCAGGAGCTGAATCATCCATGAGGATACAGAATAAAAACTGCTACATTGTTCACCATCAGCTCTGTTTGTTAAACTTGAGCTTACGTATATTAGGTAAATAGTTTATACTAAGTGTTGTATATATAATTTAGATAAGCCAGTGAAAAGCCTTTTTACAAGACATTTAGATTGGTGTTGTAATTTTGGCTACAATACATTGTGTGGTTGTTTGGAATTATTCAGTGAGGCTTCCTCAATGCACAGGCCATTAAATATACTGTTTTACACAAATCCTTTCAAGATCTTATATTACTTCTTTCTCCCTATATATATGAACACACACACACAACCAAAATGTCAAGATGCATTGTATTTAAATTTTTCCCCCACTGATGTATCCGCCTTGGCAATCAGGTCAGAATCGCCAGAGATTTCTGTTTCGATTGGATTTAATTAAATTCACAGGGGTATTATAACTTTTGGTGTAAGGGTGGTCGGAGCAAATCGATCAACCAGTCGTCTTCCTCAGAGCCATGTGACTCCCTCATTCTTAGTTTACATAAATCTAAAGAAAATAACATTGACCTCCAGTTCACATAGTTTCGAAAGGAGTTGGGTCTTGATAAATTTGGATTTATGTATGAAGAATTCTGCAAGAATTAATATGTAGTTTATGATTATTATTTGTATTCTCCTTAATATTTGCAAATAATACATGATTTTCCTCTACAAAAACCTCCTCGACAAATATATTTACGATTGGACATGAAAAGAAAAGATTATCTGTTTTTTCAATATCATTAGGCCTAATTACAACTGAACTAGTAACAAAAATATGCTGTCATATTATTGCCAATATAAACTGTATAGGTATGACTTTAATCAGTGAATTATATTCCTTTTTATTATAAACAACATTGCTCAAATAGCATTACTGCTGAAATTAATAAGATCAAAGACAGACCAGATGTTTCTTATAGAAGACAGATTTATCTGTTATTCCATATTATTGTGCTATTATGAGGAGTACAATTATGTTTGCAAATCAGTTTTCAGTATACAAGAAACTGTTTGTGAATGTGAAAGCCTAAGAGATGTTTAGTCACATTTCAGCACAAATTCCATATCTCCAATTTTATTAGATTTTTTTTTATTACATTTAGATATAAGCCTGCAGCTTTTGAAAAAAAAAATCTCATTGGTATTGATAGCTTTGGGAATCTGTGATTTATCATTTGAATCAATCCTTTATCTTATAATTTTTGTATGTGTTTTCTGTATGTGAATTTCTATTTCGAGTGAACGGGACTTTTATTTTGGTGTGGGAATATGACGTCATAAGCCTGCGCCGCGCTCCTGCATCTGTGATTCTGCTGAAGAAAGGTTTGTGTTTTTTAATAATTTAAAGTGTTTTAATTAATACAACACGTTCAGACAATAATAAAGAGAACTGTGAAAGTGAATTATTTTTGAAGTTAACATCGTAATGCATCTTATAACAGTAATGAACACAGTGTTTTGTGAGTAAAGCGCATCCACACGCGAATAAAGTTAATAACAAAGATGCGTCTCATTTCGCTCCCTATGTTGTGAATCAGCTGTTTGCTCTCTGGGAACTAAAGGGATAGTTCACCCAAAAATGAAAATTCTGCCATCATTTACTCACCCTCAAGTTGTTTCAAACCTGTATGAATTTCTTTTTTCTGCTGAACACAAAAGAAGATATTTTGAAAAATGTCGGTAACCAAACAGTTGATGGACCCCATTGACTTCCATAGTAGGGAAAAAAAATATATACTATGGAAGTCAATGGGGTCCATCAACTGTTTGGTTACCGACATTTTTCAAAATATCTTCTTTTGTGTTCAGCAGAAAAAAAGAAATTCATACAGGTTTGAAACAACTTGAGGTTGAGTAAATGATGACAGAATTTTAATTTTTGGGTGAACTATCCCTTAATATGCTTGTTTGAGATTAGCAAAGTCTGTGCAGAACCGATCACCTCGAGGTGCGTTCTGGACATGTTAGCTTCACTTCGTTTTAATGTGGTCACTTATTGTGATTATATGTCGTGGATAAGTTTGTTATCAATAAATGTTAGAAGAATATGCCTTATAAAACATTTTTATCTATCCAATCTAACAGTCTTATAAATCCATTTCACTGGTCGTTTATTTTTTATTATGTAATATATTTTTATATTGTTATTATTGGTTACATTTATTCATTGTAGATACTTTGTTTTCCTCTTAATTCCCTGTATCTCTTTACCTTATTAACTTTCTGTATATTATGTTATTTAAAGTATATATTTTGTCTGTACAGTAAATGCCCGATCATGCCAGTAAAGTTGTGAAGTATGACTGTACTTCTATAGACTACACCAGTAGACTATAGTGAGGACAAATAAGCGTCTGTTTTCATTTGTAGCCCCTCGTGACCGTGACCGCACTCTAATGAAGTTACAATAATGTTATTATTATTAATGGGCTAAATGTTAAAAGAATATCGAAGCTACAAAAAAACATAATCATATAATCCCAAAGTCTTTTTAATCCATTCACTGATATGTAGGCTTATTTTGATTAGGCCTATAGCCTAATTTGCGTATATATATATATATATATATATATATATATATATATATATATATATATATTAGGGATGTGAATTTCTGCCAAAAATGCCATTCAACAATTGAGGAGCAAAAGTCGAATATCGTTCGAAAATCGGAGGGAAAAAAATGAAAAAATAAAATAAAAAATTCTCACAATGACGGTCCGTGTTGGCGACTTTTGCGTCCATTCGTTTTTCCTTTTTTTAACTCGTAATTGAAAAACGAAAAACATGCTTTCTTCTTTATTCGTTTTTAGACTGGTGAAACAATATTCACAAACAAACTTATGTTCCTTATATACAATGCTTGTTTAATTGAAAATGAAATAATCAACATACAACTTTTTTTTTTTTTGGTTTTACAAAAATGCGAAATTTAATGTCTGGATTTTATTTGCGTTGACCCGGAACATTTAGATAATATGGAGCCCGGGAAGTCACCTGTGAAAATCCGTCCCCTCAGTTTATAAACCGTACTCACGAATTATTAAAACTGTTCCCTCAATCGGTTTAACAAATCGTGCACACGGATTAATAAACCGTACCCACAATATCCTGATCCGCACTCTCAGATTTGTAAAACGTGCCTTCAGTTTTTGCAATCTGTAACATTACCCACAAATTCATAAACTGTTCGCAATCCGTTCCCATGGGTTTGTAAACTGTACTCACGGATTTGTGGCCCTTCCCCCCGTCTGTGCCGGCTGATTCAGGCTGCCTGTTTAGCTGCGGGATGCATTGCATTGTGTTTAACCCTCAGAGAGTCTTCGGTCACTTCTGACCGAATAATTTTCTGTTTTGAATTTGTGTTTAAACTTTAAACATACTTTTTTTAAATGGATAATTGCTTGAATTTTCTAAAAAATGACATTTACTTGTATCTTTAAAGTCCATTTTTTGGGAGGAAAAAGCTCAGTTTAATAGAATAAGCAAAAAAAGACTTCACATATAAAGAAATATAACACAAACACATTTCCAAAACTGTAAAAGGTTAGGTTATATAAAAATACAACATTCATAAATAATTTTATGATAAACATATTACTGTCTTAAGTGAACTAATTTATAGTAAACGCAAATAATAATAATAATAATTATCATTATTATTATTGCATAGACATATTTAGAAGATGCTTTTATCCAAAAAAGGAACAAAGCAATCCGTCAAGTGTCAGTCATAATACAGGTTAGACAATAATAATACAGGGCTAAGATTATAACAAATAAGCACAATATTTTCACGCATATCCAAGGGTTTGTGCGGAGTGTGGAGCGAACTTTGCATTTTCCTATCAACAGTGGAAACAACTTAAAATACTCTTATCATTTCTGGTCATACAGAAAAGAATAATGTATAATTCGCAACTACTTTTAGTGTAGTGTAAACTCACAATGACAAGAAAACGTTGAGCTTTTGTAAAATAAAATAAAACAATCAGACGCGCTTTCATGATCTCCGTGAACTGGAGCGCGTCTCAATAATGAACTGAAACAAAATATAGACTATACCTATATAAAGCTTGAAATGCCCACTTTTAAGGGTCATTGACGAATAAGGTTTTTAAAAGTGTAAAATAGAAATGCAGATATAACTATATTTTAAACCATTTTTTTAGTTTACCTAGGTGTTAACAATAAGATTTTGTGCTTTGTACAATCAATTAACACTGTTTTTGTCATTTTTTACAAGATGGACAAAATTTGTCACCAAAAAAGTCATTCGGTTTAACCATGAATATATCTAAAATTATTAATTTGCAGATAATTATTCATGAAAAAACCTGATTTGACATTGATGTTGAGATAGTATATAGTGTGTACCACAGAAGAAATATTAAATAAAATTATCACTGATCTCATAAATGTAATCATTTATTGGACTACTCTAAACACTCCAACATATTCAAGTAAAACATTGCACAGGGAAAGGAGAAAAGGGGAAATGTAAAAAAAAAAAAAAGCCTTATCTGCTTTATATTTGTATTATTGTAGTTCCTTTAGTTATTAAAAACAATATTATTACATTTAAATAGTTACTATATCGGTTTTACCGAATGACCAAGGCCGGTAATACCAAATGACCATGTCTGCTGCCCTTGACATTATGAATATTTAAGACAATAAACAGACACAAATAGCTTCAAAAGCACATTTTATTGTTAATATAATAGGCTTTTAATGTAAAAAGTACTTCAAACATTAAAACATTTTGATATTGGAATGAACATATAACTCGTATCGCAAATTATATTAATTAAAACATTGAAGCATTTAATTGGTCTTAGAACAAGTGTTTAAATTGTTAAACAATGAGCTGCTAGGCTATAAATTCATCAAAAATAACGTCAAACATGAAGACATCTCATTGTTATTGGAACAAACATTACATACAACTCGTATTATTAATTATATTATTAACCCGCTATGGTACGCAATATGATATCAGTGAGGAAAAAAATGTTTGTTTTTCCTGCTTAAAAATGGACACTATAACAATATCAATAAACATTATCATTCTTTTTTAAATGTATTTATTAATTAAAAGTTTGTTGCCTCAAGGCAACATTGTACCACAATGGACAAATTTAAACATTTGACATTTTCATGAAGAAAAAATGTATATATTTATTGAAAACATCAATTTCTTTAACTAAACACTTGAACAAACATATTTATCAAGTTTTTAACGAATTACACATTTCATATTTAATAAAAAGTAACATTTATTATCCAGCTGTTGCCCTCAGGCAACATTGTACCATCATAGAACGCAAGTACTACAAACCATCATATCATCAAGTTATCATATCAAAACATTACAATCGGTGTTGTTTCAAGGTAAAACATCAACAATCACCATAACCTCATCCTAACTCTGCTGTCTCTCCGGTAGAGGAGCCAGGCCTCAACAACAGCAAGATCAAACATGTGGAAGACCTCCCTGGCCGACCTAATGACCCGCGTGGGGTCATGGGGGGCCTGACGGGAGCCCCCCGATTATCCGAGACCCCCAGAAGTAGCGCCGCCTTCATCCTCAGTTTGGCGCCACTCGCCCCTGTCCCATTAACCCACTATTTGTCCGATTGCCCACTATAGTGGCCAAATGTCCCGTCGACCCCCGCTGACCAATCACAAGCCACGCCCCTGTCCCACGGACCCACTATTTGTCCGATTACCCACTATAGTGGCCAAATGTCCCCTCGGCCCCCGCTGACCACTTACAAGCCACGCCCCCGTCCCATGAAACAACTATTTGTCCGATTACCCACTATAGTGGCCAAATGTCCCGTTGACCCCCCTGACCGGTCCCAAGCCCCACGCCCCCATCCCATGAACCAACTATTTGTCCGATTGCCCACTATAGTGGCCAAATGTCCCGTTGACCCCCCTGACCGGTCCCAAGCCATGCCCCCGTCCCACAAACCCACTATTGTCCGATTACCCACTATAGTGGCCAAATGACCAGTCGGCCCCCGCTGACCACTCACAAGCCACGCCCTCGTCCACGAACCCACTATTTGTCCGAATTCCCACTATAGTGGTCAAATGTCCTGTCGAACCATGCTGAGTTTTCAGTTTGAAAAATGCAAATACATTTAGATAATTCACACTTCTTTCCTTACAAATAAAATATACTTTCAAGTATTCAAACCTAGTATGCCTGGTATGGCCTTATGTGATTCCATTATTGTACAATGTTGCCTTGAGGCAACATGCAGTTTTATGTAATTTCCTATGAAACATTTGATGATATATAATCATGTAAAGTTTTTGAAAATACTTCTTTACTTACCAATGAAGGTGACTCTGATTTTTTGTAACTGATTATCTGGACAGAAATTAGTGAAAAATGCCCTTTTCAGTGGAGAAAATATGGAGCCATGTGACATGTGCACGTGTGCTGAAAGAGGGACCAAAATGGACCCCTGTTGGGTCATGTGGCCACTCTTTTGCATTTTCATCGGTTAGTATTTGAGTTCCCCTCCCCTTAGAGAGCATTTACCAATTAAATTTTATTACGTTTTTATTATAAAAAAGCTAAAATAGACTATGTTGCCTGGAGGCAACACCGTACCATAGAGGGTTAAAGTCATTAAAACATTGAACCATTTAATGGTTCTTGGACCAAGTGCTACAACTAAAAGCTACTATGCATTCATGAAAGCCATCCAGTCTCTGGAGCATAATCTAGAGGGCCGTGCATTTAGAGGTTCTGGCTCACTAATTGTTGCATGCAAGTCTTCTTTGAAGTAGAAGATTTTGTCAGGTTTGGCTGGCCAGATGAAGACATTTTTCTCCCCTGACTGCTGCATGCAGTTGACCTCAAGCTCATCTTCAATCACCTTAAGGACCTGGCCAACAAAGGGATGGTCATCATAAGAAACAATGACAAACTTTCCCCTCAGTTTATCAAGGTATTCCTTTTGCTGGTCTGCGGCTAAGGCCCGTCTTTTCTTTCCTGGGGCATTTTTGAAATCAACTTCTTGAGGGCTATAACACATGCACAGGAGGAGGGGTCTGCTGCAAAAGCAGGAAACTTCACCATGATGTATTTTCCCAGCTTCTCTGGAGGTTATTTGGTGCAATTTCATTGTACCTTTAACGGCGGGGAGATAAAAGGGTAATGCCTCATCGTACTTGCCACTGTCCTCAATCCAAAAGAATTTGACCTTTGAGTCACTGGCATTGAGCACATTGAAAAGCTCTTTTGGCCCCACCAACACCATCTGGGGCCCCCTTGCCATGAGCCTTTTCAGAAAAGTTCCATGTCACTCGAGTGAACCCCTTAAGGAACGGGATTGTGCTGGTGAGGTAGAAGTTTTTCTTGTTCCGGTATTGTGTGACCGGACCATCGCTTATAACATGTACTTTAGCAATGGTAGTGTTTAGCTCTCTTACATCTTTTAAAACTGGCTCCAAGTGGGCCCATACTGCTCTCTCGTCGTGTCGGAGGGAATCGGAGAGAATGGCATAGGCCTAGCTTCCCTGCGCTGTGTATACCACACTGGTGTGGATGGTGGCCTGCTGCCTACTACCGCCAAAGTGGAAAGCCTGCACCCCGGTGTTCAGCTTGCAGTTAAAATTTTCAGAAAAGTCTATGTGAATGGCCACTTCATCCTCCATTAAACTTTCCTTCAGTGCTCTACATGCCTCAACCTGGTGTATCCAGTTAAACTGGTGCCTGGCTAGTTTATGCAATGTGAACAAGGTTTTAAGATCTTGCATTGAGCACGTCTTTGTCACTTTTACAAAGTGTGTCAATGTTTTTCCATCCACAGACACAGCTTCCTTCTTCCACTGCTCATAGGTCAGTATCACTTCCTCTGCCTCAGGTTTTTCAACTTCATTATAGCAGCAGTGAGGACATACTCTGTACATACATTTTTTGTTCTTGAGGTCACACACTATCGCAGACAGGAGCTCGAGCATCTTCTTCTGATTAATTTTTTCTTTGAGAAGCCTCATATGTTCATGGGCAATGCACGCACACGTGTTGCGGTCCCTGGGTTTTGCCACTGTTACCCAAAAAGGGCAGTATCTTGCAAAATGTCTGTAAGACAGAGGCATGTGTCCAATCTCTTGGTATTCAGCATGTAGCTCAACCAGTGGTTTTGTTAGCACACGTCGTTGTCTTTTTTGCTTTTTCTTTGTAACTGTATCCTTCTTGCCAGGTAACAGTCTGCTGTTCTCATCCCAGCAGAGAAATGCCTTCACATTGGCTTTTCTTTGAAAGCAAATTTTTTTGCAGCCCTGGTGTTGAATTTCTTAGCATGGGGAGTTTTCTTTCTTGCTGAAACCTTTCTGATTCGGTCACATTGCTTTTTTGCCTTTGCCAGTTGTTGCTTTAGTCTTACTGTCTGCTTTTTTAATTGCTCATTTTTTTGTTTCAATCGCTTGCAATCATTTGCAAGTGAATGCCCAGATCAGGTGGGAGGGAGTGGATCCCTCTGTGGAGTTGAGGTAGCTAGTGGCGGTCCCCCCTTTGTAAATGAGACCTCTGGAGGTAAAGGTTCAGGGGCGGGCTCTGATGCCAAAGGTGGTTCCTGTTGTACCTCATCCATTGGGATTTCAGGTGACGCATTTAAAGGACAAGTTCGGTATTTTACACTTAAAGCTCTGTTTTCAGATCGTTTCTGATGAAATAGAATGGTTAAGATTGAAATTTGGACACATGCTGCTGGCCCGAGAATTTTCGGTTTCTGTAGTAGCACCCCCCCACCTCCGCAATGGCTGCATAGGTGCACTGGAACAATCCTTCCTAAAACGCATTAAACTTTCATTTACAAAGACGTGAAGCTCACCGAGTGGTCAGGGGTGTTCACTGATATGCTCTCACAGAAATCGTTGCAAAAGATGCTTTCCAACAGGTTTTATCGTAGTTTTTGTCCAACTCCATTGACTTGTATTGGGTGTGCTGTGAGGTACGGTATTACTCCGCCGCCGGAAACTGGGCTGAAGTGTCTATTATTCAAGCTCTCAATGGAAGAATGTACGGGTGTGAGGCGTTTGGAAAAATAGGTCCACAGTTTTACAACGAATGGTAAAACACCTGTTGGAAAGCATCTTTTGCAGCGACTTTTGTGTGAGCATATCAGTGAACACCCCTGACCACTCGGTGAGTTTCAGGTCTTTGTAAACGAAAGTTTAATGCGTTTTAGGAAGGATTGTTCCAGTGCATCTATGCAGCCATTGTGGAGGTGGGGGGGAAAGCGAAAGAAACCTAAAATTCTCGGGCCAGCAGCATGTGTCCAAATTTGAATCTTAACCGTTCTATTTCATCAGAAACAATCTGAAAACAGGGCTTTAAGTGTAAAATACCGAACTTGTCCTTTAAAGACTCCAGGGTCAGGTTCAGCATATTAATTATGATCTCTTGCTTCTCTCTCTGCCTTCGTTTTGCCCTTATCAATATACGCCTCCTTTTTTCTTTATCCTTTTGGCAAAGTTCAGCAATTGGCAGGTGTTCTCTTTTGCCACATAGTTTTCTTCTTTGGTAACTAAAAAGAAAAAGAAAACTATACCTATACTACTACTACTACTACTACTACTACTACTACTACTAATAATAATAATAATATAATATAATACAATACAGGCAGGTGTTCCAGTTAATCAATTAAATTTTCAGTTACTAAATGCAAAATAGAGCAGATTGTATGTTGTAACAGTTACTACTACATAAGGCATTATAATAATACTAGTAATAATAACTAGTAATAACTAGATAAAGTTCGACAAGACAAACTTTAAAGTTGGATTGAGAGAGACAGAACAGAAATTTAGTTTTAAGGTTTCTTAGTGGTTGCAAGGGTGTTACTATGTGGTTGCTTGGGTATTCAGGGTGGTTGCTAGGTTGTTGCTATGCAGTTGCTAAAGTATTTTGGGTGGTTGCTAGGTTGTTGCTATGCAGTTGCTAAAGTATTTTGGGTGGTTGCTAGGATGTTGCTATGTGGTTTCTAACGTTCTCTGGTGGTACATTATCCATGTTTTATAGCGGTTGTACCGAATGACCTGATATTTGGGGACATGTGTATGAGCAAGTGAAAACATGAATTTTTCTAATAGTTAAGAGAGAGTTACTTACTTTGCTTCACAACTATGCGGTCCTTTGCAGGTGTCTGAATGATGTCACATCCTGTTACATAATATTGACCACATGACTTGATCCAAAATTGAGCCCTTTATATTGGTTACTCTGAATGACATCAATGAAAATCATTTTTCCGGACATTCTTTCTCATAACAAAGCAACGACTTCTACACATGATTTTAATACCATTTTGCACTATGTTGATATATAATGTTATAAAATCATGCCAGAATAAAAAAATATATAAAATTATTAAATTTTAAGATATTTTAATCACAAATGAAATTGCTGTATTGGCCTTCAGACGGTTAAACCGAATGACCTTTTCACACTCAAAATCTAAAATACCTTTATATGTAGGAAAATATAATTAAAACCTTTTGGATTCAGTAAAAGAGATCAAGTTGTACTACCTTACATACTTTGGATGTTATATATTTGTTTTTTTATTATTATTATTAAGGCCTTTGGACAAAAAAATGACCCGTCACGTCATTGACCCTTAAACAAATACCGTCTGATTATGTAATCTGTATGAAAGGTACATTTCTTTCTAAAGGCGCATCCGCTTTACAGTGGAGATGGAGATATGTTTGCAGCCGACACTGATTTAGAAAATACTACTTTATTAATAAACAAATAAAATGCCCCGTTATTTTTTCAGACACATTTATTATCATGAGCCTATAAATCACCTCTCTGTATGGTTCCTGAGACATGGCTCTTCTCATGCAGCACTGTGGGAAAAATATCATTTTCTAATTTGGCCTTAGAAAATCAGTAAAATCAACATTTTTTCCATATTAATTTGTGAATATTTTAAATGTCCAATAAAGGGGCAAAAAGTCATAAACAAAAATCAGAAAATGCGTCAATATTCATTTTTACACGGACCAATGACAGAAAGGGAGGCCAATTTCATCTTTAGCGATTTGTCATCAAACAAACTGTTTATTAATTGAACAAGTAACATGCTCTCTCTTTTTTTCTTTACATAGTAGGCCTATGGTAGGCTAATAAAAAAAATAATAAAAAAATAAGCACGACAGTCCGTTTCTGCATCGCCAAACCAGATGCTCGTTAGATCAAAAATGCATGTCATAATGATTTTATGCGAACCTGCCTTAAACAACTTTAACTGCCTACTTTTTAAACAAATTTCGAAACAAATTAGTTTCAATCAGTGTAACTATTCATAGCCTAACGCTCTGTCTCTGAATAATGTCATATTCTTGTTAAAAAAAATGAGCATGTCAACATGTTCTGTGAGGAGACGTGAGCGCAACCTATTAACAATTAGTCCAGATGCGGAGAACACCCGCTTGGATGGCACAGAAGTCGCAGAGACACTCAAGTAGGAGATTGCTAACTTTGCTAGGCGGGGATGTTTCTTCTCGTTGGCCTTCCACCATGTCATGGGGTTAGCGTTCATTGGTGGAATCGCTGCAGCAGAGAGGGTGTCATTTCGTGGATTTTAGCCGCCGGTGGTTCAGTAAGCCTTTCTCCCGATTCCTCTGCGCCTTCCGTGTCTCCAGCGTCATCAGTGCTGGACAGGAGGTCTCTGACTTCGGCCTGCACAGCGCCTCTAACGCTGTTACGGTCACCGGGTACACCATGGAGATGGACACATCATATTCCCCACACAAGGCAGTGGTGGCACATTTTAGCGAGTGCAACACGGGTAAGAACTCCTCCATTATAATCCAGCTATCATCTGTCAATTCTAGTGTGCGTGCATCTGATAGCGTAGTGACACTCCTGTCTGATAAGGCAGCACACACGGTCAGTGGTGAACATATATTTCATTTTATTTAGATTCAATGGCCCTCATTTATCAAAAGTGCGTACACCAAATTTCCAGCGTACACCCAAAACCACGGTGACTTTGAGATTTATCAATATGGACGTTGGCGTACGGCACGCTCAAATCCTACGGCAGCTCAGGAGGTGGTGTACATGTACGCACGTTTTGAGTTAGAGCGGAAATGCGCAGAAAAACAATTCCTAACACCACAAAATGCACTGACAAACTAAAAGATATGATATATTATGACCCACTGTAAAAAAAAACATAGTAATTATAAACTTCAGTGTTTATTTTTGTGCAACATGGACTTAAATGTTTAATTTGTGTGACTTTACCAAAGCATTTGAATTGTAGGCATATGTATTCCTTCAGTTGCGAGCCTGTGCGCTTTACCTGACGTTTCAGGGTTAGGGCCGGCAGGTGCGCACGGACTGGGTTCAGTAAGGCCGGTGACACACTGGATGTGTGGCATAAGTGTCTCAGCTGCGTGGCGTGTCCGTTTTTATTTCGGCTCCCATGTTAACAGGTTAGAGCTTGCACACTGCCTGCGTAACGCGCGTCTCAGGCGTGGCTTGAGCCGCGCGGAAAACGCGTGCATGCTAGAAATAGAACCGACGCCTATTTTTCACGCGACACGCAATCGTGTTGGAAGCGTTTACAGGCAAAATAGAATAGGAAAAGATGTTTATATGTCATTTTGACACGAATACATATTAATAAATAACATTTTGATGTTTGAAAGTCTCTAGGTTTTTACATAAATGCAGATATAAATGTAATAAAAAAAAATAATATCGAAATATTCTGTAGCCTATTTTGTGTCAGTACTGCCGACGTTGTCTTTGCTGCTATATTTATGTTTAACATGAAGTATAGGCCTTCCACAACTCTCTCCCCATATGTCAAATATATCACCAATGAGGCTTATCATGTGTCTGCTGCTGCTATAGGTGACATGTTTCTGGTGTGCAAAGACATAGAAAACGCCACGCAGCTGACACGCAACAGAAACGCCACGCTCACGTGTGTCACCGGCCTAATGAAAGGCTTTCAATGACCAAAAAATAATTCAGACTAACAAAATAATAAAAATGACATTCTTCTTTTAAATAATAATAATAATAATAATAATACAAATAATAATAATGACATTCTTCTTCTAAATAACCATAAGCGTCATTAATAATAAAAATCGAGAAATCAATTTTGTTTCTTTCCACTTCCCTGGTGATGGTCTCGATCTCCACGTCGGAGAAGTTTCTCTTCTTTGCCGTCTTCCGTGTGTCCGTGTGTCCATGGCGTAAAATGAGGGCGTGGGGGAAGCGGAGACTTGAATACTGTATAGGGGCGTGTTATTCTAATGACGATCGTTTTCAGCCGCGCCATTTATCAAGCGCAGGTATTGCGTACACCTGGATTTCAAAGGTACGCACAGCTTCATAAATCAGGTGGTGAGAGGAGTGTAAGCATAATCTTACGCCAACATATACGCCCGTTTCTACGCAAGAATGATAAATGACAATATGCATAATAATAGTAGCTAATAATAATAATAAATGAAGACACGATCGTGAATGGATTTAAAATGCTGTGAGATGGGATGGATAAGTGCATTCATGTAGGCCTATAATATTTTGTGTTGTTACATATTCTTTTATCATTTATTGATAATAACAAACTTCATTCTAATGCTGCCATGGTCAAAATCACACGCAATACAAAAGGCTATAATATAGGTTAATTTAATAATTTCTTAATTCCACCCTTACTTTGTCATCCTTAATTAAAAATAAATATTAATATAGGCCTATCCGTTTATGATAATTCCAGGTTGCTATGGTCACACAGGTTGTTTACACATTTAACATTTAAATATATCGTTCCCTCAACATTTGAACTTGTTTACATCTCGCATATTATCACGTTCCCATGAGTTAAAGCTGCAGTAGGGAGCTTTTAGAAAACGTTGACTTAGCCTGAAAATTTTAACAAGCACAACTTACAGGTCACTCCCCCTTGCTCTCTGCTGCATTACAGCCCTCCCTCCACAGCTCCTCCCCCCACAACGGAGCCTGCCATGAACGTGCAGGCTAGTAAGCAAGCAGGGGCACCGATGACGGCAGATAAACAGTTATTGCACATTCACTGGTAGAGACGAAACATCAACAATATGCTTTACATTGACTATGGCCTGCCCATACATTGACTACAAACTTGGTCCTCAAATCATTACGTATTTTGCAATACATGTAATGTAACTTCATAACGTTACACTCTTTCTATAAGTTATAAATAACTGGCAAGATAATATAACGGTAACGTTACAGTATGTAAGTAATTATTCTAGCGATGTGTAATGCTTAATAAGGTTTGATAGTACATTTATTTCAGCAACATGACAAGCCAGTGAATTAGCAGGTTTCAGTTGTTGCTTTGCACAGCGCGTGACATTTTAGGTATGTTATGCGGCTAGAGTGTTGACTGTCTTTGTTGTATGAGCAGGTGCCACTTGAGAAATTGGCAGTTTTGGTTGTTTGTCCCTGCCGCGGCCATTAGCACAGCTGCGGCACACCGGCAATCTTGATTTTGTACGACGGTGCACGCTGGGCAAGAGAGGGGTGTGATCAGCGCGTACACGAGCTTGATTGACACTGCTAAGACACTCCTCCTGGCTCTGATTGGTTGTTTCTGACCGGGAGCGGTGTATTTCTGCAAATGGCAATAGGACCACTGGGAGGAGCCAGAGGAGCTTGATTTTTTTTTTCTCACAGATTATCTGTCTCATATTCTACTGTCAGGACATAATGACAGTTTTAACAAATATGTAAAAAATACATTTTTACAAAAGTTACCTACTGCAGCTTTAATATGTCGTGTTCACATTTCACTGGTCAGTGTAGAAATGTCTTAGTCTGGACGTGTTTTTCTTTCTGTTAATTATTCTCCTCTTAAACAGGACAGAGTGTCCAAACACACAGAAAAACTCCTGGTGAAGCGACTGAGATCCACGTGACACACTATTATAAAGATGGCGTTTATTAAAGAGGAGAGTGAAGACATTAAGATTGAAGAAACATTCAGTGTCAAACATGAAGATGCTGAGGAACAAACAAAGATGGCGTTTATTAAAGAGGAGAGTGAAGGCGTGAGGATTGAAGAAACGTTCAGAGTCAAACATGAAGATACTGAGACACAATCAAAGATGGTGTTTATTAAAGAGGAGAGTGAAGGCGTCAGGATTGAAGAAACATTCAGTGTCAAACATGAAGAAACTGAGGAACAAACAAAGATGGCGTTTATTAAAGAGGAGAGTGAAGACGTGAGGATTGAAGAAACATTCAGAGTCAAACATGAACAAACTGTGGAACAAACAGGTTAGTTTCATTCTCAAAGTCTTTTTTCAGTCATTCTGTGTCAACACATGTCACAACTTAAATTAGAAAAAACTAAGAAATAGCCAAAACAAAACACTTCCGCATGATTTGTTTTCTTCTTTAGAATGACAGTATGCTGAGTACAATGTACCTGGTGGGTAATATATTCACAACTCTTCACTGCCTCAACAGTTTCAGATGAATGCCCTATTATAAGCATTACTTTTAACAAGTTAATCCTTGTACCCATCTGTAATTAGAAATATATATTAGAAATAAAAAGCAGTAAGGTTGTCAAGCTTGAACAAATATAAACACCAGCGTCCATATCATGTTACAGCAGTTAACGTCAGTATTCCACGTGTTAGCTAACATTAGTCCAAAAGTGAGCTCAAAGTTATTTATCCAAACAGCAACTAAAAACTTACCTGCTACTTCTGTGGGTGGTATCTTCATCTGTTCGTCTCTGCTTTGACTTAGATTTGAAAAGCTTGGCTGTGTTTGGTCAAATTGAATGTAGCAGTTATGGCATGCTGTTATGCTTTCTGTCAGAAATTTGAAGTACAGATATTAAATACAAATCTTATCGGCGCTTGGAGCCTCTTGACTTTTCTTGGTTTAGACTTTTTCTCAGGAGAGGTATCAGGGTAGCAAGCAGGTGAAACATGCAAAAGAGAACGTCTGCACACAAATTTTTTTTAAGTGCAAAATTAGTTTTTGTTCGCTCAAAGTACTTTCTGATTTACGAAACTAATATTTCTCTGCAAAGCTCAGTTAACACGTGTGCAAAATGCCATTTTGGGCGCTTAAAATATGATCTTGCACGCGTAGAATTGTGGCAGAAAAATAACATCATACATAACAGGTAGTCAGGACAGGCAGCAAACAGACAATAATCCAGTCAATAAGGCAATAGTCAACATGCAGGCAGCAAATGGTCAAGAGAAGGTAATCCAAACAAGGTCAAGAAACGGATATATCAAACAGACAAACGCTCAGAAATGTAGGCTGTGGCAATACAAGACATTGCACCGAACCTAGTGTTCTCATGGCTTAAATAGTTTGTGAAATGACTGACAGGTGCGAGCGTGATTAGTTAGGGTATATGAGGATTCTGGGAATTGTAGTCTGTGGATTAATACTCAGGAAAGGGTGACCTCTGGTGGCCAATGGAAAGATTTTCTGGGGTGGCACTAGTGACAGAAACCCCCCGCCCACAACCAATACCCACTACCCACTCTCCAGCCAGAGGATGCCTCCTGACGCGAGGGTGCATTCGACGCCAGGGTCTTCCACGAGGTCGAGGGGCAGGTCTCTGGATGAGTCCTATGGAAGGTGTTAAGTGTGTGTTTGTGGATGTCCTCTGCATTGACCCAGGACCTCTCTTCCGTGCCATACCCCTCACAGTCAACCAGATATTGCAGTCATCAACCCTGACGTCTGGAGTCAAGAAGATCTCGCACTTGGTATGGCTCCTAGTCATCCACGATTATGGGTAGTGGGCTCTGGATATCGCCCTCTTCCCTCGGGCCCCCGACAGGTTTCAGCAGAGAAACATAAAAAGTGTACGCTGAAAACAAGAAAAAGTATCTCGCCTCAGAAAAACAGACTTTCCTGTCCTATCAGCCATTATACTGCACTCGTACCGTGCACTCTTCAATTGCACGCGCAAATGCGGTGACGCACGCTGTATATCGCTTCACTTTAGAAAGTGCAAAAGAAACTACGGGCATGCAACATCATTACATTGTATATTAGTTAGTCAAGAAAAAATAAAAGTTAAATACTAACTAGAAAAAAAAGTTTGTTGAGACAAACTTTAAGTTGGCTTGAGAAAGCTGGACCAGTGAGTTTGAAGAAGTTTAAAGTAGTTTGAAGTTTAAAGTAGTTTAAAGTTTGATTGATAGATTAGTTAGAAAGAGAGAAAGAAATATTAGTTAGAAAGAAAGATAGATAGATAGATAGATAGATAGATAGATAGATAGAAATAAATTTTAGTTAGAAAGAAAGATTAGTTAGAAAAGAAAGAAAGAAAGAACGATAGATAGATTAGTTAAAAAGAAAGATTAGTTAGAAAGAAAAAAGAAAGTTAGATTAGTTAGGAAGAAAGAAAGATTAGTTAGAAAGGAAGAAAGAAAGATTAGTTAGAAAGAAAGAAAGAAAGATTAGTTAGAAAGAAAGAAAGGAAGAAAGAGAAAGAAAGATTAGTGAGAGAAAGAAAGAAAGATAGATAGATTAGTAAGAAAGAAAAAAGAAAGATTAGTGAGAAAGAAAGAAAGATTAGTTAGAAAGACAGATAGATAGATTAGAAAGAAAGATAGATTAGCTAGAAAGAAAGAAAGATTAGTTAGAAAGAAAGATTAGTTAGAAAGAAAGAAAGAAAGATTAGTTAGAAAGAAAGAAAGATTAGTTAGAAAGAGAGAAAGATAGATAGATAGATAGATAGACTAGTAAGAAAGAAATATAGATTAGTTAGAAAGAAAGATTAGTTAGAAAGAAAGAAAGAAAGAAAGATGGATTAGTTAGAAAGAAAGAAAGATTCATTAGAAAGAAAGAAGGAAAGAAAGAAAGAAAGAAAGAAAAAGAAAGAAACAAAGAAAGATGGATTATTTAGAAAGAAAGATGGATGGATTAGTTAGAAAGAAAGAAAGATTCATTAGTTATAAAAGATAGATAGATAGATGGACGGAAAGGTTTTGAAGATAGATAGATAGATAGATAGATAGATAGATAGATAGATAGATAGATAGATAGATAAGGTTTGAAGATAGATAGATAGACAGACAGACAGACAGACAGACAGACAGACAGACAGACAGACAGACAGTCTTAGTTGGAAAGAATTATAGATAGATTAGTTAGAAAGAATGATAGATAGATTAGTTAGAAAGAAAGATTAGTTAGAAAGAATGATAGATAGATTAGTTAGAAAGAAAGAATGATAGATAGATTAGTTAGACAGAAAGAATGATAGATTAGTTAGAAAGAGATAGATAAATAGAAGTTAGAAAGAAAAAAATTGATAGTTAGAAAGATAGATCAGTTAGAAAGAACAATTGATTAGTTAGAAAGAAAGAAAAAAGAATGAAAGATAGATTAGTTAAAAAGAAAGATAAGTTAAAAAGAAAGAAAGATAGATTACTTAGAAAGAGATAGATAGATAGATAGATAGATAGATAGATAGATAGATAGATAGAAAGGGTTTGAAGATAGATAGATAGATAGATAGATAGATAGATAGATAATGTTTGAAGATAGATAGATAGATAGATAGATAGATAGATAATGTTTGAAGATAGGTAGATAGATAATGTTTGAAGATAGATAGATAGATAGATAGATAGATAGATAGATAATGTTTGAAGATAGATAGATAGATAGATAGATAGATAGATAGATAGATAAGGTTTGAAGATAGATAGATGGATAGATAAGGTTTGAAGATAGATAGATGGATAGATAAGGTTTGAAGATAGATAGACAGATAGATAGATAGATAGATATATAGATAGAAAGAAAGACAGATAGACATATAGATAGATAGATAGATAGATAGATAGATAGATAGATAGAACATAGATGGCTTAACCCTCTGGATACTTTTGTTTTTGGTACTTGCCGAGACCGATACCTGTATTTTCACTACATTCGTAACTTTTTAATATATTGGGTAGAGAAACCAAAAGAATATGAATCATATAAGTTGGCTTAATTTGTTTAGTAAATATATACTTCCTTCAGTTATTTTCATGCTTAACCCTCTGGGGTCTGAGGTGTTTTCTGGCCCTGGAGGTGTTCTGACATGCTCTGACATTTGTGCTTATTTCTGTTACTTGTGACATTTTCATGGCTAAAGTCTGATTACACTGTATTCAGCACAAACTCTGCTACAATAATATATCAGCAGCATGTGTGTAAAAGTTTGTTGTTTTGAGATAATGACATTTATGCGTGGTTTGTGAAAATACAAAAAAAAATTGTCACTGAAATAAGGTCATGAAACCCATACTGATTATTTCTTCACAAGACTTTTGAAAATTGTATGACGTAGCCTAGAATATTTGCTCCAAAACGATGTGAAAATCACCCTGACTGCTCATCCAGAGAAGACAATATATTGATTTAAAATTTGCAAGACATGTTTTGTGTGAGAATTATTTACAACACAACATAATCCAAAGATACACAACAAATGACAAAAAAACACATTATTGAAAACGTGATCCAAAGAAAGAGACCTTTGTGCCATTCCTAAAAACATTGTACATACCTTTCATTTCCAAGGTGTTTGATTTTCACTTTACCATGTTCATGTACAGAGACTCATGTGAATGTTGAAGTCAGCAGGACTCAGTGGCATCTGGGCCCTGAAAGAAAAAAAAGAAAAAAGTGAACATACTGATATCAAGAGAAACTATAAAGGCCTGCACGATTTTAGGAATACATTTTAGATTTTTCTGGTTAAAATTGCTTTTTAAAATTCACAGAATACACACACACACACACACACACACACACATATGTTTCCAACAATATATAATATAATGAACACCAGGTTTGTTGTGCCTTGTAGGCATAGGCTATGTGCAGTGCTGCATAAAATAATAATAAACAACAAGATGTCCAGTATCTCAAACGCTTGCTCATTATTTTTAATTTGACCACGCCCACGCGCGTAAAAGAGATTCACATGCAAATCTCCACATGGAACGCGAACGCGCTCATTACCTCAAAAACAAAGCACCAAAACACTTCACAAGTCTCTGCTTTTCGTCGAGTTTGAAAGACGCGCCGTGAGCTTACATTGATTTACCTCAGAAGAAAAACGCGATTTGAAGACAAGAAAGATGTAAGGTAAGAAATTCTTACTTATTAGTTCATGTTATTGTTGCATAAACTCCACATTGCAGTTGAACTGTTGGCTAGATATAAATTATAATATTTAGACCCGTGTTTACTGTTACGGTGTTTGTGGATATCTGCTCAAATGTAGATATGTATAATATGGTAACCATAATGTTTTATATTTTGGAGCGCGATCGCGTTTGAAAAGCAAAACGCACCAAACATTAGGCTTCATGTTTTTACTATTATCTTATTTCATATCATCATAACGAATGGAAACATTTGAAGTAACATGATAATCAATATATTTTTCTCTAACGTAGTTGTTACTGAAATCTTTTGGAAGATTTATAGGCTGCTATAGGTTATTGTTATTATTATTTTATGCAGCATCATTATACATTGTTGGAAACATGTGTGTGTGTATTCTGTGAATTTTAAAAAGCAATTTTAACCAGAAAGATCTAAAAATCTATTCCCAAAATCGTGCAGCCCTATAGTTTCTCTTGATATCAGTATGTTCACAGGTTTTTTATTTATTTATTTTTATACAGGGACCAGATGCCACTGAGTCCTGCTGACTTCAACATTCACATGAGTCTCTGTACATGAACATGGTAATGTGAAAATCAAACACCTTGGAAATGAAAGGTATGTACAATGTTTTTAGGAATGGCACAAAGGTTTCTGTCTTTGGATCATTGTTTTCAATAATGTGCTTTTTTGTAATTTGTTGTGTCTATTTGGATTATGTTGTGTTGTAAATAAATCCAAACAATCAAAAAGCCATTCTTTTTTAAATCTCCTCATTCTTTGTGCAAGGTTGCTCAGAATGACAGGGCCTGATAGCTCTTAATAGAGCCATTAGGGGTGGGTCTTTGTCTTTCTCAGGTGTGAAAGCCATACATATTAATGATGTGATCACGCTTCTTCGCATAAAGCTTTCTTACAGAAAACACGTCGTAAAATTTTTAAATCAATATATTGTCTTATCTGAATGAGCAGTCAGGGCGATTTTCACATAGTTTTAGAGCAAATATTCTAGGCTACGTGATACAATTTTCAAAAGTCTTGTGAAGAAATAATCAGTATGGGTTTCATGACCTTATTTCAGTGACAATTTTTTTTTCTATTTTCACAAACCACGCATAAATGTCATTATCTCAAAACTATGAACTTTTACATACATGCTGCTGACATATTATTGTAGCAGAGTTTGTGCTGAATACAGTGTAATCAGACTTTAGCCCTGAAAATGTCACAAGTAACAGAAATAATCAGAGCATGTCAGAACACCTCCAGGGCCAGAAAACAGCTCAGACCCCAGAGGGTTAAGTGCTATAATCGGGTCCCTGGTGCATCTACCAACCCTGAAAACATAAAAAGTGACAACCCAGTAACTTAGTTTTGTAAGCCTTTCTCTGCAAGCATGTCAAAAAATAAGCCGATCAGATTTCACTCCCCTTCCGACATAAGAAGAGGATCTTATTATAATATTATCGCCCCTTAATCTGCACGTTTCCACCCACGCCGACCGCCATTTGGTTTTCACAGGCAACAACAGTGTAACCAGGTCTAACGTCTGACCTGCAGGATCCCAACACAAATGTGTGCAGTGCTCTACTGTGGGTTTTTATGAGGGGGGTAGTACTTGGGATGTGTCCTAAAGAATGATTTAATGTTTTAGATGTCTAAATGTTTTTATGTCTGTTACTTTGTGCCATTAAACTAGTGTTACCTCGTTTTTGTTTTCACCCTAGACCTGATGGCTCTGAAAGAAGAGAGCCAAGAACTGAATGAAATTGAAGAGAAATGTCGTGATTTCATGACTAGTGACAAATCCTGTAGTAACTCACAGACTCATAAAACAGAAACTAGAAATCTCCAGATAAGAACTCACTCTGGAGAGAAGCCTTTGACCTGCCAACAGTGTGGAAAGTATTTCAATCGAAAAGACAGCCTTAAAATCCACTTGAAAGTCCATACTGGAGAAAAGCCTTTCACCTGCAAACTGTGTGGGAAGAGTTTCTCACTAAAAGGAAATCTTAAGACTCACATGAGAATTCACACTGGAGAGAAGCCTTACAAGTGTCTTCAGTGTAAAAAGAGTTTCACAATTAAAGGAAACCTTAATATTCACATGAGAGTTCACACTGGAGAGAAGCCTTACAAGTGTCTTCAGTGTGATATGAGTTTCCCATATCACATAAGCCTGAAACATCATTTACAAACTCATTCTGGAAAGAAAATGACGTTTCCTCAGTGTGACGAGGTTGAGAAAAAGGAGGAATTTCAATAATAATCTGCACATTCACTCTGAAGAAAGACAATTAAATTGTGATCAATGCAATAAAAACATCATACTCACAATTACATATGAAAAGTCATGTAAATGTGAGACCCTGTTTGTGTTCTTTGTTAAAGAGTACGGCAGTAGAAAATGTATTTCTGTTTGAAGTCAAGGTTACTTTCACACTGCACCCCTTTTAACAAGGTGAATTAGAAAACTGATGGTTCTTGAAGATGGTTAAATTGACTCTTTCCATAGCTTCATTCCTCTGTTTCTTTTTCAGTTTCTTTCACTTTGCATTTTACCCATGTGTGTATGAGTGATTAGTGTGTATGTCTTTGTTTAGACTAGTTATGTGTTCATGATTTAGTTAATAAAGCTTAAACACAATACATGTGAGTATTTGATTCTGATATACTGTTTGCAAATCAAAGTCACAACAATTCCTGATCTTGCTACATGCTGTAGTAGTACTGTACACAGTAAGAACGTTATTTTTCAGTGGCCACGAAAATAACCTTTCTGAGAATTGATAGACAATTAATACTGAAGGTTTGCTGGGCGGACAGGTTAATTGATTGTAATATTAATTCTACGTATAGCTAACCCTTTCAACAACTTATTAATATGTCCCCTTTGTGCTAATTCACATAATTATTAAATAAATATTTGAAAACATTAAGTCATTCACAATTTTAAATAATCTCAACTTTCATTCTTATTTCTCATAAATATTAAGGAAGTAATATTTACCTCCAGGTCAGGGGCGTAGCCACGGGTGTGCCATTGTGTGCCGGTGCACACCTAAAAATGGATGCAGAATTATTTTTTATAGTCTCAAAAAATTTTTTTTTACTAAAATTGGGCTATTGTTGTTTACTTTGAAAATATATATTTTTTAAATCAACCCTTTCACGCTTAAGTTACAAATATTTTAACTGACCCCTTGTTTCCATGGCGTCACGTCATGATTGTCACGTGACAACGCCGCCACAATCACTAACAGATGTATCGCTATTCGTTTTATTTCGTTTTTCCTTTTTTATTAAAAATATTCACAAACTTGCTTACCATGTCAACTGTCTGATATTCCGATTCTTCGTTTAAAAACCTTTATAAATTATCTTGATCTATAACGAGATGAGCGCGCGCAGTTCAGAGAGTCCTGTCCGCCGGATTTACAACACCTGAATTCCCCAGTTTCTCCCGAAATACATGAAAGTAAGTGGCTGTTGAACTGGGAGAAGAATAGAGTAAACTTTATAGTTCCGCTGTGTCTGATATATGAATAAAATACGTTGGCAAATTACATTTGAATAGATTGTTTTTGCTGCTTCCATAGACATCAGTGTGTATTTTACAAACTACAAATGTATTGTTTTACTAGTACTTATGTGTATTTAAATGTCTGAAACATAAAATAAATATTATGTGGTTGAAAACACTGCATATTAGTTGTGATATATATGACAAGCGCTGAGCGCGTCCGACTCTGGCTCAGCGCCAGCCAACTTGCGAAAGGCAGTTCTGTGACGTGACGTCACTGAACATTCTAATACTCTCAGGGGCACAGAAATAAGAATCCAATATATGGTGCCATATGTTAAAATGTAAAAATGTTAAAATATAATTTACATTTTAAATTATTTTCGTTAAAAAAATATCGGCCGAAATTCGGACTGCCAACCAATCAGAAAACAGCAGCTGACTGTGACCCCAGCAGCTCCCCAGAGGTGTTTGCCACGCATATATTATAAACAGAGAAATTTAGCTAGCAATATGTCGCAGAGCTCCCTGCTTAATTTTTTTGGGAAAAAACCTCGGCTTGATGGACAGCCGGACACAAGGCCTAACGTTACACCTGATGAGGATGTTTCTCCCTCCCCGGGCCCAACATCAACAGATGTGACTCCTCCTGCACTCCTGGCTACGGAAAAAACTGTTGAATCAGAAGACACCAAAATGGCCTCCATCTCAGAGCTTAAGCCTACAAACCTTTCTGCAGCAGATGAGCCTGCATGTCAGCCAAAACTGTGTGCTTTTCCAGTCACACAGTCAGTGGAAAGAGGAGGAATTTTTCTGCTAAGTGGTATGACCGGTACACTTGGTTAGAGTACAATATCACAATGGATGCTGTTTTTTGCCATTCCTGTCGCCACTTTAACACTGATGCCAAGAAGGACAGATTCAGCAAAGCAGGACTGAGAGACTGGGGGCATCTTGGTCAGTTTTGTATAAAACATGAAGCCAGTAAAGCCGTTGCTGTGGCCCGACACAAAGGTTTCGTGGAGATAAAAAGGGCTGGAAAAGGTGACATCATGCATCAGGTAACAAAAGACGCACATGAGCATTTTACTGACCTGATTGAAAGAAACCGGGCACATGTCAAAGTTATCATTGACATTTTGCTTTTCTGTGCGAAACAAGGGATTGCACTGCGTGGTCACAAGGAAGACACAGAAAGTCTTAACAGAGGAAACTTTTTGGAGTTGTTTAAAGTGCTTTGTAAATATGACCCCGAGATAAAACGACACCTTGATGAGCTTCCAGCTAATGCAAAAATGATGAGCCCAGATATTCAGAACGACCTCCTTGAAACTGCAGCATCACTTCTCAGACGAAAAATCAGAGCAGAATTGCATGCACAGGCTGACACCTATTATGCCGTTTTAGCTGATGAGTACAAGGACCTCTCAAAGAAGGAACTAATTGCTGTCTGTGTGAGGTATATATTTAATGGCAATCTAAGAGAGAGAGCTGTCGGATTTGTGGCAACAGATGATATGACATCCTCTGGCATCGCTGGCAAAATTTTGGAAGTACTGGAACCGCTGCAGTTGGATCCTGAATTGTGTGTGGGTTTTCCCCCATGCAGTGTATGTACACTGCCACTCGCACCGCCTGAATCTTGTTCTTTTAACAGCCTCAAAAGTGTCTCCTACTGTGGTCACTTTTTTTGATGTTATAAATTCACTGCACCATTTCATGACCGGAGCCAACAGACACGCACGGTTTCTACAGATCCAAAAAGAGCTACACCCCGACAAACCCTGTCTGGAGCTTGTGCGCTCCACGGATATTAGATGGAGTTCAAAATCTGAGTCTGTGAGTCGAGTCTTGAAGTTGTACGACGTCATATTGGAAACACTGAGTGAGTTTGCAGAAGGCTCAGGCCAGACCAAAATAGATGCAGAGTCTCTTTTGCAACAAATACAGACCAAGAGGTTCATCTTTCTCCTTGTTGCATTTTCTAAACTGTTTAGTGCAAGTGAATTTGCGACAAAAGGCCTACAGTCCCTATCGGTTTCTGTTACTGACTCTGTCCACATGATTGAGGGTTTAAAAGAAACTTTTACTACATTTAGGAATAACTCAGATGGGGAATTTGAAAGAATCATTGGGCTTACTGATGACGTCATGAAGAAGAATGATGTGCACAACTGGGACATAGTGGGTGCACGTAACAAAAAATTACCTGCCAGGCTTTCCGACTCGCATGTGACCTCTACAGTGGGCAGGTGTGCGCCCATTAGGAGTGACTTAGATTTGCAATCCTTGTGGATTTCCATTCTTGACAGACAGCTAATGGAACTTAACAACCGTTTTCAGAGTGACTCCTACGGAATAATGAACGCTGCTGCTTCCTTGCTGCCCGGATCTGACGCGTTTGGCCAGATGGAAATATTACAGGCACCGAGCAAGCACTATGGACTTTAGTGGAAGGTCCTGAATTTACAGTATTTGTGCAACTGCTCAAACGAAAGGTGGATGGGGGTCACCTGTACCCATCCTTAATTGAAGTCTTAGACTCATGTGAGAAGGACGTTTTCCCCAACATGAACAGTTTACTGCGTGTTTTGATCACATTGCCTGTTACAAGCTGTTCTGTGGAGCGATTGTTTTCAGCAGTGAACCAAATTAAATCCAGCAACAGAGCAACCATGCTCACAGAAAGACTAAATAGCCTCTCGTTGCTGACATTTGAACGAGAACTCGGAGAGACACTGGACCTGGATGATATAATTGAGGCTTTCAAGGCCAGGCCACGCCGTCTCGCCCTTTAAGCAGCTAACGGGCACTATGTTATTGGCGATACTGAGTGTAATGTATAGTTATATTTTATATAGTTTTATGGTTATGTGGGCCATGGTTATATGGTTATGGTTAATCATTTTGCACAGTAATCTGGCAATAAATGTGGCACACCCAGATTTTCATATGCACACCCAAAGTCTGTTTTCTGGCTACGCTACTGCTCCAGTTATAAAGTTATAGTTTATTCTCCTTAATATTTCCAATTAATACATGTTTATTTTCTTAGTTCTGCTGAATGGTGTCTCCACTCATGGAGCGTCGTGCTGAAGTTGCCAGGCTCTCTGTGAGCCTCCTTGGCTAAATGTCTTTAGGGTGGAGTGTTCTTAGGCCTTCTCTCGATTTAGAGAGTATTCCTGCTGTGGCCTCCACTCCCCATATCTCCGCTTTGATATCAGTATCAGGTTTCTTAGTCTCCCTTTGAGCTGACAGCATTCCACATTTTTAGATACATAAATCTTGATAAGTAGTTCTTTGCACTGAACGTGGCTGGGCTTCCTCTCACTTTTGAGAGTTGTCCTGCTGAGGCCTCTGTTCTCAGAGCTCCATCTGCATGTCAGCTTCAGCAGCGGGAAGACTCGGACCAGGCCCAGGACCTCTCCCCCTCTGCTGCCCCGGTCTTTAATATCTCCACCCAGAACCGCTTTTCTCCTCTTTGCGATACGGAACGCAACACTGTAGTAATCGGGTGTCGTCCATGACGTCCACAATACCTCAGCTAAAGGTAAGGTGCACAGTCACAGTTTCCTGGTGCTTGTGTTCTCGATGTCACTGCGCAGATACCCGAGACCCTGAATGGTGATGCGAGCATTATAGCTTTCGTGCTGCATATAGGGGTGAAGGACATCAGGCTGCGGCAGATGGAGATTCTGAAGAGGGACTTGAGGAGCCTGTTCGAGGCGATACGCAGCACAAAGATCATCATGTCCGGACTGCTTCCCACATACCGACGAGTACATGAAAAATTTAGTAGATTAAAGACCTGGGTGTTATACTCGATTGCAACCTGTCTTTTGAAAATCATATTTCATATGTTACAAAAACAGCCTTTTTCCACCTTAGAAACATTGCTAAGCTACGTAATATGCTATCAGTTTCTGATGCAGAAAAGTTAGTTCATGCATTCATGACCTCGAGACTAGATTACTGTAATGCTTTATTAGCTGGTTGTCCTGCATCCTCAATAAACAAGCTACAGTTAGTCCAAAATGCCGCCGCTAGAGTTCTTACTAGATCAAGAAAATATGATCATATAACACCGATTTTATCATCACTGCATTGGTTACCTATAAAGTTCCGTATTAATTATAAGGTATTGCTAAGTTATAAAGCCCTAAACGGCTTAGCTCCAGTCTATTTAACGGATCTTCTATCACCCTATAATCCATCGCGCTCTTTAAGATCACTAAATTCAAGGCTTTTGGTCATACCTAGGATATCCAGAACCACCAAAGGAGGGAGAGCATTTTCACATTTAGCTCCAAAACTCTGGAATAGTCTTCCTGATACTGTTCATTGCTCAGACTCGCTCTCCCAATTTAAAACTAGATTAAAGTCGCATCTCTTCAGCCAGGCATTCATATAATATTTTTAATCTTACAGTTCAAACTACAATCCGGCCTCTAGTTCATAAATGCCGGAGGAGAACTGGCCCCCGACTGAGCCTGGGTTCTCCCAAGGTTTTTTTTTCTCCATTAGGTCACCTGATGGAGTTTTAGGACACCATTAGGTCACTTGATGGAGTTTTTCGGTTCCTTGCCACTGTTGCCTTTGGCTTGCTCAGTTGGGGATATTTTGGGGATATTTAATTTAATTCTATCAATCAATAAATTCCACTAGAAACAAACCTTGTTGTATTATTTTAATTTAATACTGTGAAGCTGCTTTGATACAATCTGTATTGTGAAAAGCGCTATACAAATATACTTGACTTGACTTGACTTGACTATAACCTAACCTTTTACAGTTTTGGATAAAATAGGCCTACATTTTTTGCATAATTTTTGCTTAAAAATAAAGAATTAGGTCTTACTGATGGCATTTAATGGTCAAAATATTATTAATAAATATTTGAATATTAATATTAATAAACAAACAAACTTCGAATATGATTTTTGGGCAAAAGTCAAAGCCCTAATCCATACCCCAACAATGAGTGATGAGTGCCAGTGCCATGACAATGAGTTGAGCTGTGCCATCTCCAAGAGCCATCTTTCACCAGGCAAACTGCATCCGTTACCCATTTCACAGCACCCGTGGTCATACCTAGGAGTGGACTTTGCCACAGACCTACATTGTTTGACAGATTCTCTATGTCTTGTCATCTAATTCCTCTAAAGCACTGGTCTCAAACTCCAGTTCAAGTTCCTGGAGGGCCACAGCTCAACACTGTGGCCCTCCATTGGGTTTTGTTCAAACCCTAATTAAACACACTAAACACTAGCTATCATCCCCAGTCGAACAGGCAAACAGGGATGAAGATACAGGAGATTTGGGAGCTTCCTGAGAACCCTTTGTCATGGCCACCAGAACTCTTACAACCAGTTCCTAGGCTGGGCTGAGTATGCGCAGTACTCCCTTTTGTTAGCCTGCCACTGGACTCATTCCCTTTCAGTGTGTGCTCGGCTACCAGCCTCCACTGTTCCTGTGGTCCAGGGAAACATCGGATGTCCCATCAGTCGATCATTTTTTTCGAGAGAGTGAGAGGGTCTGGAAAACTGTTCATCACTACCTTTAGAGTGCAGTGCGCAGACAAAGAACCCAAGCTGATATCCGGAGAGTTGAAACTCCCACATATCAACCGTGACAGAAAGTTTGGCTCTCCACTCATGATATCAAAATGCGCCTGTCCTGTAAGAAGTTGAGTCCCAGATATGTTGGCCCCTTCACCATCATTTGTCAAATCATACCCCATGACCTACCAGTTACAACTACCTCCACATGTTGTGGCAAATTCATAGTTCTTTTTGGTTCAGGTCTCAAAGAAGTTTCTCAGAGTCGAGGTTCCAGGTCAGAAGAATTAACTTTATTGACAAGCAACAAAGTGAGACGCCGGCTGGCCATCCAGACATCTGAAGTTACAGTATCAAGCACCCATTTTTTTATACCTTTTTCATATCATCAAGTCTCCAATGGATACCCTCAAATCTATCTCCTCCCCTCTGTCATGCCTGGTGACCTTGACACAGTTAAACATGTCTTCTCAATTGGTCAAACCTCACACAATGGTGTTCTGTTTCATACAGTATTTTGACACTCTGCATTTCTGGGTATTTTTACATTCTCTCATCTTTTTCAGAACTATTTTTTCATGCTTGTCATTTTCATTGCATCATACTTAGACATGAATCAAGGGAAAATTCTCCAACACACACTACAGAAAACACCCTTTTTTCACGTTTCACCACTAATCTGTCTTTTTCCCCCCACAGAGCCTGGCCTGACAGAAGAACACCCTTCTATCAATTCAGGAGGACAGAGCAGTCTACACACTTGTGAGATCTTGGGACTCTTGGCGCCATGGTGGTCGCTTAGAGTATTGAGTATTTTGGGGGGTGGGGGCTATGGACAAGAAGAATGTTCATGGGTCTCCAGTGATGACACTCTAGATCCAGCCCTTCTAACCACCTACCATGAGATTTACCCAGATCATCCAGCACCCAGAGAAAAAAAGGCCGGCCACCGTGATGTAGGGGGTCCTCGGCCCGCTCCGCTCAGTTCCTCATTGTCTCCATTGTCTCCTGTTCCATGTTTCCTGCAAATCTGATTCTTACCTGTTCCCTCATCGAGATGTGTGTTCACTCATCCCATCCATCCAAGATCTCCAATCCAACTGAAAAACAGAGACTGTCAGTATCTCTCAATTACTTCATCTTCAAACGTCTTCAAAATGTGTCTGCAAAGACTCACCTGCATTTACTTGTTGCTCCTCTGTGTAAAAGAAATATGTAGCGTGTTATCTTTTATTAATAACTTATCTAGATATTAAAATGGCAAATCTTTGGACCAGTGTCTCAGAATAGTAGGTTCGCTGATACAAAATCACAATTGGCCACATTAATAACCAAGTGAAAATCAGATTAAAAAAGGTTAGAGAGAAAAGTAATTTAAGTCCATTAACTCTCTCTCTGACTGACACTCTTACCAGTGAACTGAACTACTGAACTAGATCTGATTGAGACACACTCAGAGATTTAGTTTAGAGTGTTTTAAGTCTAATCAGATCATTTAAGTCCATTAACTCTCTCTCTGACTGACTTTCTTACCAGTGAACTGAACTACTGAACTAGATCTGATTGACACACACTCAGAGATTTAGTATAGTGTGTTTTTCTTTCTGTTAACTATTCTCCTCTTAAACAGGACTGAGTGTCCAAACACACAGAAAAACTCCTGGTGAAGCGACTGAGATCCACGTGACACACTGTTATAAAGATGGCGTTTATTAAAGAGGAGAGTGAAGACGTGAAGATTGAAGAAACATTCAGAGTCAAACATGAAGAAACTGAGGAGCAAACAGGTTGGTTTCATTCAGTCTTTCTTTAGTCATTCTGTATTGTGCATCTCTTTATTTATAGATGCAACTTGTGACAAAAGTAAACACAATGAAATCACATATCTGGTTGGAAGAGTTTTTCAGATGAACCCCTGAATGCTAGGTTTCATTCAGCCAGAGACTGGGTGATACTTATTAAACGTGTAAGGACATCCCGCCATCTCTTTCTTTCTGCCTCAAAAATGGTCTTTTGTATCTGGTCAAGGGTCTGTCCCTGACTTAGTCAAGTTCTCCCCACTTAATCATATTTTTTGTGTGTTCAGGTCTACTCTCATGGTGTTTCAGAATGGCATTGATATTTGACCAGTCATTCACACCTTTATAATTCTTTAGTCTTTTGTAGAAAAGAGCTTAAAGCAAAAACAATACACAGCATTATTTTTGTTATTATACAGTACTCCTGGGAATCTTTTCCCCATTTGACAGCTGTCTCTGTAATAAGCCTGAATGGAAAGCTCATCTAGACTTGTCTTTAGGGAAAGAATATCCAGTCCTGGTTTGAATGGACCTCTGCATACTAACTCAGTCCTCATAAAGTCTCTTAAGACTGGGGGCCAATCTGCTGGGTCATTTGGTGGAGCGGCAACTGTTCTATTTGGGTCTGAGCTGCTTGTATCTGATGCTGGCTGTACACCCCTGGTTGTGCTAGTACTGGCTGAGGCTGCCTGTATTTCACCTGGGTCTGTGTTAGTACTTGCTGAAGACGGCTGTACTGTATTTGCTGAAGCTGGCTGTACTGGGTCTGTGCTAGTACTGGCTGAGGCTGGATGTGGATCAACTGAGTCTGTGCTTGTACTGGCTGATGATCCAGCATCTCCTCTACGGACAAACTTAAGCATAGCACCTGCAAATTATAGATAACAACTCATTTTATAAGCTGTATCAGACCCATTCAAACCTTCTCCCCCAGATTTCCTTTTATGCATTTTCAAATATAAAATACTATTTATACAATGGCTTGGCTCGTGTAATATTTAACTAGTGAACTAACTAGTGATGCAGATATAAAAAATTTCTTTAAAATATCTTCATTCTTGTTATATCAAGAATATCTGTGAGTGATGACGTCATTGTTGATATCAAGAATTCACTTTTTTACAAGTGAACATGTAATTCCTGATATCAAAAATAGACATTGTTACTAGTAAAAATTCCATTCCTAATATCAAGAATTCACATTGTAAATAGTGAAAAATTGATTCTTGATATCAAAAATGCATTAACTGTGAATGAATAAATTAATGTCACTGTGTTTTATTATGCATGTTAAAGCAATACTTGATTTATGGTTATTATTTACTGAGGGATGTGCATCCATATTGACTAGTATGTCCAGCTAATCAACATTTTAAATTCAATATAGCCTATAAATCAATAGTCAATCAATGTCAAATTGTCAATACATTGCTTTCCTTCTTATTATTGTTCAGTTGTTAAGAGTTGTAACTAAACATTGACTGAGACTAGATAATCATTGTCTTGTTTTAAAAGTATGTATGTGCACTTATGATGAGGAGTGCCATCACGCTCGGGTGGCCATTTCCATAACACCAAAAAGGAGGACACTTTGCGGCATTTAGTGAGGCAAGCATAATTGCATAGGACTCTGGTGTAGTCGCAACTACAATACAATTTTGTCCATCATATCGATGGTATCATGATACAGTGATTCTGAAATAGACTACTCTATTCATTGTCAGACAATTTGATCTACGATATATATGAAAGTAGACCTATGTGTAACAGAAGAGGCAAAAAAGTGTTTGTTCACAGTATTTGTATTTGTTCAAGACATTGTGATGTCTGTTTCAAAAACTGACCACTGAGATGAACCGCTCTGGCAAAGTGCACAGTGCCTGAAAACAACATTTCTGGACTTCTGGAAATAACAGAAATACAAAAACAAATAATGAATGTGAAAAAATAAATAAATACACATTTCAGTTCTTAACAAAGAAGTTCCCCCTCTGCAGAAGCTCAGGCGACAGCAGCTCCTCTAGGCTCATCATGGCCAAACTCGTGCTCTTCTGTCCATTCCGGATTAAATGAGCTATGTCATTTCGGCATGTTAAAGTTATGATATGACATAGCCAGCATGTGGACTCTTAAGTCGTGGAGGCTTGTTTAAGTTTTTAACCAATTATGTATCAGATATTTATTTCACACCACTTTCAGCCAATCATTTGTTTGACCAGAGATCTTACGGCATTAGACACTATGCTGCTGCGCCCCAATAAAGATTCTAGAGCGGGTTTTTCCACAACTCTAAAAAGGAGGACAAATGAGGCTTGAGGTTTCGCCGGACAGGGGGCTTAAAATCCGGACTGTCCGGCCAAGATCCGAACGTATGGCCACCCTACATCACGCCCATATATCTTTCTGGTCTCCACAGATATTTCTGTTCCAATGGCTCCATCTCTGTCATCCCCCGGGTGTCCCTCAGTTTGTTTCATTCGTTGTCCAGTATTGTTTGTGTGTAACATGCTGTGTCGTGTCCTTGAGCTTTATCTGAGTGTACATTGTTTAATAAATTTGTTATCATTTAAAAAAATTTTTTTTGAATCTGATTAATCATAATTGGAACTAAAATGCCAAACTTAATTCATTCTTTATTCAAAGGGTTAGATATCTGCCAGTTTGAAAGTATTTGGGACGTATCCTAAAGAAAGCAATTAATAACAATTTTGATAAGTTCTGAGATTACAGGTTACATACTTTTCAATTGTTTAGTGGGTATAGTATTTAGTATACATGTTGTTGGATTTTATGTTTTACATCTCTTTTCATGTACACTCACCTAAAGGATTATTAGGAACACCTGTTCAATTTCTCATTAATGCAATTATCTAATCAACCAATCACATGGCAGTTGCTTCAATGCATTTAGGGGTGTGGTCCTGGTCAAGACAATCTCCTGAACTCCAAACTGAATGTCAGAATGGGAAAGAAAGGTGATTTAAGCAATTTTGAGCGTGGCATGGTTCTTGGTGCCAGACGGGCCGGTCTGAGTATTTCACAATCTGCTCAGTTACTGGGATTTTCACGCACAACCATTTCTAGGGTTTACAAAGAATGGTGTGAAAAGGGAAAAACATCCAGTATGCGGCAGTCCTGTGGGCGAAAATGCCTTGTTGATGCTAGAGGTCAGAGGAGAATGGGCCGACTGATTCAAGCTGATAGAAGAGCAACTTTGACTGAAATAACCACTCGTTACAACCGAGGTATGCAGCAAAGCATTTGTGAAGCCACAACACGCACAACCTTGAGGCGGATGGGCTACAACAGCAGAAGACCCCACCGGGTACCACTCATCTCCACTACAAATAGGAAAAAGAGGCTACAATTTGCACGAGCTCACCAAAATTGGACAGTTGAAGACTGGAAAAATGTTGCCTGGTCTGATGAGTCTCGATTTCTGTTGAGACATTCAGATGGTAGAGTCAGAATTTGGCGTAAACAGAATGAGAACATGGATCCATCATGCCTTGTTACCACTGTGCAGGCTGGTGGTGGTGGTGTAATGGTGTGGGGGATGTTTTCTTGGCACACTTTAGGCCCCTTAGTGCCAATTGGGCATCATTTAAATGCCACGGCCTACCTGAGCATTGTTTCTGACCATGTCCATCCCTTTATGACCACCATGTACCCATCCTCTGATGGCTACTTCCAGCAGGATAATGCACCATGTCACAAAGCTCGAATCATTTCAAATTGGTTTCTTGAACATGACAATGAGTTCACTGTACTAAAATGGCCCCCACAGTCACCAGATCTCAACCCAATAGAGCATCTTTGGGATGTGGTGGAACGGGAGCTTCGTGCCCTGGATGTGCATCCCACAAATCTCCATCAACTGCAAGATGCTATCCTATCAATATAGGCCAACATTTCTAAAGAATGCTTTCAGCACCTTGTTGAATCAATGCCACGTAGAATTAACCCTCTGGGGTCTGAGGTGTTTTCTGGGCCCTGGAGGTGTTCTGACATGCTCTGACATTTGTGCTTATTTCTGTTACTTGTGACATTTTCATGGCTAAAGTCTGATTACACTGTATTCAGCACAAACTCTGCTACAATAATATGTCAGCAGCATGTATGTAAAAGTTTGTAGTTTTGAGATAATGACATTTATGCGTGGTTTGTGAAAATACAAAAAAAAATTCTCACTGAAATAAGGTCATGAAACCCATACTTATTATTTCTTCACAAGACTTTTGAAAATTGTATGACGTAGCCTAGAATATTTGCTCCAAAAGTATGTGAAAATCACCCTGACTGCTCATTCAGATAAGACAATATATTGATTTAAAAATTGTAAGACGTGTTTTGTGTGAAAAAGCTTTATGCGGGAGGGGCGTGATCACCTCATTACTATGTATGTTTTCGCACCTTAGAAAGACAAAGACCCTCCCTAATGGCCCTATTAGGAGCTTATCAGGGCCCATCATTCTGAGCAACCTTGCACAAAGAATGAGGAGATTTAAAAAAGAATGGCTGTTTGATTGTTTGGATTTATTTACAACACAACATAATCCAAAGATACACAACAAATGACAAAAAAGCACATTTTTGAAAAAATGACCCAAAGACAGAGACCTTTGTGCCATTCCTAAAAACATTGTACATACCTTTCATATCCAAGGTGTTTGATTTTCACTTTACCATGTTCATATACAGAGACTCATGTGAATGTTGAAGTCAGCAGGACTCAGTGGCATCTGGTCCTTGAAAGAAAAAAAGAAAGTGAACATACTGATATCAAGAGAAATATAGGCCTGCACGATTTTGGGAATAAATTTTAGATTTTTCTGGTTAAAATTGCTTTTTAAAATTCACAGAATACACACACACACACACACACAAATGTTTCCAAAAATATATAATATAATGAACACCAGGTTTGTTGTGCCTTGTAGGCATAGGCTACGTGCAGTGCTGCATAAAATAATAATAGCAATAACCTATAGCAGCCTATAAATCTTTCAAAAGATTTCAGTAACAACTATGCTAGAAAAAAATATATTGATTATCATATGTTACTTCAAATGTTTCCATTCGTTATGATGATATGAAATGAGATAATAGTAAAAACATGAAGCCTAATGTTTGGTGCGTTTTGCTCAAACACGATCCAAAATATGATACATTCAAACGCGATCGCGCTTCAAAATATGAAACATTCAAACGCGATCGCGCTTCAAAATATGAAACATTCAAACGCACAGCACGCTCCAAAAATATGAAACATTATGGCTACCATATTATACATATCTACGTTTGAGCAGATATCCACAAACACAGTAACAGTAAACGGGTCTAAATATTATAATATTCACCATATATCTAGCAACAGTTTAACTGCAATGTGAAGTTTATGCAACAATAACATAAACTAATAAGTAAGAATTTCTTACCTTATATCTTTCTTGTCTTCAAATCACGTTCTTCTTCTTCTGAGGTAAATCCAATGTAAGCTCACTGCGTGTCTTCCAAACTCGACGAAAAGCAGAGACTTGTGAAGTGTTTTGCTGCTTTGTTTTTGAGGTAACGAGCGCGTTCGCGTTCCATGTGGAGATTTGCATGTGAATGTCTTTTGCGCGCGTGGGCGTGGTCGAATTAAAAATAATTAGCAAGCGTTTGAGAAACTGGACATCTTGTTGGTTTTATACAAATTACTTAAACATAGAATATTTGTTTTCAGTTTGAATCCGATCATTTAAAAGTACACACTTAAATGTTTATAAAGATATATGGCTCATAAATGTGTGACAAGTATTCGCTGAGTTTTGTTTCAGTTTATAGACGTGCTCAAGAAAAAAAAGTTCACCGCGACGGAGAGGCAGAACGCACACCCTGTTTATTTTCTTTATTTTACAAAAGCACAATGTTTTGATTTGATTGCAAGTGGACACATACAAAAGTAGAAATATCACAGATTGTTTTTTCATATTTCTTTTTTCTGTATGACCATAAATGACGGCGTATTTTAAGTTTATGTTGCTGCTATGTGAAAAAAATCCAACAAAACGCGCGGGCACGTTTGTCGACCTCAGAGGGTTAAGGCAGTTCTGAAGGCGAAAGGGGGTCAAACACAGTATTAGTATAGTGTTCCTAATAATCCTTTAGGTGAGTGTATGTTGTTTTGTGCCATCAAACTGGAGTTAACTTGTTTTTGTTTCTTTTCACCTTAGACCTGATGACTCTGAAAGAAGAGAGTCAAGAACTGAATGCAAATCAGTCCGAGAAATGTCATGATTTCATGACTGAGGAAAAATCTACTAGTTACTCACAGACTCATAAAACAGGAACTGGAAACCTTAAAGTCCAGATGGGAGTTTACATTGGAGAGAGACGTTTCACCTGCCAACTGTGTGGAAATAGTTTCAGTCGAAAAGAAAGCCTTAAAGGCCACATGAGAGTTCACACTGGAGAGAAGCCTTACTCCTGTCAACAGTGTGGAAAAAGTTTCAGTCGAAAAGAAAGCCTTAAAGGCCACTTGAAAATGCATACTGGAGAGAAGCCGTTCATATGCTCTCAGTGTGGAAAGAGATTTATACAGAAGAAAACCCTTAATACACACATGAAAGTTCACAGTAAAGAGAAAAGGTTTGTTTGTGATCAGTGTGGAAATAGTTTCAGATTTAAAGATAGCTGTAATAATCATCATATGAGGATTCACTCAGGAGAGAACTGCTTTACATGTCATCAGTGCAAAAGGAGTTTCCCAGACCTTAATCATGTAAAAATTCACATCGTTGAGAAGCCTTACACATGCCTTCACTGCGGAAAGAGTTTCACAAGAAGTATAAACCTTGAGAATCACATGAGAGTTCACACTGGAGAAAAGCCTTTCTCCTGTCCTCAGTGTGGAAAGAGCTTCAGGGTTAAAGGAAACCTTACTATTCACATGAGAGCTCACACTGGAGAGAAGCCTTACAAGTGTCTTCAGTGTGAGAAGAGTTTCTCGTATCACACAGAGCTGAAACGGCATTTGCAAACTCATTCTGAAAAGAAATAGCCATTTTCCTCAGTGTGACGAGAGGTTTAGAAAAATGTTAACAATCATCTACGCATTCACTCTGGAGTTGTGATCAGTGCAATAAAACTTCACACTTACAAATACATATGTAAAGTCATGTAATGTTTGTGTTCTTTGGTATGACAATAGAAAATGTGTATCTGTTAGAAATCAAGGCTACTTTCACACCACAGCTGAGTGTGGGCTTCATCTGAGGACGGCCCTGTTTAAAACACTGTCTGAATGATTTTGAGATCCATCTTTTCACACAGGGGACTCACACTGATAGACTCACACATAAAGGCCCTGATATACTTCAAGCAAAATCTAACAAACTGATGTGACAAGTTCATACAAAATTTCATACAAAATACAAAGTTAATTTGGAGTTCGTTTTGGGAATTCAAAGCAGCTTTCCAAAGCAAACTTTCTGGAAAAGTTCACTACGGCTGGTAAACAACATTGTACTCTCATTGGTCCATGACGTTGATGTAATAGGTAGGTGTGGCTCTGAGGCTCCGACTTCTTTCACATGGGAGTCTTCCGGGGCTCGACAATAAGGACTGCCCAGGGCCAGCGTTAAAGACACTCGGGCGATCCGGCCAGTGCTCCATCCTCACTGAAGTGGATAACTTGCGCCTTTTTAAGCCTTGTTAATTTAAATATTCAAGCGCACATAGACGCAAAAGTACTCTCGTCTCTGTTTGGTAGGCTAGTTGCGCGCTGTGTGATCAGTTTTGTGTGCGCAGCAACACACATCCAAAGCACGCACTCAGAACTATGCTCACAGTGTGTGAATACTCTTCCACGTCTTCCCGAGCTTCCACCGACACACAAAATTGTCAAATTGCCCATCTTGTCGAGTGTGGAAGAAATTTGATCTTTAAGATGTGTGTGACCATCATATGACCGTAAAAGATATTCTAATATGGAATTCGGTGTGTTCGACATCGGCTGCGGCTGGATGCACCCGATCGGCGAGAGTAGCCGCGTGCAGGCGGGGAGGAGCTGCAAACGAAGACGTGAAGTCGGACACTTTCTGGTTCCCGTAGTGACCGCTCACGTGGTGTTTGCATACTTTACCACAGCTGAAGTGAAATAAATGCAATATTTGCCAAATAATACGCAGATGTTTCAGAGACATTTACATTCAATATTTTATGTACTGCTTCATACAGCGTCTGTTTGAACAAGAATAAAGTTCAACATAAGCTACTATCAATGAAGTGGAGTCTACGTTTTTTAATCAGTTTTAATTTGATAAACATGACACAATATAACATGACAACGACATGAAAAGAGTGTTTACTGTTATGATAAACTGATTTGAGAGCTTTAGAGGAACTAAAGGTGTTCGAATAAACACGAAACACACGTGATCGTTGTCATGCGGTGAATCCGGCCAATCGTGGAACAGCTGTGTCGTCATCAGCCCACGTGCAGCCGCTCTTGAGAAGCTGCGCTGTCTGAGTTCCCCGGCTACTCTTGAATCGCTCTCGCGGTACTTTGATGGCATACGTCACAGTCACGTGGCGTCGGCGCTGTATCAAGTCGGACAAAATTTCTAACCGGCATGCACTGCTTCAAGTCAGCCGCCGATCGGGCGGCGCAGAGCTGCATGAAGTCGAACAAGCCTATTGTATTGGAATGGTAAAGAGTGTTGGTACGTGACAGGAGGGCCTCCACTCAAGGACACAATATGATGAACAAGCTTTACAATCACGACCCCTCCTGGGTCTACATTTCATTCAGTAACATTAGGCCGTTTTGATTTATATGCTGTTTTAAGATTGATGTTCGCATTATTTTTCATATGCATATTATTATATGAGTTTGCTCATATCTGCTTCTACTTCGCCTGTGTTTTGATCTGGAGACTCGTTCAGAAGCAGAGTAATAGCGCCCCCTACCGTATAACAGTGAAAACACGGAGAGTCCAAAAATCTCTTCATTGGCAGGGAAGCGTTTTCTCATTAAAGACGAGATGACAAAAGACAAAAAAAATTAAATAATAATTCGCTCACTGATCTTGACTGATTACCTTAAATAAGGGCAAATCTATATTTATGCAGTGAAGACTTTGCAGTGATATTTTACATTTGATTACTATTTCTGTAGCCTACCTGAAAATATAGTTTAGACCTACATGGAAAAACCTATCTTCAAAAATATTTAAAATTTAAATGAGTTAGGCTGGTGTGTGACCTTATTTATTAAGGTTACATGGATCAAAAACAACTAAAACAATAACTAGGCCTATTTTATTTATTACTTTTTAGTGGTGGGGCCAGTGAAAATATTGGCAGGGCAGGTAAAAATGTAAACCAGTAGAAGAAATCCTTGGCGTTGAGCCCTGTCTCCTCTGGTTCATTTCTTCTTTTCAGTCTGTCGAGGTCAGAGGTCAGTGAGTAAAAACATGAGAGCACACTGGAGAGCCGCTTTATAGTAGAAAATAAAGCATTTCAGAAGAAATGAGACGCTGACTGTTTTCTTGTTTAATACTGTAATGCTGGTCCAACTGTTTCTTTGAAACGGGCCTCCGAATTGCAAAGGGCCTTGACTATTACAAAGGGTGAAAACATTCACTGATGTTCAACAATGAAACACAATGCTTTAAGAGATGGAGCGTGTCAACTTTTTGATCCGGTTGATAAGAAGAAATTACATATCATCCAGTTTAAAAAGTTTAAATAATTGTTTGAAAACATTAGGTCATTAGCAATTTTTAATAATCTTGATAACTGTCATATTTCAGCACAAATTCCATACCGCCGATTTTATTAAATAATGAAATGTAAATCAGATATTATTGTGATTTAGAAGAAATGATTTTAACCATAGTTTTCCACTCAGACAGTCAAAATCAATTGTTTTAAACCCATCATCAGTGTAATTCTTTACAGTCACAGCCATTTTAATATAATGCACTTATATATTCAGTGGAGAAACTGAGAATGAACACGATGGATATATTAATCATGATAAGGATTCAGTTATAGTTAGTAAATTAAACAGTAGATCTTTCTCTGCAACCACAAACTTATTTTTTAATCACAAATTCTAAATGAGTTTGAAATACTCAAAAAGTTATTTCCAATCCTTGTAATATGAATATCAAGATACTTGATTTTGTTCATGATTGAGAATATCACAAATACTCAGTATTTTGTACAATTTTATTAAGTAATAAGTCAGAAGCTGGTGAAAAAAAATATCAGTGGTATTGAAAGCTTTGGGAATCTGTGATTTTCCTTTGAATCAATCCTTTATCTTATCATTTGAATATGTTTTCTATATGTGAATTTCTATTTTGTGTGAACAGGACTTTTATTTTGGTGACATGATGTCATAAGGCTGCGCCGCTCCTGCATCTGTGATTCTGCTGAAGAAAGGTTTGTGTTTTTAATCATTTAAAGTGTTTAAATCAGTTCAACCCATCAGTACAATTTTATAGAGACCTTTGAAATGAAAGAATTATTTTTGAATGAAACGTTATAATGTGTCTAATAACAGTAATGAACATAGTTTTTACAGGACTGCCAACTCTCATGCACTCAGCCTGAGACTCAGGCATTTCACACAGTTCTCACGCCACACATCCATAGTCTCACACAGTATTTATTTTCTTCCATACTATGGAAGTCAAAGGGGCCCACAACTGTGTGGTTACCGGCATTCCTCAAAATATCTTTTGTGTTCAGCAGAAGAAAGAAATTCACACAGGCTTGGAACAACTTAAGAGAGTAAATGATGACAGTTTTCACTTTTGGGTGAACTATCCCTTTAATTTTAACCTTTAATAATAATAGTATCAGCTGACAGGCTCCCTGTATGTTTACAGCTTTAGTTGAGAGATTTTGTCCTTGAGAAAGATTAGCATGAAGCTCTACCTGATATTTATCACAATGAATCGATATTGATTATTGAATCGCAATCGAATCACAAGCTTATGAATTCATGAAATTTTTGTCAAGCATTAATAAAAACACTACCAGTTATTGTACCATGTTGTCACTAAACTTAATTGGAATTCTGTTTAGTTACCAAATGTTTTGACAATCACAACACAGTTATTGTAATGAAAGTTTTTTTTTTTTTTCTTTTTTTTTTTTTTTGTTAACTATTCTCCTCTTAAACAGGACAGACGTGACACACTATTATAAAGATGGCGTTTATTAAAGAGGAGAGTGAAGACGTGAAGATTGAAGAAACATTCAGTGTCAAACATGAAGATACTGAGGAACAAACAGGTTGGTTTCATTCTCAAAGTCTTTCTTCAGTCATTTTGCCTCATGCGTCTCTTTATTGGATTTATTACAATGAGGCAATAATCTTTGGGTCAAATAAAGTATCAAAAGCACGTAATCATATGGTTTTATAGAACAACACTGTTAAAATACATAATATAATATCCACAATATAGACAATCAACTTTTGTACATTATGTACAAATGTACCATTGTACAAATGTACCATTCTGGTGCATGATCCATGCATGTAAATTATCAAGTTCATGTGGAGACCCACGCAACCTACACGCATGTATGTATATGCTACTACGTGAAGAAAATCCAGCCAAACGTGATTAATTCATCTGCTTATCTTGCTGGTCGTCCTTTTTGGTGTGACCTTTGGAAATGTTTTATGTTAACAGTAACTAGAAAATATTGTCTACAATTGGAACAGAATCCATTATGTTCTAGTGAATTCATCATAAATAACATGCTGTAAAATAAAAAAAAGTTAAGTGTGGGGTGGACAGGGCAAGCTTGCTTCCTCTCTGCCTTCCCACGTTATGCGCTGCGCAGGTGTGGCACTGTTCTTTCTGCCACAACAATAACCCAGGCCAGGAGAGTTAGCCAAATTCATCCATGGCCATTATATTATTGAGCGCTGGCTCATCAACTTTACCACCTACTACATTCTCTATCATGGATGACGCGAACTCACACAATATCCTGGCCACCCCATAGTCATCATCATCTGCACTGATTCCATCATATTCCCGGACTTACCTGCCCCACTGGTGTCTCATAGCTCCTCAATTCTGTCCTCGCCGCTGATCCCCACCAGCTCGTTGGCTCCCCTGGCTACACCTTCTCCACCTCGAACTATCAGCACTTCGGATCCACCTTGGCTCTGCGCTCCCTCAGCGCCGCCATCACTAAGGCTCCACCGGGCTCCTCATCCCTCCAGCTCCACCTTGGTCTCTCGTCACCCTGGTTTCGCTGCGGACTTACTTACGGGCCTCCGGCTGCGCCTCAACCCTCCACCCCTCCAGCTTCACTGGGATCCACCTTCCCTCCGGTTCCACCATGGTCCTCGCTCCCACCAGTGTCGCCCCGTTCTGCCAGGCCCCCGCCTCCACCTTGGTCTCGCGAGCCGACGATATCACCTCAGCCCTCCAAGCCTGCGATGTCCCAGTAGGACGTTTAGGACTCAGACCTTGGCTCCTCTGTCCACCAGTTCCGCCTTGGCATTCCTCTCTGCTGTCTCCTCCTTTCTCCTGTCCATCTTCAGCCTCTCCTCGTCCTCCTCCAAAACAGGGGGGAGCACTGTCAGGATTATGTTGTGTCTTGTGTTAACTTAATTTCTGTGTGTTGGTGTCATGTGCTTCAGGGTATGTTTACACAACAATGATATGCCTAAAACTAAGTTTTTCCTTTGAGTTTTCTGCGGACAGACGACACCATTGTCAAAACGATACCCATTCACACAGATCCACAAAAACTACTACTAACGCTGTATTCTACTGCCAGACCATTAGATGGCAATGAAACACTACAGACTGAACACGTAATACGCACATGCATGACGTCATCGTCTTTAGAGATTCGCATTTTGTTGTTTACACGGAGACCGTTTTCAAAAACTTCCACTTTGAAACCCGTTTTCAAAAGTTTGCGTTTTCAGGCACTCAAAACACAGTTTTTATGTAAATGAACGGTCTCTGGGTTAGAGAACAATTAAATACCTTAATTACACAGTCCTATCCTATCCCAATAAATTCACTGGACTTACATCTGAAAGCAGGAAACAATGTTTGAATGTTATGCCAGTTTCATCTTAACTCCTCAATGGAAAAGAAAATGTATCTTTCAGGTTACTGACCAGACATAGTTTCCACTTAAAGCGGTGCTATGCAGTTTTGGCAATTTCTTCGCTGTTTTTTACAGCTGCGGAATAGATATTTGACAACACTGTCGTGAAAAATCGCCTGCCGGCCCAAAGTTGCAAGGGTAGTTTTTCTGCTCATAGGCGCTAGGTGAAGCGAGACGGCCACCATTCAACCCGAAAAAAGTCATATAACCATTCCAATGACTCCGAAGCTGTTCAGTTAGGCCGGTGACACGCTGGCTGCGTGGCGTGAGCGTCTCAGCTGCATGGCGTGTCTGTTTTTATTTCAGCTCCCATGTTAACAGGTTAGAGCTTGCACACTGCTACATATTACACAAATACATATTAATAAATTACATTTTGATGTTTGAAAGTTAAGTTTTGATATAAATGCAGATATAAATGTAATAAAAAAAAAATATTATCGATTTTCAAATATTGCACCTGTCAATACAGAACGAAATATTCTGTAGCCTATTTTGCCGTCAATACTGCCGACGTTGTCTTTGCTGCTATATATTTATGTTTAACATGAAGTATAGTCCTTCCACAACTCTCTCCCCATATGTCGAATATATCACCAATGAGGCTTATCATATGCCACCTAGCAGCAGCAGCAGCGCTGCGTCAGACACGTTTCTGGTGTGCAAAGACATAGAAAACGCCACGCAGCTGACACGCAACAGAAACGCCACGCAGCCAGTGTGTCGCCGGCCTTAAGGTAAATTAAGCTAAAAAAACCTGCATAGTTCCCCTTTAACTTTGCCATTGTTCTTATTACACTGTTTGCAGCTCCTGATTCGATCTTAAATACTAATACAACATTTCTGACCCATAATCTTATCCATGGTAATTATTTGTAGGCATTATTTGTTAGATGAACATTTGTGCCTACCTTCTGCTGGTTTTCTAGTTGTCTTATGTAAGTGTTTAAGCAGGCAAGATTTTCTTTATTGCTATTAGCAGGGGAGTTTCGCTTCTTGCTGCGGTTGACCACTCCCTCTTCCCCTGCTCCACCACTCTCTCGGTCTGCTTTAGTGTTAGTCACAGTTTCAGGCACCATAGGGTTTTGAGGGCGCTCATTTCCCAATATCCTTTACTTCCACTGGCAAAACAAGTGCCATGGTTGGTTTTCACATACCCTCTGCCTCTTCCTCGGCCACGACCACGTCTTGGTCCGTGAGATTGTCCTTGTCCACCACCTCTTCCCACCTCGTGGTTGGCCTTTTGTGTCTATCACACTATAATACATGGTTAGTGCGGCCATGTGCAGCTTTTTTTCAGTCTTTTCTTCCTTTTTCTTTAGTTTTTCCTTCTTTTGTTTTTCAGCCAGAACAGCATGTGTTCTGATCAGGTCTAGACAGGCTTAGTCCCATCTGACACAGCTTAGTTTCCAAGCTGCTGACAGTTCTAGTCTCAAGCATTGAGAAAGCTGTTGCACATGTGAGATCCCCACAGACCTACTGCCTTACCTCGTTGATCTGGTTCTGGCATTCCACTGTGTCGATTGAACCCCTCATTTAATCGGGCATACTCTTGCACCATTTCGTCTTCATTCTGCTTGCAGGTGCTTATCTTTGCAGGGAATGCTTCCCTGATGCAAGTACACGGGTCTTGGACGTGTTGTCTGTACACTGCATTTTCGCCATCTGTTCAGTCAACATTGCTTCTTCTCAAGTCTGTTGTCCTCCTTTGGCAATCTTGGTGAACGAGGCGTGAGTAGATTTTTCCTTAGGTTTTTTCTTAAGAACTTGGTCGGCTCCTCCTGAGGCCCCCTGGGACTAGATGTAATTTGGCAGTGATCCTGAAGCTCTTGGAGGTGACGGTGCACTGGGGCAGGAGTCGAGATTGTGGTACACCTTCACACACTGCAATGTTGCATGGGGACATAGAGAACACTTAGCAGTATCTGTTGTCTTTTTCTCTGTGTCTCCATATGGGAGCTTTTCCCTGTACGTTTTCTTTCGCGTTGTTCTGCTTCTTCTTAACCACGTTAAATGCTTTTTTGTATATCTGAAATTAATTTTTTGTCTGTCTTTCTTCTCTTTACTTTTCAATTACTTTCTTTAACCTTATTTAACATGGTCACACTCAGTGACACTTTCCACACTTTGCTGGAAAACCATGATTTTCTTGCCAATCTAGTATTCCAGCTATTGCCCTAGTTCCATGTTTTCTTTTCATTTACTGGTAAATGAGACTATCCAAGTCCTGTGCAGTAGGAAACTTGTGCTTGCCATTTCCAGACCCCATACTTTAACCTGAGTTTTTAACCTTTTAGATTTGTCATTTATGCTTTACACAGTGGTCGACACCTCTGTGTTACACCTTTTTCATTTGTTTAGTAGGTATAGAATAAAGTATACATGTTGTTGGATTTGATGTTTTACATGCCTAAATGGTGTTAACCTGGTTTTGTTTTTTTTCACCCTAGACTTGATGGAGCTGAAACAGGAGAGTCAAGAAGTGAATGAAATGGAAGAGAAAAATCTGTATGAGAAATGTCATGATTTCATGACTGGGGAGAAATCTATTAGTTACTCACAGACTCAAAAAACAGGAACTAATAACCTTCAGATCAGAGTTCACACTGAAGAGAGCCCTTTTACATGCCAACAGTGTGGAAAGAGTTTCAATCGAAAAGAAAGCCTTAAAATCCACTTGAAAATCCACGCTGGAGAGAAGCCGTTCATATGCCCTCAGTGTGGAAAGAGATTTACACAGAAAAAAACCCTTAATGGCCACTTGAGAGTTCACACTGGAGAGAGGCCTCACACCTGCCAACAGTGTGGAAAGAGCTTCTCACTACAAGGAAATCTTAAAATTCACATGAGAGTTCACACCGGAGAGAAGCCATTCATATGCTCTCAGTGTGAAAAGAGTTTTAAACGGAAAAGAGACCTTAATGCCCACATAAGAAATCACACTGGAGAGAAGCCTTACACCTGCCTACAGTGTGGGAAGAGCTTCACAAGAAAAGAAAGTTTTGAGGCACACATGAGTGTTCACACCGGAGAGAAGCCATTCATATGCCCTCAGTGTGGAAACAGTTTTAAACAGAAAAGAGACCTTAATGTCCACATGAGAAATCACACTGGAGAGAAGCCTCACACCTGCCTACAGTGTGGGAAGAGCTTCACACGAAAAGAAAGTTTTAAGACTCACATGACAATTCACAAGGGAGAGAAGCCGTTTGTTTGTGATCAGTGTGGAAAGAGTTTCAGATATAAAGAAAGCCTTAATCATCATATGAGGATTCACTCAGGAGAGAACTGCTTTACATGTCATCAGTGCGAAAGGAGTTTCACAGACATGAATCACCTTAAGAATCATGTAAAAATTCACACCGTAGTGAAGCCTTACATATGCCATCAGTGTGGAAAGAGTTTAACAAACAAAGCAAACCTTGAGGATCACATGAGAATTCACACTGGAGAGAAGCCTTTCACTTGTCCACAGTGTGGAAAGAGCTTCACGGTTAAAGGAAACCTTAAGATTCACATGAGAGTTCACACTGGAGAGAAGCCTTACAAGTGTCTTCAGTGTGAGAAGAGTTTTACATATCACACAGACCTAAAACGGCATTTGCAAACTCATTCTGAAAAGAAACTGCCCCTTTCCTCAGTGTGACATATCACAACCCTATGGTTTGTGTTTTGTTATATTTCTGTTGTCTTGTGTGTCTCTTTCTAGGAACGTCATTTGATTGGTTCCTGCAGACTGATCGAAGCTATGTCCTGATTGGTGCACAGAACTTTAGAAAGCACGTCATCACTTCTTCTACAGAGAGATCTTGTGTTTTGAGCAGACAGAGTTATTGATTGTATCATGCAGAGTTTGAATGGTTTAAGAGTATTAGAGACTGTGAGTATTGCTTGTTTGTTTGAATTGAATATTGTTTGTATCTGAGGAACTTTGTTGGCATATTTGACCCCTTTGCCTGTTTTCTGACGCTGATTTTGGATTGCCCTTTCAATTTTGTTTGCTTGGTTGTAAATATATTGTAAATATTAAGTATTTGGGAAAGTAAAGAGTCTGATGCCACTTTTGTTTATTATAAAGAGGTTTAAAAAGTTTGTTATTTTGTCCCAGTCAGCTCCTGAATCAAAAGTCCCAAATTAAGACAATAAATAATCATTGTACCAAATTCTTTCATTTTGCACTCTTTTCCCTACACTAGGCATAACAGACAACAGGTTTAGAAAAAGGAGCAATTTCAACAATCATCTGTGCATTTACTCTGGAGAAAGTCAATTCAATTGTGATCAGAGCAATAAAAACATCACTCTTACAAATACATATGAAAAGTCATGTAAATGTGAGACCCTGTTTGTGTTCTTTGTTAAAGAGTACGGCAATAGAAAATGTGTATCTGTTTGAAGTCAAGGTTACTTTCACACCGCTGCTCAATGTGGGCTTCATCTGACTGTCTGCCTTCATGGCTACTTTTTATTTGTATGATCTTTTATTCATATCCTTCACCTCTATCATTTTCGCCATGTACAGCTGTAAAAAAGTTGAAAGCTGGCTATTCAATTTAACCTTTATTGCAATGCATTGTGGATATTAATAAATGGTTAGCACTTAACTTTTTCCAAATTAATGAGGACAAAACGGAAACAATTGTTTTTGGTTCCACGAAATTGAGGAGTAGTATTATTAAGGAGCTGGGCAATCATTTTTCCTCAGTTTCCTCTCAGGTTAGGAACCTTAGTGTTATTGTGGACTCAGAATTATGTTTAACCAAACAAATTAATTCTGTTGTTAAGAATAGTTTTTATCAATTGCGGATTATTTCCAATATTAAATCGTTTTTGTCATTCCAAGACTTGGAGAAGGTTATTCATGCTTTTATTACCTCATGCTTAGATCACTGTAACTCATTGTATCTGGGTCTTCCTCAGTGATCACTTGAACGCCTCCAGTTGGTACAAAATGCAGCTGCAAGGCGGCTGACCGGGACGAAGAAATATGATCATGTCACACCAATTTTAGCGTCGCTTCATTGTCTCCCGATCCATTTTAGAACTCAGTTTAAAATCTTGTTGTTTGTTTTTAAAGCTCTTAATGATCAAGCTTCTCCGTTTTATCTTAAAGATCTTCTAATTCCTCTGTCATCTTCCAGATTAAGATCTTCAGACAAGGCTCTATTATATATCCCCCGCTTCCGTTTAAAAATTAACGGAGATAGAGCTTTCTCAGTTGCCGCCCCCCGTCTATGGAACCAATTGCCTCTGGACATCCGCCTGGCACCTTCCATTAACATTTTTAAATTGAAATTGAAAACGTAATTCTGTTCCCTGGCATTTTAATATTATCATATTCCTGTTTCACGTTTTGTTTTGTTTGGTTTTACGCTACTGTGCTTTTATTTAATTTATTCATTTGCTATGTTCAGCACTTTGGATAGCTCTGCTATGTTGAAATGTGCTTTATAAATTAAATTTACTTACTTTTCCTTGAGGCTTTTTATTATTTTTACCTGCATATTTACTCCAGTTGCCACACCTGACTAACTTCTTTGCTATACTTTCAAATATTAAGTGGTTGAGGTAGACAGCCTTTAAATTTGGCTATGTAGAGGCGTTACTCTATGCTATATATGTTAGTAGGCTTTATTGCAATGTATTTGTGGGCTGTTTTGAATGTGCTGTAAAATGGGGACATTTCTGATAACAGCTCAAGTTGGTGAATAAACACCAAAAACTGGGACTGTCCCCTGAAAATGGGGACATCTGATCACCCTACCCTTCACATACTCGTCCATGTTAAAGTTACTGCATGATTTTAAGTTTTTAAGATGATTTGAGGACTTCAGAACATTGAAGAGTGACATGCTCATGGTTTCTTCTGCCTTCACATTTAATCAGGACGAACTCATTGATCTGCAGTCTGATGCACTTCAAGTCAGTGCCACTGCTGAAATTGTATTCTTCTCTCAAGGACAAGTAATATAAACACATAAACAGTATCAACATCCTCACACACTGTATGTTTCAACATATACAGTGGCAAAAAGTAGAATGTGAACCATTTTGAATTGGTTGGTTTTCAGCATTAATTACTCATAAAATGTCATCTGATCTCCTTAAAGTCAGAAAAGTATAGTCACAATGTGCTTAAGTGAACAACTCAAAACGAATTATAATCTGTAATATCTTTATTGAACACATCCCATTAAACATTCACAGTACTATGGAAAAAGTGTCTACCTCATTCTGGCTACATGTGAGAAATCACAGCTGAGGGAGAAACAGAAATTTGCATGGAACATCTCAGTTTTTCGTTAAACATGTAGCAACTCCTTCTGCGGGACACGCAGGAGCTGCCAGCTCTCATGTCCGTCCCATATTGATGGTCCATGATCCCGTCAGTTACGCTAGAGAAAACCAAATAAATGATAGGTTTAACTATGAGTTCTTGCAACAAGTTCTTATTGGTCATCATTGCCTTGCTTCTGTTTTGTTGAAGGCATTGTGTGTGAGTCTTTCTTAGACAAAGGGGCTCAAGTCACAACTGTTTCAAAGATATTTTACTTGACCCATCTTTCTTCCCTTCCCATTCAACCAATTCATGCTTTGTTTGAGGTTGAGGGTTCCATACCTTGGTTACATCCAAGTTATCATAACTTTCCCTTGTACTGTGCAGAGAAGGAACTTTCATCACTTGAACTTCTTGTTCCAGATTGTCACTTCAATAGTAAGGCCCCACTGCTGATTGGAACAAATGTTTTGACCACCTGTATCACTATCCCTGCCAAACAGAACATCTGTGTCCCTGGTCAAGAGAGAATAAAGGACATTTCAAAAGCCTTACTTGTTTTATAGCAACCCAAGTCTTTTTCCCTTGCCGGGTGGGCTTCTACTTGTAAGGGCTGTGGTGAATGTCCCATACAGGGCTTCTATCTAGATACCTGTCATTTTAAAGAACTTAACTGACCATGATATTACGCTTCATCCCAAGTGTGTGATCGCAGAGATGGCAGCTGCTCAGGTTCTGCCTTTGAAGCCAGAGTTATTAACTTCACTGTAAAATCCAATTAGTAAACCTTACTTAAAAAAAGCATGCAAACCGATTGCCTTGAAAAAAAAAAAAAAAGTAAAGTGAAATAGGAATAGTATGTAGTACTAACAAATAGTCACTGTAGGTTTTACTTTTTTTTTTTTTTTTACAAAAACCTTTTACAGTACAATCTAAATAAATGTATATAAAATCTATATAAAAATAAATGTATTTTGTGAGACCATACCCTGACTCTAACACATCCTCAAACAGCTTTAACACTTCAATAAATAACAATTACTCACTTTAATCAATAACACTTCGGAGATCAAATTTGCTATATAGAATCAAAAAGCTGACAAGTGCATAAAAGTGGCTACATTCATTAAACAATGAAAAAGCAATGTCTCTGACACACATGCACATTAGAATGAATACACTGGCAGCCTCTTAACTTGCTTATGAATCAATGGGCTGACAATTTTTCCCTCAACAATGATGGCAGTAGACACTGGGTCAAGGTAGAGTTTATTTGGAGAGAGAGGTTCTTCTTAATAATAATAATAATAATAATAATTTTAATTTATATAGCGCCTTTCCCAAGCTCAAGGACGCTTCACAATAACAGTAAATAACAAGCAGTTTACACATGGTTACAGGTAACGGACAGTGGACATTTGCCCAGTCCAAGTAATAAGCGATTGCAGTTGCAAATCAAACATAAAAAACAGAGGCAACAAACATTAATTACAGACAGCATGGTGGGCAGTTGGAGTAAAGATGCAATAGATTATTGGTACCTAAGTTAACATTGTGACTGTGTTATGTCAAGTTAACATTTTCATGACTGATAATACTGATTAAACAAATGTGTTTTGAGTTTATACTTAAATTCATGCAACGTGGTTGTTGTCCTGAGAGCCAACGGAAGAGAGTTCCATAGCTTAGGGGCTATAACAGAGAAAGACCTGCCACCCATAGACGATAGACGAAATCTCCGCTCACATAGGAGTTCACAGCCAGAAGATCGGAGAGTTCGAGGGGGAATATAAGGAGAAAGTAAGTCAGAGAGATAGGCTGGAGCAAGACCATTGAGTGACTTAAAGGTAAGCAGAAGAAATCAATGACACTTCTTCATCAATGACAGTCAGCAGCCCAACAGATACGTGTGCCCAGGCTTCATCAACATCACATGCCTGAATGAAACCAAACAATACAAATATTACAACAAGGAAATGTGAAAATGCATGATTAATTATAAGTTATCTGCCCTGTCTACACTGTCTTTTTTAATGCATGTCCCATTAAGTATTTATCATTTATCTTCTTTTTTTATCCCGACTCTCAAGTATTCAAGGTATATAAATAAAATTGTATAATAACTGAACGGAACAAGGCGATAACATCACTGTTTCCACAAATGATGATCTTCACAATGATGTGATGAAGTCAACACTGAACTAATGAGTTGTAAAATTACACTATTTTCTTTGGAGAAAAGTTTGCCTCACTGAATCATTTTCCTCTTGACCAATGGAAAGCTGCTTTGAAATCTGTATTGTATAAATGCTACAAAAATAAAGGTGACTTGCCTAAAGTTTTCCTGATCACCCTTCTGGCTTACAACTGAATTGCCACATTTTGGAGCCTTTGTCTTTGTACTGCACTCATAGGATGTAATCAAATCAAATCAAATCAAGTATATTTGTATAGCGCTTTTCACAATACAGATTGTATCAAAGCAGCTTCACAGTATTAAAATAAAATAATACAACAAAGTTTGTTTCTAGTGGAATTTATTGATTGATAGAATAAAATTAAATATCCCCAAAATATCCCCAACTGAGCAAGCCAAAGGCAACAGTGGCAAGGAACCGAAAAAAACTCCATCAAGCGGCCTAATGGTGTCCTAAAACTCCATCAGGTGACCTAATGGAGAAAAAAAAAACCTTGGGAGAACCCAGGCTCAGTCGGGGGCCAGTTCTCCTCTGGCATTTATGAACTAGAGGCCGGATTGTAGTTTGAAACTGTGAGATTAACAATATTATATGAATGCCTGGCTGAAAAGATGCGTCTTTAATCTAGTTTTAAACTGGGAGAGCGAGTCCGAGCAACGAACAGTATCAGGAAGGCTATTCCAGAGTTTTGGAGCCAAATGTGAAAATGCTCTCCCTCCTTTGGTTGATCTGGATATCCTAGGTATGACCAAAAGCCTTGAATTTATTGATCTTAAAGAGCGCAATGGATTATAGGGTGATAGAAGATCCGCTAAATAGACTGGAGCTAAGCCGTTTAGGGCTTTATAAGTCAGTAGCAATACCTTGTAATTAATACGGAACTTTATAGGTAGCCAATGTAGTGATGATAAAATCGGTGTTATATGATCATATTTTCTTGATCTAGTAAGAACTCTAGCGGCTGCATTTTGGACTAACTGTAGCTTGTTTATTGAGGATGCAGGACAACCGGCTAATAAAGCATTACAGTAATCTAGTCTCGAGGTCATGAATGCATGAACTAACTTTTCTGCATCAGAAACTGATAGCATATTACGTAGCTTAGCAATGTTTCTAAGGTGGAAAAAGGCAGTTTTTGTAACATACGAAATATGATTTTCAAAAGACAGGTTACAATCGAGTATAACACCCAGGTCTTTTACTGTAGAGGATAAAGTAACAGGACATCCTACGATGTCAAAGTTGTATTGTGAGAGGTTCTGTGGGCGGTTTTTTGAACCGATAAGTATTACCTCTGTCTTGTCTGGATTTAATAATAGAAAATTACGCGTCATCCAATCTTTTATATCTTTAACACACTCTGTCAATTTGGATAATTTAGCGTTTTCATCCGGCCGTGATGAAATATATATTTGAGTGTCATCAGCATAACAATGGAAACTAATTCCATGTTTCCTTATAATATTTCCAAGTGGCAGCATATATATTGAGAATAACAGAGGGCCCAACACAGATCCCTGCGGCACTCCATAGTTTACTGGAATTATGATCGATTTTTCTCCATTTAAATAGACAAAATGGTAGCGGTCTGATAAGTATGATCTAAACCAGCTTAATGCTTGTCCTTGAACACCAGTATAATTTTGTAGTCGATCTAAGAGTATTGTGTGATCTATAGTATCGAACGCAGCACTTAGATCAAGTAAAACTAGTATTGAGATGCAGCCTTGGTCAGAAGCTAAGAGTAAATCATTTGTGATTTTAACGAGCGCAGTTTCAGTGCTATGATGCGGCCTGAATCCTGACTGAAACTTTTCATAGATATCATTTTCTTGCAAGAAAGAGCCCAGTTGAGTGGACACAACTTTTTCTAGTATTTTAGACATAAAAGGTAGATTTGAAATGGGTCTATAATTTGCTAGATTATGCGGGTCTAATTGTGGTTTCTTAATGAGAGGTTTTATCACTGCCAGTTTAAATGTTCTTGGAACATGACCTAAAGATAAAGATGAGTTAATAATATTGAGGAGAGGCTCTTCCACTACAGGTAACACTTCCTTCAGTAGTTTAGTTGGTATAGGATCTAATAAACATGTTGTTGTTTTAGATGAAGTGATAAGTTTATTTAACTCTTTTTGTTCTATAGTTGTAAAGCACTGTAATTGTTCTTGCGGGGGGAAAATTGAGGCTGAATTATAAGGTGCGATTGAGGATTGAACGTTTACAATTGTGGTTCTGATGTTTTCTATTTTCTCAGTGAAGAAGTTCATGAAATCATTACTACTAAACTGTAACGGGATATTTTGTTCGGGTGACGTCTGTTTATTTGTTAGTCTAGCCACGGTGTTAAATAAAAACCTAGGATTGTTTTGGTTGTTTTCTATTAGTTTGCGGAGATGCTCAGCCCTGGCCGCTTTTAGGGCCTTTTTATAACGTGACATACTGTCTTTCCACGCGATTCTAAAGACCTCTAAATTAGTTTGTTTCCATTTACGCTCTAAATTACGGGTTTCTCTCTTTAGAACATGCGTAGTATTATTGTACCATGGTGCTTTAATTTTCTCTGTGACCTTTTTTAATCTAACGGGTGCAACAACATCCAATGTTCTAGAGAGAATGGTGCTCATAGTGCTAGTTAGTTCTTCTAGTTCATCTGTTTGTTTGGGTTCAGGCAGCAGCTGAGACAGATCAGACAAGCAACTCGAGAAATTATCTATGGTGGATGGAAGGATTGTTCTGCCTGGTCGAAAACGCGGTGCCGCATGACATATTACAGCAGTACGTAATATGCAAGTTACCAAGTAATGGTCAGTGACATCATCACTTTGTGGAATGATATCTATATCGGTTGGATCGGTTCCATATGATATAATTAAATCGAGTGTGTGATTAAGACGATGAGTTGGTCCGGTGACGTTTTGTTTGACCCCAAAGGAATTTAATAAATCTATAAACGCAGCCCCTAACGCATCATTTAAATTATCTACGTGTATGTTAAAATCTCCAACAATTAATGCTTTATCTACATTGACCAATAGATCTGAGAGAAAATCTGCAAACTCTTTTAGGAAATCAGCGTAAGGCCCAGGCGGTCTATATACGGTAGCCAAGGCTAGAGATAATATGGATTTTTTTCTAACATCTAAGAGCGTAACATTTAGTACAAGTATTTCAAACGAAATAAACTTATAACCCGTTTTCTGAGTAACATTGAGAATATCTCTATAGACCGCTGCAACACCGCCGCCACGACCAATCAGACGGGGTTCGTGCTTATAGGAGTATCCTGATGGAGTAGACTCATTTAGACCGAAATAATCATTAGGTTTAAGCCAAGTTTCAGTAAGGCAAAGCACATCGAAGCTATTATCCGTGACTATTTCATTTACAATAACTGCCTTAGGTGTGAGTGATCTAATGTTTAGAAGACCTAGCTTTAGAAATTGTTTTTGGTTACTAATAGCAACATTTTCTGGTTTAATAACAATTAGATTTTTTCTAGATCCTGCAGTAGATTTATTATTTGATCTCACTAAACGAGGAATAGACACAGTTTCTATGCAATGTTCTACACTATTTATATCAGTTAATTTGGTGCAGCAGAGACTATGATTTGAACTTTTGGTTACTAGTCAAAAGGTATTTAACATTTTGGAGATGTTATCTGACAGAAGATCCGATCCGAATCTGCTTGGGTGTAAGCCATCAGCACGGTAAAGCCTAGGACGCTCCCAAAACAGATTCCAATTATTTACAAAGAGCAGTTTCTGCTCATTGCACCATGACATTAACCATTCATTTAGCGCGAATAATCTACTAAACTTTTCATGACCTAGTCGGTACGTGGGAAGCGGTCCTGACACAATGATCGCTATATCAGGCGATGTGCTGCGTACCGTATCGATCAGATTCCTGAAGTCTTTCTTCAGAACCTCTGTCTGGCGCAGCCTGATGTCGGCCCCTCCCGCGTGCAGGACCACAGTTCCGACGCGCTCGTTCAGAATCTCGGGAACGTGAGCAGCGATTTCAGAAACACGAGCACCAGGAAAGCAGTGACTATGCACCTTACTTTTATTTAACGTAGCTTGTACGTGTCGAACGATGGAATCACCGATGATCACAGCATCGCGTTCTGTTTCGCGAAGAGGGGAGAAGCGGTTTTGTGTGGATATCTCGAAAACCGGGAGGGTCGGAGAGAGTTTTCTTGGTCTAGACCTGACTCGCGTCTTCCGCTGCGGAAATATCCAGGCTTCGTGGTGGCGTGTTGGAGCCGGAGTGAACGAGACCATAGCTGATCGCGGCCTCGACGCTCGTGACCGATGCTGAGTAACGCACGGAGTAGACGAGGTCGGAGTCAGCGGGTTAGTAACGTTGATCACTGATTTGTGTGCATCGGCGCGTGATGTTTCAAGAGCTAACCGCCGGTCTATCAGCTCGGCTTTTCTCACTAAAAGGTCGTGGATCTGTTTCTCAACAGCTTCCAGCTCAGACTGCAACGCGTGTAGCTCAAATGTGTCCTCACCTGCACCAGAAGGTAGACTACTTACATCTGATATATTCGCCATTTTAACAGATGGACAGTAAGTTAAGTTAGCAACGACGCTACCAGTGATGCTATCAATATTAATACTAATTTATGACTGAAGTCTTGGATATAATCCGTCTTTTTAGTGGTACAGGTGTAGAGTAGACGCACGATAGGCGAAAAAATGTTTGTTTGTAAGTGAGTGTGGAGAAGACGCGTTCAGCCGTGATCCACAGGAGTAACCTATCAACTTTATCGTTGTCTAAATAAAAAGGCAGTAAATACACTTCCAGTGAAAAGTTTGGAAAAAGCAAGAATTGTCATATTTTGTTTAAAGAAATGCTGTATCATTTTAATATTTAAATTATGAAAAGTTTTGGTAACTAGTAGAGTTTTTGGTAAAAACAACTTTCAGTGGAGCACAGAAGTTCAATTAATGCAAATTTAAAAAATTTGGGAGAAGTAACCCTTTCAAAAATGTTTACACTGAGAATTTACATTGCATGTGTTGTACAAGTTACTGGCATCATCACCAAGCAGAATAAGTAAGCCTCGGAGGTGCGCATTGCTGTCACATCTGCTTGACTCTAGAAGTAGATTAAAATAAAAAAAGATCAAGTTCAAGATCATGAAACATTAAAACTACAGTAAAAATAAGTTTGTCAAAGGGTTACTTCACCCAAAGATTTCGATTCTGTCATTAATTACTCACCCTCATGTCATTCCATACCTGTGAGACTTTTGTTCATCTTCAGAACACAGATGAAGCTATTTTTAATGAAGTGAGAGCTTTCTGTCCCTCCATAGGCAGCCTAGGCATCTAGCACTTTAAAGCCCCAGAAAGGTAAGAAAGACAAATCCATGTGAGTCTAATGGTCAAATCTCAATTTTATGACACAATGCGAGTACTTTGTTTGTGCAAATAAACAATATTCCACTTCATTTACAAAATTACTGACCTGCAATGCGTGTTCACGAGCACATCACAAAGTATGTGTGTTTTGCCAATGTATGAGTAGTTGTTGTTCTGTGAACATTTGTCAATATTTTGTAAATAAAGTTTTTTATGTTAAGTTTATGTTGCTTCATGAAACGGAGGTTAAATGAGTTGGAGCTACTTTAATGACTTCTTTTTTTGCTGCCTATGGAGGAACAGAAATGACTTGGATTTTATTAAAAGTAACTTCATTTTTTGTTCTGAAGATGATCAAAGGTCTTACAGGTTTGGAACATAATTAACAACAGAATATTAATTTGGGGTGAACTAAACCTTTAAAAGATGAATTTTAAGTTAACAAAGTGTCATTACCATAATGCTGCTTGACAGTGCACATTTTTAGTGATGGGATTTATGGCTCTTTGAGGGGATCCGGGTCTTGGCGATCCGTTCCTTTCAAAGAGCCGTTCAAAAGAACGGCTCTTTTGGCTCTTTTTAAATATTTAGTCAGTTTTAAGAAGCCAGCTTGGGTGCATCTCAGTTTATCCTGGAAATAATCACTGGGAAGAATGATGAGGTGAGATTTGTAGTCAAATAATTAAAACTCAGATATCACACACCAATATCTGAGTTTGAATTATACTGAAATATTGATTATTACCTCATTTGTCATGTGTGGACTATATTCCATAGGGTTGCACAACATCCCTCTGCTTAGACAGTGACATCACTATTTTGGATTTACCTTTAGTACAAAGTGTGTGTATGTGTAAAGCTACGTTGACTTATGTTATTCATACAATACCTACTCACAAATAAACATCAAAAACAAAGCCGGCTGCAATGAATTTCTGTGCAAAACAGCTTTTACTACAAACACTTCCACACAAGAACATTATCACACAAGAACATTTTGATAGAAAACAAAAAATATTTAAAGTTTTAAATATATACTGTAGATAAAATTAGAATAAATAAAATGGAAATGTCTACATACAGTCCACTATTACTACTATTACTACTGTAAACTTTGCAAATAGGACATCAGCCCCTTCAAGCCTTAAATGAACAATAACAAAGTGGGCTGCAATGAATGTCTGTGCAAAACAGCTTTTAGTGAAAAATTTCTATACAAGAACAGTATCACAAAAGAACATTTTGATAGATAACAAAAAATATTTAAAGTATTAGACATAATTGTAGATAAAATTAGAATAAATTAAATGGAAATGTCTACGTACAGTCCACTATTACTACTATAACTACTGTAAACTTTGCAAATAAGAGATCAGCCCCGTCAAGTTTTAAATGAACACAAAATGCAATGTAAATAAATACAAAGCAGTTCCTTACTTTATGGCTTTTTCTGCCTCTCTTTCTTGTCCTTGGGCAAATTTGCATTAAGGAAGACAAGATCTCTGACCTTTTTGGGCTTAAGGCGACTTCTCCTCTCTGAGATTATCTGTCCAGTTTTCGAGAATATTCTCTCAGAGGGAACTGATGTCGCCACAACACAAAGCTTCTTGGCCATCAGCTTGCTAAGCCTGGGGTAAACAGGGGCTCGACTCTCCCACCACTTGAGGGGATCCTCATGTGTTGGAAGAAGAGGCTCCCCCAGGTAGGCTCGCACCTCCATGACAGCATCGGCATTTGGATTCCTGGCTTCCACTGTTCCAGCTACCTGCTCATAGGGGTGGGAGATATAACAATGGGGGATACCATTTTTATGTGATTAGATTAGATTAAATTAGATTCAACTTTTGTCATTACACAGTGTAAGAGAACAGAGTAATGAAATGCAGTTTAGCATTTAATTAGAAGTGACAATAGTAGATTTGCATATGTACAGTATGTGCAGTATGTACAGATTAAATGCAGTGATTTACAGCTAGTGGAAGTTTTAGACTGAGATATCAGACTGATTTCATTCTAGAGATTTTTAGAGAAAAAAATGTGAATTATTGTTGCCACCCTTACTTCCTCATGGAAATAGCTCCAAACTATTGATCCAGCACCACTGCCTGCTCCTTCCAGTCCTTCCACAGCTGGTTGTTGTTGGATGGGTGTGCCACTGCTAATTCTTGCTGCTGCAGTTGACAGCCTTTGAAACGTCTCATCTGCTGTTCTGCCATCAGGGAAGGCCATCCTCTTAAAACGCGGGTCAAGTGCAGCAGTCTCTGCTAGTATGTGGTTGGCATGAATCCTGTGGAATCGCGATGACATACTCGCACACAGACTGTCGATCACACCTTGCGCTGCCGCTGTTGTAGTGTTTCGCCGGAAATCAGCGGTGGCTCTTTGAAGTCCCCTGGCCAGCACTATGACCTTCGAGGCTGTCAAGTAGCTGGTGAAAAAAAAAAAAAAAAACTTTAATGTTACAATTTTAAAGCTGAAACAATGATAAATATTACAATGTATTAAACAGATTTCTAATATGGTATAAAATATTCATAATTTACTATCAGGTACTATGCATGCATGCTAAAGAAATATACTGCTGTGCAACTGAGCTACATACCTTTCTGCACTGAGTTCCACAGTGACTTCCTCAAATGGTTGCAAGATTGTGCACATTTCTTGCACTGTGGTCCATTCCTCCTGGGACAGGTGGCGGACAGGTGCATTGGTGACGGCCAGGGTGGAGATTATGGCATTTTTACTGGCAATAAAGCTTTTCAACATGTAGTAGGTGGAATTCCACCTTGTAGGACAATCCTGTTTCGGTCGGAGCTCCTCCATCTTCATTTGTAGTTGAGTCTCCTTCAGTTTTTGTGCCCCCACGGTGCTTCTGTGAAAGTATTCCACTGCCTCTTTCACCTTATCAATGATGGGCTTTGAAGCTCGCAGGGCATCTCTTACCACCAGGTTAATAGTATGGGCCAGGCATGGTAGGTGCATCCATACAATGCTTTGTATAGCCTTAGTAACATTTGCCGCATTATCGGTTAGGCAGCACACTACTTTCTTGTCCACCCCCCACTCTGCTGCAACACTAAGCAGCTGTTGTGCAATGTTGTCTGCTGTGTGCCGCTCACTGAATTCAAAACAGTCCAGGAGGCAGGAGGCCACACGGAAATCCTCGATAAAATGGCAGGTTACAGACATATATGATGCTGTCGTTCTTGAAGTCCAACAGTCTGTGGTTAAACAGACAGCTGGTACTTTTGACACCCTTCTCTTCAAAGATGCTGTCTCCCTGTCATACATATCCGTGACCTTCTGGGCTAGTGCCTTCCTACTTGGAGGAATGTAGGAGGGGTTGAGCGCCTGTGAATCATGATCTCCAAACACATTCTTCGTTGTCTAAAAAGACAACGAGTCTGTTCATGGTGCCTCTAAGTCTACCATGAACGGTCAAAATTGCATCGTGGTGGCTCCCCTGAGAGACATCTGAGTCATACATTAACGTAAACAAAGGGAACCCTTGTAAAATCCCCCCTCTCTGTAAACAAAACCACATACCTTTGAATCACGTGACAAGCCTCCAGATACTCCACACACACACACACACCAAGAGACCAACCTTTGTGTGTAACTCAGGATAAGCAATATTTATTTTAAATATATGTACAATTCCATTATGCATGTGTGGTTAGTTTACCTTATAATAGAGGTGTGGTTTCTAATGTGCAGTTTTGAATTCTAAGTGTTTATCGAAAGAATGTTTCTCCCAATTTAGGGTCTCAAATAGAATCATGGTTTTGTAACCCTACCTCAGACCATAAAACTTTACGACCCAGGAAAGCAGACATTCCAAGCGAGTCACGTCCCAAACACACCACACACACACAGACTTTCCATTGACTTACCCACATAGGACATTACCAAAATGTTGATATATTCCTGAGGTGCCTTTTGTTATGACCATGTCATATTGGGGTGTCTACGATTTTGTCATGTGGTAATCAAAACTTGAAATGTGTGTAATTCTGCATATCTCCTGTAACTTCGCATTTCTACAACCTTCATGTGATGCGTTTGATATCTCTGTAATTCTCTCAATCTAACAGAGTCGAATTCCAATAGCAGAATGCAGTAATATACATTGTTTACACATTTCATATTTCTGGAACCGAAAGGCTTAAGTCAATCGTCACTGTAACTCGAGCCAGGAGACCGTTCCAAACGAACAAAGGGATCTTCCCGCTAGAAAAATCTCGACAGATGATTCGTCCTCCACGAAGAAGGGAGGACACTGATAAAAGTCCAAACCTTCAGTTTCCTCACTCTCTTCTCTCATCGATCGCTCTGACCTCCTCCTCTCCTCCCCGGCAACGCTTCTCCAAGGAACATCTGGAAAGGCTCTCCGACCTTCTCCTCGGACGAACACATGTTCGAGTCGTAGCTGCCGTTCTTTGCAACTAAGTTCCTATCGCCTTTCCCCTCGACAAGGGAAATGACTGAACTTTCTCGGTAACGTTAAATTCAAGTGAGCCTTTACATTGTCTTTTGCGAAACGATCCAGAAGACGAAGCTAGACGCAAACCAGCCGGACACGCGCACGCGCGCGTCCCTTCTCCAGCATCACACTGAAAGAGTACAACATCTCGCAAGTATCTCTCTCTCTAACAGCTGATTCCTGGTGTCTAGCTTGTAGGTCTGTGAATTAAGTTACCCTCTATCTCTTATCTCTTTATTTCTTTCTTGCTTTCTTTCTTTCATGTCATTCATTTCGATCACGTCATGTTTGTTTAAATGTTTGTTTGTTTTATTGTTTGCATTTTACGTACGTTTATATTTATAGCTTATATAATCTCTAGCGTTTGCCATTGTTGTCAATAAACCCATTTATACTTTTAACGGTCTCTGTGTTTGAAAACCCACCTTTTATAAAGTCAATGAAACAAAAGATCTAGCTACAAGCTTGATATTATAGACTACATTGAGTAGTTTTAATTAATAAACTCAGAAAGTTTGATGTTCGTGGCCAGAAGTTAAACTTTCTTGGAGTTTGCAAATAGATACCCCTTCTTAACTGTGATAATCTCACATTTATTCGCTGGACGAAGTTTCACGGTATTCGGCCCGAACCCAGAGTACTCCCCCCAAAAGCTGCAAATAAATGCCGGACAGCCGCCATGATGATGTTGGTGACCCCCCCAAAACTTGCAGAGTGAAAAGCTAACATGGTGTCAGATGGGTGTGCCTCTAAGGTGGTAGGCTGGGGATGGTCATATGTGATGTACTTCTGCGGAAGCGGAGGAGAATGGAATAACCACTGCAGTAAAAGCAAGTTGATGGAGAACTAGCTCTAGAATTGACACTGCTGCGGCAGTGGATCAAACTTACTTTGGCTTGCTATCCAACTAGCTGATAGCAAAAGGACGGAAGAGTAAACACTGCTGCGGGGAACGGAGCTCCTGCAGTAGAGGAGGAGATGCTGCTGCTGCAGTAGACCAAACTTGCTTTTCAAAAGCTTTAAAATATCCGAATTATTTGGACATAGAACTAAGCTCCTGCGGGAGCAGAGTAGATGACACTGCTGCGGCAGTGGACAAGTTTGGACGGAGTAATGGAGCTCCTGCGGGAGCGGAGTAGATGACACTGCTGCGGCAGTGGACCAAACTTGCTTTCAACTTGCTTTTAAATATCCAAACCAATTTTGGACATAGAACTGAGCTTCTGCGGGAGCGGAGTAGATGACACTGCTGCGGCAGTGGAGCAAGTTTGGACGGAGTAATGGAGCTCCTGCGGGAGCAAAGTAGATGACACTGCTGCGGTAGTGGAGCAAGTTTAGATGGAGTAATGGAGCTCCTGCGGGAGCGGAGTAGATGACACTGCTGCGGCAGTGGAGCAAGTTTAGACGGAGTAATGGAGCTCCTGCGGGAGCGGAGTAGATGACACTGCTGCGGCAGTGGAGCAAGTTTAGACGGAGTAATGGAGCTCCTGCGGAAGCGAAGTAGAAGACACTGCTGCAGAAGTGGAATAAGTTTGGACGGAGTGACAGAACTTCTGCGGGAGTGGAGTAGATTAGCTGTGGTAGACTTGGTTAACTTGCTTTTAACTAACTAGAGCCAGTTGGGTGGAATAAAGGGGCTCCTGTTGGAGGAAGAGGTGATGCTGCTGTGGTGTTGGGAATGACTTGCTTTCAACTGAGATATGAAAGGTGAGTGGGACGGAGATCTGAGCTCCGGCTGTAACGGAAATAGCATTGCTGTGGTAGAAAAGCGAGGTAGGATGGGAATGGCTCCTGCAGGAGTGGTAGCCTGTAGGGTTGGGTGTATGAGGAGTTGGAAAAAGAATTAGCTGATGAGGGTTCGTTGGGCTTCTTTGATATGGAAGCGGTTTGAGCGGATGTAACTTTTGAAGGCTTCCGATGACCAACGGCCAAGTGATTGGGTCTGCTGCTGAGAGAGGCCTTTTTGAGCAGCTGTGGTTGCTGCGCCTATGCGAAAAGAATGGCTGGAAAAGTGGTCTGCTGGGATGCCTGAATGGAGCAAAACGAATTTAAGGTGGTTTTGGAACCAGAAACGTGTGACAGGGCGGTTGGAGTCGTCTGCGAAAAGTGGGTCAGAAGGGGATTTAGACTGTGAATTCCTGAAAAGCAAGTAGGCTGAGAGAGTTTGGTATGGTTGGATTGGTGATGAGAGATTGAAAATATATATGAAATGGCCTTTCCTGGTTTGATCTGTCTTACTTTGCTTAATGAAGTAGGAGATGGTTTCGTTGTCTAGCACTGATAGATCTGTTGTTGTGGGGTGGATTTTTGGGTTAAAGCTGGAAGTGATGGTGAGTTCTGAGCATCTTAGAAAACCGGAAAAAGCCAAAATGAACATTGCGTCCAGTGTGCGGGCCGTGTTGGTGGAGTGATAACCTCTGCGGAGGGTGGAGATGCATTTAGTGAGTATGTCTAACGTTATAGGTTTCCTGGCATCTGGGCGGGTGGGTTGGGTTTTTTGGATACCTTTGATGAGCATTGATGTCTGAGAATTTGCTATCTCTGTGGAGGGTGAACCAAAAAGGAGTTTGTGGAAGAATTGGATTCCGCTTAGATAACCCTTGATGGAGCCGGCTTTGAGGTTCTTGATGCTGTCGAGATAGGTTATGAATGAAGTTATGGTGAGCAGAGAAAAATTTGGAAAAGGCAGCTTGTATATGAAGTGAAAAGACTGAAAACACTTCCATGCGGTTAAGTAGGAATGGAGGGTGCTGGGTGAAACGGCTTGAAGAATGGAATTAAGAGAGGCATCGAGAAGTGGTTTCAATGGGTGGTTTATGGGAATATCAGCTCTGAATAGTGAGGTACTGGGGTTGGAAATGGGTCCGCATCTGGTGCCAGCAGCCTGAATTTCTGGAAAGCAAAACGAGAGAGAGAGTCAGCTATTTGATTTCTGGAACCTGGAACATGTTTTGCAGTTAAAATGAATTGATCGCAAGCTGCGATCCAAATGAGGCGTCTTAGGAGAGGCATTAGTGCGGGGGAATTTGAGCGGCCTTTATTGATGCAATGCACAGTTGCTTCGTTGTCGCAGTGTACCATTATGCTGTTAGTTGACCATTCTTTACCCCAAAGGAAAGCTGCTACCACTAGAGGATACAACTCAAACAGCGCTGAGGATGTTAGTGACTGCGGTGAGTCTAACAGCTGGGCGGGCCATGTAGACGCGAACCAACGGCCTTGGTAATACCCTCCGAAACCAATGGAGGGAGCTGCGTCAGTAAACAGTTGGATATCCTCAGGGAGAGAAATCAGATCATTATAGAAAAATGACAGGCCGTTCCATTGTTTAAGGAAGGTTATCCATAAACTGAGCTCATTGCGACATGAAGTAGTTAGGGAGATTTGGTCCTCTAGCAGATGATGCGAGGAAGAGGAGATGTGAGATGAAAGGGCGGCCTTGCGGGATGATGCGCATCGCAAAGTTTAAGTGGCCGAGCAGAGATAGTAGCTCTCGTTTAGAACAATGTGGATTTTCTAGGAGGGTGGATGCGACCAGAATAATCCTGTCGATTTTTCAACTTCCTACCCGTGCACCACCAACTACCCCACCAGTCACTTTCAGACGAAACCTGCGCTCACTTTCTCCCGCCCATCTTTCCTCTGCTGTGTCGTCATCTCTTTCCTCACCCTCGCAATTCTCATCTTTGGATGTGAATGTATCCACAACAGATACCTTATATCCGAGGTATCCGCAACAGATACCTTATGCTCCACTCTTACTTCTTCTCTAGACAATATCTGCCCTCTCTCCTCCAGGCCTGCACGCGCTACTCCCTCTAACCCCTGGTTATCTGAGGTTCTTCGTGAACATCGGACCAAACTCAGGGCAGCAGAGAGGAAATGGCACAAATCAAAAGACACATATGACCTGAGTATGTATAAATCTCTCCTGTCTTCCTTCTCTGTTGATGTTCATGCTGCAAAATCTTCCTACTTCCACAACAAGATCAACAGCTCCTCCAACACACGATCACTCTTCAAGACATTCAACTCTCTCCTCTGTCCACCTCCACCTCCACCCGCCTCCTCTTTAACTGCTGACGATTTTGCTAACTTCTTCACCAACAAAACAACATCTATCAGCAGTCAGTTCCCAGCTCCACACACACAGGAACCCAGACCGCCCCTTCCATAGCCAATAACCCTCTCCTCCTTCTCTCCGCTAACCGATGAAGAAGTATCTAAACTTCTCCACTCCAGTCATCCTACCACCTGCCCTCTAGACCCCATCCCCTCACACCTTCTACAAGCCATCTCTCTCCCACACTTCTACCAGCACTCACACACATCATAAACTCATCCCTCCAGACTGGCACTTTCCCTACCGCATTCAAGCAGGCTTGGGTAACTCCACTGCTTAAAAAAACAACGCTAAACACATCATTTGTAGAGAATTACAGACCTATCTCTCTCCTACCATTCATTGCGAAAACACTTGAAAGAGCTGTTTTCAACCAAGTAACATCCTTCTTGTCTCTGAACAACCAGCTGGATGTCAACCAATCTGGCTTCAAGAAAGGGCACTCAACTGAGACTGCATTACTGTCGGTCACAGAAGCCCTACGGATCGCAAAAGCTGCTTCCAAATCTTCAGTTCTCATTCTCCTGGATCTGTCTGCTGCCTTCGACACTGTGAATCATCAGATCCTTATGTCCACCCTCTCATCACTGGGCATCACAGGAAATTCCCTCCACTGGTTTGAGTCTTATCTCACAGGTAGGTCCTTCAGGGTCGCATGGAGAGGCGAGATATCCAAAGCACTTCAGCTGACCACAGGGGTTCCTCAGGGTTCAGTTCTTGGACCCTTGCTCTTCTCCATCTACACCACATCACTGGGACACATCATACAGGCACATGGTTTCTCTTACCATTGCTATGCAGATGACACACAGCTCTTCCTCTCATTTCAACCAGATGATCCCACAGTAGCGGCACGGATCTCAAGCTGTCTGGCGGACATCTCGACATGGATGAAGGAACATCACCAGCAGATCAACCTGGCAAAGACTTGAGCTTCTCGTCCTCCCTGCCAATCCGTCTCTACAGCACGACTTCACTATCCAGCTAGATTCATCATCAATCACCCCATCAAGGTCGGTCAGAAATCTTGGAGTGATATTTGATGACCAGCACATGGTTCCATCACAGAGAGCCACAAAAATCACTTTCCAGAACATTCTCATTCACAGTTCCATGCTGGTGGAATGCTCTCCCCACCCTCATCCGGAATGCAGAATCCCTGGCAACATTCAAAAGACAGCTGAAAACCCTTCTCTTCCGTGAGCACTTAACCTCATAATAATAATAAATAAAATAAAATAAAATAAAAAACTTTCCTTTTCTTTTACATCCTCGCTTATCGGGCTTATGCTACTCTGGACAATGCCTGAACTTCGTATTTTGAGCACTTCTTGCGTTGTTTCTTGCCTCTTCACGATGACTCGCTTAATTTAGTCCTAATTTGTAAGTCGCTTTGGACAAAAGCGTCTGCTAAATGACTAAATGTAAATGTAACAGTGGCAAACAGTGTTACAAAAAAGTGCTGCAAGTACTGTGATGGAATTGAATGAAAATACCACTGTACTGCAACTCAGAACACCATGGTACCATGTACAAAATTTGCTACTTTTTTGTTATACTTTTTGTAAATAAAGGGTAGAGGACTTATCAGTTTTTACTGAGCACCCGACTTACTCTGGTGTTGTGTTTTGCAGATGATGGGTAAGGTGACCATGAGACTGCACAGACCATTCCAAGACAGCAACTTAGTGTCGTCCAGATCTGGCAGTGATACAGTACAGTGATGCCTGCACTCAGTGGGAGACAGACCTCACTTATGCCTCAGTGGACAAGATAATGTTACACAACAGTTCTCTGAACGCTTTGATGTGTCCCAGGGTGTGGCGAGCTGAATTCTCTCCCGCTGGATTGATACAATGGAGGAGCACATGAGAGTCTACATTCCATGTCTGCCATGGGAAACAATCCGTAGTACACTGGCTCAGTGCTTTAAGGAAAACTCCCCAAACACCACCTGCCTTGAGACAACTCTGTAAAAAGCACACAATCTTGACTCCAGAGGGGAGTTGTATAGTCACCATTATTCAAACAATACTCCCCATATGGACTTATTATTTTCATGACCTCTGCTTATGGGGGCAGATGTAGTGACTATCTTCTGACCAAGTTCTAGGACTATCTTCAGCCCGTTGATGAAGTGAGACAGAGACAGAGCTTCACAATTCATGATTTGCTGTTTGAGAGGTAAATCTTATCATGCCAGCATTTACCCATAATGGTGGACAGTTTCTGACGGGGATGTTACAGACACAAGGAGGAATCGCCAAAGTTTGCATACATGTGGAAAGAGTTATAAGACGGCTCAAGGTGTTGTCTGTCCTTATTAACATGGCGCACAAAATGGACAAAATCCTCAAGTGTGTGCAGCGCCTGTGAACATGCAAGCTGAATCATCCATGAGGATACAGAATAAAAACTGCTACATTGTTCACCATCAGCTCTGTTTGTTAAACTTGAGCTTACGTATATTATGTAAATAGTTTATACCAGTGAAAAGCCTTTTTACAATACATTTAGATTGGTGTTGTAATTTTGGCTACAATACATTGTGTGGTTGTTTGGAATTATTCAGTGAGGCTTCCTCAATGCACAGACCATTAAATATACTGTTTTACACAAATCCTTTCACGATCTTATATTACTTCTTTCTCCCTATATTTGAACACACACACACACACACACACACACACACACACACACACTCAAAATGTCAAGATGCATTGTATTTAGATTATTCCCCCACTGAAAATGTTATAGTCTAGCAATAGTAGGTAAATACGCACAAAATTGCCACTTTTTCAAAACTCATTGACAGATGAAAACATTCTGAACCGTACTGTAAACAGTTCAGAGATAAGAACCAAAAACAATTTCATTACTATTTCAAAATCAACAAGTGTTTCACAGATGAAAGTGATAACAAAACATGTCTTCATTTACTCACGCCGTTACAAAACTTGGAATAGTTCCTTTCTTCGTCTGCCGTATCCAGAGGTGTAAAGTCTAGATCCAGAAAGTAAAAGTCCTCCTCAGTATTTTGTTCCATTCACCTGGATTTGCTAATTAGCACAGTTTTTCAGCCAGGAGAGAGAACTAATTAGTGAAATCAGCTGGCCGAGTTCATAAACATATGGCATGACTTTTACTTTCTGACCCCTGGACTTTACACCTCTGGCCGTATCACAATATGAGGACGTGAACACATGACCATATCCAACGCTTAAAGAGCATTAATTACAATGTTAGGTTTATGCTTTCATTTGATTACCACCATTTTTGATTATATATTTGTATTAAATCATAAAAAAAAAATGTTTTCATTAAAATGATACATTTCATAGGACTCTATTATTCTTATACATTTTAATAAATGATTAATGATCAAATTTATAAAAATGTGTTTATCTAATCCATAATCAATTATAACATTTGATTGATTAGACATGTTTTTGATTGTTGAAATTTAAATAAACAAAACAAACAAATGGTTTCAAGTTTGTTACAAACATATCTAGGCGAGAATATGATTTACGTCTTGTTGAATAAAATGTGTAATCTCTGGCTCCAGAGTTCAGTTCCCTCCGTACATCAACTAAGCTGCACTGGAGGCCCGTTCGAGGGCTTTAGATGAATTGTAATCACTCATAGAAAATATGAACCTATCTAAATTTGCTTCAAATCAGCATTAATTGGGATGTACAATATTGCACATACATTTTGGAGTATAGATGTTCATTAAAGCAGGGCTCAGTAGTTTCGGGATTTCTTCGCTGTATTCTCGCTTTTTGCTCGCAGGTTTCTCTCTAGAGCTCCCCCACAGCTTCGGAATAGATATTTGACAACACTGTTGTAAAAACTCGTTGGCGATTCTCAGACACCAGAGGCTAGTAGATCAACGACATCAAAGCAGATGGGACATTCTTTAAAACATCTTCTTCATTCGGGTTCAAACAGCGTGAGGGAGCGCAATAATGACAGCATTTTAGCAGATTTCTTTTGGCCGTAAAGCAATTGTTTACATCGCGAGACCTGATATCAACCGATACTTCCTGACGCGGCGGCCCGCCGGCTCAAAGTTGCAAGTGCGTATTTTCCGCTCACGGGCACCAGGGGGGTGCGAAACGACCACCATTCAACCCGAAATAAGTAATATAACCATTCCAATGACTCCGAAGCTGTTCAGTTAAGGTAAAAAAGTTACTTAGATCACCTTTAAAGTTGACCATAAAGGGAGCAAATAGTGAGTTACCACCCCTCTCCTTCTGGCACGAGCCCTGTCCCCAAACGACTCAGGCCCATAATCCAACGATCTCTGGGCATAACCAGGGAAATCATGCTCAAATCCCACAGAACACAAAATAACAGAGGGAAAAATAAATAACATAACAATGACCTTGTCCCATCGAAGACTATACGGGATATGAAAGGAACATGATACTGACTAAACAAATGTATTCCCGCAAAAGTCAGGCTTACAAGTTACATGGCTTTTAAATTATGTGGAAAAAAGTCCTGACACGGTCAATATTTATTCCTCAACTAACATGTCCGCCATGGCAATCAGGTCAGAATCGCCAGAGATTTCTGTTTCGATTGGATTTAATTAAATTCACAGGGGTGTTATAACTTTTGGAGTAAGGGTGGTCGGAGCAAATCGATCAACCAGTCGTCTTCCCCAGAGCCATGTGACTCCCTCATTCTTATTTTACATAAATCTAAAGAAAATAACATTGACCTCCAGTTCACATAGTTTCGAAAGGAGTTGGGTCTTGATAAATTTGGATTTATGTATGATTTTACATTAATATGTATATTATTATTATTTGTATTCTCCATAATATTTGCAAATAATACATGATTTTCCACTACAAAAACCTCCTAAAAAATATATATATTTACAATTGGACATGAAAAGAATATCTGTTTTTTTCAATATCATTAGGCCTAATTACAGCTAAACTAAGTAACAAAAATGTGCTATCATATTATTGCCAATAGAAACTGTATATGTATGACTTTTATCAGTGAATTATATTCCTTTTTCTTATAAACAATTTCCAGGAAACGAGAAACTGTTTGTGAATGTGAAAGCCTAAGAGATGTTTAGTCACATTTCAGCACTAATACCATGTCTCCAATTTTATTAGAAATAATGAAATATAAATCAGATTTCATCCACCCATCATGTTAAACCCATCATGAGTGTACTTCTTTACAGTCACAGTCATTTTAATATAATGCACTTTAACGAAACAAAGAAAAAAAATTGATTTTATATAGGCTATTGATTCTGTGGAGAAACTGAGACGGAATAAGATGGATATATTCATCATGATAAGGATTCAGTTTTAGTTAATAAATTAAATAGTAGTATGGTTGGTATAATTATACTTAGATATAAGCCTGCGGCTTTAAAAAAAAAAAAAAAAAATCTCATTGGTATTGATAGCTTTGGGAATCTGCGATTTATCATTTGAATCAATCCTTTATCTTATAATTCTTTCAATGTGTTTTCTTTATGTAAATTTCTATTTCGAGTGAACGGAACTTTTATTTTGGTGTAGGAATATGACGTCATAAGGCTGCGTCGCGCTCCTGCATCTGTGATTCTGCTGAAGAAAGGTTTGTGTTTTTTAATCATTTAACGTGTTTTGATCAATACAACACGTTCAGACAATAATAAAGAGAACTGAAATGAATTATTTTTAAAGTTAACATCGTAATGCATAATAACAGTAATGCACATAGTGTTGTGTGAGTAAAGCGCATCCACACGCGAATAATAACAAAGATGCGTCTCATTTCGCTCCCTATGTTGTGAATCAGCTGTCTGCTCTCTGGCAACTAATAGACTTGTATGAGATTAGCAAAGTCTGTGCAGAACCGATCACCTCGAGGTGCGTTCTGGACATGTTCGCTTCACTTCGTTTTAATGTGGTCACTTATTGTGATTATATGTCGTGGATAAGTTTGTTATCAATAAATGTTAGAAGAATATGCCTTATAAAATTTTTTTATCTATCCAATCTAATAAATCCATTCACTGGTCGTTTATTTTTTATTATGTAATATATTTTTATATTGTTATTATTGGTTGCATTTATTCATTGTAGATACTTTGTTTTCCTCTTAATTCCCTGTATCTCTTTACCTTATTAACTTTCTGTATATTATGTTATTTAAAGTATATATTTTGTCTGTACAGTAAATGCCCGATCATGGCAGTAAAGTTGTGAAGTATGACTGTACTTCTATAGACTACACCAATAGCCTATAGTGAGGACAAATAAGCGTCTGTTTTCATTTGTAGCCCCTCGTGACCGTGACCGCACTCTAATGAAGTTACAATAATGTTATTATTATTAATGGGCTAAATGTTAAAAGAATATCGAAGCTACAAAAAAACTTAATCATATAATCCCAGTCTTTTTAATCCATTCACTGATATGTAGGCTTATTTTGATTATAATTTGTATATATATATATATATATATATATATATACATACATACATACATACATACATACATACACACACACACACACACACACACACACACATATATATATATATATATATATATATGTATGTATGTATGTATGTATGTATATGTTCTTTTAATTCATATATATATATATATATATATATATATATATATATTTATGTTAGGGATGTGAATTTCTGCCAAAAATGCCATTCGACAATTAAACTGGTGCCTCCAGTTTATCCAATGTGACATTGAACAAGGTTTTAAGATCTTGCATTGAGCACGTCTGTCACTTTTACAAAGTGTGTCGATGTTTTTCCATCTACAGACACAGCTTCCTTCTTCCACTGCTCATAGGTGAGGATCACTTCCTCTGCCTCAGGTGTTTCAACTTCATTATAGAAGCAGTGAGGACATACTCTGTACATACATTTTTTGTTCTTGAGGTCACACACTATCGCAGACAGGAGCTCGAGCATCTTCTTCTGATTCATTTTTTCTATGAGAAGCCTCATATGTTCATGGTCAAAGCACGCACACGTGTTGCGGTCCCTGGGTTTTGCCACTGTTACCCAAAAAGGGCAGTACCTTGCAAAATGTCTGTAAGTCAAAGGCATGTGTCCAATCTCTTGGTATTCAGCATGTAGCTCAACCAGTGGTTTTGTTAGCACACGTCGTTGTCTTTTTTGCTTTTTCTTTGTAACTGTATCCTTCTTGCCAGGTAACAGTCTGCTGTTCTCTGTGTTTTTTTTTCAGACACATATATTATCATGAGCCTATAAATCACCTCTCTGTATGGTTCCAGAGACATGGCTCTTCTCATTCAGCACTGCGGGAAAAATATCATTTCCGGGTTCTAATTTGGCCTTAGAAAACCAGTAAAATCAAACATTTTCCATATTAATTTGTGAATATTTTAAATGTCCAATAAAGGGGCAAAAAGTCATAAACAAAAATCTGAAAATACGTCAATGTTTATTTTTTGTGCATAATTTGGTGTGTACAGTTCAAATTCTAATTTTGGTGTTCAACTTTGCGTTTAAAAAATACTAATGGATGCAAAAGTACCATGTACCAATGACAGAAAGGGAGGCCAATTTCATCTTTAGCGATTTGTCATCAAACAAACTGTTCATTAATTGAACAAGTAACATGTTCTCGTCTTTTTTCTTTTTCTTTTTCTTTACATAGTAGGCCTATGGTAGGCTAATTGGAAGAAGAAAAAAAATAAGCAGGACAGTCCGTTTCTGCATCGCCAAACCAGATGCTCGTTAGATCAAAACATAAAATAAATGCATGTCATGATGATTTTATGCGAACCTGCCTTAAACAACTTTAACTGCCTACTTTTTAAACAAATTTCTAAACAAATTAGTTTCAATCAGTGTAACTATTCATAGCCTAACGCTTAGGCATGTTATATTTTTGTAAAAAAAAAAAATGCATGTCAACATTTTTTAAAATGCTCTTGAAGGCAATTTTCTTTTTGCACATATAAGATTAAGGTCTGAACTTACTACAACCATTATTTTTAGAAGATTAAAAAAAAAAATCAATTATTTACATTTTTTAGATGAAGTCCATAAAAAATTATCATTACCGCAACATGACATTACATTAAATAAATGGTTAAAAATGTATTTTTGGCTACTGTTAAAGTAGACTCTAATTACTCATGCTCAAAGCTATGTAAAACTCTGGAGAGATTAAATTCCTTATTTTCTCTCATTACCGAAACATACGTGATGATTTACAGTTTATTTTATTTCATTGTTTCACTAAAAGATAACATTACACATTTGTTATGTAGCAGACCTTAAAAAAGTAGTGTTGTATAATATGTATATACATTTTAAAACAAAATATGATTATCTAATTATTACTTAATTTGTAAAAAAGATACATGTTGCGGTAATGAAAATGTCATTTCGGTAATGAGGATCAATTTTTTGAAAATGAGATTTAGCTCACACATTCATTGTTGACAAAGAGGTTTGATGCCTATCCCTATTTTACATATTTAAAACATACAATTTTTAAAAGAATGTTTATTTCATAAACAGTGTTTCATTTTCTCATTTATCGTAATCATCACAGTACCATGCCTTGTGTTAACAAGTGTTGTGTATACAAGTTACAATCTTGTGAGGTCCTGAGTAGTCTTAATTTTACCATTTTCCTTACGTAGGTGTGTATGCGTTTGTGTGTGCATACATTGGAATTGAACGAAAATATAACGATATTCAAAAAAGCTATTTTATGTTTGAATTTCGCACGCAGTTCGACTATTCAACTATTCAAATATTGCGAATCATCCCTAATATATATATTATATTATATTATATATATATTTTTTATTATTTATTTAGCTTTTCATAAACAGGGAAACATTAAAAAACAATCACCATATGTTCTACAATAAGTGTCAAAAACAAAGCCTCCCCCCAGCCCTCAAACAGCTTTATAATTCCATATAAATTAAATAATAATAGACTCTAATTTTTAAAATAGTTTGACGGGTATCAGAACTGGAATGGAAGTAAATAAATATAAAAATCGAGGGAGAGTCACCATTTTGATTGCGTTGATCTTTCCTGCCATGGACATAGGTAAGGTCTTCCAAAATTTTATATTATCTTTTAGCTGATTCATCTTTATATGCCAATTCACCTTGAGCAATGCATCTGCCCTCCTTGTAATCGTGATTCCCAAATGTTTAAATTAATTGTGAGCAATTTTAAATGGGATAGAGTTTAAAAAAACCTGTCGATATCCAAAGTTAAAGGCATTAATTCACTTTTATCCCAATTTATTGTGAAACCTGATAATTTGTTAAACGAATTTAAAAGATTCAAGAGAGGAGGAATTAGGGATGACGAAAACAAAAAAATTTCTTGACCGACCACCGAGCCTCATTAGCCGGTTGAAACCGGTTAACCGATTAGTTTAAAATATGCTGCGCTTATTTTGTTTGTTTAAAAACAGCCATTTCGAGCCGCGCCTGCAATTTCGCAACTCTGTCGCATCTCTCTGCCGCTCTGCCTCCCGCTCACACACACACACACTGCCGCCCTTCCACTCACGTCACTTTTTTTAAATCCCCTACAGCGCAAAACATGAGTCCCGCAAACGCGGCGCCGAGGTGCTGTGGTTATGGTCTGTCGAGACGGGACTGTGTAGTTGGGTTCAAGGAATTGCATAAGCTCTAGAAAGCCCTCACCGCTTACAAAGTCAAGGGGCAGCATGTCTTTTTCAATCATTCCGCATATCTTTTGGGTAGTAGTCTCTGAGCGCTGTTTGTCACATTTCCTACCAGCTAGCATAGATGACACGGTAGGTTGGCTTTGGCTACCTTTCTCACCCGAAGAGGCTTGCGGGTGTCGCGTTTTCAGGTGATACATCATAGATGATGTGCTAGTACTGTATTTAAGCACTGTATCACACAAGTTGCAACTTACATCTGTGTCATTCTTTTTGGTGAAATGGTCCCACACACTACTTTTCTTTGCACGCTTCATCCTGTCGTCTGCCCTGGCTCTCACCTCGAGTGTTTTAGCCTGTAGCCTTTACTTTTCGCAAACCCAAACGCTGTGACCTCACGCCAAATGTTTTTATTGGTTTATTAAGTACAAACAGGCGAGTTATGAAAAATTGAGTGTGAGGGATTTGTTCACTTCACACAAAAAGATCTTGGAATGAGATGGCTAACTGTAGTAGCGTTTAGTCCACTGTCTATAATAGCCTAATTTAGAGATCACTTTTTTTTTTTTACCGACTACCGACAACTTTAATCGGTTAACGTTGATACGGTCAACCATCGGTCAAACGGTCATCGGTTAACATCCCTAGGAGGAATGGACACTTCAGGCTTTGATATATAAAAAAGCACGTCATCTGCATATAAAGATATATATTGGGGTCTATCATTTATTAAAATGGGGGTTAGGGTTGTGCCGATAGACGATAGTATCGTGTATCGACGATAGACAGAGATATCGCCGATGACAGATGCCTTTGACGATATCAATACGATAATTGGCTCGTTTTTCCATTAATGTATTAAATCATTATTATTATTATGAAGCTAGTATAGTTATTAAATTAATTAGGAACTACAATTATATTTGCCTTGCCTAAATTCATAACGACATCACCACATAACCACACTTGCGCCATATCACGCGCGTATGAGGACTCCTCAAAGAAAATGTTTTTAAAACAGACAAAACAAAAACTACATGCCACAACGAAATTTCATTGCAAGGTGATCCATTCACAAATTGTCAAGAGTGCTTTAACAGACGCATAATTTTTATACAGAGCCTAGATGAAGACGCGGCATCGTTGTTCGTCAGTATTTTGTTTCCATAGCACATTAACAAAATATTTAATGACACGAATAACACTAAAAACAATACAATTACAAAATATTAATTATAATAATAATATCAATAAAATGATATAGGCCGCCTAGGCCTAATAAAAGTCTTTAGTTCACGAAGCATCTGTGAAACTCTGCCATCTGTGAAAATCACAAGCAACTTCAAACTTGTTTAACAAGAAATATTCTTCTAATTTTTTCGCTGTCAATAATGTAAGTCCACAAGAGAAATATTCAGCCAGTAAATTAAGATAGTTGCTGTAGCCTACCGTTATCCACCGTCGACTCTGAGAGAACGCGCCGTTAATGCAGCGAAAGCTCAGTCCGTTTCTGCTTTCGTTTTCAGGGATTGAGCGCGTTTACATGCACGTTATTAACTCGATTATGCTGAATAAACTGACAATGCATGTGGTCATGTAAACGGATTAACCCGTTTTCCTTTATCAGAGTCAAGTCATAAGTTTAAGTCGGCGTATAACCGATCGACTTTTAGATTTTTGCCTCTGATTTCTCCCGGCATTTAACACCTGCGTTATTGAAGTGCGGTGCGCATGTGAAGTGCATCCAGACAGAGAGAGCACTGGTAGGAGGACATATATCGCAGACTCCGACTCTTTCTTGAATCAAGAAATTAAAACGTGTTCACATCTCGTCAAACAGTCAAAATGCTGCAGATCTGTAACGGCATGAGAGGATAATGTGTGTCCGTAAATTTCCCGCTGACATGTTGAAATACTCTGAGTCAGATACAAGAATGATTAGGATCTTTTTTTTACCTCACTATACCAGGAAATAACCTGATTTAGCCTATTAATAAACACTCCACCTTTGCTAGCAAAATAGAAAAAAGATTCTCATTTAAAACGAAGTAATAAAACAAGCAAATTGATGAGTAAATAAGCAAGTTAATAATCAAATAAGTAAGCCCCGCCCCCTCACGATAATATCGTGTATCGCCGATCTCACAGGCTGACGATAGGACGATATGAAAATGGAGCATATCGCGCAACCCTAATGGGGGTGATTTCAACATTCCGTCTAACACTTTCTGCCAAGGCTATTGCGAATAAATACGGGGAAAGGGGACAGCCTTGACGTGTTCCTCTGTATAGTGAAAACGAGGCTGACAGTGTCAAATTTGTAAGTACCGAAGCATCTGGTTTAGCATATATAATTCCGATCCATTGAATAAATTTAGCCCCAAATCTTTTTAGAGTAGTTAACATATAAGGCCATTCAATTTGGTCAAATGCTCGTTGTGCGTCTAAAGAGATCAAACATGCTTTTGTCACATGCTCCTTTATATATTATATTATAAAGGCGTCTCAGATTTGACTGTATGTGCCGATTTGGCATAAATCCAGTCTGATCCTGGTATATGATTGAACATATATATCGTTTCAATCTATTAGCTAATATATTACTAATAATTGTTGCCTCTATTGGAATAAAAGAAACTGGGCGATATGAGGACATCTTCATTTTATCCCGTCCGGGTTTAGGTATTAAAACTATATTAGCCTTGTACAATGTGGGGGGGAGTTTCAACTGGGAGAACGAGTGGTTAATCATGCGGAGAAATACCGGGGCAAGAATCCCCCAGAACTTTTTATAATATTCTGCACTAAACCCATCTGGGCCTGCACATTTATTATTAGAGAGGTTATTACCCACTTCGCTGATTTCGTTTAAAGTAATTTCCTCATCTAACCTTTTAACAGCTTCTTCACTTAATCGGGGAAGATTAATCTTAGATAAGAAATGATTGATATCATTAGTATCTATATTTCCTTTGGATGTATATACCTCTTTATAAAATTCTGTAAAGTGTTCTTTTATCCATTTGGGATCGGTTAATATTTCTCCGCTCTCTGTCCGAATCTTATGAATGGTTCTTGATGCTTGGGACTGCTTAAGCTGTCGAGCTAGCTGTTTATGAGGTTTTTTACCTAGTTCGAAATGGCGTTGTTTAATCTGATTTAGCTGTTTAGTGATTTTTTTTGTTGTTGCAAGAATAGAGTTATATTCACTCCTTAATGCTACAATTCTTTTTAAAGTAGTTGAACAATAATTAAGTTCGTAACATTTCTCTAATTCAGTAACTAGGTTGTCTATTTCATTTAATCTCTTTTTATCTTCTTTGTTTTTCCTTATTTGAAATGAGATTACATCGCCCCTAACAACTGCTTTCATTGAGTCCCATAGTACTGAGTCTGTCACATTACCAATATCATTTTCAGAAAGAAAGTACCCAATTTTTTCTATTATGTAATCACAAAATGTAGTATCATTCAGTAAGGAGTTATCAAATCTCCAATTATAGGTCCCTTTTTCTGACTTTAAATTTAGATCCAATGTTAATGGGGCATGATCTGATATTAATCTGTTATGGTATTGAGTGGATTTTACCATTTTTAACAGATTGGAATCTATAATAAATAAATCAATTCTGGAATAGGATTTATGCACTGATAAATAAAAAGAATATTCTCGAGCTGATGGCTTTAAACATCGCCATATATCTACCATGTTGAGAATTTTTAAATAACTATGTAAAGTAGCTGCAGATTTACTTTTTGTGGTACGACTAGGTTGTGCATCCTTAACTGGGTCAATAGCCGCTTTCCGACCAAGTAGTTACAGGAACTTAGTTCTAGGAACTGTCCACTTCTAAACAGTTCTAAGAACTACTCTCCCCCAAACTCGGTTTTGCTGTTTGCGTTCGCACTGGCCAAGTGGCGATAGGAACTGGTAGGAGGGGTAAGGGAGTGACGCAAGCACGGTGACTTTTATTTTGACGGCGCGACAGACCTTTATTTTGGCGGCGCTGAGAACGCCAGAGCAAACAATGCTCGCATTCTCTGTGTTTATTAGTTAGCGATTTGTCTAACAGTACTGTTTAACATGTTATTAGATAGAACTGTTATAGAAAGTAGAATTAAAAAAAAATTATTAGCCTATGCCGTGTGGTTGATGTCCAGTGTTGCTAGCTGGGCAGATAAACATAACCATGTTTGGCTTGGTCCCCTCAAAGTTGCGTTGGATTTTCTCTTCAGCATAAAGGTTTAGAGACCCATCTATCACTGTTTTCCATGTTTGTATAGTTCGTTTATGGAGTAAATATAGGCTATAATCTGTGTGTTTACGTTCTAGCTGTTTTAAAAATGGCGGGTGCTGGTGTTCCGCGTGCGTTCGGTCAATCAGCGTACACTAACGTCACGGGTAGTTCCTATAGTGCTGGTTTAGACCCTACTCTGAAGTAGGACCTAAATTAGTTCCTCCAAATGGAGTTCCTAGAACTAAAATCGTTCCTAGTTCCTGCGGTGCGAACACGCCGACATCCGGGTACTTTAGCCAATAGTTCTAGGAACTGTGAAAAGGTTCCTCCGGTCGGAAAGCGGCTAATGTCTTGATTACTAGGAGGGGTTGCACCTGCAGTAGCGCCAATTCGCCTCGGCTCCGTAGCATTTCCCGCGGCCTTGCCCTGGTCATCGGTCTCTTAATTTTGTTTGTCGTTTTTTTTTTCCGAAGTTTTGGCATTGCTGTGGGTTCTAGTTGATTGTTGACTCAATATTGAACAAGTTTAAGGATCAAATGTCTAATTACAGATATTGTTCGTTAAATTATTGGAGGATTCGCGGAGCTTTAGACACGAGCAGCTTTCTCCATGCGAACCGGAACCGGAAGTCCATATTATATTATATTATATTATATTATATTATATTATATGTAAAACGCATCGTGCAGCCCAAACCGTAAGTGCTGGAGACTTGAAACTTTGCCAGATGATAGTACAAAAATCGAGGTGAGGTTGAGAGAGTATGACCCCGATTGGCCCATAGGTGGCGCTATAGCAATCAAAAGCGCAAAACTGCTCATAACTCCTAGACCGTATGTCGTAGACTCAAGTGTCTTATATCATTGGAAAGCTGGACTCCTAAAGAACAAATATATATGTATATCTCTTTCATTTCCGGTATGCACATTTTCCCGCCATTTAGAATTTTTTAAAAAATCTACTTTTCCGCACTAGTCCTAGGTTTTTCGCCTGTTCGGAACCAAACCAGTGCAGAAATGTTCTCTGGAGTCTGAATATCAATAATTATTGGAAAATATTTCGATTCATGGTCGCTAGGGGACGCAAAATGAACGTTGTGGGAGGAGCCTATTTTACTAAAATGGCTATAACTCGTAAGTTGAGTAAACCTGGTACACATGTATATGAATTCAATCTGAGGTCACAGTAAAAAAAATCGCGATGATTGAGCACTAGGTGGCGCTATAACAGGAAAAAAACATGAAAAAGGCTATAACCACCTGACCGTTAGTCCGATTGACTTGAAAATTGGTATGCAGTGTCTTGGTCCAAGGTGCCATGTATGTCTTTGAGGACATTGGCGTATCTCGAAAAACATGGCCGCCATTCGCCAATGAAGTTGAGCACCTATTAGACAAGGTTAACGGAGGCCGATCGGAACGAAACTCGATGGGCGTGTTCAACTCATGACCCTAGAGGTCAGTAAGAATTTTGAAAGAAATCGGCCACTAGTTGGCGCTAATGAGTTTTATGGCTCTGTAATCACATGGTTTTACACACATCCACACAATATGCATATCATTTGATAGATCTCCTCATCCTGAACAACTTTGCCTCAGGAACCACTGATGTCAATCAAACCGTTCATTAAATATTTGCGAACATGTTAAAAACCTACTTTTGCGAATGAGTCCTAGGTTTTTCGCCCGATCGGAACCAGACCAGTTTAGGACAATTCTCTGGACTCTCTAGATCAATAATTATCAAAAAAAAGTTGAACTTTTGCATATGGATTGCTGTAATAGGGTCATTTATAAAATGGGCGTGGCAAAATACACTAAAAAGCCTATAAATCCTAAATGAAAATTCAGAACTTCACAAAAATTGGTGAGCATATGTGACATAACATCATTAACAAGCATGCAAATGGAGATCAGACAATAGGTGGCGCTATAACTGTTAAAAAGCTCTAAAACCATATATTTCCTATGGTAAATTGCCTGTAAATTGTCTTTTCCATCTATTATGTCAGTGGTTACATGCTTGCTAAATAAAACTTAAAAACTTTTGATGCTCTTGTGCTTAAAGGCCTTAACTGCTTGAACCCCGATAAATGCTGCTTGCAGCTTTAATTGACTTTATTTCTGTAGGCGCACAGGAATTTCACTGGAAGTCAACTTTATGGGAATTTATCATATTAGGCTGTATATTTCATTTTATTTACATTCAATATGCATAATAATAGTAGCTAATAATAATAATAAATGAAGACACGATCGTGAATGGATTTAAAATGCTGTGAGATGGGATGGATAAGTGCTTTCACGTAGGCCTATAATATTTTATGTTGTTACATATTCTTTTATCATTTATTGATAATAACAAACTTCATTCTAATGCTGCCATGGTCAACATCGCACGCAATACAAAAGGCTATAATATAGGTTAATTTAATGATTTCTTAATTCCACCCTTATTTTAAAATAAATATGAATATAGGCCTATCCGTTTATGATAATTCCAGGTTGCTATGGTCACACAGGTTGTTTACACATTTAACTCGTGGCCATGAGAAAAATATATCGTTCCCTCAACATTTGAACTTATTTACATCTTGCATATTATCACGTTCCCATGAGTTAATATGCCGTGGACACATTTCACTGGTCAGTGTAGAAATGTCTTAGTCTGGACGTGTTTTTCTTACTGTTAATTATTCTCCTCTTAAACAGGACAGAGTGTCCAAACACACAGAAAAACTCCTGGTGAAGCGACTGAGATCCACGTGACACACTATTATAAAGATGGCGTTTATTAAAGAGGAGAGTGAAGACATTAAGATTGAAGAAACATTCAGAGTCAAACATGAAGATACTGAGACACAAACCAAGATGGCGTTTATTAAAGAGGAGAGTGAAGATTTGAGGGTTGAAGAAACATTCAGTGTCAAACATGGAGATACTGAGACACAAACAAAGATGGCGTTAATTAAAGAGGAGAGTGAAGACGTGAGGATTGAAGAAACATTCAGAGTCAAACATGAAGATACTGAGACACAAACAAAGATGGCGTTTATTAAAGAGGAGAGTGAAGGCGTGAGGATTGAAGAAACATTCAGAGTCAAACATGAAGATACTGAGACACAAACAAAGATGGCGTTTATTAAAGAGGAGAGTGAAGGCGTGAGGATTGAAGAAACATTCAGTGTCAAACATGAAGAAACTGAGGAACAAACAAAGATGGCGTTTATTAAAGAGGAGAGTGAAGACGTGAAATTTGAAGAAACATTCAGTGTCAAACATGAAGAAACTGAGGAACAAACAGGTTGGTGTCATTCTTCAAGTCTTTTTTCAGTTGACTTAGATTTGAAAAGCTTGGCTGTGTTTGATCAAATTGAATGTAGCAGTTATGGCATGCTGTTATCCCAGGTGAAAAAAAAGTTCACTAAAATACATTTTATTTAAGTGCACTTAGTACACTTCCATAATGTACTTAAAGTGCTATTTCCGCGCACTTATTTTGTACTTAATATACTAAAAGCTTATCTTTAGTACTTCTTAAGATAAACTTAAGATCATCTTAGTGTACTCAACTGTGCTATTTTGAGACACACTGAAGATGAACTAAAGTGTATTTTTAATATACTATTTCAGCTTTTAAAAAAAATATTTTGTCACCACTTTTAGTAATACTGAATCCATCTTTAATGCATTTTAAATACAATAATAAATTATTTAAAATATAATAATAATAATAATATAATTAATATATACAAATTATACTTATAATGTATTCCTAGGTTAAAAAAAGTGCACTAAAATACATTTTATTAAAGTACACTTCCATAATGTACTTAAAGTGCTCCATTTTCGCACACTAATTTTGTACTTAATATACTAAAAGTTTCTATTTAGTACTTCTTAAGATAAACTTAAGATCTTAGCCCAGGTGAAAAGGAAATATATTTACATTGTGCTTATTTTGATATATTTAATGTATTTTAAGTGTACTGTATTAAGTATGAATTAAATGTGTTATTTTGAGACAACTTCAAAAATAAACTTAGTATACTTTTATATGTATTTAAGTTCAATTTTAAGGTAATAGTGATATATTTTAATATACTTAATTGTGTTAAAATGGAACTATTTACTATTAAGTACATTTAGTGTAATTTAATAGCACTTCTTTAAATGTTTAAATGTTTTAGAACTACACAGCTGAAGTATATTTTTAGCTTCACATTAATGTGTTCCCAGTATATTTTAAATATAATATCAGCTTATTAATAATGTATTAGAACACTATAAGAGCCACTATTAGTATAATAAAAACACAGCCATGTTTATGTGATTTGTGAGGACATTCCATAGGCGTAATGGTTTTTATACTGTACAAACTGTATATTCTATCCCCTTACACTGCCCCTATCCCTAAACCTACCCATCACAGGAAACATTCTGCATTTTTACATTTAATAAAAAACACTGCTTAGTATGTTTTTAAAGCCATTTGAAAAATGAGGACCCCCAAAATGTCCTCATAAATCACGTATTTTCCCGAGTGTCCTCATTTGCAGGTGTGTTATCATAAAAATGTCCTCAGTTGTCATGAAAACAAGTACACACACACACACACACACACACACACACACACACTTTGAAAGCTAGTTTAATGTACTACACCCAGTGTACATCAGTACAGCAGCATGTAAACTGTAAAAAAAAAAAAAATACATTAACAAAATACAGTGATCTGCCAGAGGTATTATAAACAACAACAAAAAAACTAACTTAAGTCAATAAACCTAACTACAGTCAATAAAGTGCAGTCATTAATAGCTGCAAACAGTTACAGTACTGTTACAACTCAAACCATCTTCATCCTTCAAGTGAATTGGAGTGATTGGTCTTTGAGTTTGCCTCATTGTTGCATTTCCTTCGAATCAGTGCTCGCACCTCAGACGTGTTGGGAATTGTTTGATCACAGTAGCTGCGTTTACATGGACACTTCTAATCGGATTGACGGCTCAATCGGACTAAAAAACCTTCATGTAAACACCTTAATCGATCTGATTGAGCTCAATCCGAATGAAATTTCGATCGGATTGAAAGGGGTGGTTTATCCCTTTTGTAATCCGATCGAGAGAACATGTAAACACTTGATCGGATTGAAAACCGAAACTGAAAGGACTGCGCATGTGCGATCGATGACGTTAAATAGCGTAATGACGTATGACGCGCGGAACGAGCTGTTTTTCCTGTTGAATAAAGTGTCATATTAATAAGTTTCCCGTCATTCTAAAATCCTCATTTCACTCGCGCGTCTGTGAAGTGAAGCAGGACAACGTCCCACCAGTCCTTGTTTTGGATTCTCATTCACAGACGTCTGGTTTTGGCCGCGGGGAGGGGTATTTTTACTGCGTGATCAATAAGCAGCACGGCAAAGCAGTTAATATGCTCTAAATTATGACCAGAGACGAATTAATATAACATCTGCTGTTTAAAACAAATACAGATCCAATAGAGGAGAATATTTATGCGCGAAAAAGTGGGAAACTCTGTATATTTGTGCAGTGTGCGCATGTCAAAACATCAGATCCGATTTGAAACTTGTGACATATAAACGCGCGCATCAACCCGATTACTTTATTGATCATTCATGTAAACACCTTGTTCGGATTCATCAATCGGATTGATTTCATTCCGATTGTGTCCATGTAAACGTAGCTAGTGTCTGTGAAAGGGGAAAAAGAGGAGTTTATTTTTATATTAAAGCAAAATTAACCTCTGTTAAAAAAGTAACTGTTCCCTTTCAAAAGGGAACTTGCACTGCTTCGATGATGCTATTTGGGAACGATGTTCTCTAGGCGCCTTTTTAATACTGAGTCGCACTAGTAGTGTCACAGGCTGTCGCCAGTTAAATTCTATTGCCGTGATTGTACAGCTTTTCAAACACCGGTTCACATGGAGGGTGTTCCCCATAGCGTCATCGATGCAGTGTCTCATTCCCTGTTCTCAGGGAACAGAGGTCGTAACCTAGACGTTTTTTATTACAACACAGTATGATGTTTTGACATTTCCCTATGTTGTACATACAAGGTGAAAAAGATGTACTGTTAAATGTACTATAAATGCATTATAAATGCATTAAAGTACATTTGTTTTGTACTAAAAACATACTTGAGTACATATTGAAAACATTTAATCGTAAGTCTTTTTCACCTGGTAAAAATGGAATTCTTTAACATGGCATGTAATGCTTAGTTCATATATTTTAACAGTAGACATTCAATATAAAATGTTAATGTAATTCAGAAAAGGAGTTAATAAAATATCTCTTGAACAACTGTGAAGTCTACATGGTATGTCACTGTATCACAGCAAAAAAGGGCAATTTAACTGTTTAACTGAAAAAGTATACCCAGCCAACAAGTATAATAATTATAATGCACAACAAATGCTAATCTTTATTTTTAGCATTAATGTTTTAGCCCCCTAATGTCAGCCCCCTTTGACTTTGAGAGTAAAAAAAAAAAAAAAAGTGCTGTACAGAAACACATACACTCTTCACCTCTGTTAAAAAGATTTAATGGAACACTCCACCGTTTTTTGAAATAGGGCTTATTCACCTTCTTTCCTACATTTAGATAGGTGGGCAAATGCTTTTTTGTCTCAGTGCATGCATTGTTTTAGTTTGATAGGGTCGGCGCTAGCTTAGCTTAGCATAATGAATGGAATCCTTTGTTGCCAGCTAGCATGTCCTGAGTAAAAGTAATATAAAAAATAAAAAAAAACACCTAATTACTTCTTGTGACCTGCGTATTCACAACGAGTACAAATAGCGATGCAGATTAACACTAGGCGATTTCCTAGGCAGATATTGACTTGGGACTATATCAGGGGGAAGCACAGGCAAAGCACTGCTACTTGGGCGCAGAGATATCACGTCAAAGTAGCAGTGCTTCGCCTGTGCTTCCCCCTAATATAGTCCTTAATATATAAGTCAATATCTGCCAAGGAAATCGCCTAGTGTTAATCTGCATCACTATTTGTACTCGTTGTGAATACGCAGGCCACAAGAAGTAATTAGGTGGGATTTTTATATTTTTTTTATTACTTTTACTCAGGACATGCTAGCTGGCAACAAAGGATTCCATTCATTATGCTAAGCTAAGCTAGCGCCGACCCTGTCAAACTAAAACAATGCATGCACTGTGACATTTACATACATTTACATTTAGTCATTTAGTAGACGCTTTTATCCAAAGCGACTTACAAATCAGGACTAAATTAAGCGAGTCATCATGAAGAGGCAAAAAACAACAACAACGCAAGAAGTGTTCAGAATACGAAGTTCAGGCATTATTCAGAGTAGCATAAGCATGATAAGTGGGGTTTTAAGGGAAAGGTTTTTTTTTTTTTTTTTTTTTTTTATGAGTTTAGGTGCTCATGGAAGAGATGGGTTTTCAGCTGTTTTTTGAATGTTGTCAGGGATTCAGCATTCCGGATGAGGGTGGGGAGAGTGTTCCACCAGCATGGAACTGTGAATGAGAATGATCTGGAAAGTGATTTTGTGGCTTTCTGTGATGGAACCACGAGACGTCGCTCGTTGATTGATCGTAGGCGTCTGGTGGGGATGTAGGCTCGTAGGAGTGAGTGAAAGTAGGAGGGAGCTGAGCGTGTGATAGATCTGTAAGCAAGCGTCAATGCCTTGAACTTGATGCGAGCAGCGAGAGGTAGCCAGTGCAGAGAGATGAACAGAGGAGTGACGTGGGCCCTCTTGGGCTCGTTGAAGACAAGACGAGCTGCAGCATTCTGGATCATCTGAAGAGGTTTGGTAGCACATGCTGGAAGTCCGGCCAGAAGAGCATTGCAGTAGTCAAGCCTAGAAATGACCAGGGCCTGGACGAGGAGTTGTGTTGCGTGCTCAGTTAGGAAAGGCCTGATCTTCCTGATGTTGTGCAGCGCAAACCTGCATGATCGAGCTGTCTTTGAAATGTGATCTGTGAAGGTCAGCTGGTCATCAAACGTTACTCCCAGATTTCTGACCGACCTTGATGGGGTGATTGATGATGAATCAAGCTGGATGGTGAAGTCGTGCTGTAGAGACGGATTGGCAGGGAGGACGAGCAGCTCAGTCTTTGCCAGGTTGAGCTGCAGGTGATGTTCCTTCATCCATGTGGAGATGTCTGCCAGACAGCTCGAGACCCGTGCAGCTACTGTGGGATCATCTGGTCGAAATGAGAGGAAGAGTTGTGTGTCATCAGCATAGCAGTGGTAGGAAAAACCGTGTGCCTGTATGATGTGTCCTAGTGATGTAGTGTAGATGGAGAAGAGGAGGGGACCGAGAACTGAACCCTGGGGAACCCCTGTGGTCAGTTGATGTGCTCTGGATACCTCGCCTCTCCATGCGACTTTGAAGGACCTACCTGTGAGATAGGATTCAAACCAGTCGAGTGAAGTTCCTGTGATGCCCAGTGATGAGAGGCTGGACATAAGGATCTGATGGTTCACGGTGTCGAAGGCAGCAGACAGATCAAGGAGAATGAGGAGTGAAGATTTGGAAGCAGCTTTTGCAATCCGTAGGGCTTCTGTGACCGACAGTAATGCAGTCTCAGTTGAATGCCCTTTCTTGAAGCCAGATTGGTTGACATCCAGCTGGTTGTTTAGAGACAAGAAGGATGTTACTTGGTTGAAAACAGCTCTTTCAAGTGTTTTTGCAATGAATGGTAGGAGAGAGATGGGTCTGTAATTCTCTACAAAAGATGTGTTTAGCGTTGGTTTTTTAAGCAGTGGAGTGACCCGAGCCTGCTTGAATGCGGTAGGGAAGGTGCCAGTATGGAGGGCTGGTAGAAGTGTGGGAGAGATGGCTTGTAGAAGGTGTGAGGGGATGGGGTCAAGAGGGCAGGTGGTAGGGTGACTGGAGAGGAGAAGTGTAGATACTTCTTCCTCTGTTAGCGGCAAAAAGGAGGACAGAGGGGTATTGGCTGTGGAAGGGGTCGGTCTGGGTTCCTGTGTGTGTGGAGCTGAGAATTGACTGCTGATAGTTGTTGTTTTGTTGGTGAAGAAGTTTGCAAAATCATCGGCAGTTAAGGTGGAGGAGGGTGGTGGTGGAGGTGGACAGAGGAGTGAGTTGAATGTCTTGAAGAGTAGTCGTGTGTTGGAGGAGCTGTTGATCTTGTTGTGGAAATATGAAGATTTTGCAGCATGAACATTTATAGAGAGATTTATACATACTCAGGTCAGATGAGTCTTTTGATTTGCGCCATTTCCTCTCTGCTGCCCTGAGTTCGGTCCGGTGTTCACGAAGAACCTCAGATAGCCAGGGGTTAGAAGGAGTAGCGCGTGCTGGCCTGGAGGAGAGAGGGCAGATTTTGTCTAGAGTAGAGGTTAGTGTGGAGCATAGGGTATCCGTTGCAGTATTCACATCCAGAGATGAGAATTGTGGGGGTGGGGGAAGAGAAATGACACGGCAGAGGAGAGATGGGAGGGGGAAAGTGAGCGTAGGTTTTGCCTGAGGGTGACTGGTGGTGGGGTTGGTGGCGCAGGGGTAGCGAGTTGTAGACTGAAGGTGATGAGGAAATGATCTGAAACATGGAGAGGCCTCACCAAAATGTTGTCTGTGATGCAGTTGCGTGTGTAAACCAGGTCCAGTTGGTTGCCTGATTTGTGAGTACCTGTGGTGATGTGTCGTTTGAGATCGAAGGAGGCTAGTAGAGAGGTGAAGTCTGTTGCATGTGGTTTTTCGAGATGAATGTTGAAGTCACCGAAGACTAGAAGTGGGGTGCCGTCCTCAGGGAAAGAGGACAGCAGCACATCCAGCTCCTCTACGAAGTTACCCAGCTGACCTGGGGGGCGATAAATTACTACAATATGGATCTTACTGGGAGTTGTAAGTGTGATAGCATGATATTCAAATGAATTGTTGTTGCATAGAGAAGAGAGCGCTGAGTATTTCCAATTGTTGGAAACGAGAAGCCCTGTCCCGCCACCCCTCCCAGACTGGCGAGGGGAGTGAGAAAAGGAGAAATTGCTAGAGAGAGCAGCGGGGGTTGCTGAGTCTTCAGGACGAATCCAGGTCTCAGTCAAGCCCAGGATACTGAGAGTAGAATGAGATGCAAAGGCTGGAATGAAGTCAGCTTTGTTGACTGCTGACTGACAATTCCATAGACCCACGGAAAGAGAGAGAGGAGTGTGTGAGGATGAGAGAATGGGACGCAGATTAGCAGTATCGCGCTGCCTTGTGCGCGTGATGAAAGGGCGTTGTCGAACGATAACAGGAATGTGTTGAAAACACATGCTGATTCGGGAGAAAGATAAGATAAGAAGTGGAAAGGGAAAAGGCGAATTTTAAGTGCCTTTCTGGTGTCCTTGCTCGGTGGAGTCGCGCAGGTAGAGTCGATGGTCTTTACCCGAGTCGGTCTTCACACGAGGAGACTGAACACGAGAGCTGAACGCTTCCGCTGACGCTTCCGCGACAGCGCGCAAAATACACATATATATACAGAAAAATGCTTTCACCGCTTGAGTGAGTACAGCTGTTTCGGTCTTGCAATTAAGTGGATAACGCGATAATGGGCCAACTTTCGCTTTGAAAGTGCTAGGAGCAGAGGCTTAAAGTGCAAATTAGACTTTAACAATAATAATTTTCACTCGCGGCTGCTTGTTTAATGTGGCAACGCGTCTAACTAAAATACACAATTATGTGAAGTTAAAAATATAAGGGAAGCTGAGAATCGAAGATGGGCTTACCTTGACTACAAAGCAACGCTGAAAATAACAAGAGAACAGAGTATTCCAGAAAACACACAGTTGCGCGTTCCAGTCGAGCCTCTTGTTGCTCGCTTGTCCTACGGGATTGAACTGAATCTCGTCTATTTAAAGGTTTTCTTACAGATGCTGTTTCGGTCTTGCAATTAAGTGGATAACGCGATAATGGGCCAACTTTCGCTTTGAAAGTGCTTGACTACAAAGCAACGCTGAAAATAACAAGAGAACAGAGTATTCCAGAAAACACACAGTTGCGCGTTCCAGTCGAGCCTCTTGTTGCTCGCTTGTCCTACGGGAGTGAACTGAATCTCGTCTATGTGACAAAAAAGCATTTGCCCACCTATCTAAATGTAGGAAAGAAGGTGAATAAGCCCTATTTCAAAAAACGGTGGAGTGTTCCTTTAAGGAAATTAGAAGTAGTGCAAAATATGGTAAGCCAGGACAAGTGACTTGCAGCTGTCCCAAAAAACAATTAAATAAACAGATTTTTACATGAATGAGCACAAATTAGACTAGGAAACTAGGAAAATATGTTGGGAATTTTTTTTTTTTTTGCAAAAAACTAAACAGTGAGCTATTTATTTATGCAAACAGCAACTAAAACTTACCAGTAACTTCTGATAGCAGTATCTTCATCTCTTCGAGTCTGATTCGACTTTGACTTGAAAAGCTTGGCTCTGATTGGTCAAATTGAATGTAGCTAAACTGAAAAAGACATGCTGTTACACCGAGTCAAAAATACGACTGGCAAAGTAAATGTAATACAAATCTTACCTAGAAACATAATGAGGTTCCAAATGTCACATGTCATGCAAACTTGAAGATGGGGAAAAAATAAAAACAACACTAACAGTTACGTTTTCTATTAACGTTAGATAAAAAATAAAAAAAAATCTAAATGCTGTCATGATCACTCAACCTTAAGTAATTGCAAAACATTTAAGAATTCCGTTAATCTTCGAAAGAAAAACTGAGATATCATAGGCTAATGAAACCTGAGAGATTTAACTTATGAATCGCGTGGTTTCCTCCAAATCCTCTAAAGAAACACGATCGCTCCAGTTTAAATTTAGACTTAATCTAAATTATTAGAAATCTAATCACATTCAAGGAACGCACAGCAAGCTCTGAGTGAGGTGTGAGCTCATTATTATCACAAGAACCATTCACAGCCGTTCAACAGCTCTGGAACCAATCAGGATTAGTCACGTGTGTTATTCGTATTTTTCAAATTTAAACAAGTACAACATATTTTTGGACAACATTTAAACATCTTTGGAAAATGTATCTATGATACATTTAAAATAATATGATGTTGATATCCTTGTGAGAATTTCAGTAGTAAAAACATATAATGTAATGGACAACAGCCTAGCCCTTTACAAGTATAGCCTACAAACAAGTAAAAGTGAACAACATTAATTTTAAGTGCTTATTGCAATGCTTAATAATAGTTGACAAATGTTTATAATACATTAGAAGTTGGTACATTATACAAAAATCTAAAATATTACAATCATAAAATCATAAATATTACAAATATATTGCAGTAGGCCTAAGTGTTTAAAGTACTTTAAACACACTAAAAGCTTAATCATTTTGCTATGTTCTTACACAAGTTACACAAATGTACTTTAAGTAAGAGCAACATAAGTATGTTTTCTTTAAATACACTAAAACTTCACACAAATGGTATGATTGTTTATATTTCTTAAAAATTTAACTAAGCGTATATTTATTACCAATGTACTTATTGTGCACTTTTTAGAAATACATTAAAAGTATGCTTGTGTTTAGCATATTTCTTAAAAGTATAATTAAGCATATATGTATTACCAATGTACCTTTAGTGCATTTGTTAGAAATATATTAAAAGTATGCTTGTGTTTAGCATATTTCTTAAAAGTATAATTAAGCATATATTTATTACCAATGTACTTGTAGTACATTTGTCAGAAATATATTAAAATTATGCTTGTGTTTAGCATATTTATTTAAAGTATAATTAAGCATATATTTATTACTAATGTACTTCTAGTATACTTTTTAGAAATATATTAAAATGCAATTTTAAAATTAAAATTCAATGTATTTTTAATGCACTTCAAATAAGCATGTTAGTAATGCAAATATATTATAAACATACTATTTGTATTTCAAGTATATTTTTAATACATTTAATACTACGTCTTTTTCACCTGGGATGCTTTCTGTCAGAAATTTGAAGTACAGATATTAAATACAAATCTTGTCAGCGCTTGGAGACTCTTGACTTTTCTTGGTTCAGACTTTTTCTCAGGACGGGTATCAGGGTAGCACGCATGTGAAACGTTACGCATGCAAAAGAGAACGTCTGCGCACATACGGAAAAATGTATTTTTAAAGCAAAATTAGTTTTTGTACGCTCAAAATATTTTCTTTTGCGAGATTTGCCAGACAAACATTTCTCTGCAAAACTCATTTAACACGTGTGCGAAATGCCATTTTGCGCACTCAAAATATGATCTTGCACATGCAGAATTGTGGCAGAAAAATAACAACAGGCAGGCAGCAAATGGTCAAGAGAACATAATCCAAACAAGGTCAAGAAACAGGTATATCAAACAGACAAACGCTCAGAAATGTAGGCTGTGGCAATACAAGACTTTGCACCGAACCTAGTGTTCTCATGGTTTAAATAGTTTGTGAAATGACTGACAGGTGTGAGCGTGATTAGTTAGGGTATATGAGGATTCTGGGAATTGTAGTCTGTGGTTTAATACTCAGGAAAGGGTGACCTCCGGTGGCCAATGGAAAGATTTTCTGGGGTGGCACTCGTGACAGAAACCCCCCGCCCACAACCAATACCCACTACCCACCCCCAGCCAGAGGATGCCTCCTGACGCGAGGGTGCATTCGACGCCAGGGTCTTCCACGGGGTTGAGGGGCAGGTCTCTGGATGAGTCCTATGGAATTATGTGTTAAGTGTGTGTTTGTGGATGTCCTCTGCATTGACCCAGGACCTCTTCCGTGCCATACCGCTCACAGTCAACCAGATATTGCAGTCATCAACCCTGACGTCTGGAGTCAAGAAGATCTCGCACTTGGTATGGCTCCTCGTCATCCACGATTATGGGTAGTGGGCTCTGGATATCGCCCTCTTCCCTCGGGCCCCCGACAGGTTTCAGCAGAGAAACATAAAAAGTGGGAGAAACACATAGGGTTGCACAATTAATCGCATTTCTAATCGCGATTATGTAATCGTTCAAAGCCGCAATAAAAAAAAATTCCCCAAAAAAGTCCACTTACATTATTCAATGTGCTTAAGAGGTGTGTTTAGAGGATGTTACATTGCGAGAGGCGAATCACGACTACTTCAGAGAACCCAGCACAGTAGAAACTACCAGTGACGTACAGTAAGTGTACGCTGAAATAAAAAGTCTCTCGACTCAGAAACAGAAGTCTCTCGAAACAGACTTTCCTGTCCTCTCAGCCGTTATACTGTGCTCGTAGAACGCACTCTTCAATTGCACGCGCAAATGAGGTGACGCACGTTGTATATCGCTTCACTGAAGACAGTTTTGAGCATATTCAGCCTAGGGGAAGGAAGTGGCTCCAGTCTGGTTGATTGATTGATTGATTTGAAAGCCTGATTGATTCTGTTGGCAGTACGTTCTCAGAAAAGTTCTTGGTTTAAACATTCAGTTTGGCCATTAGACTGTGGGTGGTACCCTGAACTGGGGCTTAAATTTACATTGAGTAAAGAGGCGTGTGGTTTTAATATGAAGAATACCAACTTGCAGGATAATGTCGGTGGTGGTGCTTCGAACATGACTGGTCCCCAGGGGGCATCCATCAAACGCTGCCACTGTCAAGGGAGATTCACAGGGGATTAGTGGGGTATTAGTAGGGTATCTCGCACAGTCGGGCTAGGCCTTCATCAATAAAACTGCCTGCTACCCCAGAGTCAAGAAGGGCCTTGCTAATGATAGCATTTGTGGAAAAGGTTATCTTTAATGGTACTTCCATACATGAGGTAGAATAACTGGGAAGAATGAATGTACTCACCCTGGGAGTATTCTGCTGTGGTAGTCAAGACAGGCAGTTCGCTCTCAGATACCCCGCTTGGCCACAGTACAGGCACAGATGTTCTCTTATGTGGAGTTCTCGTTCTTCAGTGGATAGGTGCCATACCTCCGACCTGCATCGGTTCAGGGTCATCTTTACGGGGAGTTGCTTGACTGAATGGATGAGAGAGTCGGTCTGGCCTTCTGGAGCAACTGAGATTGTCAATTCAGGTTGCTAGCGCGATGAATTGATCCTGTGTTCTCCCCACATTGCGACAGGCTAATTCAGATTGAACCTCATCATTTAAACCTTTCTGTAAAAGGGGTCATCCACCCACACCATCTGAGCAGTAAGAGTACGAAATGTTAGTGCATACTCTGAAGCAGTGTTTTCCCCCTGTATGAGAGAGAGGAGCTGATCCCCGACACTCTTTCCTCCCTCGGGGTGTTCAAAAACTTCTCATAACCGTTGAATGAATTTTTTCAAGGAGGTGAGACATAAGCCCTGATTAGACCAGACGACAGTTTCCCAATCCAAAGCTTTTCCAGTTAAAGGGGACATATCATGAAAATCTGACTTTTTCTGTGTTTAAGTGCTATAATCAGGTCCCTGGTGCATCTACCAACCCTGAAAACGTAAAAAGTGACAACCCAGTAACTTAGTTTTGTAAGCCGATCAGATTTCGCTCCCCTTCCGACATAAGAAGAGGATCTTATTATAATATTATCGCCCCTTAATCTGCACGTTTCCACCCACACCGACCACCATTTGATTTTCACAGGCAACAACAGTGCAACCAGGTCTAACGTCTGATCTGCAGGATCCCAACACAAATGTGTGCAGTGCAGTGCTCTACTGTGGGTTTTTATGAGGGGGGTAGTACTTTGGATGTGTGTGTCCTAAAGAAAGTTAAGAATTAGCAGAATTAATAAGAGGCTCTCACATTACAGATTGCAACTTTACTCAGTTGTTTAGTGGGCATAGGATCTAGAATATGTTGTTGGATTAAATGTTTTAGATGTCTAAATGTTTTTATGTCTGTTACTTTGTGCCATTAAACTAGTGTTAACTCGTTTTTGTTTTTACCCTAGACCTGATGGCTCTGAAAGAAGAGAGTCAAGAACTGAAAGAAGAGAGTCAAGAACTGAATGAAATTGAAGAGAAATGTCATGATTTCATGACTAGTGACACATCCTGTAGTAACTCACAGACTCATAAAACAGAAACTAGAAATCTCCAGATAAGAACTCACTCTGGAGAGAAGCCTTTGACCTGCCAACAGTGTGGAAAGAATTTCAATCGAAAAGACAGCCTTAAAATCCACTTGAAAATCCACACTGGAGAGAAGCCTTTCACCTGCAAACTGTGTGGGAAGAGTTTCTCACTAAAAGGAAATCTTAAGACTCACATGATAGTTCACACTAGAGAGAAGCCATTCACATGCTCTCAGTGTGGAAAGAGTTTTACACAGAAAAAATCCCTTACAGTCCACATGAGAATTCACACTAGAGAGAAGCCTTTTGCCTGCAAACAGTGTGGAAAGAGTTTTTCACTACAAGGAAATCTTAAAACTCACATGCGAATTCACACTGGAGAGAAGCCTTTCGTATGCTCTGAGTGTGGAAATAGTTTTAAACATAAAAGAGACCTTAATGCCCACATGAGAAATCACACTGGGAAGAAGCCTTACACCTGCAAACTGTGTGGGAAGACTTTCTCACTACAAGGAACTCTTAAAACTCACATGCGAATTCACACTGGAGAGAAGCCTTTCATATGCTCTCAGTGTGGACACAGTTTTAAACAGAAAAGAGACCTTAATGCCCACATGAAAGTACACACTGGAGAGAAGCCTTTCACCTGCAAACAGTGTGGGAAGACTTTCACACTAAAAGAAAGTTTTAAGACTCACATGACAATTCACACAGGAGAGAAGCCGTTTGTTTGTGATCAGTGTGGAAAGAGTTTCAGACGTAAAGCACACCTTAATCATCACATGAAGATTCACTCAGGAGAGAAATGTTTTATATGTCATCAGTGCGAAAGGAGTTTCTCAGACATGAATCACCTTGAGAATCATGTAAAAATTCACATCGGAGAGAAGCCTTACATGTGTCATCAGTGTGGACAGAGTTTCACAAACAGAGCAAACCTTGAAGATCACATGAGAATTCACACTGGAGAAAAGCCTTTCACTTGCCCTCAGTGTGGAAAGAGCTTCACGATTAAAGGAGACCTTAATATTCATATGAGAGTTCACACTGGAGAGAAGCCTTACAAGTGTTTTCAGTGTGAGAAGAGTTTCACAGACAGAAATCACCTTAAAAATCATGTAAAGATTCATATCGGAGAGAAGCCTTTCATGTGCCATGACTGTGGAAAGAGTTTCACATACAGAGCACACCTTGAGTATCACTTAAGAGTTCACACTGGAGAAAAGCCTTTCACCTGCCCTCAATGTGGAAGGAGCTTCACAGTTAAAGGAAACCTTAAGCTGCACATGAGAGTTCACACTGGAGAGAAGCCTTACAAGTGTCTTCAGTGTAAAAAGAGTTTCACAATTAAAGGAAACCTTAATATTCACATGAGAGTTCACACTGGAGAGAAGCCTTACAAGTGTCTTCAGTGTGATATGAGTTTCCCATATCACATAAGCCTGAAACATCATTTACAAACTCATTCTGGAAAGAAAATGATGTGTGACGAGGTTGAGAAAAAGGAGGAATTTCAATAATAATCTGCACATTCACTCTGAAGAAAGACAATTCAATTGTGATCAATGCAATAAAAACATACTCACAATTACATATGAAAAGTCATGTAAATGTGAGACCCTGTTTGTGTTTTTTGTTAAAGAGTACGGCAATAGAAAATGTATTTCTGTTTGAAGTCAAGGTTACTTTCACACTGCACCCCCTTTAACAAGGTGAATTAGAAAACTGATGGTTCTTGAAGATGGTTAAATTGACTCTTTCCATAGCTTCATTCCTCTGTTTCTTTTTCAGTTTCTTTCACTTTGCATTTTACCCATGTGTGTATGAGTGATTAGTGTGTATGTCTTTGTTTAGACTCGTTATGTGTTCATGATTTAGTTAATAAAACTTAAACACACTACATGTGAGTATTTGATTCTGATATACTGTTTGCAAATCAAAGTCACAACAATTCCTGATCTCGCTACATGCTGTAGTAGTCATAGACAGTAAAAGAAATGGACACAGCGACCCCATTGGATTCAACAGAGAAAAGTGAAGTCAATTAGAAGCTCTCACTTCCTGATGGCTGACCATACTGCGCAGACTCACACTGAGCTTGACGACGTAGATGTGACGTGAGCAACCCGTCTGTCTTCTAGTAGCTGTGCCGAGAGAAATCTGAATCATTCCCTTCCGAAACTTGCAGAGACGGAGAGTGTGAGGAGGAGCTGTCCATGAGCTAGGAGCAGGAGAAACTTTTGCTAAGTATTCTGATTAATTACTTTCTCATTTTGCCTCCACATCCCCCCGATTGCCCGCAAGCTTCTCCTCCTGTCCATACGGTAATCTCTCTACTGTGCGACAGAGAGTCGCGTGGTTATGACGCAATCGTTAGCCTATTTTTACAAAAACGGCTTCTACGGGGCCATAACGTAAGATAGAAGGTAATGGAGCCTTTTATACAATTTCGTGTTTATTTAGAAATAAATAATGGAAAAATGGAGTCTTTAAACGCCTCAGATGTAAAGTTATTTGCTGTCAAAGTGACGCCAAAATGAATGGGAGTCAATGAAATGCTAACAGGAGGTGATGGTCTGCTAATCAATGGCGGCGCCCGGGGAAGCTTCAATGTTTTCCGGAACATTGCCCACCTGGTAGTAGTACTGTACACCGTATGAACGTTATTTTTTAGTGGCCACGAAAATAACCTTTCTGAGAATTGATAGACAATTAATACTGAAGGTTTGCTGGGCGGACAGGTTAATTGATTGTAACCTTATAATAATTGATTGTAATATTAATTCTGCATATAGCTAACCCTTACAACAACTGACTACTATTTCCTCTTTGTGCCAATTCACATAATTCTTAAATCAATATTTGAAAACATTAGGTCATTCACAATTTTAAATAATCTCAACTTTAATTCTTATTTCTCATAAATATTAAGGAAGTAATATTTATCTCCAGTTATAAAGTTTTCAAAAGAGGTGGGTCTGGATACATTTTGCTTTATGTTTAAAGAATTCTGCAAGAATTAATATATAGTTTATTCTCCTTAATATTTCCAAATAAAACATGTTTATTTTCTTAGCCTCCCTGGTTTGATGGTCTGTAATGTGGAGCGTAGCTTAGGGTGACCATATTTTAGTTTTCAGAAAACATGACGGGGCGTGGTTGATGGGCGGGGCGTGGTTAAGGGGTGGGGGCGTGGCTGGGGGTGAATGCATCAAAAAATAATTGACAAATGCATTCACAACCTTGTTGTGACATAGGCCACAACCTATGTTATTGTACTTTAATACATAAAGGAATACATCCTTTCCATTCAATGTTTGGCCCGCAAAAATAGAATACTAAAAGGTTTAGCTTTTAACACCTTTTACATGATGACACTATTTCTTTTCATTGCCATAAGCATAGGTTAAAAATCTACTGCTAAAATAAAAAATCTTCTACACTATTTAAGTAAAAAAAATATAGAAAAAAATTCAATCCTCCTGTTGTTCTCTTGTAGCCTATACTTTCTTTATGTGGGCTTCTAGGTCGCTAGCACCTGTATTTGACACTGACACGTGCGTGCCAGCTTTGCTGTTCATGCATTCTGCTTTACACGGATCCCGATCGAAATGAAAACGCAGAAATTTTCTCTGTAAATCATCTGTGAATTTACATTTGGCCTTTTTTTTACGCTACTTACATCTTACCTCGCACTTGACCGCAAACTGAAGCGTCGAGTCACGCTTCTAAAATTCTTTGAACGTAAAGTCCGCTTACTTTGATTTGATTGGTCAATGTCAGAATATTTGAAATGACAAGCAGTGACAGACCAATGAGGCTGAGATGAACACACACCTCTGTTTTCTGATGTTCTCTCTGCTTGCCGCTGCGGAATCGGATTGAGGAACGCGCTGATTATAACAAGACGGGGCGAAGCCGAAGCCGGTTTCATATGTTTTGTGTGCAAAGGCCAGCGTATATTTAAAGTACACGCGGCCCAATGAAAAATAATGAAAACCAGGACATTTTCATCACTTTATAAAAAACAGACAGGACGGCCAGGACAGGACGTGAAAACAGGACATGTCCTGGGAAAACAGGACGGTTGGTCACCCTAGCGTAGCTAGGCTTCCTCTCACGTTCTGCTGAAGGTGTCTCCACTCATGGAGCTCTGTATAGAGAGTCGTGCTGAAGTTGCCAGGCTCTCTGTGGGCCTCCTTGGCTAAATGCCTTTAGGGTGGAGTGTTCTTAGGCCTTCTCTCGATTTAGAGAGTATTCCTGCTGTGGCCTCCACTCCCTAGCCTGGTTCTACCAGACTCTCGTACATTTCATTTGTACAGAGAGTCTGGCCTCTCTCCATTGAGAAACGTTTACTTCCTTGTAGGCGGGTTCTCTGTTAAAGTTCAAAACTATTGGATCTGCCCAGAGTCACTCAGGATCTGCCATAGCCAATCGCTAACGTGTGGTCGTAACGTAATGTCATGCGCCGAAACCGGCCGGAAACAACAAGTCCGAATGATCAGAGGATTATGTTTAGAATAAGATGTCTGTCTTTTATAAAGTTAATAAAGCGACGAGAATACTTTTTGTGCGCAAAAACAAACAAAAATAACGACTTTATTCCACTATTCATTTCCTTCTCTCTGTGCCTCGAGTCTTTTTACGTAGTTTGATAGAGCATCGCGTCTGTGTTGTACGTCACACTATTGGCCGACGCCAGTCATGTGTGTGATCACATCAACGTCATCGTTCTCAGCCACTCCCTCTGTTCGCTGATTGGTCCTACAAAAAATTGATTTCTGGAAACCTAAGAATATACAGCAGTCCCAGACGTAGTACTGAAGGAAAATGAAATTGAGCGGAAGTGCGTAGGAGGGCGCAGCCAGGCTATCCACTCCCCATATCTCCGCTTTGATATCAGTATCAGGTTTCTTAGTCTCCCTTTAAGCTGACAGCATTCCACATTTTTAGATACATAAATCTTGATAAGTAGTTCTTAGCACTGAACGTGGCTGGGCTTCCTCTCACTTTTGAGAGTTGTCCTGCTGAGGCCTCTGTTCTCAGAGCTCCATCTGCATGTCAGCTTCAGCAGCGGGAAGACTCGGACCAGGCCCAGGACCTCTCCCCCTCTGCTGCCCCGGTCTTTAATATCTCCACCCAGAACCGCTTTTCTCCTCTTTGCGATACAGAACGCAACACTGTAGTAATCGGGTGTCGTCCATGACGTCCACAATACCTCAGCTAAAGGTAAGGTGCACAGTCACTGTTTCCTGGTGCTTGTGTTCTCGATGTCACTGCGCAGATACCCGAGACCCTGAATGGTGATGCGAGCATTATAGCTTTCGTGCTGCATATAGGGGTGAAGGACATCAGGCTGCGGCAGATGGAGATTCTGAAGAGGGACTTGAGGAGCCTGTTCGAGGCGATACGCAGCACAAGGATCATCATGTCCGGACTGCTTCCCACATACCGACGAGTACATGAAAAATTTAGTAGATTAAAGACCTGGGTGTTATACTCGATTGCAACCTGTCTTTTGAAAATCATATTTCATATGTTACAAAAACAGCCTTTTTCCACCTTAGAAACATTGCTAAGCTACGTAATATGCTATCAGTTTCTGATGCAGAAAAGTTAGTTCATGCATTCATGACCTCGAGACTAGATTACTGTAATGCTTTATTAGCCGGTTGTCCTGCATCCTCAATAAACAAGCTACAGTTAGTCCAAAATGCCGCCGCTAGAGTTCTTACTAGATCAAGAAAATATGATCATATAACACCGATTTTATCATCACTGCATTGGTTACCTATAAAGTTCCGTATTAATTATAAGGTATTGCTAAGTTATAAAGCCCTAAACGGCTTAGCTCCAGTCTATTTAACGGATCTTCTATCGCCCTATAATCCATCGCGCTCTTTAAGATCACTAAATTCAAGGCTTTTGGTCATTCCTAGGATATCCAGAACCACCAAAGGAGGGAGAGCATTTTCACATTTAGCTCCAAAACTCTGGAGTAGTCTTCCTGATACTGTTCATTGCTCAGACTCGCTCTCCCAATTTAAAACTAGATTAAAGTCACATCTCTTCAGCCAGGCATTCATATAATATTTTTAATCTTACAGTTCAAACTACAATCCGGCCTCTAGTTCATAAATGCCGGAGGAGAACTGGCCCCCGACTGAGCCTGGGTTCTCCCAAGGTTTTTTTTTCTCCATTAGGTCACCTGATGGAGTTTTAGGACACCATTAGGTCACTTGATGGAGTTTTTCGGTTCCTTGCCACTGTTGCCTTTGGCTTGCTCAGTTGGGGATATTTTGGGGATATTTAATTTAATTCTATCAATCAATAAATTCCACTAGAAACAAACCTTGTTGTATTATTTTAATTTAATACTGTGAAGCTGCTTTGATACAATCTGTATTGTGAAAAGCACTATACAAATATACTTGACTTGACTTGACTATAACCTAACCTTTTACAGTTTTGGATAAAATAGGCCTACATTTTTTGCATAATTTTTGCTTAAAAATAAAGAATTAGGTCTTACTGATGGCATTTAATGGTCAAAATATTATTAATAAATATTTGAATATTAATATTAATAAACAAACGAACTTCGAATATGATTTTTGGGCAAAAATCAAAGCCCTAATCCATACCCCAACAATGAGTGATGAGTGCCAGTGCCATGACAATGAGTTGAGCTGTGCCATCTCCAAGAGCCATCTTTCACCAGGCAAACTGCATCCGTTACCCATTTCACAGCACCCGTGGTCATACCTAGGAGTGGACTTTGCCACAGACCTACATTGTTTGACAGATTCTCTATGTCTTGTCATCTAATTCCTCTAAAGCACTGCCCTCAAACTCCAGTTCAAGTTCCTGGAGGGCCACAGCTCAACACTGTGGCCCTCCATTGGGTTTTGTTCAAACCCTAATTAAACACACTAAACACTAGCTATCATCCCCAGTCGAACAGGCAAACAGGGATGAAGATACAGGAGATTTGGGAGCTTCCTGAGAACCCTTTGTCATGGCCACCAGAACTCTTACAACCAGTTCCTAGGCTGGGCTGAGTATGTGCAGTACTCCCTTTTGTTAGCCTGCCACTGGACTCATTCCCTTTCAGTGTGTGCTCGGCTACCAGCCTCCACTGTTCCTGTGGTCCAGGGAAACATCGGATGTCCCATCAGTTGATCATTCGAGAGAGAGTGAGAGGGTCTGGAAAGCTGTTCATCACTACCTGCAGAGTGCAGTGCGCAGACAAAGAACCCAAGCTAATGTCCGGAGAGTTGAAACTCCCACATATCAACCGTGACAGAAAGTTTGGCTCTCCACTCATGATATCAAAATGCGCCTGTCCTGTAAGAAGTTGAGTCTCAGATATGTTGGCCCCTTCACCATCATTTGTCAAATCATACCCCATGACCTACCAGTTACAACTACCTCCACATGTTGTGGCAAATTCATAGTTCTTTTTGGTTCAGGTCTCAAAGAAGTTTCTCAGAGTCGAGGTTCCAGGTCAGAAGAATTAACTTTATTGACAAGCAACAAAGTGAGACGCCGGCTGGCCATCCAGACATCGGAAGTTACAGTATCAAGCACCCATTTTTTATACCTTTTTCATATCATCAAGTCTCCAATGGATACCCTCAAATCTATCTCCTCCCCTCTGTCATGCCTGGTGACCTTGACACAGTTAAACATGTCTTCTCAATTGGTCAAACCTCACACAATGGTGTTCTGTTTCATACAGTATTTTGACACTCTGCATTTCTGGGTATTTTTACATTCTCTCATCTTTTTCAGAACAATTTTTTCATGCTTGTCATTTTCATTGGATCATACTTAGACATGAATCAAGGGAAAATTCTCCAACACACACTACAGAAAACACCCTTTTTTCACGTTTCACCACTAATCTGTCTTTTCCCCCCCACAGAGCCTGGCCTGACAGAAGAACACCCTTCTATCAATTCAGGAGGACAGAGCAGTCTACACACTTGTGAGATCTTGGGACTCTTGGCGCCATGGTGGTCGCTTAGAGTATTGAGTATTTTGGGGGGGGGGGGGGGGGGGGGCTATGGACAAGAAGAATGTTCATGGGTCTCCAGTGATGACACTCTAGATCCAGCCCTTCTAACCACCTACCATGAGATTTACCCAGATCATCCAGCACCCAGAGAAAAAAAGGCCGGCCACCGTGATGTAGGGGGTCCTCGGCCCGCTCCGCTCAGTTCCTCATTGTCTCCATTGTCTCCTGTTCCATGTTTCCTGCAAATCTGATTCTTACCTGTTCCCTCATCGAGATGTGTGTTCACTCATCCCATCCATCCAAGATCTACAATCCAACTGAAAAACAAAGACTGTCAGTATCTCTCAATTACTTCATCTTCAAACGTCTTCAAAATGTGTCTGCAAAGACTCACCTGCATTTACTTGTTGCTCCTCTGTGTAAAAGAAATATGTAGCGTGTTATCTTTTATTAATAACTTATCTAGATATTAAAATGGCAAATCTTTGGACCAGTGTCTCAGAATAGTAGGTTCGCTGATACAAAATCACAATTGGCCACATTAATAACCAAGTGAAAATCAGATTAAAAAAGGTTAGAGAGAAAAGTCATTTAAGTCCATTAACTCTCTCTCTGACTGACTCTCTTACCAGTGAACTGAACTACTGAACTAGATCTGATTGAGACACACTCAGAGATTTAGTTTAGAGTGTTTTTAGTCTAATCAGATCATTTAAGTCCATTAACTCTCTCTGACTGACTCTCTTACATCATGCTGCGGCAGATGGATATTCTGAAGAGGGACTTGAGGAGCCTGTTCGAGGCGATACGCAGCACGAGGATCATCATGTCCGGAACTGCTTCCTACGCAAAGGGACTTTTAGGCCGGGTTTCTGTTCTTGGAGTTTGTCCAGATGTTCTAAATACATTTGTATTTGTTTTTCTTTGCACATTATTTTACTGTTTATTATTCTGTTTATGTTGTAAGTTGTACTTACCTTGTGTCAAATAAAGTTTGTAAAATGTCACTTTCTTGAGATCAAATGCCTTTTAATTTCCATGGTAATTTTAGCTCTTACGGTAAGATGCTGGTTAGATGTTAAAACATTTCAGGTGAAAGTGCACAGGTTAAAATAAGCAAAGTGTAGGTAATCATAAGTCACTTATGTGATATACAGGTATATTTGGCTCTGTCATAAATATAAAATGCAATTTCATAAGTGACTTAGGTCAGTGTTTCCCAACTTTTTTTCAGTCAAGGCACCCTTTGAAATTTAAAAAAAAATGTGTGGCTCCCTACACTAGTGTTGTCACGATACTACTTTGATACTATACCTTGAAATGTGTTTTTTTTTTTTTTTTTTTTTTTGATGTGCACAAATAAGTGACAGGTACCATAAGATTTTCTTCTTCCTGTTCCTTTTTTTTTTTCGTTCATGCATGTTATGAATGAATGAATTAAACATTTATGTATGACTTGACTTGTGCAATAAATCATCAATAAATCAATAAATCATCTCTTGCGTGTAAATAAACACAAATGAACAATGTTGAAAGATACAGTACAACTTACCGAAATGTATATTCCTCATACATAATATCGACCAATCAATCAAACAAATGGGTCAATAAAACAGCTGGAGATCAATTATGTCACATAACATTTACCTCAGGAAAGCCATTTGATGACCATAATATAGGCTATAGCACGTTAGTTGGCTAGAAAAAAAGAGCTATAGAGAGTATTTAGCTAAATATGTGTACTATATTACATATTTATTATATTTTTTACTTATATCATTAAATAAAGTTGTTATTATAATAAAAAACGAATTATATTTCATTTGAGTTATTTTTAACCTTAAATAATACTACCAGCTGATAGGGCTCTCTGTATGTTTACAGCATTAGGTGAGTTTTTTTTTTTTCTTGAGAAAAATTAATGCCTATTATATCTTGTGTACCTAATATTTATCCAAATGAGTCAATATTAAATCAAATCACAAGAATTGAACTGAATTGAAATCAGGACTTTTATTTTGGTGTGGTGACATGACGTCATAAGGCTGCGCGGCACTCCTGCATCTGTGATTCTGCTGAAGAAAGGTTTGTGTTTTTTAATCATTTAAAGTGTTTAAGTCAATACAACCCGTTCAAACAATTATATTGCGAACTGTGAAATAAGTTTATTATTAATTAAAACAACATTGTAGTCAATCTAATAGCAGTAATGAGCATAGTTTTTTATGAGTAGAGTGTAATTAACATTTTTTTGTGAGTAAACATGTATAACACAAAAAGTGCGTCTCATTTCGCTCCCTATATTGTGAGTCAGTTCATCATAAACACGCTGTTTGCTCTCTGGCAAGTAATGATAGAGAAACGGAGCTTTTCGAAACCGGTTCAGATTCAAATGAATCAAATGATTCAGAGTTTGTAAGCGCTCGAATCACGCTGACGACTCCTGCAGTTCACCAGTGTAAATGCAGCAGCAACAACAACACACACATGTGGAATGACAACTTCTACAAATCAGCTGACAATGTTTTCATCACAGTCTAATCTATTTCATATAATTTACAAATGCCTAAATATTAACTGTCTGTGTTCCTTTGTTAATTTGTAGTGGTAGTTTTGAGTGTTTTCATTTCAAGTCCATTAACTCTCTCTGACTGACTCTCTTACCAGTGAACTGAACTACTGAACTAGATCTGATTGACACACACTCAGAGATTTAGTTTAGAGTGTTTTTAGTCTAATCAGATCATGTAAGTCCATTAACTCTCTCTCTGACTGACTCTCTTACCAGTGAACTGAACTACTGAACTAGATCTGATTGACACACACTCAGAGATTTAGTATAGAGTGTTTTTCTTTCTGTTAATTATTCTCCTCTTAAACAGGACTGAGTGTCCAAACACACAGAAAAACTCCTGGTGAAGCGACTGAGATCCACGTGACACACTATTATAAAGATGGCGTTTATTAAAGAGGAGAGTGAAGACGTGAAGATTGAAGAAACATTCAGAGTCAAACATGAAGATACTGAGGAACACACAGGTTAGTTTCATTCTCAAAGTCTTTCTTTAGTTATTCTGTGTCATGCGTCTCTTTATATATATATATATATATATATATATATATAGAGAGAGAGAGATAAAGAGACGCATGATATATATATATATATATATATATATATATATATATATATAAAGAGACGCATGATATATATATATACACATATAGCCTACATATACATGCAACCCGTGACAAAATGAATGACGTCACACATTAAGTTAGGAAAAATAATAAATTGCCAAAACAAGGGAAATAAGACTGAAAAACACTTTCTTTCTTTGAGAAAGTAATGTAATAAATGCTGTTTTTGTGTTTGTTATATTTTTGTGTGCACATGGAAGTTGACAATATTAAATATTCTTCACAAATACATTTCTGCAAAACTGAACACAGTAGAGAGGACACACTATTTCTCTAAATATGTTGATGAATGACAGATTTAAGATCTGTTTGTAATTAAACAGTTCTCCTGGGTCAATAACGAGATGTTATGTCGTTTTGACAACATCTTTTCTCGTAATAACGAGATATGTCATTAAAACTACATATTTTTCTGTAATAACGAGATGTTATGTCTTTAAAACGACATATTTTCTAGGCCTTAGGACATGTGTAGTCATGTACAAAATATGCCTTTATCCACATAAAATGTATATAGCCTATCATGCCTTATACTATTATGTTCAAAAAGCTGAAGCAAATAGTAGCAGCCCCCAATCAGAGGCGAACCTACACTGGGGCTCCAAGCAAAATGAATCAGTGAGGCCCTTTTTTAAAATATATTATATAGGCCTTTTTTATATACCTAATATATTAACATATAAGATTAGACTAAAGATTTTTCTAGTCGACTAGTAGTCATTCATTCAAGCAATTAATCAACTATTCACACGTTTATATGAATTAAATCCTGGGTGCATGGAGGAATATAGCCTATTCCGCACTTAAGCGCATGCATAAATCTTGCCGTAAAGCACCGGCAAAAGTAGACTTATGATAATAAATGTGTCTGAAAAAATAACGAAGCATTTTAATTGTTTATTAATAAACTATTGTTTTCTAAATCAGTGTAGTCTACTACCATACATCTCCACTGTAAAGTAGATGCGCATTTAGAGACAAATGCACCTTTCATACGGGCAGGATTACATAATCAGATGGTGTTTGCTTTCGATTAGATTTTTTCTGTTGGTGGACATTTCAAGCTTTATATAGGTATATTTCTCATGTCTGTGAGGCTTGTCTATATGCTGTTTCAGTTCATTTTTGAGACACTCTCCAGTTCACGGAGACCATGAAAGCGCGTCCTGTTTGTTTTCTTTTACAAAAAGACTGTGATGTATTATTCTTGTCTGTATGAACAGAAATTGAGTATTTTAAGTTGTTTCCACTGTTGATAGGAAAATGCAAGTGACCACACTTGTGCCTCCATGTCATGCACACTCCTCACAAACACTTGGATATGCGCCTTAATAATAGCGAACATTTATAGGTTAACGAGCGGCCATGCCAGACGGATAAGTCCTCTTCATGTTTAACAAATCAAATCAAGCATTTTCTACCTAGGGCGAGTTAGCGCTGTGCCAACTTGAAAAGGGCGGCTGAAACAAATACAACACTTAGCCCAGGCTACAGATAAAGCCCAGCGCTGGTGTTTTGCTTTAAATAAATTAGTTTAGGCTTTAAAATAAATATAGATCTGGCTTGAAACATATTCTGGGTTCATCTGCTTTTTTGTATAGTGTGGTTTATTAATAAGGTGTGTACATAATTTGGTCTTTTAATATGAATGTTTATTGAGGGCTGCTAGTATTTGCCTCAGCCTTTTGAACACAGAAGTAGGAGTCTTTCAAGGAGTCTTTTTGTTAATAATGTGTAAGAAGTGTGACCATGTGACAGGAAATTATATCACAGAGAAGGACCCTTGGTCAAATCAAGTCAAAGCAGCTTTACAGAGATAACAGGAAAATAATGCAAAACAGTTTGTTTCCAGAAGAAAATAGCGTCACAGTCCAGCTTAAGTAAGTTCAGTGATGTTTCATTTTTGTTTTAAAAAAGTTATTAATTTAGTTAGCATATATATATATATAGCCGCTCTGGAGTAAACCGTGATGTCATTGTCCAGCTTAGTTCAGTTCTTGTATAATAGTGTCAATGCAGGCAGATCAATATTATTGTTCAATATTAAATTAAATGTTAAATTTAATGTCCCCAACTAAGCAAGCCAAGCCAATGGCAACAAAGGTGGAAAATGGTGACAGTGGCAAGGAACCAAAACTCCATTTTTCTTCCTGACAGAATGGAAGAAAAATCTTTGGAGAACCCAGGCTCAGTCGCTCAGATCTCCTCTGGCCAGTGAACGAACAGTGTATGATTATGATTCAGACAGCATTACAGGTCAGGGGCCGGTTGCATAAACATAGTCATTATCTTAAGACTGTGTCTAAGAATAGTCTGACTAACTAAAGTCACTGAAGAAAGACCATTGCATAAAATAAGCTCACATCTATCTTTATCAAGACAGTCTAAATCGCATTGATTTGTGGGAAAAATAAGACGCTGAACAACTTAAACAAAATTGCAGACAGTACGCGCTCGTCACAGTTTTCCTTTGCGGAAAATATTTGTATATTAGAAGAATACAATGCTCCTAAATCGACTTTAATGAACAAATTTAACGATTACAACGGCAACAGCAAAAAACACAAAGCTTGGACCACAATAACAGAAAGATGTCAACCCATCTGTCTCACGATCCGTCAAAGATGTTCAAAAACGGTTTAAAAACATGGTTCAAGAGGCAAAAAGGACATTTTTAAGCGAAAAAACCCAGCAACGGGGGGAGGACCATCTCCTACATTGAAAACGACAACGGAAATGATCATTGAAATATAGATGTTTTGGGGAATCCCCGGGGGGAGGGAGAGCGGAGTATCCGGGCGGACGTTACCCAAAGCGGGGGAAGATACACAGTCTCATACCGCTGTCACATCATCTCCGCTTGGACAGTCTCGTGAGTAATAATGTTTTGATGGTGATTGTTTTTGCTTCATTTTAAACACTGTAGGCTACTGCTGTTTTAGATTGAGTAAGCCTAACACTTATTATCTTCTAGTTGACTGCGAGGTGACACTAACATTGGTCTCTCAAAATGACGAAGCGCCTGTTACAAGCCAGGATGACCAAACAACACAAAGTAAGGTAAAGCTATGCTTTCAATCTTTCAGCTTAGTCAGCCCTCTACTATTTCTTACAACAATTTTTTAAGTTTAAAACTGATTAACAGTGTTTAAGTAAGCAATAATGTACAAGCGGCTGTGCTGTATTGTGAGTCACGGCTGAAGGCACGACGCGAAGCGAACTTATTCAAGATACAGCACTAGCATCGAGTACTTTATTGCTTTTATAAAACGGTTACGACAAAATACAAATATTATAAAATGCAATAAGTGGACACAGGTAAGGGGAAATCACTTGTAATACCATGTAGTACTGTCCAATCACTAGTTGCTGCAGGACAGTGTTTTCAGATTATAAATAATCAAAGACTACTTGATAAAGACCATTTAGCTAAACGTTTCACTAAATGTTTTTGTGTTCACATAGCCTGTGACACATACATACACACACACACACACACACACACACACACACACACACACACAAATATATACCCAGAAGTGAACAAAATCTACAAAAACGAACGTTTGGTGATGTCCTTATTTTTAAAACTGGTATAAAAATAAAGGTTTAGGGAGTGGGTTATATAGTTAATATAAAATGTTCAACTATCTGTATATAAAAAAAACTATAAGTCTATGCAGTGTCCCCGTTTACATAAGTAATTGTTTTGTGTGTGTTTTTGTCTAAAATGAATGAAACTACAAGAGGTTGAAGTAGCATGTAGAGCATTTTAGAAAAAAAAAAAAAAAGTACAACAAAAATACCATACCTGTCACTTTCAAATTTTGCTAATGTTGTTCTTGTACTTTTTTTTTTTAAGATGATGATTTGGGACTGTGGGAAGTGGCTCAGACACCGAGACACAGAAAGACACTCCAAGCAAGATAACTATGAGCAATATACTTGAAAAACAATATAAAATATTAACACTGGAAGAGACTAAACTAAAACTAGAAATGCAAAAACTAGAATTAGAGAAAACTAAGCTAAAGTTGGAGCTACAAAAACTTGGACATGAACTATAGATCTCATTGACCATTGTCCAAAAACTAATCAAACAATTGTATTTAATAATTCCTGCTATTTAATTTTGAATTTACATATGTAATGTTTTGTGCTAGAAATTTTACATTTAGATGTGTTCTTTTTTACTTTTAGATGTGTTTTTACTTTTAGATGTGTTCTTTTTTACTTTTAGATGTGTTTTTACTTTTAGATGTGTTCTTTTTTACTTTTAGATGTGTTTTTTACTTTTAGAAGTGTACAACTTGTATTAACATCTTTCATTTTATTTGTACTCATAAGCATTTGAAGAAATATATTCATATAAGCTGAAGCACGTTATTAAAATATATTTAATCAAGTGTTTTAGAAGGCATAAGTTAAGACAAGCTTGCAGGGACAAAATGTTCTAAGTAACGAAGAGACTATACGCACTTAGGTGACCCTTTGTACTTCGAGTGTCCTTTTGAGCTTCCAAGTGTAAAGTATGTGCGTAGCTTTTGAGCTTCTAAGTGTAAAAGTATGTGCGTAGTTTAAGATCAAAAGTAGAGATAAGCAAAATGTGTGAAGAGCTGCAGCTAAAAACAGGAACTTGTATCTAGCCATGATATTGTTTTCTGTCTAAGATATAACATACGGTAGACAAAGATTTTGAAGAAGACATATATTACCTTATAAGGAATTGATCCTTTGACACAGATGAAGCCTAATGCAGGATGTGTTTTAGGGGTATATAACGTGGGCAAGGGGACTAGCCCTTTGCCTTCTCATACCAGATGCGTTCTGTATGTGAATGTCAATTAGCTTGCAAGAAATAAACCTTTTTGATACTTTGACTTTTCAAAGGTCTCGACTTGTCTTCTTCCTCCTCTTGAATAGAATTATTTCCACAACAGTTTACATACAGAATCTTTAGATATATTTAAGAGATTTGAAGAATTTTAGTGTAAGTTAATGTATTTGTGATTTGAAGATTATATAATATTTCAGCTGATTTTACTGATACTGTGCATCATATATTTTGTAAGTATTGTCTCAATGAATAAATTATAATATGTCCAATTCATTTGAAAGTATAAATTCTTACATTTTTCTCAGTCATACTGTTTTCTACAATCATTTGCCGAATGTAACGCCCAGATCCATCTTCATCTCCTGCCTCAGTAATCTCCAAAGTGGGTTCTTCACAAATTTGGTCATCCTCCCAGTCTGGGAGTGCAAGATCTCTATTAAATGGAAAGTGATATTTTACTCATTTAATTTAAAATTACTGGGGAATATGTAGCTAGGAGTTTTAATTACAGTTAAAAACATATTTATTACCTTGCCATGTTGTGAAAAACAACACATGCACAGATTATGTTGCAGACTCTTTCTGGTTTCATTTTGAGCTCTGCATGCAGACAATGAAATCTTCGTTTCAGGACTCCAAAACACCTTTCAATAACATTTCTTGTTTTGCACACCCTGCAATTCTCCTCTCTCAAATGCATCATGAATTTGGGAATTCACTAAAATTCTAGAGTCATGGGTTGATCCTGGCCAACGAGCAACACAGTTGAGCACTCTTAGTTTGTTTGGCATCACAAATGGCCTGCACTTTAATACTGTGGTAGCCTTTCCTATTAACAAACAATGGCTCATGAGTTGAAGGTGCTTGAATCCTAATGTGTGTTCCATCAATGGCTCCAACTACATTTGGAAATCCTGCAGTGTTGAAAAAATCTGCCTTCACCTTGTTCAAGGTAGAGACGTCAGTCGGATAAAGTGGAAGTCTTCCTGACAGTGCACAGGCAGCCCGATGAATAATTCTTGATGCTGTAGACTTGTGTACCCCAATTAAGTCTGCAGCTGTGTTTATAAAACATCCTGTGGCAAAGAAGCGTAGAGCTAGACATACTTGTAGCAGTGGAGGGATGCTACAATTTCTTGAAGTTTCAGGCCTCAAATGCTCCTCCAAGTCAATTGCTAGTTCTTGTATTGTATGTCTAGGAAACCTTAGCTTCTCCAGCAGTTCCTTTTCAGAAAGGACTGCTAATGGGTTTGAATGATCTTTGAAAACTCTTTCTCTTCTTATTGCCCTTTCATAAAAACAAATACTTAAAAAGTAAATGCCAGTCTTAAAGAAAAAATTAGACGACTAACTTGCAAGACTAGTCTTAAATAGATTTATGCAACTGGCCCCAGAAGTCAAATTGGTTTGGAACAATCAGATTACTATCCAGTTCCCTCTGGTTGAAGATCAGAGTCACGCCAGTATGGAGACGGGTTTGTTGAGGATCAATGCCGATGGCTGCTGTGTCGATGAGGCCTTCACAGGGGAGGCCTTCACAGTTGACACAATCTCTGCTGACACTTCAGGGCTGCGTTGTGGTCGTGTATAGGCACAGGTCCTCCATCTGATCTGGATACGGCCCGGATCCAGCTGATTACAGTCAACCTTGGAATAAGCAGAAAGATTAACATTAGCGTAGATGCCATTCTTCTTATGATGTAACGAGTACATTGGGTGTTATAGGAAGTGTTCCCGGTTCTGGGCTGACCTAATTTATGCAGCCTAATAATCATTTAACTGATTTGAATAATAGGAATGTATAATTTTCTATGTGTATGCCAGGTTAAAGAGATGTGTTTTTAGTCTAGATTTAAACTGACAGAGTGTGTCTGCTTCCTGGACAATGTTAGGAAGACTGTTCCAGAGTTTTGGTGCTAAATAGGAGAAGGATCTACCGCCAGCAGTTGATTTTGATATTCTAGGTATTATTAACTGGCCGGAATTTTGAGATCGCAATAGACTTGAAGGACTATAATGCGTTAAGAGGTCGCTCAAGTACTGCGGAGCTAAACCATTTAGTGCTTTGTAAGTAATCAGCAATACTTTTAAATTTATGTCATGAATGCATGATGCCATGAATGCATGAACGGTTTTACAGATGCTAGAAACGTGGCTTTCAAATGAAATATTGGTATCAAAGAGCACACCCAGGTTCCTAACTGACGATGAGGACTTGACAGAGCAGCCATCAAGTGTTAGACAGTATTCTAGGTTATAGTATGTTTGGAGGTTTTTGTTCCAATCATTAGAAACACTGTTTTTTCAGAATTAAGTAAAAGGAAATTACTAGTCATCCAAATTTATTTACATGTTGTGATTTGTATAGTCATAGTGTGTACAAATAACAGTGTCACATGAGACACAGCCATCTTCTAAACGTATACATACTGGGAACCAGGGCTTGACATTAACACCCGCCAACCCGCCAAATGCGGGTGGATTTTGCTCGTGGCGGGTAACACAATCACTCCAACTAGCCACTTTGGCGGGTTGAATAATTGTAGTCTTTTCAAAAGGCATCTGAAATAAGTGTGACACCACGACACTAAAACTCCCATAGGGCTGTCAACGAATATTCTAAATTCGAATATATATTCAAATAGTTTTGAAAAAGAATTTCGAAGGTGAAAATGAATATTCGAATGTGAAAAAAAAAAAAAACCGCCCGCGGTAGCAGAGGCGCGGCTGTCTGCTTTGCGAGTGGGCGCGCTGCCTGAGGGATCAGGGACAGGTAACAGGAAGAAGTGTTAACGTTTAAACAGAAACATTACTAAAGTGTAGGCTACTGTACTGACTGAATAGATATCGCATGAATAAGGTAGGTTAGATACAGCAGTTTCATGCACTGCAGGCTTCCACTGGTTTGATTATTTACCGTTTCACGTCAAGGAAAAGTTCCATGTTTACCACAGCACAGCTCGTTCGGAGCGTTCAATGTCGGTTCTATATACTGTAAAACTTCAATTAATGTTAATAATATTTGTTTAAGTCACTGAATGAAGCCTGCTATATAAGAGTCGCGACCTTAAATTGCTTGCACAAAACTCTTGATCAGCACTCAACATTTGCTTATTGTTGTTGTACATTTAAACTGTTATGCACAGAGCGCGTGACGCCTCATTCGCGCCGCAAGACCTCCAGACGCGCGTAAACGCGTCTTTACACTCGCGCCAGACGCTCTATTCGCGTTTGGTGCTGAGGGTGAGGGCGAGAGAGAGAAAGAGTGCCTGCGAGTGAGCGAGCCAGAGTGAGTGAGGTCTGCGGTCTTGGCCATTAGTTGATTTACTTGTTTTCGTGTAGTAATACGTTGTCAAATATGTTTAAACTTAAATAAACTACCTATACAAGTAGTTATGTCTCTTTGTATTAATTTGTCCTGTTATTGACGTAATGCGCGTCATTGACAAAATGCGCAACCAGATGTTCGAATAGTTCGAATATAAGCTATGTGTTTTTTTTAGAGGGAATATTCGAAGGTCATTTTTGAGCAATTTTGACAGCCCTAATGAGTATTGTCGCTAGTGACCGACAACAAAGAATCGAAGAGACAGCTAGCTGCCCTGCTGGAGTTATGTCGTATGCCGGTGGAGCAATGTGGCAACATATAATACATAATACATGGTTTTATTTAAAAAAAGGAGCTTTACACACAACCTTATCAGAGCTAATGATAATGACCTGTATTGTTATATATTTATGTAGTCTTGATTTGGGTGTGTACAGTGGTTTTACATTTAAAAGGGTTGTAAATCTAGTTCAAGTAAATTTTAGCACGCCATAGTCAACTTTTATCAGGTAATTTCACAACAACAAAAATGTGGCTAGTAAAAATGCTGTGTGGCTAGTAACTTTGGAAAACCACTAGCCACATTGGCTAGTGAGCAAAAAAGTTAATGTCAAGCCCTGCTGGGAACTATATTCTCAGAAGGCGACTTCTGCGGAGTGGTTTACTAGCAGCGCCTGAGAAGCCCCCTGGTGAGAAGCGGAGAGTTGCGCTAATCACTCCGCCCAAGTAGCAGTGCTTCGCCTTCTGTGAATATAGTTCCCAGTATGTACACGGTTAGAAGATGGCTGTGTTTCATGTGACCTTGTTATCTGTAAACGCTGTGACTATAAAAATCACAACATGTAAATAGGAAAATGTTGGCGTTATTTTGTCACTTATTAGGAGCAGTATGCTAGCTGGAGCCATTTACCTCCAGTCTTTGTGCTAAGCTAGGCTAGCGGTGGTTGCGTCAGACAGAGTTACGGCACGCACGGAGATGAAAAAGGTATGTATGGACTTATCTAACACTGGGTGTTGAGAAGTTGTGTGTCCCTAAGCTTCAAGGTGCCAAGCATGTGCCACACCCCTCTTAGCTTGTTAATTTTCCTATTAACTTCTAGCTCCACCCACCTGATCTCAAGCCAATTAGGACACTATCAGGCTTTATAAATTGCACCTGTGCCTACAGCACCTTTATTCTGGTGCACACGGATGCACTGTGCAGAGGACTGAGTTATTTCTCCTTTGTTTTTTCCTGCGTGTGCGTATTTGACCATGTAAGTGATTTTGCTTTACACTTAACTATTATTCTGTATTTCTTAAGTTTGTCCTAAATGTGTTTATTTTGCTGTATTTCCTGCTTAGGCATGTTCTTTAGTTATTTAGATATGTATTTGAGATTATAGTATGAGTAGATGGCCTCATGGATTGTATAAATTACTTTATTTCCTGTGAATTCAATGTTATGTTTATTGTAAACTAAAACATTGTATTTCTGTTCTTTGTAGAAACCACACGCTTACACACATACACCCCTACATACACACACATATCCAATACCTGATCTGGAAGGAAAATAAAGACCTTAACATCAGAGTGACTAGACTGGACCTGTTCTTACCGACAGCCCCATTGGCTTCAAGCTAGCTACCTAAGCATCCTCTTACTCCTTTTCACTGGGGGATACGGTGAATAAGCTAAAGTCCCAAAAAGTCGGCGTGTTCCTTTAACATTGATTCCATGTGACAATATTAGATCTAAAGTATGATTATGACAATGAGTGGGTCCTGACACCTGTTGTCTAACTCCAATAGAGTTCAGAATGTCTCTAAATGCCAATCCCAATGCATCTTTTTCGTTATTTACATGTTTATTAAAATCACCAACAATTAGGACTTTATCTGCAGCCAGTACTAACTCTGATAGAAAATCAGCAAATTCTTTGATAAAGTCTGAATGGTGCCCTGGTGGCCTGTATACGGTAGCTAGCACAAATGTCAACCGCCATTACACTAGATAGTGATTACTTCAAAAGAATTATATTTGAAACTAGACCTTAATTAATTCTGAAAATATTACTATAGATTACAGCAACATTTAGTGCTTTACAGCCTTTTCCTTTCAGACGTGGATCGTTTTTATAACAGTAATCTGAAGTGCTGCAAACGTGATATTCCGTGTCACATGCCGTGTAATAGAATGGCCAATAACTAGGGCACATTCAGCAGGATTCTCAGTGGGTGTTTATCTGAGTGGGGAGAATTTGTGTAATGTTGTAACTGGAACAGAAGAGCGGTGTTTTGTCCTCACGGTCACCCAGTTGCCCTGCTGCACGGGCTCTACTTCAGCCGGAACAGAACAGTGTACAGAGTTCACTAAGCTAGTCGCATCCAAAGCAGTATCTAAAGCCCTTGCACTCTTACAATTAACCTCGATATAAGCTTGGATGCGTGTCTCTAGTTCTGAAATCTTCTCCGTCAGCCTGACTATCTCCCTGCATTTATCACATGTGTAGTCCTCACTGCTGACAGAGAAGGATATACTATACATGTGACACGAAGTGCAAGTGACAATAACAGGAGAAGACATTACTCACTGTGTTTATTGACTGATCCTACTTACCACAGTTGTTTGATGGACTCGTAAAAGGCGCGAGCGCACACGAGACGGCAAGCACGGATGCCAGGTTAACAGGCTAGCGAGATACTAGCGTGCTGTGCTAGCGATAACGATTTAGATAAAAGCTAGCGATGCCAGATTAATGTGATAGGCAATATTAGACAATATCTAATATATGTTGATGAGTAAGTTATATTAGCAATATAAACAACAAGGAATGATAGTAAATAGAGATTAAAAGCAGGAAGCTATATGGAGCATACAGACGCAGACAGGAGTAAATGATAAAATTTCCAATCGTTTGAGATGAGCAGAGCAGTACCTCCACCCCTTCTGGTCAGGAGAGGGGTGTGTGTGAAAGTGAAGTTAGTGGAGAGGGCAGCAGGTGTGGCAGTGTCCTCTGGTCTGATCCAGGTCTCAGTCAGGGCTGAGACTTGAATGACTAGAAATAGATGTAATGAAATCAGCTTTGTTTACAGCGGACTGGCTATTCCAGAGACCGATAGGAAAAGAGAATAAAGTACTAGAAGACACCAGAAAGGTACTCAGGTTGTTAGGATTGGACTGCCTCCGACGTGTGACATTTGATTTACGTGTGTTAGTAATAGTAGGGATTTGAAAGCACATAGTGAAAGAGAGGTCACAAACAGAAAGATGAGAAAAAGGTTATGTAGAAGAGAAAAGAAATAAGAAAATAATACTCTAGTACCCTGTCGGTGTCCTTGCTCGGTCGCACAGGTAGAGTCGCTGGTCTTCACACTCTTTGGTCTTCACACGAGGGCTGTCACGTCTGCTGTACTACTACTTGCTTTTATACTCAACTCAGCTGGAAACGCCTCACTACCGAAACTGTGTACCACGTGAAAAAATCACGAACAAACAAGACTTCACCAACAAGCTATCAGCTTGTGAACACAGTAAACAAACACTGTTTTCAAATAACTACAACTGCACTTAAATCAAATGAGAAAAAGATAGAAAAACACTAACAGGTACTGTCGCCTCCTGTTGCTTGACTGCTTCTTTCTAATAAGTGCTACAATACACACTGTATAAATAGCGCGAGCTAGTTTAGGCCACGCCTCTGTAAGAATTGATTTTCCTGCTTAGACAAAAAGCTGAGATAACTACTCACCCTAGAATAAAGCAATAAAACACACCCTGGAAAAAGATGTCAAAGACAGAGCACATGACATTGTCCTGTCCAAACTGTACTCCTTCCTTATCTCTGCATCCCCCTCTCCCTCCACCCTTCCTTCCCCCCCTGAGTCAACTCACCAAAAGTTCACTAAAATGTCTATATATCACATATGATGTATCTTGTGAATCTATTGTTTTTCCTTTTCATGTTTGGTATCATTTTAAGTGTCCCAGTGCGATTGGTAAAATGGTCTTAATTTCATTGCAGTCATTGGTTTAATGAGAAAGATTAAGAACTTGTTCTCATCTTTGGGTGATGACTCTTCAAGATATCTCCCATCCCCCGAAACCAGGTGCTACCCCCTGGGGTACATGAATTGACCCAAAACAGCTCTTTTGATTTTCTGGTCTGGATATTTAAGGGCAAGTAACAGAGCAGTCTTTGGGAATCTGTAACCAGGAAAACCCCCATGCAATGCTGTGTCAGTGTTTTCTCAAGTCTTACACTCTGAACACACTCACACACCTCTGTGTGTCTCTCTCAGGAATGCATTGCTTACTCTTATAGTCATCTTAGAGTAATTCATGTCATGTATTTAATATTTCTGAATTGGCTTTTAATCATTTATTTGTGTAATTGGCATAATACATTTTTACCTGACAAATAAATGTTACACCTTGATTTATTCTGAAGTTTTCTGAAATCATTATTTTAGTAGATTATGAGGAGGCTGGTGCTCCCGCAGCTCTGTGTCCAGGATAGGTCAAACTAAAGGCGCATATGAACGGAGCAGTAGGCACGTCATCTGAAGACCTTTTGATTTCTGTCTATCACTGATTTAGTCAGATAAAGCGTAGAGCTGAAGTAATATTGAAACTAAATTCTAATAAATTAAGTTAACTTCACTGGAGCACTGAAAAACTGAAAAAAACGCAAACAAACGAGACTTCACCAATGCGATTTCAGCTTGTGAGCACAGTAAACAAACACCGTTTCCTAGTACAACTGGGATTAGATCAAATTAAATCAAATTAGAAAAAGATACAAAAACACTTAAAGTTACTGTCGCCTCCTCTTGCTTGACTGCTTCTTTCAGAGAAATAACATTTTGACAAGACATACACATTTTACATTGGTTTAGTGGGTGTAGTATTTAGCATTCTTGTTGGATTTGATGTTTTACATGTCTAAATGTTTTAATGTCTGTTGCTTTGTGCCAATAAACTTGTGTTAACTTGTTTTTGTTTCTTTTCACCCTAGACCTGATGGAGCTGAAAGAGGAGAGTCAAGAACTAATTAAAATAGAAGAGAAAAATCAGTATGAGAAATGTCATGATTTCATGAATGGAGAAAAATCTTTTAGTTACTCACAGACTCATAAAACAGAAACTAGAAACCTTAAAGTCCAGATGAGAGTTCACACTGGAGAGACCCCTTTGACCTGCCCTCAGTGTGGAAAGAGTTTCAGTCGAAAAAACAGCCTTAAAATCCACTTGAAAATCCACGCTGGGGAGAAGCCGTTCATATGCCCTCAGTGTGGAAAGAGATTTGCACAGAAAAAAACCCTTGATGCTCACTTGAGAGTTCACACGGGAGAGAACCCTCACACCTGCCAACAGTGTGGAAAGAGCTTCTCGCTACAAGGAAATCTTACAACTCACATGAGAGTTCACACTGGAGAGAAGCCTTTCATATGCCATCAGTGTGGAAAGAGTTTTAGTCGAAAAAACAGCCTTAAAATCCATTTGAAAATCCATGCTGGAGAGAAGCCGTTCATATGCCCTCAGTGTGGAAAGAGGTTTACACAGAAAAAAATCCTTGATGGTCACTTGAGAGTTCACACGGGAGAGAAGCCTCACACCTGCCCTCAGTGTGGAAAGAGATTCTCACTACAAGGAAATCTTAAGACTCACATGAGAATTCACACCGGAGAGAAGCCTTTCATATGCTCTCAGTGTGAAAAGAGTTTCAGTCGAAAAAACAGCCTTAAAATCCACTTGAAAATCCATGCTGGAGAGAAGCTGTTCATATGCCCTCAGTGTGGAAAGAGGTTTAGTCGAAAAAACAGCCTTAAAATCCATTTGAAAATCCATGCTAGAGAGAAGCTGTTCATATGCCCTCAGTGTGGAAAGAGGTTTACACAGAAAAAAACCCTTAATGGCCACTTGAGAGTTCACACGGGAGAGAAGCCTCACACCTGCCAACAGTGTGGAAAGAGCTTCTCACTACAAGGAACTCTTAAAACTCACATGAGAGTTCACACTGGAGAGAAGCCATTCATATGCTCTCAGTGTGGAAACAGTTTTAAACAGAAAAGAGACCTTAATGCCCACATAACACATCACACTGGAGAGAAGCCTTTCACCTGCAAACTGTGTGGGAAAAGCTTTACAGTAAAAGGAAATCTTAAGACTCACATGACAATTCACACTGGAGAGAAGCCGTTTGTTTGTGATCAGTGTGGAAAGAGTTTCAGACGTAAAGAAACCCTTAATCATCATATGAGGATTCACTCAGGAGAGAAAAGTTTTACATGTCATCAGTGCAAAAGGAGTTTCACAGACAGGAATCACCTTAAGAATCATGTAAAAATTCACACCGTAGTGAAGCCTTACATATGCGATCAGTGTGGAAAGAGTTTAACAAACAAAGCACACCTTGAGAATCACATGAGAGTTCACACTGGAGAAAAGCCTTTCACTTGTCCACAGTGTGGAAAGAGCTTCACGGTTAAAGGAAACCTTAAGGTTCACATGAGAGCTCACACTGGAGAGAAGCCTTACAAGTGTCTTCAGTGTGAGAAGAGTTTCACATATCACACAGAGCTGAAACGGCATTTGCAAACTCATTCTGAAAAGAAAAAGCCGTTTTCCTAAGTGTGACGAAATTTCTAAAAAGGAGCAATTTCAGCAATCATCTGCACATTCACTCTGGAGAAAGTCAATTAAATTGTCACCAGTGTAATAAAAACATCACACTTACAAATACATTCTGAAAAGTCATGTAAATGTGAGACCCTGTTTCTTTTCCTTGTTAAAGAGTCCCCTCACAAAAAAAATGTGTATTAGTATATAAAGTATATAATAAAGTAAAAAATAAAGTATACTTTCAGTCTAGTTTTAATGTTCTACTCAGAAATGTACTTAATGAAAAAAAAATACAATTACACTTAAATGGATACTTCAAGATTTAGCATTAAGCTTTTTATTAGTAGAAAATCTGTAGTATTTTCGAATTACCGTGCTTTCCTCCGTCATATCCCCCTGAGACGAGAGATTTATGCATTTTTTGTCTGGAAAAAATCCTCTGATGACGTCATCTGAGGATTTTTTGGCCAGAGGCGAAAGACTACAGCCAGTAGTAGGGGCTGTCCCGCATGTTTTCAACCCGCCCATAGGGGGTAGGATCTCACTCACAGAATCTGCACATAGTGTCAGCCATCTTTCTTTGGAAGCTAAGCTAACAGGCTCTTGTTCTGTGGAGAAAGCTGAGTAGTAGGGGTTACCATACATCCTCTTTTTCCCGGACATGTCCGGCAGTCGAGATCGTCCAAAATGTTTGGGATTCGGTTTTTGCTTTCTGCAGTCGCCATTCAATGTTTACATGCACACCTTTTGTTTCAATCTAACTAAATTCATTCCGATTGGTGAATCTGAATGTAGTGTTTACATGAACGCTAAACAAGTGATCGGTTGATCATTGGCGTTTTAACATTGCTCAGAAAATTCCTGCTCCTCCGTGAGAGATACGAGACCGGTGCGTCTTACAGATGGTGCGTCTTTGACTGCAGCGTGTCCTGCTCATCGGTAATCACGCCACCGGGCTCGCGTCGTTCTCCCGCGGCCCTAGCCTCGTCCTGCTCGCCACAGTAAACATGATGAATGGCGACTGTAGAACGCAAAAGCCGAATCCCGGACATTTTGGGCGATCTTGAAATCCCACGCAGACTCATCACCATGGAGACTCACTAGTAGCCTTTTTTAATTTTGTTTTTTTTCACATAGTTTTACATCCTCTCATAAACTTACATTGTTTGAAAATATTGATTTATAAAGAAAACATATGATCTTAATTCTGAGTATGAGCATTTTTGTGTAGTCCACTTGTAGGGTATATAGAATATATGGAAGTGAGCATCCCTATCCCCTACTCAAGAGCAGAGCCTTGAAGTTGGAACTTTGAAAGGAGCAGAGCATTGGCGTGCCATTATGTAGCTGCCATTAGGGAGCAATGAAATATCACCTAATTTCCTCATTACCTTCACCTGGGAATGTTCCCATGACAGTTCAAAGCTAGACTAAAAACACATCTCTTTGACCTAGCATACACATAACACATTATAGACTTCTATACTTCAATAATTCAATGTTAGGCTGCATAGATTAGGTCAGCCGGAACCGAGAACACTTCCCATAAATCCTGATGTACTCGTTACATCATGAGAAGAATGGCATCTACGGCAATTTTAGTGTCTTTGTTTATCCCGAGGTTTTCCCGCAGCCTGCCGGATCCAGGCCATATCCAGATCTGACGAAGGACCTTCGCCTGGACCCGATGACAACGCAGTGTCACAACTAGTCTCTCCCTATGGAGGATCCCTTTACCACTCTACAGATAAAGCATTGTCGGGAAAATTCGTTTCGCGTACCTACCCCAAAGTGACAAAATAAAATAAAATTCTGTATAAAAATTTATAAGGAAAGACCAGTACTTTATCTGTGCGGAGGTTTGTAATTCCCTACAAACCAAGCCTAAACATTCAAACGCACATAACTATAGAACCAATTCTTAATGCGCATGTGAACGCCATCAGTGTTTATCACAGGTTCGCGTTTAAAGAGAATGGAAGATCCTCCACCATCGGACCCAACTCCTTGGCACACACTCTGGGCTCTCGTAGTTGGTCTCGAATTCCCGCCAGGATCTCCCTTCTCCATTGTACCATGGATAGTTGCTGATCCCCTGGTGGTAGCGACAATGGCTGGGTGCTGTAGCTCCCTCTCGGAACTTCGTCGCGGTTAATAGATGTTGCACCGTCCCTCCTCTCTACTTCCACAGAAGTTTCTTTCGTTGGCCATCCCAGCTTTTGTACCCTCTTTCTTATGGCTTCCAATGAACAATGAATGAAGGGAAGTCACCAGGTCTTTCTTTAACATTCCCTCCCTCCATATTCTCCCTGCCTGTTCAAGCAGTTCATGGTCCTCCTCCCATGACCAAACCTTTCCTTGTTTGGGCACTGGGAAATTAGAAGCCATAGGTGGATGGGCCATATTCTGATCTCCTGCTGCACCCATTTCCAACGAAGCTGACGTACTCGTTGTAATCATCACTTCCTGGATGGTACCAGGCAGCTCCCACTTCAGTCCTGGGAGTCTCTTCCTCAGAGCCTCCTTTGAACGGTGGGAAAGGAATGCAGATACCATGATTAGATAGTCTTTTTTCATCATGCCCCCCTTCCATTCTCTATCCACAATCTCATATAGCATGAGATCCTCATCCTCGTCCCAGGCCTTACGCTTGGTCTTAAGCAGCCTGATTCTTTCCTCATTCACTTCCAGAGGGTGACAATGATGTTGATGCATGCCTAAGCTTCTCAGCGTAGGAAATATCATCTGACAGTCTCTACATGTGCTGGTTTCTCTCTGAACAGACATGGCTGATTTTGCTTCACTTGCCCTTCTCCCTTCGCTGCTTTCCTGTAGACCAGAGGGCCCAGGATTTCTCTTTATTTCTTTGATACGATAACCAGCAAAAGTCCCCAGAAGGTAATCCCCTGTATTGAATTATACGTTTATCTCTGTAAAGCTGCTTTGAAACAATCTACATTGTTAAAAGCGCTTTATAAATGAAGAGACTTGACTTGACGTGTGTGTGTGAGAGAGAGAGAGAGAGAATTTCTTTGCTCTCAACTTTAAAACTTGACGTCTCATTTTTGGACCATGCATTACCTAACATATTTCTTACCTATGAAACTTATTTAAACATGACAAAAATGTGTGAAATATATCACAAACAAAAACACAACTTGAATTGCTTTGTTTGTAAGTCAACTTGAACGTAAGACTTGGCTTTTCTTGCCAAGACAAAGCTGAGATCAAACCCCCTGCAATAAAACAACAACACACACCCCTGGAGGGAAAACGTGAGAGAAAGAGCACAGGACACCACCTTGTCCAAACTTATCTCCTTGCTTATCTGTGCAACCACTCTCTGCCGACTCCCTTCCTGTTCCCCTGATTAAAGTCACTGAGAATATCTGTATAGTTTTTTCCTTTCATGTTTTTTTCTTTTTGCAGCATTCAGGTGTTGATATAAAAAAATACTTGAAGCTAGAATAAAATGTTTTTTTTGTTTTTTTTAAGCAGAGGCTCTGTTTTTACTTTTGGTATATTATATGTTCAGATATTCATACAACAAAATAGTCTGGAGCCATAAAAGTTGTGTAAATGATCTTAAAAAAACACTGGCACTGGCAAAAAACCCCACAATTTTCTTATTTCTTAGGCTCCACTGACTATTCTTGTGTAAGTCTGCCCGTGTGTAACTTCTTTCCATTAAGTTATGTGCACATCTTGGACACACCTAGACAAAACAAGAACTAGGCCTTGGACACTTATACACTGGCAAGCAAACAGGAACTCAAGACACACACATCCATATGAACATCTGACCTTTCTTGTCATTATATTTCTTAATATGCCATATATGGTAGAGGTTGATCTTTGAGTTCTATGATTTGGATGTACTGGATTTCGTGAATGATTCTGCTTTATCTTGTGTATAAACATGACTCTTTGTAGAGGAGTTTTGACTAATGTGCTGATTAGGTGATTGTGCTCGCCCCAGGGTGTCAATCAAAACACATCACAGGATTCAGAATCTTCTCATATTTACTTTGTATTAGTGTGTATATGTGCAGTCTGAATAAACAAATGAATAACACAGTATTCATACATAATAATATACATGTATGTCATTCTACATCCAATACAATTCTTAGGGTTTGGACTGCACTACCGAAATTAACCGCTAATGAGGATCGTGAATTTTCCGTGTCTCTGAGAAAACTCTGAGTAATCATCATATATCGGCAGGGTTGCAGAAAATACGACAAATACTATTAACTTGACAATCATTAAAGGTGTTAATATTACACTAAGTAACCACAAGCAAGGAATAGGTGGGACGTCTCCCTGAAATTCACACCACTGTCGGGGCACGTCCAGACGAGCGCAGGAGCGTAGGTTTCAGCTCAAAATTCTGTCCAGAGGCTGAGAACTGGACGTCCCACGTACAACCTATCCCATTAAAAAATTTAGGCTTTTCGTGGACAGTGGAATTTGGAGGTTCTGAAGGCTGCAAATCGCTCAGGGGGGCCCCAAGAGTAACGGAAAAGTGATATTTAATTCATTTTATAAATATTTATATTTATTTATTATAATATAATATTTTTAATCAATCATGTTATCAAAATATAAAACAGATCCCACCTGTAACTTATTTGACAGTGTTCCTGTAAGCTGTCCATGGACAGTTCAATTTTATGCAAATTATTCATAATTAATGGCTGTAATGTATATCAGTGTGTTGTGTTGTGTCCCCTGTGTGGTGTACAGTAGGTTTCACCACATAAAAGCACTGTAGTTATGAAATATGACCTTTTAATGGAATGTCCACGGAAAGCCTAGAGGGGCCCTGTCAAATAAGTTACTCACTGACCTTCACCACATTGTGTGAAATTCCCAAATCATTAAAGGAATTCAAACACTGAAAATTTCTAAGTCGAAAACAACATCCCACCTGTAACTTATTTGACAGGGTCTCTGTAAGCTGTCCGTGATCAATGCATTAATAGGTCATATTTCATACTTATAAATATTGTATTTATTAAAACAATGTAAAGTGCACAGGGAAGACAATCAAACATGTTGGGGGTACTTTACATTTAATAAATGTGCATAATTAGCCTCAAAATGACATGTCCATGGAAAGCTTACAGGAACCCTGTCAAATAAGTTACATGTGGGCACAGGAAGGGCCCACCTGTAACTTATTTGATGGGACCTCTTTAGGCTGTCCGTGGTCAATGCATTAATAGGTCATAATTCATAATTAAAAATATTTTATTGCTTAAAAGGGATACTTCACTTTAAAATGAAAATTCTGTCTTCATTTACACACCCTCAAGTTGTTTCAAACCTGTATGAATTTCTTTCTTCTGCTGCACAGAAAGATAGATATTTTGAAGAATGTCAGTAACCAAACAGTTAACTGGAACCATTGACTTCCATAGTAATTTTTTTTTCTTCCCTACTAAAGGAAATCATAGAGTAGAGTGCATAGGGAAGACAATCAAACATGTTGGTGTACTTTACAGTTCATGATTCTGCATTATTAGCATTAAAATGACATGTCCACAGACAGCTTACAGGGACCCTGTCATATAAGTTACAGATGGGCACTTCCTGTAAAATCACTCAACTGCTGAAGTCAAAAACAGCATCCCACCTGTAACTTATTTGACAGGGTCTCTGTAAGCTGTCCGTGGTCAATGCATTAATAGGACATAATTAATAATTATAAATGTTTTATTTAGGAAAAGCTATGGGTCAATACACAGGAAACACCATATAACAAGTTTATGTACATTTCAGCTCATGAAAATGATGAATATGCATACAAATGCATTGTCCACGGAAAGCCTATCTGGATCATGTCAAATAAGCTATAGTTGGTATGTTTTGGTGAAATAGATGAGACAGATAAAAACATAATTCAAAAAATTAAATTGTTGAACCATGATTTACAAACGTTGATTTTCCTTGATTTCTAAAAGTACAAAATTACAGTAAAACAGAACATAGGACAGTAAAACAAGATATTTACAATATATAAAATGCAATAAATATAAAACTCTGAAAATATTTTAACTATATACATTTATAAATGTACAGAAAAAAAATATTTACAAATTAATTAGGTCACTGAGGTCAACAGTGCAGAGGTCTGTGCTTTCCTGCAGAACTTGGCAAATGAAAAAAGGAAAAGGGAAACAAAGAACAATAATTAAACAAAAAAATAAATACCACAACAACAAAACTTGGTTTCATGCATGTAAACTTATCACCTATTACTTACCTTGCGGACCTGCAGACATCTGTTGATCCTCAGCAACCAGCTTGAATAAATCATCTAAGAAGAACAAGAAAAAGTTAATATTTTTTTCTTAATGTCCTGTTCATGGAAAAAACAATACAGTCCAAGTTTAAACAATTGTTCACCTGATACCTACCTAGGCTTTGAACTTCCTGCTGGGGCTCAATGTCATCCAGAAGAAGGTCTACAATAAAAACTTGTATAAACAATATAGCATAATTACATGTTGATCACTTACACACACACACAAACAGACTCAATAGTTTGTTCAACATCTTGTAAAAAAATATGTTATTCCTTTGCAAAAAATCATTCAAAACCTTCCCAGCAAATGGAGGGGCTCTCTGAAGGTTGTGGCTCCTTTAGGGACATCCAGAGCTGACAGGACTGGAGGGTCTGGTTATTGACGGTCCCATAGAATTTGAAGTTGTTCCTTAGCAACCTTCAATTCTAACTCCTTTGTCAACAACTTGACCCGTTTTCCCTGAAGAGAGAGTTTTATTTTTTACATGAATTCACAAAAACAAGTATGCTAGTTTGAGATTATACTTACTGTCAGCTCTGGATGGCCCCATTTAAAGTGGCGCTCCACGTTGTCATAAACGATGCCATACTCGGGACACCTGAGGTTCCTAAGCTTTATCCGCCCCCTTGCCAGTCGCAGCAACACCTTTCTCTCCTCCGCGTCCTCAATTTTATGCTGCGACCTCAGGTGGTGCCTCAAATGAATTATCTTGGCCGGGCACAGTGGACAAGTCAGTAGCATCTTTAAAAAATGGAAACAAAGTTAGTTCACACAGGTGGGCACAGTAAGGGCCTGTTACTTTATCCTCTACAGTAAAAGACCTGGGTGTTATACTAGACTGCAACCTGTCTTTTGAAAATCATATTTCATATGTTACAAGAACAGCCTTTTTCCACCTTAGAAGCATTGTTAAGCTACGTAATATGCTTTCAGTTTCTGATGCAGAAAAGTTAGTTCATGCATTCATGACCTCGAGACTAGATTACTGTAATGCTTTATTAGCTGGTTGTCCTGCATCCTCAATAAACAAGCTACAGTTAGTCCAAAATGCCACCGCTAGAGTTCTTACTAGATCAAGAAAATATGATCATATAACACCAATTTTATCATCACTACATTGGATACCTATAAAGTTCTGTATTAATTACAAGGTATTGCTACTGACTTATAAAGCCCTAAACGGCTTAGCTCCAGTCTATTTAACGGATCTTATATCGCCCTATAATCCATCGCGCTCTTTAAGATCACTTAATTCAAGGCTTTTGGTCATACCTAGGATATCCAGATCAACCAAGGGAGGGAGAGCATTTTCACATTTAGCTCCAAAACTCTGGAATAGCCTTCCTGATACTGTTCGTTGCTCAGACTCGCTCTCCCAGTTTAAAACTAGATTAAAGTCGCATCTCTTCAGCCAGGCATTCATATAATAATTTTAATCTTACAGTTAAATCCGACCTCTAGGGGGGGGCGCTGTTGGACACCGAGCATGTAGGACGTGTCTCCCTTTTGCTCCGCGAGTTTGTGTTTATTTTAACTTTTTAACACAGTTTCTCTTCACTAATTTGTCCGGTGCGCAATTGTGACAAGTACTTGGTCAGTTTCGGTGTGCTTTAAGGTAATTTCAACCGACAATGGCAGCTGCACGTGGAAACTCGGCTCGCACAGGCCGTGCTAAAGCTTCACCCTCGACTGAGCCCGCATCTCCGCCGAAGGTGGTCACGGACCCTGAGTGTGCGCCCAATTTGGATCACCTCCGGGCTATGTTAGACCAGTTGAAAGGGGACATTTGCGGCAAAATAGACTCGCTGTCTTGCGAGCTTCGTGCGGACATTTCTTCGGTTAGAGAGGAGCTTAGGCACGCAATTGAACCGATGCAACAAAAACTTAGCTCCCATGATCAAGCTATCACGGAGTTGCAGCGCGCGTGCACTGACCACAGTGACCTGCTAACTTCACTGGATTCAACAGTTTCCACGCTGAAAGCCGAGGTTAAACTGCTGACCGATAAATGTGAGGACCTGGAGGGTAGAGCGAGGAGGAACAACATACAGCTGGTAGGTGTGCCGGAGGGGGTCGAAGGTGCGCGCCCAACCGAATTTATTGCCCAGTTGTTGATGGACTCCCTTGGCCTGGATGAGTTGCCCCTGCTCGATCGTGCGCATCGCACTCTCCGAGCCAAGCCTAGTGATGGTAAACCACCCCGACCCTTTGTGATTCGTGTGCACTTTTTTCACGTGAGGAATGACATTTTACGCCGGGCCAGCGAGGCTCCTCTTCTCCACCAAGGCAAAAAACTGTTTCTCTTTCCTGACTATACTTCGTCAGTTGCGAAGAAACGTGCTGCATTCACGGACGTTAAACGTCTGTTACATTCGTGTCCTGGAGTGAAGTTCGGATTGAGGTTTCCCGCGACTTTGAAGATCACTCTTCCCGGTGGAGCTACACACACCTTTGAGGACCCAGCCACTGCAATGGACTTTGTCAAGGTGAACTTAAAGTCTGGTGTCTCTTCTGGAGCTACAGTTTGAAAGCGGGTGGCAGTTTGTTCGGTAAACTGGGGGTTAATTTAACCCGTTCTCTGTTGGTAACGTTAAGCTGCCCTGCTTTAAGTTTGTGTCACTTGGACTTGAGTCACTTTTCATATTTTTCTACTGTGTTTGTTTACATATTTATTTAATGCTTTATTACAAACTCGCATGAGCACTACTGGTTTGTGCTGTTAATGGAGCGTGTTAGGATGTTTTTGGTAGTTTGTGGGATTTGCTCGCGTCTTGTTTGGGAAGACGCTTCAGCTCGTGGGGTGGTGGGTGGGTGTGTGAGGAGTTCTCTCTTTTTCTCTTGCTGTGTGTTTTGTGTTTTGTTTAGTCAGGTCGCCCATGTTTTAATTTATTTCTGTGACTGTTATACATTCCATGCTGCAGTGTACACTAATACTTGACTAGCATGCAGCAGTCTAGTATGCCACGACAATCAGGGACAGGACTCAAATTTGTTAGCTGGAACTGTAATGGTCTAAATCAGCCTATTAAACGTAGCAAAGTTCTTCACCATCTTCAACAATTAGGTGCTCATATTGTCTTCCTTCAAGAGACTCACCTAAAATCTTCCAGCCATATCAGATTAAAGGGGAGGTGGGTCAGTCAAGTATTTCATTCTAGTTTTATTGGTAAATCTAGGGGGGTTGCAATTTTAATTCACAAATCGGTTCCTTTTGTGTGCTCTAATGTAATAGCTGACCCCAATGGTAGGTTTGTGTTTGTAACAGGACAGTTATATAGTAATTCTGTGATTCTGGCTAATGTGTATGGTCCAAACTGGGATGACGACAATTTTTTCCATCAATTGTTCGCCAAATTACCTGACATGTCCACACATCTACTTATTATGGGGGGTGACTTCAACTGTTGGCTTAATTCTGTATTAGATCGTTCTTCTATTAGACCAGGAGTGCCCTCAAAGTCCTCTAAGACCATTTTATCTTTTATGGATGAGTTCTCGGTCTCTGATCCATGGCGCTTTCTTAATCCGTCTGGTAAAATGTATTCTTTTTTCTCTCATGTACACCACTCCTTTTCTCGTATTGATTATTTTCTCCTGGACAACCGTTTTCTCCATTCTGTTCAGTCTTGCTCTTACGACTCTATTATAATATCAGATCATGCTCCGACCACACTGGAGTTATTCATACAGGAGCGCGAACGTGCGTGCCCCCCTTGGCGTCTCAATACGCGCTTGTTATCTAATGAGGATTTTGTTAAGTTTGTTTCTAATCAAATTGACTTTTTTCTTACTACCAACAGAACTCCAGGGATCTCAGCCTCTCTTCTTTGGGAGACTTTGAAAGCATACATTAGAGGTGAAATTATTTCATACAGCAGCTATGAGAACAAACAGAGGGAAAAAAAATGAAAGGAATTGAGGTTACGAATCTCCCAGCTTGATCATATTTATGCTTCCTCCCCATCCCCTAACATATATAAGGATCGTCTCTCTCTTCAGGCTGAGTTTGATGTTCTTTCTACTAAAGAGGTTGAGGAGCTCTTATTTAAGGCTAAATATTGTTATTATGAATCTGGGGATAAGGCGACCAAACTTTTGGCCCATCAGCTTCGACAGGCTTCCTCCTCTCAGCAGATTTCACAAATTCATACTCCTTCTGGCGTCACAACTGATCCAAAAAAAATTAATGACCAGTTTAAACAGTTTTACTCCTCTTTATATACTTCTGAGGTTGGGTCTGATCTGTCAGCCCTGGATAGTTTTTTTGACTCACTGGAGTTGGTTAAGGTTGATGCTGATACTGCTGTGCAGTTAGAGGGCCCAATCACCATAGATGACCTTAAACGGGCAACATTTTCTATGCAGTCTGGAAAATGTCCAGGCCCGGACGGTTTTCCGACCGAGTTTTACAAAACCTTTTTTGACAAATTAGCACCAGTTTTGATAGAAATGTTCAATGAATCTCTTACTCTTTCTAAGTTACCTCAGACTCTAAATCAGGCCTCCATATCATTACTCTTAAAAAAGAATAAGGACCCTCTGTCCTGCTCAAGTTACCGTCCAATTAGTCTTTTATCTGTTGATGTAAAACTTCTGTCCAAATTATTAGCTCTGCGACTGGAATCTGTTTTGCCTTTGATAATATCTCCTGATCAGACAGGTTTTGTCCAGAACAGACATGGTTTTTTTAATCTCAGACGACTTCTCAATGTTGTTTACAATCCTTCTACGTCAATGGGGCCGGAAGCCGTAATTTCATTAGACGCGGAGAAGGCTTTTGACAGAGTGGAGTGGAACTACCTTTTTTACGCTTTGGAGAAATTTGGTTTTGGTCAGGAGTTCATTTCTTGGATTAAGTTGCTTTATTCATCTCCTGTGGCTTCAGTCAGAACTAATGACACCCATTCAGATTATTTCCCTTTGCACCGCTCCACTCGTCAGGGCTGTCCTCTGAGTCCTCTTTTATTCGCTGTTGCTATTGAACCTCTGGCTATTGCGCTTCGTTCAGAGCCACGCATCACTGGAATAACAAGATATGGTCTTGAACAGAAGGTCTCCCTCTATGCCGATGACTTATTACTTTATGTGTCCAATCTCTCTGTCTCAGTTCCAGCTGCTCTTGACATCCTTAGTTCATTTGGTCAGATTTCAGGCTATAAACTAAATTTGGACAAAAGTGAGCTGTTTCCTTTAAATCAAGGTGCCCAAAATGCTGCTCAGGGTTTCCCATTCAAAATTGTTCCATTTGGCTTTAAATACCTTGGTATACAGATTAGAGACCGTTTTGAAGATTTGTTTGATTATAATTTTGCCCCTTTGTTAGATCAGATACGGATGGACTTTCAACGGTGGTCACTGTTGCCTCTTTCCCTTGTGGCCAGGGTTAATTCGGTTAAGATGAATATTCTCCCCAAATTGTCTTATCTCTTTCAGTGCATACCTATCTTTCTCCCTCAGTCTTTTTTTCACAAATTAGACAAATCAATTACTGAGTTTATATGGAACAGGAAGGTCCCTCGTATGCGAAAGGAGCTGTTGCAGAGACCTAAGACCCTTGGGGGCTTGGCCCTTCCTAACTTGAGGTTTTATTACTGGGCTTCCATCCTTAGAGTAATTCAGCTTTGGATTTCTCTGGAGGGGGCACAAGTTCCCCCTACATGGTTGTGTATGGAGATGTTTTCTGTTAAACCTGCTTCGTTGACTGCTCTCATCCACGCTCCTCTTAGCTTTTCTCCCTCCCCTTTTTGCAATAATATTTTAGTTAAATCCACTTTTAAAATTTGGAAGCAATTTCGACGCTATTTTGGTCTACAGACCTTCTCTTTCCTAGCACCTTTATCAGCTAACCCTGTTTTTCATCCTTCCTTAATTGATGGGGCTTTTTCTTTGTGGTCTGACTATGGCATCAAGGCATTTAGGGACTTGTATATTGCTGGTACATTTGCATCTTTCCAGCAACTCTCAGAGAAATTCCATTTGCCTAGACAGCATTTTTTTAGATATCTTCAAGTTCGTAGTTTCATCCGTAATCTTAGCCCCAATTTCCCAAATCTCCCAGCGGTCTCTCTAATTGACTCCTTTCTAACCCCATTGCCTACCATTAAGGGTGCCATTTCATGTTTATACAATCTTATCTACTCTTTGCAGCTTACCCCGCAGCATAAAATTAAAACCCAATGGGAGGAGGATCTAGGGGAGGGGATCTCGGAGGAGCTGTGGGATACCATTTTGCGTCGGGTTCACTCCTCATCTATTTGTGCTAGACATGGTCTGATCCAGTGCAAAATTCTACATCGTACCCATTTCACTCGGGTTAGGCTTTCCAAAATCTATAATGATGTTGATCCCATGTGCATTAGATGTCATCAGGCTCCAGCTACCCATGTCCATATGTTTTGGTCTTGCCCTTCACTATTTCATTTTTGGACACAGATATTTCATTCTATTTCTGTTTGTACGGGGGTTCAATTTGATCCAACAGCATGTACCGCTTTGTTTGGCGTTTTACCTCCTACTTTGCAGCTTCCTAAATATAAAGCTGACTTTGTAGCCTTTGTCTCCTTATTGGCTAGACGTTTGATTTTATTGAGGTGGAAGTCTCCTGTGCCGCCTTCTCACTCGTCTTGGATCAGGGACATCCTACAGTTTGTGAAGTTGGAGAAAGTTAGGTGCTCGATACATGGTTCTCTTGCAAAGTTCAATAAAACTTGGGGTCCATTTTTTGCACATGTTGAGGGGTTGACTTTTACGGCTATTCCAGAGTAGCCACCCTGATTGTCTTCTAATTGTTAGTTTTTTTTTGTTTGTTTTTTCTTGTGTGAATTGGTAGCATGCTGGGATGTTTTTTATTTATCTCTGTAAAGTTTACATATTGGGCTTTTATTTAGCAGTGGGGGACCTTTTTGTTTTTTTGTTTTGTTCTGCTTAATTTTATTTTTTATTTATTTATTTATTTATTTATTTGTATTTTTTTTCTCTGTAGTTGTACTTGTTGTACTTGACATTGTTTTGACTCCCGAATTTACCTCTTGATTTTGTTATGTCACTGAAAAATCAATAAACAAATGTTTAAAAAAAAAAAAAATCCGACCTCTAGGTCATAAACGCCAGAGGAGAACTGGCCCCCGACTGAGCCTGGGTTCTCCCAAGGTTTTTTTTTTTCTCCATTAGGTCACCTGATGGAGTTTTTCAGTTCCTTGCCACTGTTGCCTTTGGCTTGCTCAACTTGATATTTGGGGATATTTAATTTAATTAATCAATCAACAATACTATTGATCAGCCTTTTCCACTAGAAACAAACATTGATGTATTATTTTAATTTAAGAATGTGAAGCTGCTTTGATACAATCTGTATTGTGAAAAGCGCTATATAAATAAACTTGACTTGACTTGACTTGACCTATAACTTATTTGATGGGACCTCTTTAGGCTGTCCGTGGTCAATGCATTAATAGGTTATAATTCATAATTATAAATGTTTTATTGCTTAAATCATAGAGTACAGTGCACAGGGAAGACAATCAAACATGTTGGTATACTTTACAGTTCATAATTAGGCATTATTATCATTAAAATGACATGTCCACGGACAGCTTACAGGGACCCTGTCATATAAGTTGCAAGTGGGCCCTTCCTGTGCCCAACTGTAACTTAAGTGACGGGAACTCTGTAGGCTGAAATATTCTCAAAATAATACTTTGAAATGACCTTGTCAAAGGGTTCTGTTGATACAAATATGAGGGGGTTACAGCAGCTGCTTACACCGTCTGACTGAAATGAAGTTTGAGGGTTAGGGTCGCTTTTTACATATTCAAAAAATAATTGCACCACTTGTGGTCCAAACGTATGGGTCAGCCTTAGCATTTTACATTTACATTTACATTTATTCATTTAGCTGACGCTTTTATCCCAAGCGACTTACAATTGCTATATATGTCAGAGGTCGCACGCCTCTGGAGCAACTAGGGGTTAAGTGTCTTGCTCAGGGACACATTGGTGTCTCACAGTGGATTCGAACCCGGGTCTCTCACACCAAAGGCATGTGTCTTACCCATTGCGCCACCACCACCTTAGCAAGCACAGTTTTTCCCTTAGCAGGCGCTGGAGAGTGCAGAGTGTATTCCTGTAAATATCAACGGACAGATTTGTAAGCAAGATGCAAGTTTAAAAAATCTAGATGGAAAGTGGAAAGCAACTTACTTTGCAATGTCTGCCTCAGCACTGGGAGCAGTTGCAATCATTTCTAGGTTTACATGTCGCCCAAGCATGGCTCCCAGCTCCTGGGCCAAATCTGTGGCCTCCCCTTCACCGAGAGCAGAGAAGATGCTTATCTTTGTCTTTGCTTTGATTGGCCGTTGTTCTCTGAGCTCCGCAAGGAGATCCTCTTTACGAACCTTTAGGTAAAACCAATATGTTACGGTTTTATAAATGTTTAAATTAAAGGTATAACAAATAGCTATAATGTTTATATATAGCATACAAACCCTAATGTGGCTTCTTAACAGATTGTTAGGCATGTTTTCTGCCATTATTCTTCTCTTCAGTTCATCTTGGGTTACATACCCCTTTTCCACCAAGGCAGAGCTGGTGCTGGTTCGGAGCCAGAGCCTAGTTTCAAATCGGTTCTTTGTTTTTCCACCGCCAAAGCACCAGCTCCGAACCAGTAAAACTGGTTCTTAAGTAGCACCAAATCATTGCAGGGTCTAGAACGGAGCCAAGAAAGAACCGCTTGCGTCAGAGGCTGGGGGCGGGGTTACCGTGGCCAACAAGACTGAAGAGAAACTTGTGACCGCCATTTTTAAATAGCAGCTAGTCGAGCTAATAGCAGCTCGATTATAATATCCGTCTATGTAAGTAACGGCGAGCTGCACGAACGCGTTGGATTCGCCGTGTTTGGATGCCGATTTATTTTCGCAAACCCATGAGCATCCATAGTAACGCAACGTCTATTATTGTTGATGCCTTGTTCGAGATGCATCGGAGCAGCGTGGACCGATCAGAGATTTAGGAGTGTTTGGAGATCATACGACTCCTTGTGCTTTTTGATCGCTTTCGCAGTGCTTTGATTTCATATGCTGATCGTTCTGCGAGAAGCCGATGCATCTCGAACAAGTCTGGTGTGTTTGTGTTTGGCGCTGCCGCACTAGCGTTGCTGGGCAACATGATACGTATGCAGTGACGTAAGATATAGCTCTGTTGTGGCTCTCTGGCCGGTGGAAACGCAAACGGGTTCTTAGTAAGCTCGTCAGTCGAACCAACTCTGAACTGGCAATAGCTCTAGCTCTGAACCAGCACCCGGTTCTTGTTGGTGGAAAAGGGGTAACAGTGTACTTTCTTTTGGTGCCTGGCACTGACAGCCTTCCCAGAACTGAATATTTGTTTCGTCCTCTTCTTTTTCTTCAGGTATCTTTTCTTCATCTATACCTTCTATCTTTCTTTTCTTGGCTATGTTTTTCTCTTGCCCACTCTCAGCAACCATTTGCTCCTCTTCACTTTCTGTTTCTTCTGCTTTGTTTTCCTCTGCTTCTCTTCCCTGCGCTGCAAAAGCAAAACTCAGTCAATCACCAGTATTACAAGATTATTATAGCACAGGTTAAGGACATATCATCTGCCATAGCAAAACAACAGAAAGTTATGCTTGTGCATCCTATGCTGTATTTAAAATATCTTCCTAAAAATAAAATAAAATAGTGGCGCATGATTTTAGATATTTTAACTGAATTCATTTCATCAGGCTGTAAAATTCATTAAAAAATAAACAAATACACCTTCTAAACTACTTCGCACTTTGTCCCTGATCTGTGCACGCCTTTAAAATGCATCGGCCAGTGTAAACCAGGATGTACAGTCAAGCTCATCGATTAGTTCTTTGGGAGGATCCTAGAGGAAGGAATTGAAACATAAATGATTTGTTTTCTAAAATGATTTTTTAGTGACATGCACAATGCCATGATAGGAAGAGAGAGAGAGAGAAAAAAACAAGTGCTAGCCAACATCTACGAAACCATTTTACTTACCTTCAGAAAGTTGCCGCATTCAGAGGTGTTTCCTTGCTTTCCGGGTACCTGAACTTTCAAGGCTGGCATAGAATCTGCAGAAAATATACGGGGCTTTTTCTTGTGTTTTTCCACATTTCTGTTAACTCTTCGGAGTCTTGGGCTATTTTGGCCGTTTTTGAGTACTTTTTTTCTTTTCTTTTTTGCTTAGAAACTCTACAAAACACTTCATGTACAATTACACAGACAGATACATTACAGGGCTTTCATTCCTTTAGTAAGAGGGATTCCTAAAAAGTGCAAATATACTATACAAAAGGTAAAATGAACACAAAATCAAACTATACATTATACACAAACTATACAAACTATTTATAACTAATATCAGGTGAGTTTTTTTTTTTATCTGTGCCACTCCTTAAAACAGTTTCTGTCAACAATGAGACCAAAGACATTCGCTTCATTTTCCTTCCACAAAAAAAACTACCTAAACTATCTACACTACTCCTAAACTACTCTCAAAATCTACTTAAACTTTTCCAAAAACTAGCAATAATATCTCTCTCTCTCTCTTTCTATATATATGTCTCTCTGTCTACTCCGTCAATCTCCCGACTCCCGCGGGCGCCTTTCAATTTTGCTTCTTTGCTCAGTTGGCTCCTCCTCCACTCCCTAAAATGTGCAGCCTGAAGAGCAGAGTCAGCAGATTCACACATTTTTCTCCATTTAGTTTTATGACAAAAACCGACAAAGTTATTAGAATAAATGCAACGCCTGTCGCACCCCATCTTGCGTTCTTTTACGAACGCGTCAATATTTTAAATATTTTTTTATATAAAGTTTAAATTATCATATCTCAGTTTTTACTTGGTCTATCAACACAAAACAAAAAGTAAAATAGAGTTTCAAGCCAGCACTTTCGACAGAAGTGGACGGCAGCGCTCAACGTGACTTTGTTTTTATGCTTCGACGTCTTAAACTGGTCATGTGAATTGATCACGCCGGCGTGATTGGCGACTCGGAAGAGTTAAGTTACTGAAAGACAAAAACAACCTTATTAGTCCGTCCATTCCTCGTGTTCAGATGCAGCGAGAGAAAGGCCTCATCTTTGTCGTCCTCCTCGTCTGATGCCCCAAAAGGGACGAGACTGGCTGCTCGCTGTGAACAGGACATTGGTGAACCAGTAAATAATTCAAATTCGGTCTGGGAGAAAGAAAAAGAGAAAGAGAAAGAAAAGGAACAGAAACAAGGAACGCAAAATCAAAGAGAAAAGAACACCAAGGACAAGAGGGCCCCTCAGAAATACCAAACCTGGTGGCAGCCAAACAGAAAATACTGAACTGCCGGTCCCTAAACTCCAGACAGAGGCGAGGACCCAGACTTTTGGTATTTATGAGAGACAGAAACACACACAAAAAAAGTAAGAGAACTGGTCCCTTACCCCCAAGAAACCAATCCTCTTCTTAGGAGCTTTGAATCTCGCAAACCTACTAAAAATAGAGAACGACAAGATCCAAATAGTAAGCTACCCAGGGGGCAAAAATGGAACATGCTTACCACTTTCTGAAAAATAAAACAACACCAAACCCGGAGGTACCCGTTGTGATCCTTAATTTCGGACTAAATAATCGGGAGCAAGGAAATGTCACGATTCTAAGCAAAATAGTGGAGAGATTAGCAGGAGCGACTAAATTGGCATTTCCGGCAGCAGTAATGTTCTTTCAACTAATAAATTACGACCAAAAACTACCAAACCATGCCAAAGAAAATTTGGACTTCTTCAACGAAATTTTCAAACAAAAAACTCAACATATCCCACTCTTACCGCCAAAATCTTTCCGCACAATACAGGACCACATCCACTGGACCAGGGAAACAGGAGAGGCCATGGCAAAACACTGGTTAGAGTTCCTGAAAATATAAAAGGACAAGAAGAAATCAAGTCAAGAAGAGTCTAAAACCAAGAAACAAAGAAATAAAATAAGAAACAACGAGAAATAAAGACCGAATATCCTTTAAAAAAAATAATTAAGAAAAACAACAACAAATAACAACAACAACAACTAAATATAAATATAAATATACGCTCGCTGAGAGGGGCGCTGGTCTGCCTGTGTGAACAGGACCGGCAAGGGGGTTTCTCTGGGAGAGAGCGAGGCATGCGGGGATTGGGCCGGTGTGTGCTCGCTCGTAACCGTCCGCTCTGGCATCCTTTGTGCGTGGAGTTTCTTTTTGCGAGGCTCGAGCAAAGGCAAAGGAGTGGATGTGGGGTCGTTGTCAGCGAAACTGGCCGGTTGAGCCCGCAGTGTAGAGTGCTATCTCATCACACCTCGGGCAGCCGCCCGTAGAGAGTGCAGCTTCCACGTGTTCACGGCCTAGGCAAGAAGCGCAGAGGATGTGGTGATCTCCACCAAAGAGCGGGCCTCTGCACGAGGCACAGGAGACCCGAGGATTTGGAACAACGCCTGAAATCTGCTTTTCGCAACGGCGAACACTCTAGTTTTTGAAAAACGATATAGCGTGCCGGATGGCACGGCAGAACAGTGGGCTGAAGGCGGTGTCGAGTTGAAACAGGAGCCGGCGTCCTCAGACTGCGTTGCACATGCTTGTTCCACTGAAGGCTTTTCGACAGCGGTGAAGAAGGCTTCTAATGCGGAGGTCAGCGAAGTGGAGACTCGCTGAAAGAGATTAAATCTGGTTTTATGGCGAAAATGGGGCCTTATAGATATAAGCCATGCTTAAGGATGCTTGCTCATGCATTTCAGCTGATACAGTAGCTACATAACCTCAGTTTGACAATGGTTTTGGACGATAAGTGTGCTTGAGATGATGTGGACACTTTTTGTGTCCTCACTGTTAATAATATTCTGTAATGAATGAGTGTTGGTGACATAACTGCACATAGGCCTATGGTCATTGTTATTACTGCTACTGATAAGCATCAGCTTTCAATTATTGTTAATAATAGTTGCAACTTACACTCTTAAATGTGCATTGAAAATTGCCAGCTGATAAAACCTGTGCTCCAGGGACCAGATTCATAAAACATATAAGGCTTCATGTAGCTCCTGACTGGCTGAGTTAGATGGGGATTAACACTAAACCTTAGAAAATCAGTCTATTCTCCCCACCTCTGTAACTGTCATTGGCTGTTAAAGTCTGTGCAGTGTTGTTCCAACGTCTATGCACAGCGCTAATAAGAGATCCAGTAATGCCTGGTTCAGATTACAAGATTTTTGTGTCTGTTACGATAGTCACGGTGTCAATTACACGATTTTGACTCCTAAAATCTTGTTGTGTCGTGGACAAGAAACATGTCAGACTACACGTTGTTTTCCGACCAGTCATCGCGTGCCATCACACGCACACATTCACTCGCAAACATTCACTCGCACACATACATATGGAAAGCCACGAGGTCCAAAAACACGTGAATTTTAACGCGTATTTGACGCGTTAAATATGCGTCAAATACGTTGAAATACGTGTTGTTTGTGCATGACAAATCAGCGCGTTAAATACGCGTATTCAGCGTGTATTTCATACCGTAATATACGCGTGAAATACGCGCTAAAAATCAGTTCGAATGGGTCAGTGTCATTGGCTGCTGAAGACTTGGGTCTAACCATTTCTGTGAGCTTAAGGGGGTGTACCGTTCATAGACTAGACCAGTGGTTCCCAAACCTGTCCTGAAGGACCCCCAACACTGCATGTTTTCTTTGTCTCCCTAATCAAACACACCTGATTCAACTCAGCTCATTAACCCATGTGATAATGAGCTGATGAGTTGAATCTGGTGTCGGATTTTTTTTTCTTTTTTCTCATACACGTATTATCATGACCAGCAGACGGGAATTCAAATCAACCTTTAATGTTCACGCCTTTTAACGATACAAACAACTGAAACAATAAACTTAAAATATATAAATAGGCTGTAGTAACGACGATGAATTCACCTGCGGCAAGTTTACTTTTCACCAACTCCATCTTCCTCTCTCCAGGCTAAAGGCGTGCACGCAGCGGCGTCAGGTCTGCCCCCGCCCCTCTCCATGATGCACGTTACACACAGCAGCCAGACTTTCTTTACGGTGAAAAGCAGCGATGATTAATAAAAAAAAAAAGTTCACTGAGCGGAAAAGATTAAGCCCGAGGTCCGACCCGACCCGAGTCATTTGATTATATTTTTGACCCGAACCCGGCCCGTACCCGCGGGTCCCGTCGGGTTTGTCGGGCCGACCCGACCCGTTGAGAACTCTAGTTCAGTGTTTTAAATGGGTTCCAAATTGAAATCACAGTGGTTACTAAAGAGACAAGATATTACTCTGACTGAAGTTGTTTCTGTAATACAGCCACAGGAAACCATTCTTGACGTTCTTGCAGCCTCAAGAAACCATTCCAGGTCATCATTTCAAGTCCTCCCTCAGTGTCAGATATTCTGAACTAATAGTCTGGGCAATTTGTACTTACCCCCGACTTGTCAGCAGCTTAATATCCTTAAATCTTATAGCTTCATATCCTTTATATCTTTAAACATATGTAACAGATTAAAGTCTGAAGAGAAGTTAAGGCTATAGGAATGTTGCGTTTATGTGTGTAACACATTCTGTCCTTTGGGACTTGCCGTAGGCAAGAGAGAGATGGGCATGCGCATAAGATTACCACGCACCAACGCGGGAAAGAATAAAGTGTGTGTACCGTTCATGGAACTTCTGTGTCTCGTTTTTATTATTTTATTAGACCAAAAGTGTTTAGGCGAACCCAATACAAAAGCTCGGTTACATTGGTGGCAGCGGTTTTATTTTTTTTTGTAGGTTGAATTAGTGTTTCAAGTGTGTTTCGGCGGGTGTTTAACTATTTTAGTTATCGTAACTTCTAAAGTTTATACATTAGTTAAGGTAGCACACACGGTCAACGGATTGTCATTATGTGGTGCAAGGACGAGGAGGACAGTTTTAGTACTATGTCACGGGGACCGTGACAGAGGCTATAGAAGCGTGCGAATTGATTTGCCTTCGCCGTTCTCCGGGGAGGAGAGGCAAAGCTTCGTGTGCTGGGCCAGACAGTTCGAAGTGTCGGTCAAAGCACTCACGGAAGGGAGTGGAGCCGCTTCATACAACTATGAACTGACAAGGATTTTACCTACACGTCTGTGCAACGCAGCCTTTTCTCTATGGGACAGTCTCTCTGATACTGTTAAGTCGGACTATGACGCGGTGAAGGAGAAGCTAAAAGAGGCTTTTGGAAGGAGACAGTTCATGGAGCGATTCAGAGCCAGTCTGTCTGCCCGCCCCCGCGCAGCGCGGGAGAGTTTGGAAGTGTACGCAGCAGAAATCAGCAGGCTTGTGGATGAGGCTTTTCCTGAGTACGGCGACAGAGCCCAGAGGGAAGAGAAGTTTCGCCGTTTCGTGGCGGGTCTGGACCCGGTGCTGAGGACGAAATGCTATGAGCAGGGGGCGACGGACATGGAGGAGGCTGTAATAATTGCAGGTCGGTGTGAGAACGCGAGAAATGCGGTTGATATGGGACATGTGACTGCTAATGTCAAGTATAGTCAGACTGCCGATGGGACTGTGGCTAATGTGAACTCTGTGTCGGACATTAGTGGACTGTACAGAGCGATTGATAGATTAACTGACGAGGTGAGGGGCATGAAAGTGTCTCTTAACCGTTTGGAGGATGAAAATCACAGACTGAAAGAGAGAGTTAGCCGTAGCGGCACAGAGTGGAGTAGAGCGCGCTCCCCGTCACGTGAGTCGATTCAGTGCTGCTGTCAGGGGCGTGCATGCCGTATGCAGACATACAGTGAGGAAAATAAGTATTTGAACACCCTGCTATTTTGCAAGTTCTCCCACTTGGAAATCATGGAGGGGTCTGAAATTGTCATCGTAGGTGCATGTCCACTGTGAGAGACATAATCTAAAAAAGAAAAATCCAGAAATCACAATATATGATTTTTTAACTATTTATTTTTATGATACAGCTGCAAATAAGTATTTGAACACCTGTCTATCAGCTAGAATTCTGACCCTAAAAGACCTGTTAGTCTGCCTTTAAAATGTCCACCTCCACTCCATTTATTATCCTAAATTAGATGCACCTGTTTGAGGTCGTTAGCTGCATAAAGACAACTGTCCACCCCATACAATCAGTAAGAATCCAACTACTAACATGGCCAAGACCAAAGAGCTGTCCAAAGACACTAGAGACAAAATTGTACACCTCCACAAGACTGGAAAGGGCTACAGGGAAATTGCCAGGCAGCTTGGTGAAAAAAGGTCCACTGTTGGAGCAATCATTAGAAAATGGAAGAAGCTAAACATGACTGTCAATCTCCCTTGGACTGGGGCTCCATGCAAGATCTCACCTCGTGGGGTCTCAATGATCCTAAGAAAGGTGAGATATCAGCCCAGAACTACACGGGAGGAGCTGGTCAATGACCTGAAAAGAGCTGGGACCACCGTTTCCAAGGTTACTGTTGGTAATACACTAAGACGTCATGGTTTGAAATCATGCATGGCACGGAAGGTTCCCCTGCTTAAACCAGCACATGTCAAGGCCCGTCTTAAGTTTGCCAATGACCATTTGGATGATCCAGAGGAGTCATGGGAGAAAGTCATGTGGTCAGATGAGACCAAAATAGAACTTTTTGGTCATAATTCCACTAAACGTGTTTGGAGGAAGAAGAATGATGAGTACCATCCCAAGAACACCATCCCTACTGTGAAGCATGGGGGTGGTAGCATCATGCTTTGGGGGTGTTTTTCTGCACATGGGACAGGGCGACTGCACTGTATTAAGGAGAGGATGACCGGGGCCATGTATTGCGAGATTTTGGGGAACAACCTCCTTCCCTCAGTTAGAGCATTGAAGATGGGTCGAGGCTGGGTCTTCCAACATGACAATGACCCGAAGCACACAGCCAGGATAACCAAGTAGTGGCTCTGTAAGAAGCATATCAAGGTTCTGGCGTGGCCTAGCCAGTCTCCAGACCTAAACCCAATAGAGAATCTTTGGAGGGAGCTCAAACTCCGTGTTTCTCAGCGACAGCCCAGAAACCTGACTGATCTAGAGAAGATCTGTGTGGAGGAGTGGGCCAAAATCCCTCCTGCAGTGTGTGCAAACCTGGTGAAAAACTACAGGAAACGTTTGACCTCTGTAATTGCAAACAAAGGCTACTGTACCAAATATTAACATTGATTTTCTCAGGTGTTCAAATACTTATTTGCAGCTGTATCATACAAATAAATAGTTAAAAAATCATACATTGTGATTTCTGGATTTTTTTTTTTTTAGATTATGTCTCTCACAGTGGACATGCACCTACGATGACAATTTCAGACCCCTCCATGATTTCTAAGTGGGAGAACTTGCAAAATAGCAGGGTGTTCAAATACTTATTTTCCTCACTGTATGAGACGCAGAGAGGCCGCTCATCTGAAAGAAAGCCATTTATGGAGTTCAGTGGTCGTAAGGAATACAATGCGACTTGTAGCCCTATGAGACGCACCGCCAGCCCCTCCCCCAACCCCAGCATGCGGAGACGAGGCAGTTATGAGGAGGAGCCGAGGAAACAGGGAGTGGATTCATGACCCCTAGCGGTGAGGAGAGGAACTACGAGCCGGGAAACGAGCTGTAGCTGATGTTGCGGCCCAAACACCAGCTGTACTACCCAGGGGCCTTAAGCATGATGACAGTTCCTATGTATTGTTGGACGCGGAGGCAAACACTAACAAGGGGCCACTGGTATCATATGTGAAAGGAACTATTGAGGGCATTGAACTTCCTGTTTTAATAGACTCCGGTTCTAGTGTATCACTAATGAGCTCTGAATTTCGAATGTCAATCCCAGCACTTCGCAGTCGACCTATGAAGAAAGACTATATTGCGACCCGTGCTGTAAACGGGCAGATGTTGGATATGCTGGGCACGCTTACTGTGACACTACAGCTGGGTACTGAAACATGGCAACACGTTTTTCATGTGGTGAGAGAAGCGACGCAGTCCATATTGTTGGGATGGGATTTTTTAGTAAAAAATCATGCCCTGCTGGACGTTAGTCATGCTAAACTGCAGTTGTGGGACATTTCCATTCCGCTTCTTGCCAACAAAGACTTTGTCCCAGCATGCTGCAATGTGTCTCTGGCCACAAATATGACATTTCCACCCCTCAGTGAGTCAATTGTGCCTGTTAAGATTGGTTTGCCTAGCGCGGCCCAGGTGTCTAGTGACTTTGTGGGGTATTTGGAACCTAATGTGTCTGATTCAGCCAGCTTGGTTATTGCGCACACACTCACTAATGTGCACAATGGACTAACTAAGGCTCGGATTTTGAATCCTACTGGACAGGACATTTCTGTAAGACAGGGGACGCACCTGGGCGAGTTTTATTCTGTAGCTGATTCTGATGTTCAGCATGTTGAGCAGGACTCAGGTGGAAGGGCCGTTCCTTACCCCCGTAACACAGCTCCTCCCATTTCTTTAAGTGAGTCGCTGATTTCAGCACCAGACAAAGAAAAGCTCTCGTCATTGTTGCTGGAGTACAGCGACATTTTCAACTCAGCAGGGCAGAATACGGGGAAGTGCACGTTAGTGCAGCATTATATCAGAACAGGTGGACATGCCCCTATTAAGCATCGAGCATACCGTACATCGCCTGAAAAGCGAGCTGAAATTGAGAGACAGGTGGCGGGCCTGCTAGCTGATGGCATCATCGAGGAAAGCTATAGCCCCTGGGCGTCACCAGTTGTGCTTGTAAAAAAGAAATGTGGTGCCTGGCGTTTCTGTGTGGACTACAGACGTTTGAACAGTGTCACTATCCAGGACTCTCACGCGTGGATGATACACTGGACGCATTAGCAGGCTCCAGATGGTTCAGCACGTTGGATTTTTCGAATGGCTACTGGCAGGTGGAGGTGGCCGAGCAAGACAGAGAAAAAACAGCCTTTACCACAGGTCAGGGTCTATATCAGTGGCGCTCCATGCCTATGGGACTTTCCAACTCTCCCGCCACTTTTCAACGGATGATGGAGCTAGTTCTAAGAGGACTTCCATGGCACATCTGCATGGTGTACCTGGACGATATTTTGATTTATAGTGGAACATTTGAAGAGCATTTAACTCATCTGAAAGAAGTGTTTTCTAGAATTCTATCGGCAGGTTTGAAATTGAACCCCGGAAAATGCCACCTGGCCAGGGATCATGTGGTGTTCTTGGGTCATGTCGTCTCAGAGAAAGGTCTTCAGCCTGACCCGAGAAACACAGAGAAGGTGAGAAATTGGCCAGTTCCACAGTCTCCCTCCGAGGTTAGAGCATTTGTGGGACTATGTTCATACTATCGACGTTTTGTTAAGGACTTTTCGAAACATTCAGCTCCACTGAACCAGCTGGTTGGCAAAAACGTGCCTTTTGTATGGAGTACCGATTTTGACAACTCATTTAACTATTTAAAGGGAGTGCTGTCTTCAGCTCCCATTGTGACAATGCCGGAGTTCAAAGTGCCTTTCAAAGTTTATACTGACGCCTCTAAGTGGGCCGTTGGTGCTGTGCTCGCGCAGGAAAAAGAGGGACTCGAGTATGTGGTGGCCTATGCCAGCCGTGCTTTGAATGCCACACAAAGACGTTGGTCCACTTTTGACCGGGAGTTATGGGCTGTCGTGTGGGCAGTGAGGGAATTTAGACACTATCTTGGACTCTCCTCATTCACCATCATTACGGATCACCGGCCACTCTTAGCACTACGCCGCATGTCCATCGAGGATGACCCAACGGGCAGAAGGGCTAGATGGCTCTTGGAATTGGACCCTTTGAACTGGGTCATTGAGCATAAAAACGCTGATGCATTGTCCCGCCGTCCGGTGACACCAGACCTGAAGGACGTTGAGACAGTAGTTGAATTAGTGCGGGACGTGAATGTGGTGAGTGCTGAACAATCAAATAATTACATTTCTTGTTCCACTGAGACAGCTGAGGTGGCTGAAGAAGGGGCTGTGACTGACTCGTCCTCCAGTGCGGACAACATAATGAGCCTGTCTGAGTTATCGTGTGATGCAGCAGACATTGTTGCTATGCAGCAGAACGATCCAGATATTGACACAGTACGACACTAGGTGGAACGATCACGAAGGCCTCCTAGGAGACGACTGGCGGGTACATCTCCAAGTTTACGAAAATATTGGACTGTGTTGAACCGTCTCTCTATAATAAATGGACTGTTGTGTCGCTCTGTTTCCTGTCCCCTCACAGGTGACCCTGTTGCTCAAGTCATGGTTCCTCCTGCTCTTAAACATGACATTCTTAGGCAGCTTCACAGGGCCCCAACCGGTGCTCATTTTTCTCCTGAGCGGGTGTGGGAACGGGCGAGGCGTTTTTGCTACTGGCCGTCTATGTTTAAGGACATCAAAACATGGTGCGAGCAGTGCACAGCGTGCCAGACTCGCCATAGGCCTATCCCTATTCATCAAGCACCCATGGGTGGGTCCCTCGCAACGCGGCCCTTTGAAAGAGTTGCTATGGACATTTTAGAACTGCCAATAACAACCAAAGGCAATCGGTATGTATTGGTAGTTTAGGATTATTTCACGAAGTTCGTTAATCTAGATGCTTTGACTAATCAATCTGCGCAAACGGTCGCACATTGCCTGTTTGCGGACTACATTTTAATACATGGCATTCCCGAAACTTTACATTCAGATCAGGGCCGACAGTTCGAATCAGAGGTGGTCCTGACCCTATGTAAATTGCTCAACATAAAGAAAACGCGCACCACTCCCTATCACCCGGCCTCGGACGGCATGGTGGAGCGTTTTAACAGGACGCTAATTGATCAAATTGCTAAGATACTCTTGTCATGTGGGGGCGAATGGGACGATTATATCAAACAGGTTGCATTTGCGTACAACTCCTCAAATCATTCTAGTACCAAGTTCTCGCCATACTTCCTGGTCCATGGACGGGAACCAAGGATGCCCACTGACTGTTTACTGGCCACCCGTACACTTGACTGTGATGTTGCTAAGTCTCATGCTGACTTCGTATCCACTTTACTGACAAAGCTACAAGACGCTTTCAGGAGTGCTAGAATGTACAGTGAAGTGGCGCATGATCGACAGAAGCTGTACCATGATTCAGATCTCAGACACCAGCCCTATACTGTCGGTGCCATGGTGTGGCTCCATAACCCTGTGGAGAGCCGCATGAAGCTGGCACCTCACTGGAAAGGACCTTTTCAGATTGTGCAGGTCTTAGAGTCTGGTGGAGAGCCTGGTCTGACGTACCGGATCGTTAGCCCTATAGACTCAGATGACCGAGGACAGGTTGTGCATTACAATAGGTTGAGACCTTATACATTGCCTGTTCCCACACTATCTTCTACTGAGAGACTGTCGTTAGTTCCTGATTCTTTGTCTGATTCCCCTTCTAAGGAGCCTGAAATATTGGGGGGAGTGAAGTGCAGTTCACCTCAAAAGGATTTAGGAGAGGTACTGGAGGGACCTGATAAGCTCACTCCTGTTATGAGTAGGGCTGGGAGAAGGTTGAAACCTCCTGGTGGCTTGAAAGATTTTGTACTGTACTGAGGTTCATTGTTGTATGGTACCTGTTCATTGTTGTGAAAAAAAATTGAACAAAGTGAAACCTGTATAAGTGATAATTGTAATTTCATAGTGTGCAAACAGTGTGCATGGGTTTGAGTATTATACATGTTGATGTGTATTATTACTGTTTCTGTTTTCTGTTCTATCCCTTGTTGTTTGATAGATAAACAGGGACGTTTATTTTAGGGGGATGGGACGTATGTAACAGATTAAAGTCTGAAGAGAAGTTAAGGCTATAGGAATGTTGCGTTTATGTGTGTAACACATTCTGTCCTTTGGGACTTGCCGTAGGCAAGAGAGAGATGGGCATGCGCATAAGATGACCACGCACCAACGCGGGAAAGAATAAAGTGTGTGTACCGTTCATGGAACTTCTGTGTCTCGTTTTTATTATTTTATTAGACCAAAAGTGTTTAGGCGAACCCAATACAAAAGCTCGGTTACACATACAATGCTTTAATAGTACAATCATATAAATGCAATAAATTAAACTGTTCAATACTCATATCTATATCTCTGCCTATATCTCAAGATTTATACAAAAATCTCTGCCATGGCAGTGAGTGAAGATGTTTGCCTCTGAAGACATCCTCTGACAAACATCTGATATGGTGTGTGGTGACCAGCAGTGTGCAAGCCATGATTGTTCCACTGTTCTCTGAAAACCTCCAAGTCCCGGTTAATCCGTGGAAGGTACACATAATGCAGTGCCCACATGTGTGGCTCGTTGTTACAGTCAATGACTCCATCACTCTCAAGAAAGGAGAAAAGCTGGTGGTACACATTAGTCATACCCCGCCAAAGATCTCCCCAAAGTCTCTCGATCCTCTGGTTGTAGACACTTCTACCACGAATGGCACTTCCTCTTTCAGAACCACAATAAATGTACATAAACAAACAAACAAACAGTATTGTTTTCTCCACCGTGGTCACATCTAACTCGAGATGGAACACCATACCTAGCTGTGGCTTGAACAAACTGGTCAAACACTGTCCCAGCCCTGTTGTTGTCGGAAGCTTGCAAAAATACAACCAGTCTGCTGAAGCCACAGATTCCCCCATGGATCACTATTCTCCACCTAAAGATGAAACAAAAAGCTGTTATTTGTCTTCTGTGTTAGGATTAAATAAATTAATTCAGACTGCTATGATTACACATGGCAGAAATATAGGGTCACAGTAAAAGAGTATTTTCTACTTAAAGGAGCCGTATGTAAGATTGTGGCCAAAACTGGTACTGCAATCACTTTCAAATTACTGTAGAGCGGTATCCCCTCCCCGACTCGAGGTTGCCAGATAGGCTGCAGGATCCAGCAGGAACGTTTGTAGCTGCATCTGTAGTAACTAGAGCAGAGCTGGCAACCCGGATGCCGAAACACTACTGACTTTGTGATTGGTAGATAGGTGGAGGGTGGCGCTTCAGGCCAAAACACAACATGACAACATCAACATCAGTTGAGGGTTGCAACTTCACTTTTTAAATGACAATATCCTGGCCGGACTTCTGTTGTCAGTGATATAAGTATTTGAAATGAACATGATTTCTTAATGTCTAGTGACATATCAGGGCCATTTTATGATTAATTGAAATACATTTCTTACATACGGTTCCTTTAATGTAACGTTACTGAATCAATATTATTAATACTTCTAAACCAACAGAAACATCTCAATTACAAGTGCCATAACAGGAGGATATTAGACACCTTAATTTATAAAAGCCATTTACAGCTCAAAGGCAAAGATTATAATAAATAAAATAATAAATAAAATTATATTATCTTGTGTTGTGCCTGTGCAGGATCTGTGCTTGGTTATTCTGATCATATCATGGTTAATCAGATCCACTAGTCACTCACACTAGTGAAATATTTTTTTTTTCACATTTGCACAAATGTGAGTGATATAGTTGCACTGTAGAGCCCTGGAAATTATGCAATCCATTTATCATCCACATCTACCTGATCAGCTTGTGGTTCCCATCTATGTGCCACAGAGAGTTGGGACCTGCAACACTGTAGGTTCTCCGGTGCAGTCGGTGAGATAGTGCTCTATGTGCAGCTCCAGCTGGATTCACTCGGATCAAACTCTCTCTCACTCTCCTCCTCTGCACTCGAACATCCATAGCAGCTAGTCTGGCCCAAACAGCATTAGATCCGATCTGTTCATTTTCTCCAACCAACTGCCGAACCACTTAATCAAGTTCTGAGTCCGAAAGGTGTGCATACCTCATGATATTTGTTGTTGAACAGCCTAAAAGAGAAATTCAATTCCATGTATTTGCATGTCACTGAACAACAGCAAAAATAACAATTGCAGCATCAGTAATAACTACACCTTGAAAAGAAACAGTTTGACATAAATACATTTAAAAAGTTGTACACTTCTGCTGTGGTGTGATTTCAAAAACCACAGTGAAAACACATTTTACTTAATAGTAAAATGTGTTATCCTCAAGACACCATTTTAATCTAGTTTTCTCAGTAGTAAACTAAGCCACACTACTGGTTTTGAATGTAAACAATATGGCCATTGGTTTTCATGCTCAAAATGATCCAACTTTGTCACCTAAATTGCATGTCTGGCTTGCACATTTACCCTAAGTGATTTAAAAAAAAAAAGTTTATTTGTTAACAGTAATCAGATCAAATACATATTGCATAAAACATGATAGTTAAATTAGCTTCTGCTTTATTAAAAATAAGTTAATTTACTGCTGGCAATCTAATAAAATCCATAGACAAACATGACTGGGCAGATGCCAGTAAAACAAGGAAGCACACTTGTTCTATTACATGGATACAAATCTATCAGACAGACTATGTCATAGCAAGTGACATGTCCTCTTTCTGGTCTCCTTGGAGAACAGATTTGCCAAAGATAATAATTTGAAGACCAAGAGATGCCCACTGCACCTTAAAACGAGCAGTGTCTACCTATTTCTCTAAACATATATATATTAAAAAAAAACTTTTCAAAAAATTTGCGCGTTATTGCGCGTGTATGGAACTGTTGTTCATACAGTACCTAAGTCTCCGTTTAACTGTTCTGACTGATACATCCAGTTCTTCAGCAATCTGGGAAGCTGTAAATCCACATGAGATCAGGAATCTCAGTTGTTCTTCTGTGATATGGTAGCTGGATCGCCCAAAATCACCGGCCTGGACCAATGGGGCTTGATACCCAAAGGTACCTAATGTTGTCAAAATAATACATTTAATGACAAGAAATTAACTTATATCCATACATGTCAGCCATTATCCAAATATCTGAATGAAGATAGTCTATCCCTGCATCTGTTGGATAGTATGTATACTGAATTAGACTCATCTACCCTTAAAACAGGACATTCTATATAGTATGTGTGGGTATTATAGTTACCTTACAAGCACCGGTCGCAGGACATCATCAGGATGTTTATTTGGGCAGCCCCTCAAGCCCTCAATTTTAGCGAGTGTACTTCGAGGGCAAATTCCAAATGGAAGTGAGCATCCCTATGGCCTTCTCCATTCGAAGGGAAAAGCCCTTGAAGTGGGGAATTTGGAGTCAGAAGGTGTACATTATGTAGCCGTTTGGAATGCACAAAGGGAGCAATTAAATACAACGTAATTTCTTCATTATCTTCACCTGGGATGTTCCATATGGAACAATATGGGTTATCAGGGTTGCCAACTCTCACGTTCTCACTGTGCCCAAGTAAAGGTGGGCATACACTGTGCGATTTTCGTCCGATTTTGAGCCAAATTCTGGCTCGTGCGACTCTTTTTCGGGTCGGGCCGATTTTCAGCTTTGTCGTGCGTCGTTTGTCGTGCAGTGTTCGTGCAGTGTACATGGGGAAACGAGAGGCGATTAACCTCTCCCGACCGGCAATCAGATGGTCGGATGAATTTCTGGCATGTTAGAAATTTTGGTCGCTCCTCGTGACTATATCGCGCAGTTGAAGCAGAGATACGAACCGATTGCCCTAAACTCAGTGTTTTTCCCTCACTGCGCCTGCGCGAAAACAGAAGTTTAACCATTTCATCTGCAGCACAAAATAAATAAATAAACGAAAAGAGGGAGATCTTTAAGTTCTGTAGTTCAAACTATCTACAAATTACTGTTGCTTACCTCCAGTTCGTGTTGCAAAATGGATTAACCATTACCCACTTCTTCCAAGCCACCTGCGATGTACACTTTGCCTCTTTTATTAATTTGTTAAACAATGTTTTTGAAATAAAGCTGTTTTTAATTTTCATTGATGAATTATTGCAGTGTTCGGACATATTATATACGGTTAATAATTAAGTATATGCCTATAATTCATTGTAATCGACCTAAATGTTTTAGACAATTTTCAATGAGGAGGAGTAAGCTTCTGAGTGATATTTTATTATCCTCACAGCGCGTTGTTTTTGCGGTGATGCGCTATGAAATTATTGCGTGGCAATTTAACAGCCTATCACTTTAATAATAAAAGTAGCCTTCCCTAATAATAATAATAATAATATACAATTATACTAATAATAATTTAATAAATAAATTGGAAATGCTAAATCATCTTGATATTGATAGCTGATGCTTGTTTTGACAATATCTCTGGATACATGATATTGTCTATAGGCGCAACCCGGCAAGGGAGTTTATCGCGCTGATTCGCGCATATTTCACACGTATAGTGTGAGCAGTCAAGTCGCAGCTCGACGTTATGACCGTATAGTGTGAGCACAGAAATCCTGAGCTTGGCTTTACATCGCATGCGATCTACTCGTTCAGTGTGAGTAGGTTCCTTGCTGAAATCGCACAGACATCGCACAGTGTATGCCCGCCTTTAATCTCACAAAGTGGCAAACCTGCTTTTGATATCAAAAAGTCCAAGCTTTCACATTTTGTAAGTTCTAATATTTTATTTCTTTATTCATTATTATTTATTTATTGAATTTGTTGAATTATGTTGAATGAATTTAATCAAACAAAAATACAGCACAACTTTGAATAACACTTCTTTATTTGATAACTTCCCCTTTATACTCGACATCAATAGACTTTAGATTATAAAGACATCGAATAAAATAAGAAAAAATAGTTCAGAACCTGTTCTATGTTTGTTTTGTGAGAGCGTTCAAACATCCATTACTGTATGGATTAAATGGTAATTTAAATCCAAAAGTGGGAGCTTGAATAATGCCCTCACAGATGTACTTGGTGAACTCCTCGTAGGTGTTATGGATGGGTAGTTTAAGTTTTACAATGCAAGTATTGGCCTCAGGGAACTTCCGCCCTGTCTCATGATTGAAATGTCAGCTCCAGAGGTGAACACCAGCAGTTGATCAAGTGTTATCTCAAACACACCATCTATAAAATAGTAAGGTAATAAAATTATAAGCAGGATTGTGCAAAATTCAGAGTAGCTCAAATTAAATCAAAATACTGTTACTCAGCAAATCATTAATTTACCTTCAATATCTAAACGGAAGTCTCTCCAGAATCCTTCCACTTTTGTTTCCAGTTGCCACCAATTGCTTCCAGGAGGGGACAGTTCCACTTGGAACAAAGACATCAAGTCTGTAGCCTTAAAGTGTAAATTGCAGGTTAAATTTTTCACGAAGATAATGCAATGTGTTTATTAAATATAAAGATAAGAACCGCCCACCATTGTTTTTTATACCAAAATGCTGATATAATATGAAAAGTTGGCACAGTGGTTTTAACCGCTCCCGCTCCCTTCCACTAGATGGGGCGTGACGTCATAAGAGGAACTCACTAGTAGAGTTACCGGCATAGTCAATAGTACGCTAGCAGCTATATTCGCCTTATTCACCTGTCAAAATAGTAAACCACTGTGTTGTCATGCATTAAGTATGGTACTCTTCAATGTTGTATTTCTTTGAAAGCTATAGATGCCTTACAGAAAAGTTGGTTGTATGTTTTATTTGATAAAAAATTATGGATAAAATAACTCAACTGTAAACATACTCGTGTGTGCTGACTTCAAGGGGACCGTGATCCTGCCTGAAATGAGAATACGCTATTCGCAAAACAAACAGGTTCAGGCACGTCAGATCAGCCGGTCACAGGTCGAGCTGCCAACATGTACGCATTTTTCGTACTCGGCACGCATTTTGACCCATAAGTACGCTTGTACGATTCGCTGCTCTCTAGGTACGCATTTTGTTGCTTCTCGCATTTCGCCGATTTCAGTTTCTATGCAATCTATGACGCTGATTCTGCCACTGAGCCACAGCGTTTAAGTGGAGTGAAAAGCTTTCGGCCAATCAGAGCGCTGCATGTTAACCAGCCGACCACCCCCCTCCTATCCATATGCTTCGCGCTCAATTCAATTCAGTGCCTCAAGCAAGCCAGACTAGCCGGATAAGATCATCTATATGGATAAGATACCTAGGCTTTCATGCCATGGCTGAACCGCCACAAAAAAAGGTTCGGAAAACACAAAGATTTTTAGACCGCTATCGTGAGAGATGGCCTTGCCTTCAGATGTCCAGGCTACCTCATCATGCGTTCTGCACCGTCTGCAAGACGGACGTCGACATCAGTCACCAAGGGGCAACAGGTAACGAACACAGTCTCACACACAAATGCTCCCTATCCCCAGAAACATAATTATATTAAAAATAAAAGGATGATGACTTTGAGTAAAAAACGTTCATAGTGTCAATAGACTAACGATAGCTTACGTTATCAAACCCGCCATCCTTCTCATTAGTTGGGGAAATTATTTGGCAGTTAGAATAGAAAAGTGGTGGAATGGCTAGAAATCTAGAAGGTTTTAGACAGGCCAGGTGCTGATTAACGTAAGATAAAGGTAACAGGCTATTTTTAGCCTAATTGAATTTATGAACATTAAAAATGACCTTGACATCATAACAGGCAGTCCAGCTGTGACGAGCTCAGTTCAGTTCACGCGTTCATGTAACTTAGGCTAACATGTAAAAGCTGTCGCAAAGAACCGGCAAAAGTAATGATTGTAAATAATGTCAAATATAGAAAGGAGAAATTTTAATTGTTTATTAATAAACAAGTGTTTCCTGTATCAGTGTCGTGTCGACTGCAAAGATGATGTTGATGATGCTGTCTCGCGATCTTCGCAGTAGTGAACGCGCCAGAGAGAAATGCACATTTCATACAGATAACATAAGCAGAGAGCAGTCTGTTTTCTTTCGTTTTGAATTGTTCTGTTTAAAAGTAGACAGGTCTGTGAGTCAAGTAAGTTAGGCGCTGAATTTCGGTTAATTTATGAGGCGAGCTCTAGTTAACGCCGGCGCCTCTGTGTCGTGATTATCTCTTGTATTTACTTCTTTATTTATTGAATCCAGACAATTGCTCGATGAAACATTGATTAAAATTAAGATAAAATTTATACAAAACACAATTCACTTTAAAGAAAGGCTTTGTGCTTTCTGTTTGAGGTCTTTGTGAAAGTTTTAAAGCAGTTACTAGTGCCGCTTTCTGAGCGGTCATGTCCGTAAAGGAGAACTGTCACGCCCCTAACATCGTTTTTTCCTCATAAATGCGAACACGAAAAATAAAATAAAATGAATATTTTATGTTTTGTGGAGAACCAACCCTTCTTCCTCCAGTGGGTAGTATTACTTTTGGTTTGCGCAGTGTAATTCAGAGGGCTAAGTGTAACCTGGTCTGACTCTCATCTTTAACACATTACTACTTAGGCCTATTTATTAGCTCACTCCGCCTCCTATTGGTTAGACTAACAAAAATATGGGCACAAAATATTGGACAGGATATAAGACAACATTTGTGTAGTTTCAATACATGTACAGCCATTCATCCACGCCATTCCTCTACACAGTAATAATAATTTATAGTAATCTAGTACTAGTGATGAGCCAAACAATGTATTTTAATGTAAATTACATGTATCCTTTGAATGAATTTTGCATGTTGATGTGTGTGTGTGTGTGTGTGTGTGACGTAATTCATAATATTTGTAACAACATGCAGGAATATAATTCCCCCTCTATTTTCAGATTGCAGACGCCATGTGGAAGGAACAAAACACAAGAAATTGGAAAGTGCCATTGCCTCAGTGCCTAAGATCACCACAAAGTTTTTTGGAGATCAAGATCTACGGACCATCAGGGCAGAAAAACTTTTCTCAAACTTTATTGCTGAGCACAATGTGCCAGTGTCTATAGCTGACCATGCTGGACTATTATTTAAGAAGATGTTTCCAGATAGTCAAATTGCCCAGCAGTACGGCTGTGCCCGAACCAAGACAGCAGCTATATTGAACACACTTTCCTCAAATGATGAACAGGCCATCAGTGACCTTATGTGCCGTTCCCCATTCAGCATTGCAACCGATGGTAGCACAGACATGGATGATGTCAAGCTTTATCCTTTGGTTGTCCGTGTCTATGATCCCAGTGTTGGAAAAATAGTTGTAGTACTCCTGAAAATTGTTGAGTGTAGAGAGTCTACTGGCAAAGGGATATACAATCTCATTGACCAGGAACTAAACAAAAGGAAAATACCATGGGGCAATTGTGTAAGCTTTTCTGCTGACAATGCCTCTGTCATGCAGGGGATAAGAAAAGGTTTCGCAGCATTCATTAAGTCACAGAATCCCCACATTTACATGGTCGGCTGTGCATGCCACCTAATGCATTTAGCTGCGGAAAAAGCTTCAAGAAGTCTATGTATTGACATTGAAGACATGCTTATCTTGATCTACTACTACCTTGACACGAGTAGCAAGAGGAAAGCTTTGCTGCGTGACCTACAAATGCTGTGCGACACTGATGTCAGGAAGATTTTGAAATTATCCTCGACCAGATGGCTGGCTCTTGGCAAATGTGTCAATCGACTCCTCCAGCAGTGGGAACCTCTGACTCTGTTTTTTGCTGAAGAGGCAGCAGGGAAGAAGGCAGCTAAACCTCTCACATCCTCAGCTCATCCCTCTCTGAAGAGCCCAGCTGCCCCTAAGCCCTCAACTCTCACACCTACCTCGGGTAAGCTTGCTGTCTCAAAGACTTTGGCCTCCAGCTTTTTGAAGACCAAAGTCCACCAGAGAAAGTCCAAGACCGGACCAAGCTCCACACAGCAACAGGCAGGGCCTACACCAAAACGGCAGCAGACAGGACCTACAACCAAACAGCTGCTGGCAGGACCAAGCACTCCACGGCTACAGACAGGACCTACAACCAAACAGCTGCCGGTAAGACCAAGCACTACACAGCAGTCAGCTCAACCACCTAAGGGGTTTGACTTAAACCAATTTGTTTTTAAACAAAAAGAAATGGGCAAAAAACAGAGGGATCTGTCCAAAAAGAAAACAGAAGAAAAGGAAAAGGAGATAGAAAAAACAGAGGTCACAAAACCACAGAGGTTGTATGCTTTCTTGACTGACCCACAGTCCAAGCTGTATGCTCTTTTCTTAAAGAGAGCTATACCTTTATTTGAAACTGCAAATCAGAACCTGCAGAAAGAAGAGCCATGTGCAAAAAATGCTTTTGGCATTCTGTAAACCTGACTGTGTTGTGGAAATGATGGAAGAAGTAAAGAGAGGATGCCAACCCACTCTGTACAAATCCAGTGAACACCAGCTACCTGATGATGAGCTGTCAATTGGACATGACACAAAGACATTCATCAAAAGTCAAGCTAACTTACCTCTTGGAGCTTTCTTCAGGGATGTAAGGAAATATTTCACTGCAGCTGTTGAGTACATGCTCTCTAAATTCCCCTATGGGGACGAATTGCTGCGTCATGCTGCCGTAGCTGATATAAGTAGACGGCAAACAGCTAAATTCTCCTCACTGACATACTTCATAGACAGGTTCCCCTGCTTCTTGGGAAATGGTGTTACAGTGGATGAAGTGGAGGAGGAGTTTCGGCTCTTTCAGTCCTCCACCTTGAATGATGGTTTTCTTACCAAACGGGCTGATGAAGCTTGGAGAGAATTAGGTGTGATGGAATCAGGAGGGAAGAAACTTTTTGCAAACCTCTCCACAGTTATGCTTGGGGTGTGTGTGATTTTTCACAGCAATGCAGACTGTGAAAGGATTTTCAGCTTGGTCACTAAAAACAAAACACAATGTCGTGCTAGCCTGAGCACAGAGATGCTTAGTTCTCTGGTGACAAGAAAAGTCATGATTGCCTCCAAAGGCAGCATTTGTTACAAAGAGACTTTCACTGACGCACTACTTAAAAAAGCCAAATCTGCAACCTTTAACAAGTTAAACGATGCAAAAGTTTAAACTATGCATGGAAAATTATAGTTTTTGTTGTTGTTTGTTTTTAGCAAACTGATTTTGATATTGATAACTGCTAGTTTTGCACATTTATTTAATGTTTTGATTTATTTATTTACAAAGAATGTCCTCAGTTTACTTTTATTTCTGACAAGATTTTCAGGTGGAAGAAGTTTCCATGGGCTATGCCTCCTGTACAAAATGTTCGGAGTGATTGCAGTAATTGAATAACATTTTTGGTCTACTTGTATATGGTTATGGAGTAACTAATAAATCTTAATTGGCTAAAATGTGCATAATATGTATTATAGTTTATAGTGTTAGGTATCTCATAGGTTTCTCACAGGTGTGTGTGCAACGGTGGAGCGTACATTGGCGGTTGGGGGTTGTAGTACTCATAAAATTTCTTCAAGGTTGGCAGGTATGCGAGCTGTTCCACTAAACTCCTCTAAACTCCACGTTCACCTCACGGCAGCACATACTCTCCACTGCTGATTCAACTGGGTGGCATAGCCCACACAAACACAGTGATGGGGACATCGATCTCTCTTTTTCTTTTCTGACAATAAACATCGCTAATTAAATCGTGAGAAATAGCGTGGATTGAGGAAGGGTATTACATGACATTTGAGGCGTCGATGAGACTAACGATTGGTGCCTGTGTAGTGTATGCATCTCTACAGCTCTGATTTGGACTGACACCATGTAAGTAAATAATGTATTCAGTCGTTGTCCCTCCTGGCTATTCTACATGATGGCAAGATTTTAAAAAGACTGGCTTGTTCCCTTATATTATCCGGGTTAAGTTTGCACCAGGCTAGCCTAGACTAGCTCTAACGTAGCTAACTTTACTCGCCGACACCTGGCCAACCCTCCACTCATTCTCCTCACACCAAGCATTAATAACTCTTTGAGTGCCATGGGTCCTGGCAATTTCCTCCCCTCTCTCACGTCTGACCGGTTAAAAATTCTAGGGCTGTGGTCCATAAAGAATTTGATGGTTTACCACATCCTCAGCCGTTCTCCAAATAGCCATAATACAGTAAGAATCTAGCAGAGTATGGGTTGCGAGTTCCTCTTATGACGTCATCACCCAGTTACTGGAAAAACACGCTACCTTTGAAGAAACCCCAATAAATGTTATTTTAACGCATTTTAGGACAGAAATAATTAAATATATACATATAGAGCACTTTAATTTACACATTAATTGGCTGTGGTGGTTAACCTGCAACTTACACTTTAAGAGGCCTCTCTGATGAACAGAATGCTGTCTTGAAGATGCTGTGGTGCATTTTCATCATGTCCAGAAGGCCAAATGTGCTTAACCCTTCAGCAAGTCTGTAAAAGAAAAATCCAAAAATAAACGTTATGCTGTTACACAAAGAATGTGTACATTTAGAAAACATGTTCACAGAAAATCATGTTACCCCAGCACACCCAAGTGATGAGAACCAAGTAACTGCCATAGGTTAAGTGAATCAGAAGTGCCATTCTGAATTGGCCATCATTATACAGTGAAGCAATACTGGCCCAACAGTGTCAGTCAACCCCTGGCCCCACATCTTCTCAAACAGGAGCAAGTGCACCATTTTAAATAACTATGTAGCAGTAGGTAGGTATGCTCTTCAGCAAGAAAAACAAAGAACAGCTCACCCAAGTATTTTCCTTACAAAAAAAGGAGGGAAATCTGCTCCAACCACTTTGGTACTGTCATGAACAAAATGAAGGATTTGAAAACAAAATGCAAGTTACAATTTGCATTAACCATTACAGAAAAACTGTGGAAGTGCACAAATTAAAATGACTGAAGATACAAAAACAAAACTACATAAAATATGCACACTTACTGTTGTAAGGCTTGTTTAGTCCTTCCTTCCACATAGAAAGTAATGTCTGTCTGAACTAACCGGTCCTGTTCCTCCATGGTGGTGATATGCCCCAGAGACCCCAACAAGGACAGGCTTTCTGCAGCTTCCATAATGGCATCTCTAGCTGCTGTAATATCTCCTGCATCTGTTGGCAGGAAGGACACATCACATTTTAGAATCCAAGTAAAAGGATGCATACTGTTTGCGTTAAACTTAATTTAATTACTAGTGTAGGTTTTTTTTATCTCTACCACTGTGCATATCACTGGATATAAATACAAATATGAAAACTGATAATCTATAATACTGTTCTGTAAACAAATATTTGGAATAGTAAGAAACGATCCTCATTTCTATAGTGAGTCATTAACAATTATAAAATCACTTCAAGCGCATTGCTAGATAATTACTAGGCTACATAATCACCAATGAAAACATTGAAAACTAGATGTACCGCATGGCGGTACAAAATATGACCGCCGCTCAGGCCTGCACTGGCTTTCCACAAAAATAAATGACGTGGAGCAATTTGGCTGTATTGCGTGTTTATGTATATACCTAAAAAAAGTAGTAGTATGTGCATGTCTGTCTGTGTGTGTGTGCGCATGTGTGTTTGTGTGTGTGTGTCTGTGCATGTGGATTTGTATGTGTGTGTATGGGTGTGTGTCTGTGCGTGTGGATGTCAGTGTGTGTGCATGCTTGCGTTTGTTTGTATTCCTGCATGTGTGTGTGTGACAGTATCATCCTAAACCAGCAACCCTTCGCTCAACAGCACCATCTACAGGCCGATGAGTGTACAGTCACTAAATGTGCACATAAATGAATTTATTTTATACCCCCCCATGGATGAAATTCTACGAAACTTAGCATACCCCCAGAGGATGTCAAGTTAATCATACACATGAAATATGGTGCAGTTCTGAACATCTCAACTGAAGATAGGGGCAATTAAAGCAGAATAATATTGCATTTTCATTTTTTATGGGAGGGGCGCAAATCACAAATGAGTGTTTATGGGCTAGGTTGATGTGGGCCCTTAAAACCAACATACCATAAAAAACCGGTGCCACGGTTCAGGTAGTTATTTAGGAAAAACTGCATTTTTTGGGTTTGGGGGGGCCCAGCGCGGGGGGGGGGGGGGGGGGGGGGGGGGGGGGGGGGGGGAGTGGCCCCCGTGGACCAAACGAAATTTTTCCGTAAAAGTCTAGTGGGGCTACATGCCCACCAAATTTCATGTTCCCCGGTGTTTCGGTGTCCCTGGTATCGTTGACGGAAAATTCAGTAGATTGACGGGGAAAAAAAACTAAAAAACTTTGACAATCGATTATGGGCTAGGTTGATGTGGGCCCTTAAGACCAACATACTTTGCAAATTTCTTCATCCTCGGTGCCACGGTTCAGGTAGTTATTTAGGAAAAACTGCATTTTTTGGGTTTGGGGGGCCCCAGCGCGGGGGGGGGAGTGGCCCCCGGGGACCAAACGAAATTTTTCCGTAAAAGTCTAGTGGGGCTACATGCCCACCAAATTTCATGTTCCCCGGTGTTTCGGTGTCCCTGGTATCGTTGACGAAAAATTCAGTAGATTGACAAAAAAAAAAAAAAAAAAAAAAAAACTTTGACAATCCCTATATGACCGCATTCGCTAGCTATGCTAGCGGCGGTCATAATAAAGGATAAAAGTAAGTTCGCGCAAACTATAGGATTTTGCTTGTATTGCATCAAAATAGTGATTTTGGCCCAAAAAAACTCAAATACAATATTTAAATACATTCATTTAAAAACTGTGCCGTTGTTTGCCCAGCCCTGTTCTAGATGTACTTTGTCAAATGGTGCTGGAATGGGGGGATGGGAGAGGTCCTACACAAGCGATTCCAAGGCGGGATTAACGTTAAAACTTTTTTGCTGCATTTGCTGAAGCAAGGCATCGTTTATACCTAGGGCAGATTCCAGAAGTCATCTCCAAACACACTTTACGCAGTTATGTGCTGACAATATCTGAGACAATATCATGGACTTTTTCTTATTAGCATTACTTAAACATTAATCACTTCAATTAGGCCTACTCAATGTCAGTGGAAGAAATACATGCCAACAGTAGTTAAGTATCGTTATAGTCATAGTAAATGGCATCTGATATTGTTGCATCCCAATCCGAAAAATGGAAGCCTGCACTCATGGTCTGTTTCGAAACAAGTATCGGTGTTTAAATAATCAGAGACGAGCATGTTAAGAACAGAAACTTTACACATATGAACCACACTGTGCATTGGGTCCTTTGCAGATATTTCCCAGAATATTCAAAATAAATACCTTTCTACAAGATTCTCTGAAGACCTCTGTTCAGGAAGCTGCTGTGTGTTTCAAATTCTTTCTATTATACTATTAAATCTTTCACTCATATCAGAAACGTAATCTTGATTCAACGACATCCTGTAACAAACTAAATGGCCGATGGCGATGCAAATCTATGTGGCTGCAAATTAGTAGGGGAGGGAATAGCCCTGTGATTGGCTGTTGCTTAACAAGCAATTTAGCAGTCCATAAAAGGCTTCCACCTGTTGAGGGCTTTTTCATTATTTGCTTTAGGTACTGTTATGTACAAAACTACATTTGATTACACTTAAAACACAGTTCAACATTCTAACAAAATCTGATCTCATTCTTTTATTACAGGTCATTGTTAAATTCATTGTTTCAAAATACAAGATTGTTGTAACAGGTAATGAGAGCATGTGGTTTAATCACCAAAACACATCAGTATGATTTCCTTGTGATTCATTACTTAAAATAAGTTTACCTCTTGTGTTGCAGTTTATGGTCTCACTTTATATTAGGTGTCTTTAACTATGTACTATCATAAAAAAAGTACAATGTACCTATTGTGTTCATATTGTATTGCAAAACACTGAGGTGGGATATGGGTAATAGGGACAGGTTTGGTGGCATGGGTCGGTTTAAGGGTGGGATGAGGTGTAGGGGACGGGTTAACAGTGTAGCCTAATTATAAATGTAATTACAGAGATTACATGCAAGTATCTTCAAGTTAATTTTATTTATATAGCACATTTTACAACAGCCACTGGCTGACCAAAGTTCTTTACAGAACAGCCAAATTAAGAGAAAATAATACCTGCATAACAACACAACACAAATAAGCGCAACAAAGCTAAGAGCAACCTTAAAACAGGAGTAGCAAAACAGTATCAGACTCAAATATAAAATAGTAAAACAGAGATGGCAGTATCAGACTCATATCAGATATAAAATGGAAAAATAGGAGTGGTAAAACAGTATCAAACTAAAAAAATAGTAAATCAGAGATGGCAAGGCAATATCAGACTCAAATATATAATGGAAAGAACCAGGAGTGGCAAAACAGTATCAGACTCAATGGAAAATAGTAAAACCAACCTTATTTATAGGCCATGGAAAACAAGTGTGTTTTTAGAAGAGACTTAAAAGGGATCACGGAAGGGGCTATCCTAATTTCTAATGTCAAATTGTTACACAACCGTGGCCCGATCACAGAAAATGATCGATCCCCTCTGTGTTTGAGTCTGGAATGTGGGACTAATAACAGGTTCTGGTCGCTTGATCTCGGACTTAGTATATGGTTGCAGCAATTCAGATAGATAGCTGGGGGCTAGTAGTCCAGGCGTTTTAAGCCAAAATGGGGGTCAACCGTGAACAAATTGCAACAGAAGCAAACTCAACTGATTTTGTATCCTCCATATGTCCTGAGTAAGGAAAAAAGCCCCGAAGAATCCCATTAGGGGAAAGTTCCGAAAAAGACCCACATATATCCTATTCATACGCCTATTCATTATTTTTCTCACATGAAGATATCACCATGAAAATTACTGAGTTGATTACTTACATCAAGACAAAAAAAAATTTATTACAAGTTTTTTTTAATTGTTTGTTAACATGGACAAACGGTGCATAATCTAATTACAGATGTGCTAATTTGCATAAATACCACAACAGATCTAAACATTGGGTATAGCCAGGTGAAGATGTCTTGTTGAATCTTGTTGACACATAACAGTAAAAGACTTAATGTTAAGGTCTGAATGAACCCATTTAGGCTACCCATGAGCAATAATACATAGAGGCAGGAAGAAGTACTTTAAACCAGCCTTTATTAATGGGTTTAGGGATGGGTCCGTGGGACTGTTTCTGGGGGACGAGTCTGAGGCAAGAACAGGAGACAATGGTGAGTAGAATGCAGAAGACAAAAAGGTAGGTAAAATGTGAAAAAAAGTGAATCCCCAGAAATAGTCCCATGGTCCCAGCCCTAAACCCCATCTCTGCAATAATAATTAATAAAGGCTGGTTTAAAGTACTTCTTCCTGCCTCTATGTATTATTGCTCATGGGTAGCCTAAATGGGTTCCATTCAGACCTTAACATTAAGTATTTTACAGTTATATGTCAACAAGATTCAACAAGACATCTTCACCTGGCTATACCCAATGTTTAGATCTGTTGTGGTATTTATGCCAATTAGCACATCTGTAATTAGATTATGCACCGTTTGTCCATGTTAACAAACAATTAAAAAAAACTTGTAATACATTTTTTGTTTGTCTTGATATAAGTAATCAACTCAGTAATTTTCATGGTGATATCTAAAGGTTAAATTTTTTACCCTATTCATGTGAGAAAAATAATGAATGGGCGTATGAATAGGCTATATTTGGGTCTTTTTTGGAACTTCCCCCTAATGGGATTCTTCTGGGATTCTTTTTTCCTTACTCAGGACATATTGAGGATACAAAATCAGTTGAGTTTGCTTCTGTTGCAATTTGTTCACCCTTTTTTCTTAAAACGCCTGGACTATAGGTTACGTAGATATTTATAAACAAATAAAAGGATTTTAAAATCAATTCTGAAATGAATGGGCAGCCAATGAAGGGACTTCAGAATTGGGATGATATCGGCGCTTTTACGGCTATAAAGAAGAAATCTTGCAGCAGCATTTTGCACTAATTGAAGACGAGCAATTTGAGACTTTGAAATCCAGCAGTAAAGTGAATTGCAGTAGTCTAAACCGTGAGGTGATAAAAGCATGAACAGCCATCGCTAGAGTTTTATGATTAAGGAAAGGTTTGACTTTAGACAGCAGACGAAGTTGATAAAAATTTGAACTTCAACTTGATTTTTTTTAAATATAAGTACAATGAACAAACATGTATGTACACAATAAGTGCATTGTATCAAATGATTTCATTATTTCAATGTTAGTACATAGTAGTTAAGGACACTTATTTTATTTAGTTTATTTATTTCTTTTCAGTACTTGTGTGCGGTCATGTATGCAGCCATATATCAAGGTGGGCCTCACACTGCAGGGGTACATTCACAGTGTCATTACATGGACATTTATCTACTTTGTCCATCAAAGAAGGCTTTAATAAAATAGCTAAGAAAGATACATTGACAGGTGACACTGCAATGACTGAATTTAAACCTTTACAAGGTTTTTGTAAAAAAAAATTACATCAGCAGTTTTCACTTGGAATGCTCCTAATGCAGGCCTGGGCAAACATGGTCCTGGAGAGTTCAGCTTAATTATTATTATTATTATTATTTTCAAAATGTAATACATTTTCAGTGACATCAATTCTGATTTAAAATAGTAATGTATATATGTTAACAAACTGACCCACTGTACATGTTATTATGCAGATGATTTGTATTAATGTATGATCACAAGCTTGGATGTCAGCTGGCCTGGCTCAGTCAGAGTATGTGTTCTGTAAGTGCTTGAGAAGGTAAAGTAATGAGTTAGCTTTAATAGCACAGTCTCATCTCAGTAAACTGCTGGTTAGGTTTGAAATCTGCCACAGGGTGTCCGGTAAGAGACTTGGTGAAAAGATGTTGGAAATTTGAGAGTAACCTGTTTATTTGTCACCACAACAACTCAGTTAACAATGATTGAATAGTTGTCCTTAGTTGTGGGTGTATTTAGTGTGTGGTTTTCTATAGAAACAGAAAATGCAGAGTAAAAACATTAAATATTACAGATATACACATGATGAATGTTCAGCAAAATACACAACTGACTTGCTATGTCATATACATTAAAGGTAGGGTAGGTAATCCTGTTCAGAAACACTTTTTTTTATACTGGGTGAAATGGTCCTTCCATCCTGAGAGTAGTCAATACATTATGTGTTCAGAAAAAGGAATGAAAACAATCAGACCTCTGTAGCAGCTGCAGGACAGTAAAAACTCTGACCAATCACTGCCATTCGGTGCGAATGTAAAGAACCAATCAGATGCTTTCATGTCTCGTGCCCGAGCCCCACTGCGTGCACTCATCACATGTCACCGTTCCCGGAAATATTCAGCTCAAAGCACCTGCATATGCAGTCAGCGAAGGCAAACAAGGCAAAAACTACTTCCTCGGACCCTGCCCGCACTCTTGAACGACCTCCTCTGCTTCGCCCTCAACCCCGGACCTGTCCTCGAACCGACGATGAGGTACTTGTCTCCGGACTCGGAGTGTACGTTAGTCCTCATCAGAGTCAACAATGCTTTCATCATGGAAACTTACATGCAAAACACCGTATATGTTATGAATCTTACACGAAATTCACCTTCATCACAGTGTAACTGATGGTAATGGAAAAACGTGTATCAATGCAACCTGTTTTTAGCTTTGCCTTATAAATATAGCTCGTTAGCTATAAATATAGCTCGTTACCGAATCAAACAAAGTAGCCTATATTTTAAACTTTACCAGTGTCGATATGCTAGCTTGATAGTGAGTACTAAAAGAAATCTTATTTGTTTATATTCATAGTGATAAAGTTAGGTATTTTATTACATGTGATTCTGACATGATGTCACTGTATGTACTGCGCTCCTTCCTCTCCACTCGTCTCAGGTAATAAATGCGTCTTCCAGCTGAGCCTGAGCGTTTGGCGTCGCGCGTTCATGTGTTTTGGGGGCGTGGCTTTGGAAGGAGCTCAGAAGGGAGGGGGTGGGAGTGAATGGAAATAATGAGCTGTGTTTATTGCAGATTAAAAGGTCTACAGTCACTCGATTTTTATATTTTCTTTTTCAGAGTACTTACATTTTAATTATGTATTGGTATATAAAGACAGTTTAAACAAATTTGGAATGTTTTTTTTTTAGAAAAAGGATTACCTACCCTACCTTTAAGTTAAACAGTAAACAATTTGATTTGTTCTATCTTGTATCAGCTGTGCTCTGTCTGGACATGTTCTTAAGAATATCTCAAAAAATAGCAGTTAGACAGTGAACTATGGCCTTAGCAGGGTCACTGTATACAGTAGTGTAACATAGAACATGCAGGTGACTTTCCCCAAAATGAATAAAAAAAGGCTGTGACATACTTATAACTTTGTATTATATTTTCTCTTGATCTGGTGCCAATAACACTGAGTTGTTGCAGGGGTTTGGTTCAGCTTCAAGATCAAAGTTGAGAGAGAAAGTTCATGAGCTGCTTCATGGCATCAACAAAGCCTGATTGCTTTTGTTTGGTTATGTATGTCAGCTCAAACTAATCTTTTAACCCTGAGTTTGTTCAGCTACCTTCATGGTATAGGTCCTTGAGCAGTGTGCAGTACAATTAGTCTTCTTCTCCTATAGCCTTTTAATACTTTCAGTAAGCCAATCAAGTCTGTCACATTGCTAAACAAGCATATAAACTGTCACAAAAGCAGCCGTAAAATTAATTCTAGCTGTTATGAAGTGTACAATAGGCTTCTCAGTAACAATCCAGATTACTTGCAGATATAAACTATGTGTGGTTCTAAAAAACAAAACAAAAACATAATCAGCTACTTAGTGTTTGTATGTTTATATGTTTACTTAAATGTTATAAAAGTGCTTTAACAAATTGCCTCATAATTTTTACAGATAAATTGTTTTAATACCAATAATCAGGGTGGCCTACTTTAGTACAGTAGAATATTCTGCAGTCAGGAAAGCCAAATCAAGTTCTTATACCTGTCCTGACCTGAGCACAAGCTCTCATTCTAATCCTGAAAGTCTTAAATACTTTATATATAGTCTTAAAAACCATATTTAAAAGTCTTTAAATTCATTTAAATTGTTAATATCAACTGTGTACTTAATTACTGTTTGTCTGATGAGTGCCCAATCTGTGAACAAAAAGGTTTCAATAAGCGCCACCTGCTTGTGATAGCTGTACTAAGCACAACAAAAGCTCACATTGTTTTCCAAAGACAGATATTGATTACAATGGTCTGTATCTTAAACCTGCATTGATTGCTAACCTCCACTGTAACTGATTTCCCCACACAAATGCTAATGCTTTGATGTTAAAGCTAGAATGTCCACTAATGTGTTTATTTAAAAAAGGCATGAGTGGAGAAAAACAAGGCTATTTTATTTTTATCTAAATTTTCATAAAACTGCAATTTAAATATATTATTTCTATAGGTTATACCAATTTTTTTTTTTTTTTAAATAGGCTGAATAAGCTGATCTATAGCATGTTAAATGGTGGTAGTCTAGTCTATGAACGGTACACCCCCCTAAGCTCACAGAAATGGTTAGACCCAAGTCTTCAGCAGCCAATGACACTGACCTGTTCAAACTGATTTTTAAAGCTACACTGTGTGGGATTTACTCCCATCTAGCGGTGAAATTGTATATGACTACCAACTGAATATTACTTTCTAGCTCCTCCCATTCCGAAGGCGTTTTAACTCCTACGGTGGCCATATTATTTCAAATCTGCCGGCAGTCGCGAGTAATCTCCCCCTCGCATTCGTCACGGTGCCACTGCGTGTAAAAACGCGAAAGGCGAAGCTTGTATGTCCCTCTTTGGCTAATGTAGTTTCAAGATGGAGGGGCAACATGGCGACCGGCATTCGAACCCCTCACCCGTATGTACTTTCAATGGCAGATTATAAATTTACGAGAATACTTTATTACTTGAAAGAAGTAAAAATACATTAATGAGCACATATCATTTTGAAAGAACTAAGTTTTTTTTGCTAAGAATCAACTAAAAAATGACACAGTGTAGCTTTAAAGCGTATTTCACGTGTATTTCATGCGTATTTCACACGTGAAATACACGTTGAATAAGCGTATTTAACGTGCTGATTTGTCACGCGCAAACATTTGACGTGTATTTAACACATGAAATAAGCATGAAATACGCGTGAAAATTCACATGTATTTAGCCCTCGTGGCTTTCCATACATACACACACACTGTCGCTTGCTCACTCACTCGCGCACACACACACGCTCACACACACACATATGGCGTTCCGATAGGCTCTTTAATATGACTTTGCAGCACGAACTCGTCTCAATGAACGTGACGTCTGCGTCTCCCGAATGTGACGTCTGCGTCTGCAGAACTTGTCTGCGTTTGCCACATCACTCGTTCGTCTGTCGAACGTGACGTCTGCGTCTGCCGAACGTCTCGTCTGCGTCTGCCACATCACTTGTTCGTCTGCAGAACGTCTCGTCTGCGTCTGCTACAAGGGGGTTTCCAGCACATTCCACACACTTATTCGTTCTTTATTATTTTTCCCCACTGATCTTCAATTGACCATTCGCAAAAGCCACGCCCCCTAGTTATTGTTACTACGCCCGTCAAACAATTGAGAAACAGACACATGGCTGGGTTGAGCTCCATACCGGTATAAGTGATTGGTTTTGGAGTAATGCAGCAGACATATCCTCCAGGGCACGACAGAAAGGGCTGCAATATGCAGTGGAGGGATATGTTCAAAATGTTAAAATAAGCAAAGACGGGAATATTACAACAATCAAGGCCAGTGCTTGAAGTGGGGGGAAAAAAGGTGCCGGTGTTGTGCCGAATTTCGACCCCCGCCAAATTATTACCCCCCTAGTATTGGTAGGTTTAGGATTAGTTGTGGGGGAGGGGGTAGGATTAGGGGTGGGGTTAGGATTAGGCAATCAGGTACTGACTTCAACGAGGGGGGTAATAATTTGGCAGGGGGTCGAAATTCGGCACAACACCGGTGTTACTCTCTTGCATTGGCAAATCATGACATTTGAGATTAATACAGTGAAAAACAAAACTTGAAGATATTGCTGGTACAACAACAATTTATTGTTATTTATTAACAATATAAATGTATTTAAACAAGTCATGTGTGTGTGTGTGCTTGTGTGCAAACGGAACTCCTCCAAGTCTGCAAGTCCAAAAATAAATTTAGGCTATGGTGAGTTTACTACATTTTAGTTTATTAAATGCATGGTGAGATTATTATATTTACATGTCAATCTTTGTTCGTTTTGACCAAGAACCATGCGCTGTCACTTTAATTCAGCGCGTGCAGCACAGCAAAAATAGACTCGGTGCGGAAACGATTGCAGCATCCGCGTGCAGTGTGAAAGCTTTACCTGTTAACATGGGTGCGAAAAAAAAAACGCACTGCAAACGCACTGTAAACGGACTGTAAACAGACTACGGAGTATATGTGTAACGGACGTGACTGATGCTTATATATTATATACGCTGACATATGTATGCCTATTAATCTTTGAGGCTGTGAGTGAGGTCTCCCACACTGCTTAATCCATTGTCGGCATCTTTCCGCTTGGGTCGGACTTGGGTTTTGGAAAGGCGAAAAAAACGACCAATCCCTCTAAACTTTTGGAGTACCTGGTGTCAGACTTGCAGGTGCCATAGGCACATCGTTTCACCATGTGCTGAAATCACAATGTTTGACGGAGGTCCTTCTCCTTAGTTACAGTTGCTGAGCTAGGATTGGACGAGGAGTGTTTGAGGGCGGGGTTTTGCGAATGGTCAATTGTATTTTATTAGCAATTAAGTGATTTTACCTTGCTTATGTATAGCTTTTTATTCCAAATAGTAAATATTAATTTACACAAATGATCATGTTAAAATTTGTGTTTACCATTGTTTCTTGTCAACATATCCACAGATAGCCTGAAGAAATCATGTACTATTCACCACTAGGAGTCTCTTGACCAACACAAAAGAACATAGTTGTAAACATTTGGGCTGATTTAACTAACATAAATAATATTTGTAATTTGTAATATGTAATGTTTAATTTTAGAGTTGTAATATTTCGTTTTAGAGTTTCACCGAAGTTTGATTGACAGCCGATCTGACAGTTAAAGTCCCTGTAAAGGCAATTCTAAAAAAAAATTCTAAACACATTATAAATGTTAGAAATGTATTACTAAAACATATTACAAAGACTGTGAACTGTGAAGTACTGAATTGTGGAGTTAGACCGTTAAACAGTTTTTCACCATTGCTGTGTTCCGGATTTTTTGGGCGGGGCTAAAACGGGGGCTCGATGACGCACTGAAGCCCCTGAGCTCCTGGACACGCCCCTACTTGATGACACACTGGAGCCCCTGACGCTGCCCCTCCCCTAACAATATAGCACATTCATTCACATCAGTTTGCCGATCGCGAGTTACTGTCAGTACTATTAGTTACTACAGCCTACAGTTTGCTAGCTAGCTATGCCTTCGTCACGGAAATGAGTACTACCTGGATGCGATCATATACAAAACAGATCGGTGTCCTTATTTAAATTTACGAAAAACGATCACATCAAGAAGAGGTGGATTAATTTTGTGAAGAGCCACCTTGATGGAGTGCTGAGGATCACCGCCAAAACCCGCCTCTGTAGTGATGATCATTTTACACAGGATAGTTTTATAAACTTTCGTCGGAGACAACTGGGATTCACAGATAATCCGCTGTTACTGGTGAATGGGGCCGAACCGATTATCTCCCGCCTCGGCCTTCATCCTCCCATCGCACCGACAACTGGTGCCATCGTCGGCAGTGCGAGCCCACCAATGAGTGTAAGTTGCCTTGTGTGCTTATGTTATAATTATAGTAGGTAACGTTAGTCCAGGCTCGAACATGGCTTTGTAAAACCTTAGGAGCATCCATTCCGGCTGTAGCGGTGACAGTTGAGTGTGGCGACGGCAGCTTTCCCGCGAGTGGGCGTGGTTTCAGCGCAGCCAGCGGACACGCCCCCAGCGTTTGAGAGCAGAGACTACTGCTCATTTTTTCAAGATTTTGATAGCTTTTTTTATGGACTTGCCAGCTTTTTTATCATTCAAATTTGGCTGGGTGGCTAATAACACATGTTTCTGTGGTGTGACAAACTCAGAACACATACTTAATTTTGACTTTACAGGGACTTTAACCGAATTATACTTAAAAACAGTTAGGCCTACATCTCAAAAGAGAAAGGCGAGCACAGTTTATTATTATTAAGCTATTATTATTATTTAGCCTAAATGTCTTTGCTTGTGCATAAAAACATTTAGATTTGTATCAACAGGTACAGAAATATTTTGGCACAATAGTCATAAATGCCGGAAGGGAATTCCATAGAGCCAGAGTTTCTCTTTCAATTCTCCCATGGTTTTTAACATCACACTTAAACAACATATCCTGATATTCATTCATGTGCTGTAACTAGAAGAGATAATCGATCAGTTCACGTCCTGCTTGGACAGTAAAGAGTCACAAAACGGTGTGTCTATTTATTATTTGAATTCCTTAAAAATGAGGAATTGTGTGTGGCTTGTCGGACATAGCAACAGTTGGCTACTTAAAGAGGCGTGTTTTTTGCGAAAGTCCGTTGTCATTTGTGGAGATGAGGGGAAACCATAGTGTTTTAGTACCTGCAGGATAAACAGGGAATCATGTACAATTATTTTGTTGTCATGAGAGCATTACTAAATTAAATACGTTCTGAAATTGTTCTAAAATATAAAGTTAATGTTTTTAAATTTAACCGAATGCATTACAAGTTTTTTATGACACGTTGAACTACTGAATGTACCTTGTACTTCGTTTTTCTCAGTTACATTTCACAAATCATCCTTAGTATATGCCTACCAGAAACTGCATTTCTCAAAACAATTCATACAAACAGCAGTACACAATGGATTACTGCAAAAGCCTTAGGTAATCTCAAAAGTATTTGTCAATGAACATATCAGTGCCATCACAATGACAAGTCCTTGTGTCATAGTTCACAAAATGGTACAAATGTTTAGCCACGTTGTTAATATAACACTATACTCTCTCAGCATTACCTGATGTAAACTGACAATCATTGAAAATGCACACGACAGGACTTTATCTATATGGATTATATCAATTTTAACTTCACAAATTGAAACATTGAGTGGAATAAGTACTTAAACACAAGAGATCTTATTTTTTTGTGTACACACACACACACACACAGCTGGTGCTATGAACAAATAATTTTTTTAATCAGTATGACAAATACAGACTGAAAAAGGATTAAACTGATTCTAAGGAAAACATAAACCAACACAAATGGCCATTAAATCAAAAATAACATGGCCACAACAGATCCGAGAACTTGGATATAAGTGGAATATGATTTCTTTTGATGAATAAATCACTCTTTATGTAAAACATTAAACAAGTTCCAGTAGTTAAAACTATTTTTGCAACACAGACAGGCAATATCAAACAAATAATGTCAACTACATTACCGCAACAAAAACTCCAGTGTTCATTGAACTCTCCTGGGAGTTTATATGGCTCCAGACTCAAGAGTGTTAAAGTGTTAAAATATGAGTGTTAAATTAACACTCAAGAGTGTTAAAGTTAATGAGATAATTAAGTGATTAATTGAGTGATGATTGAGCATTATTGAAGACACCTGATGTTAACAAGCAGAATCACTGAAGGAGAAAAAGCACAATTTTAAGTCACCATTATGGGGATCGGCGTTTGCTTAAAGCCTGGTTCACACGGCAGGATAATTAGGCCGATTTTAGCCCCGATTCACCCCTTCCGACAATCTTAAGGATGCTCCGATTATCGTAAAATAATCTGATCAGATATTCCTGCCGTGTGTGGTGTGCAGTGTTGGGAACGTTACTTTAAAAAAGTAATTAGTTATAGTTACTCACTACTTGTTCCAAAAAGTAACTGAGTTAGTAACTGAATTACTCTATAATAAAAGCAACTCGTTACCAGGGAAAGTAACTATTTGTGTTACTGTAAAAAAAAAAAAAAAAATTGCTATATGTCAAAGAATTTGGATTTTTTTGAGCAGTTTTCACAAGTCAGTTGAAATGAGTAGAACAGACAGGTGTTTGTACATAACTTTAGATATTTATTGCACATCGACAGATATAACATTTTATATGTTTTATATAATTAGTTTATTAATTAAATTAATAAAAAGACAAAAAGACCTTGAGATATGTTTGGTAATTGTACCTGAATGAATTGAATGATTTTATGTTTCCACTGTTCGATCGCGTCCGCGCCTCACACACACACACACACACGCACACAAATGTAAGCACTTTACGACTTTTCGATCGCGCCCGCGCCTCTCTTTCTATTTCTCTCTCTCACACACACACACACACACATATGTAAACACTTTGCAACTTTTCGATCGCGCCCGCCAACCTTTCAGTCAGGATTGCTCCTAACTCGCCATCTCTGCTGCTTCATCGAATCTCTGTTTAGCTGGTGTATGTGTGTGTGGCGCGTGTGCTGGCATGTGTGTAAAAACACTGGCTCTGATTGGCTACCATGAAACACATGACACTGCCTTAGCCAATCATAATCGCTTACCTCGTTATTAACCCACCTCCTCACTAGCTGTGCGAGCCAGGGGTGCGTTCGGATTACACAGTTTATTCAATCAATGCATAGTAACGCACCGCATTTAACGTCCAGTAATGTTAACGGCGTTGTAACGACGGGAAAAGTAATTAGTTAGATTACCCCGTTACTGAAAAAATAATGTCGTTACCTAACGCCGTTCTTTTAAACGGCGTTATTCCAAACACTGGTGGAGTGTTAAGACTGCTCTCGTCTGCTCGGAAGGACGTTGGGACCGCTCCGATCTCAAATCGGGGATATCCAACATGTTGGATTTTTTTGGCCCGATTTCTCCTCGTGTGTGGTGTCCCCCGGGGACAAACGAGCACGCAGCCTGTGGACTGTGGCGTGTAGCCAATCAGAAAGCGAGGTGACGAGGCGGCGAGGAAACACCGGGAAACAAAATCAAAACAGCCGGCAGCAGTCCATGCTCGTGTTGTCTCCACTTCTTTGACCATCGCCTTTTCTTTTGATAACATTTTTTTTTTCGGTTAAAAACAAACTACAAACTATCGCCACTGCATCCTCTTTGTCCGCCATGATTGTTTACTCTGAAGTCACGTTTGATCTCGAGGGATTTTGCGAGATTTCCCGTCTGACCTGGGAATGCTCGGGAGTCAAATCGGTTCATTTGTGATGTGTTGATTTTGCCGTGTGGCTGCGCACCACACACTGTACGACCAAAACTGTTAGACCCGTGATTTTTTTATCACCGTGTGTGGGGTCTCTCAGGTTTGGAAAATCGGCCGACAATTTTAAAATCATCCCGTGTGAACCAGCCTTTAGTTGGGCAGTTGATCCTTACAGTTTTAACTTTAGATTTTGTTTAACTGTTGTAGTTGATTCATAACAGACAGATGAACAAAAAGAAAAGGTGATCAGATATTTTTTGTTATGTTTTAACATAATCAACATTTGACCTGAATTGACTGACTTCAGCCACAGTCTAAGATAAAATCAACTGAAGAGAAAAGGAGACATTAAATCATTGAAGATCTCAGGAGATGAGGATTAAACAACTCCACAAACAGCATCTTAGACTGTGTCTGAAGTCAGTTGTAGTTCTTGTGTTTCTGCTCGTCTCTTTTTCTGTTCTCTTCTTTCCTTCAGTGATTCTGCTTGTTAACAGGCTTATTAAGGCTGAAATGACTCCATATTTAATATACACAGACTTTGTGGCTCAGATAAGGTCCAGTTCTGGTTTATTTCTTTGCTCTTGGCTGACATGTGGCATTGCTTTGGCCTGCTTGTGGCCCAGATCTGGCAAACAGGAGTGAGCCGCCCAAGTGCCATCATTCCACGCCGCATGTGGGCCAGATCCGCATTCCACAAGTGCCAGATGTGGGCCGGATCTGGGCTGAAACAATGTTGCTATCTGGGTGAAGTCATATCTGAGACACAAATAACATCCAGGAAAACACAAGATGAAGAGTCCTTCCATGAGTGCACAGAGAGTAAGTATTTACAACATTCAAGCCAAACAAAGACTGATTGTCACTGCAGTATTTTTTAAAGTACACCAAATGCTTTACTAACAAGCATCAGGAGTGGTTCTTTAATGCTCTGGGAAGCGCAATCAAGCAAACAAGGTAGATGACAGAGCAAAGTCCTGAGTTCACATGTGACAGGCAATGTCAGTGAAAGAATAAATGTTAATCTATAACTTTTCCACCTAGAACAGACCACAGTGGTCTGTCTGGTTTTGTCTGTGCTTGCCTTCCTGTCTTGGTTGCAGTTGACAGCCGATGGCCGTCTTTCAACCAAGAGAGCACAAACGATTTTGGGTCAAACTGCTCCACTGGTGGGCCATTGACGTCTAGAAACAGGACAGAAGAAAGGCTTTTGGCCCTCAGGCAATTTCTCCTCTTGTTAGCGGTATCACTCATGGCTGAAAATCCACGTTCACATTCAGCTGAGGTGGCCAGGTAGGTTTTGCTAGCTGTAATCAGCCTCTTGATCGTCTTCCCAGGACTGTCACCTTCAAGTTTCCACAACCTATACTCTTTAACAGCAGCTCTGGTGGTTACTCCTAGATGCTTAGTGAGGTCATGAATTTCCTTTTCACCATACAGGACAAGGGAATTACGGTCTTTGGGCCAATAGGATGGTTCGAGTGGAGTCAGAAGCTCAGTAAGCTCTGAGTCAGGGAGACGTACAGAGAGATTATCAATGACAGCTTGTAGGAACTGCCCCTTGTTGATTTTCTCTTTGGAGGCTTCTAGTGTGATGCCTTTGAACATGCATGCTGTTATCCTCCCTTCTGCCTTTGCGAGTGACTTTCCTGGTGTTGTTTTCATGGCCTCCAGGACCTCCATAGTCAAAAGAGTCCACCGACTGGCATCAGTGAGAGATGTGTTTCGATTCTGCAGTTTCAGAGAGAGGCTTTGTAACTCACGCAGCACATCTTTCATCAGTGCAAGGTCTTTAACAAAACCTGTGCTGCTGAGTTTCCTCAATAGTCCACTGCATTTTCGTCGATCCAAATTAGTGCGGGAAACATCCACAGAAGCTTTCTGCATTTGTGTGGCAAGTGCTGGAAAGTCCCGCCAAACAGCTCTAACAGTGCTGAAACTGCTGGCAACCCAGCGAATGGAGAAAATGTGCTCAATCCTCAGCAGTGAGATGTTAACATGAGTGGCAGCATCATAGAGCAGTCTGGCATTTTTTGGAGATTGGTGGTAAAATGTATACAACTTTGAAATAAAGATTTCAAAGTGGTTACATCCAGTTACAGCCTTGCATGCATCATGCACTGCCAACTCTAGCTTGTGTGCAAGACAATGAATGCTCTTCAATGAAGGGAAGTCTTTTCTCAACTTTGCAATCAGTCCACTCTCTCTTCCTGTCATGACTGATGCTCCATCTGTGGCAATGCTGATCAGGTGTGATTTTAAATATTCATCATCCAAACCTGCTGTCAAAAGGGTCTTCTTAAAAGCTTGATACAATGCTTCTGCTGTTGTTCCCTTATCTAGCTCTACAAGATCAAGGAAAATGTTTTCGATGTCATCTCTGCCTGTCACATCTGCTATCAAGTAAATTATTAAATAGCTTTTGCCAAAGTTACTGCTTTCATCAACTGTCAAACTCACAAAAGAAGCATTGGACTTCAATGCGGATATCATTGACTTTTTCATTTTAGTGGCAATGTGTTCAATCATAGCGATACACGTATGATCCGATTGGTGTGAAGGGCCCATTTTTCCACCACTGACCTCTTGTAGCATTATCAGTCTGCTCATTTTACTGAATGCTAATCTCTCTTTTGCTACAAAGTAGGCTGTTCTTATACTGTTGGCTGTTTCTCTGACAAGCTCATTGTTAACCTTCTCTGTTAGTGTGGGGAGGATCTCTTTTTCTTTCTGGCCTTCAATTTCTAGAGCCCTCTGATGAGCCTGACTGTCCCGGTGTTTGTATATTTTTTTCCTCATGGCACATACATTCATTGCTTGGACCCTCCCTAAAGCCCACTCTTCTGCCACTTGAACACCTTTTTAGTTTGAACACATTCGTTTAACCCTCTGTGGTCTGAGGTGTTTTCTGGGCCCTGGAGGTGTTCTGACATGCTCTGACATTTGTGCTTATTTCTGTTACTTGTGACATTTTCATGGCTAAAGTCTGATTACACTGTATTCAGCACAAACTGTGCTACAATAATATGTCAGCAGCATGTGTGTAAAAGTTTGTAGTTTTGAGATAATGACGTTTATGCGTGGTTTGTGAAAATACAAAAAACAATTGTCTCTGAAATAAGGCCATGAAACCCCTACTGATTATTTCTTCACAAGACTTTTGAAAATTGTATCACGTAGCCTAGAATATTTGCTCCAAAACTATGTGAAAATCACCCTGACTGCTCATTCAGATAAGACAATATATTGATTTAAAAACTGTAAGACGTGTTTTGTGTGAGAAAGCTTTATGCGGGAGGCGTGATCACATCACTAATATGTATGGTTTTCACACCTGAGAAAGACAAAGACCCTCCCTAATGGCTCTATTAGGAGCTTATCAGGCCCTATCATTCTGAGCAACCTTGCACAAAGAATGCGAGATTTAAAAAAGAATGGCTTTTTGATTGTTTGGATTTATTTACAGCACAACATAATCCAAAGATAAACAACAAATGACAAAAAGCACACTATTGAAAACAATGATCCAAAGACAGAGACCTTTGTGCCATTCCTAAAAACATTGTACATACCTTTCATTTCCAAGGCGTTTGATTTTCACTTTACCATGTTCATGTACAGAGACTCGTGTGAATGTTGAAGTCAGCAGGACTCAGTGGCATCTGGGCCCTGAAAAAAAAAAAAAAAAAAAAAAAACCTGTGAACATACTGATATCAAGAGAATAGATTTTAGATTTTTAAAATTCACAGAATACACACACACACACACAAATGTTTCCAACAATAATGAACACCAGGTTTGTTGTGCCTTGTAGGCATGGGCGTAGATTATGCGGGGTATGCGGGGGACGTGTCCCCCCCATTTTTTATAAAATGTAAATTCGTCCCCCGCACTTTTTCATAGGGCACGTGTGTCCACGACAACCTGAGGTTTTCGCGGGTGTGTATAGCCTACATCGAGATTTAAAAGAGTCAAGGATAGTCTATCTACATACGTGACTTTCACGTTTCCATGGTAATCAGTCACTCGTGCATCACGACACGCCCATGCTCGCACCCGTCCCGCGCCCAATCCATTTTTTTCATAGAGGTCACAATGAGTTCAAAACGGCAAAAAAACTCTTCACTCCTTTTTCACGAAAAAGTCAAGCACTGTAAGTAAGTTGTCATGTGGTATCCGAATTGTGTTGCACAATGATGTATAACTCTGCCTATTTCTCTTGTTGAATAATTAACAAGTTTTGTTGTAAATTGAAAATAATCACTACCCGCACAAACGTGCACTTATTTTCAATCTTTTTTTATTCGTAATGTCTTTTATTTTCACAGATGTTATCAAAGCCCTTCAAATTAGAATAAACATGGTGATTGTTAATGCTGAATTTGTATTTTCATGCATTAACAGCCTGCTTGAATCAGGCAGCGTTGTAACGTGTACATGATGACAAACTGTAAGTTCTCTTGAAAAAGCCTAACCAGAAATTTTGACGTAGTTTTAAAAGCTTGAAGTTTGAAGGTTTTCAATTGGAAAGTTTTAGTTCAGGCAGGCAGGCAGGCAGGCAGGCAGGTATTACCAAAAACTGGTATTACACTTGATATTCTGTCCCCCTCACTTTTGAAATGATGGCTACGCCCCTGCTTGTAGGCATAGGCTACGTGCAGTGCTGCATAAAATAATAATAACAATAAATCAAGTCTTCCAAAAGATTTCAGTAACAACTACGCTAGAGAAAAATATATTGATTACAATATAAAAACATGAAGCCTATTGTTTGGTGCGTTTTGCTTTTCAAACACAGAGCGCGCTCCAAAATATGAAACATTCAAACGCACGGCGTGCTCCAAAATATGATGCATTCAAAAGCAGAGCTCGCTCCAAAATATGATACATTATGGTTACCATATTATACATATCTACGTTTGAGCAGATATCCACAAACACAGTAACGGTTCAACTGCAATGTGAAGTTTATGCAACAATAACATGAACTAAAAATTAAGAATTTCTTACCTTACATCTTTCTTGTCTTCAAATCGCGTTCTTCTTTTTCTGAGGTAAATCCAAATTTCAATGCTCACGGCGTGTCTTCCAAACTCGACGAAAAGCAGAGACTTTGGTGAAGTTTGGTGCTTTGTTTTTGAGGTAACGAGCGCATTCGTGTGAGGCGTGGGCGATTTGCATGTCAATCTCTTTTTGCACATGTGGGCGCGGTCAAATAAAAAATAATGAGCAAGCGCGTGAGAAGCTGGACATCTTGTTGGTTTTTTTATACACATTACAGTTACATTACATTACATTATAGTGTGAATCCGATCATTTAAAAGTACACACTTAAATGTTTATATAGGTATATGGCTCATAAATGTGTGACAAGTATTCGTTTTGTTTCAGTTTATAGACGTGCTCAAAAAAAAAAAAGTTCACCGCGACGGAGAGGCAGAAAGCACACCCTGTTTATTTTCTTTATTTTACAAAAGCACAATTTCTTTATTTTACAAAGTTTATTGTGCTACAACGTGAAGAAAATCCAGCAAAAAGCGCGGCGCGTTTGTCGACCCCAGGGGGTTAAATGATGTGAAGTTTTTTAATTACAGTGCCCTATGTGAAGGTGGGTGGGGGCGCGATGCCGAAGGCGCCTGTGACACACCATATAACCAGACACACAGTCATATATCTCCAACCTGACACCGGCTTCAAACACCCGTCAAATCACATGATCGAGGGCTAAAAAGGTTAAAAAGGGCAAAACTACCCGTCAAAACTAAGCCGGAAGGACACCGGAAGGTCAACCTGTCAAAACCACACGATCAATGGGTAGGAAGGGTCAATAGGTCAATCCATAACAATACAGGCCGGAAGGACAACCGGAAGGTCAAGGTCAACCGGAAGCCATCAATCAAATTTTGACACATGGTATAGGATATTAACTACTTATTTATATATACAGTGAGGAAAATAAGTATTTGAACACCCTGCTATTTTGCAAGTTCTCCCACTTGGAAATCATGGAGGGGTCTGAAATTGTCATCGTAGGTGCATGTCCACTGTGAGAGACATAATCTAAAAAAAAAAATCCAGAAATCACAATGTATGATTGTTTAATTATTTATTTGTATGATACAGATGCAAATAAGTATTTGAACACCTGTCTATCAGCTAGAATTCTGACCCTCAAAGACCTGTTAGTCTGCCTTTAAAATGTCCACCTCCACTCCATTTATTATCCTAAATTAGATGCACCTGTTTGAGGTCGTTAGCTCCATAAAGACAACTGTCCACCCCATACAATCAGTAAGAATCCAACTACTAACATGGCCAAGACCAAAGAGCTGTCCAAAGACACTAGAGACAAAATTGTACACCTCCACAAGGCTGGAAAGGGCTACGGGGAAATTGCCAAGCAGCTTGGTGAAAAAAGGTCCACTGTTGGAGCAATCATTAGAAAATGGAAGAAGCTAAACATAACTGTCAATCTCCCTCGGACTGGGACTCGAGATCTCACCTCGTGGGGTCTCAATGATCCTAAGAAAGGTGAGAAATCAGCCCAGAACTACACGAGAGGAGCTGGTCAATGACCTGAAAAGAGCTGGGACCACCGTTTCCAAGGTTACTGTTGGTAATACACTAAGACGTCATGGTTTGAAATCATGCATGGCACGGAAGGTTCCCCTGCTTAAACCAGCACATGTCAAGGCCCGTCTTAAGTTTGCCAATGACCATTTGGATGATCCAGAGGAGTCATGGGAGAAAGTCATGTGGTCAGATGAGACCAAAATAGAACTTTTTGGTCATAATTCCACTAAATGTGTTTGGAGGAAGAAGAATGATGAGTACCATCCCAAGAACACCATCCCTACTGTGAAGCATGGGGGTGGTAGCATCATGCTTTGGGGGTGTTTTTCTGCACATGGGACAGGGCGACTGCACTGTATTAAGGAGAGGATGACCGGGGCCATGTATTGCAAGATTTTGGGGAACAACCTCCTTCCCTCAGTTAGAGCATTGAAGATGGGTCGAGGCTCGGTCTTCCAACATGACAATGACCCGAAGCACACAGCCAGGATAACCAAGGAGTGGCTCTGTAAGAAGCATATCAAGGTTCTGGCGTGGCCTAGCCAGTCTCCAGACCTAAACCCAATAGAGAATCTTTGGAGGGAGCTCAAACTCCGTGTTTCTCAGCGACAGCCCAGAAACCTGACTGATCTAGAGAAGATCTGTGTGGAGGAGTGGGCCAAAATCCCTCCTGCAGTGTGTGCAAACCTGGTGAAAAACTACAGGAAACGTTTGACCTCTGTAATTGCAAACAAAGGCTACTGTACCAAATATTAACATTGCTTTTCTCAGGTGTTCAAATACTTATTTGCAGCTGTATCATACAAATAAATAGTTAAAAAATCATACATTGTGATTTCTGGATTTTTTTTTTTTTAGATTATGTCTCTCAGAGTGGACATGCACCTACGATGACAATTTCAGACCCCTCCATGATTTCTAAGTGGGAGAACTTGCAAAATAGCAGGGTGTTCAAATACTTATTTTCCTCACTGTATATGTGTGTGTGTGTGTATTCTGTACATTTTAAAAAGCAATTTTAACCAGAAAAATCTAAAATGTTTTCCCAAAATCGTGCAGCCCTATAGTTTCATTTGATATCAGCATGTTCACTCTTTTTTTTTTTTTTACAGGGACCAGAGGCCCCACTAATGAGTCCTGCTGACTTCAACATTCACACGAGTCTCTGTACTGTAATAAGAGGTCCACTGGAGACAAGTTGAAAGATGAAAACCCAAATGCAGTTTATTATAACTAAAACAAAACATGAAACAAAAACATGGCGTGGCATGAAAACAAAAACCAAAGCATGAACATGAACTATGCACAACAGCAGACTTACAGGAAACAATACTTGACAAAGACACATGGCAAACATGAGGGCTTAAATACACAGACTAATGACAAGACAAGGGACACCTGTGAACAATGATCAGACAATTAACCAATGACAAGACATGGCAGGATCACATGACAAACCGAGAATCACATGACAGACATGGAAACAAGGAATGAACAAACCCAAAACGTGACATGTACATGAACATGGTAAAGTGAAAATCAAACACATTGGAAATGAAAGGTATGTACAATGTTTTTAGGAATGGCACAAAGGTCTCTGTCTTTGGATCATTGTTTTCAATAATGTGCTTTTTTGTCATTTGTTGTGTATCTTTGGATTATGTTGTGTTGTAAATAAATCCAAACAATCAAAAAGCCATTATTTTTTAAATCTCCTCATTCTTTGTGCAAGGTTGCTCAGAATGACAGGGCCTGATAGCTCCTAATAGGACCATTAGGGGAGGGTCTTTGTCTTTCTCAGGTGTGAAACCCATTAAATATTCAGGATGTGATTTTACGCCTCTTCACATAAAGCTTTCTTACACAAAACACTTCTTGCAAATTTTAAATCAATATATTGTCTTATCTGAATGAGTTGTCAGGATGATTTTCACATAGTTTTGGAGCAAATATTCTAGGCTATGTGATACAATTTTCAAAAGTCTTGTGAAGAAATAATCAGTATGGGTTTCATAACCTTATTTCAGTGACTTTTTTTTTTCACAAACCACGCATAAATGTCATTATCTCAAAACTACAAACTTTTACACACATGCTGCTGATATATTATTGTAGCAGAGTTTGTGCTGAATACAGTGTAATCAGACTTTAGCCATGAAAATGTCAAAAGTAACAGAGCATGTAACAATAAGTAACAAATGTCAGAGCATGTCGGAACACCTCCAGGACCCAGAAAACACCTCAGACCCCAGAGGGTTAACAACAGATATGTAAAACACGTAAGGCTTTTTTAACAATGTTTTTAAACTAGAATGTGTTTTATGTCAAATGAAACAATGTCAAATGTTTTATGTCAAATTTATGTCAGTTTTTAATCTGTATTTGACTCCAGAGAAAATTCACAAGTTTAAGCCTGATCTACCTGATGCATGTTTCCGATGTGCTGCAGATGTGGGGTCTTTCCTACACTGTACTTGGTTGTGTGTGAAGGCGAGATATTTCTGGATTGACTTTTGTGATGTCTTGGCTAAGATTACTCAAATTTCATTACCTGTTGACCCAGAATTTTGCTTGCTGGGGAACTTTATGAAAATTGATAAACCACTTCACAAATTTCAAATAAAATTTTTGGAAATAGCCCTGGCAGTGGTCAGAAAGTGTATTGCTGTCACATGGAAGTCTGATTCCCTTCTATTTATAACTAAATGATCTTTAGAAATGAATAACTGTGTCCCTTTAGAAAAAATAACATATAACATTAGAACATTAGGGATACAACACCTTTATTAAAATTTGGCAGCCCTATCTAGATTATGTGGATAATGTGATATTGGAATGTGACTGACCTCGAAACATTGTACACCTACTTTAAAATAATGGAGCATCCTTTTGGGGAGGGGGGTATGTTTGTTTGTGTTTGTTCTCGTTCTTGTAAAATGAAAACTGAAAATAAGAAAAAGAAACTGTAGCGAATACGACTCTGGGTAAATATGAATTAGCTCAAGAATATGGGGAATCTTGGTAATATTAATATTTATGACTCATGGTCATAATTCATAAGTCGCATGTACATTTATTTTATCAATTATCGAGATTACCTTGTTCTATAACTATCTGACCAACATTTAATTCGTCCAGCGAAACAAATGTAAAATCATTACAGTCAAGAAGAGGTATTCACAAACTTCAAGAGAGTTTCATGTCCTGGCCACGGACACCCAACTTTCTGAGTTTATAAATTAAAACTACTGAATGTAGTCTAATATCGAGCTTGTAGCTTAAATAAGATCTTTGATTTCATTGACTTCATAAAAAGTGGTTTTTCAAACACAGAGGCAGTGAAAAGTATAAATGGGTTTATTAATAAAATGGCACACACTAAGAGATTATATAAGCTACAAATATAAACGTACGTAAAATGCAAACAATAAAACACACAAACATTTAAACAAACAAGAAAAATATGTGATCAGAATAAAATGAAAATGAAAGAAAGAAAGCAAGAAAGAAATAAAGAGATAAAAGATAGACGGTAACTTAATTCACAGACCTACGAGCTAGACACCAGGAATCAGCTGTTAGAGATAGATCAAAAGATACTTGCAAGCCTGTTCTCTGTTCGGGTGAGGCTGAGACAGGAAGGAAACACGGACAGTGTCCGGTTTCTGTTGCGTCTTCTGGTGTCGCGGGAAGCTTGAAAGGCTCACTTGAATTTAACGTTACCGAGAAAGTTCAGATCGTTTCCCTTTTGGAGGGGAAAGGCACGTATGAGCTTAGTTGCGAAGAACGGCAGCTACGACTCGAACATGTGTTGGTCCGAGGAGAAGGCCTGAGCCTTTCAGATGTTTCTTGAAGCCGGGGAGAAGAGGAGGAGGTCAGAGCGATCGAAGAGAGAAGAGAGGGATCAGAGAGGGGGTCTCTTCCTTTTAACAGACATCTGTTTACGCCCTGTTTTGGTGACAGAGCGAATCAAAACTTCTGATGTGTAGAGGGAAGAAGTCTTCTTTGTGTGAAGACAAACACGCCCCCTTTTACCATATGTCTTATGAGGGAAAGGATTCATACTTAGAAATGTGATATTTCCTGGAACAGTTTAAGTATTATTGTACCTTGCAGTCAAGATTCGTCTCCGTGAGATGGAGAGGATTACATAGATATCCATTATGACAGGTAAAGATTGGGGAAACATAACGTTACATTTATATGCATGATTACACACAAATAAAGTTTGATTAAACACACAATAAAATTGTCAGTGTTTCCGTTATGGTAAGTGAAGGCACCTGGGAAACAAAGGAATACGTATCAAACCTTTGAAGGGTTTTCTCTGAAAAGTTCCCTGAAAAGTTCCATGTGTTGGAATGTTGGCTTGCATAGGAACTGGATAAGATGCAGCTTTGGAGTCATAAAGTTTACGACCATGTCGGGGTCGGTTTACAAGACACTATTGAGGAACCTTCTTTCAGTGAACATTTAGAATTCAAGATTTTACTCTTAGCAACCCACACCTCTATTACACGTGCATATAGGAATGTACACACATTATGAAAATAAAAGAAAAGATATTTCTCGTATTCTCAGTTATACACAAAAGGGTGTTTGTGTGTGTGTGCGGAATGTCATGAGGCTGTAACGTTGCAGAAAGTCCGAGCTGAACTAGGGGGTTTTACAAGGGGTTCTTAAAAACAGGGTCCTCTTTATGGCTCAAATGTCCCTCTGGGGAACACCAGATTGCCATTTTGACATGTCCAAGCAGACTTAGTGACGCCGTGGACAGACCCGTTGTCTAAAAAGACAACGAAGGATGTGTTTGGAAACAAGGAATTACTAATTGGAACAGCATGTGACCGCATGTCAGGCATTGTCGCTACAAAACGAAACTAAGCCAATCCTGATTGGTGTTGCGTCATGACGTAACGTGTGACGGCATATGCGGAAGCTACAAAAGGACGCCGGCACACAACAGAGATAGCTTCTGTGATGAAGCAAGTGTTCCCAGGCAGGGGGAGGCGTGGCTAAGGGACGCAGTTCTCGTTCCCGTTCTCAGGGAACAAGGGTTACAGTCGTAACCCGAGATATTCCCTTTTGAGGGAACTCGAACTGCGTCGAATGACACTTTGGGGGAACGAGTACCCACTATGCCACAACGAGCCCCGCCTGTTCTAGTGTGAAGCTGTGCACAGGCACACTTAGGACAAGAGCACAAGGGTGCCAGGTGTCGATGGAATGTCCAGGCTGTAGAATCTAATAAAAGTGTGAGGGTTGGCCCATCCTGCTGAACCGCAGACTTCCTGGATCAGGGCCCTGAAAGGAGGGCTCTGGAGGAGGCCATGTCTCTGGTAGAGTGAGCCCTCACGGCCAAAGGAGAAGGCAAACTGCACACTTGGTAGGCCATAGATATAGCTTGGACAATCCAGTTGCTAATGGTCTGTTTGGAAGCAGGAAGCCCCTTCTTAAATAGATGCATCCATTTCCGGTTTCCGGGTCGAGTACGCTGTGCGCGTTTGTGCTGCCGCTTCGTATCCTGGATTGTTTGTACTGTTTGTCTGGTTCAGATATTTTTTTCTTTTTCATCGGAACTCTGTGTTGATTACTCCGTTTCTCACTATTGTTCCCTGACCTGGACTGTTGTCACTGCACTGACCACCTCTGCTGTCTGCAAGACGTTGAGAATACTGTGCGTGTCTGTGCAGCTGTTTCGCGCCTGGTTGGATTACTCCATTTTTTCACTGTTTAAACTCTGAACTGAACTGTTGATAAGTCTGCCATCGGGCTGCTGCGAGCTTTCTTCCCTGTTACATCTCTATCACACTCGGCTCCTCAGATGGGTGAGTTACCGCTCTCTCTGTCGGTTGCGTCGCTTGGCTAACGTGGTTTTGCTTGTGATTGGGCTTTCACTTTCTCTGTATCAACATGCCTTGTGCAAAAACATTTTTTTCTTTTTTCCTCTGCCTTATTTTTTGTCTTACATCTCTGATGGATTTAGAATATTCTCCATCACAACTGAGGGCCTTTAACTGCCGCCCGCGTCTTGATTCGGTGACGTATGAATACTGTCAGAGACTAGGGATTCTCCGTCACCCAAGATACATACACGTTCGCGGCGCACACTCTTGAGTTCCCTTTGTTCAAAGCCTGACGCTCCTCCTTGCATCTGGACCAACAATAGACTATCTTCCATGCCTAGACAACTGCCTGCCGGTCCCACCATTCAGCGTTCTCTGATCTATCTCACTGATAGCGATCAGCAACATACACCTAATTTGAATCCCTCGCATAATCACTTTGCACTTTTGAACTGTCGATCAATTTCGGACAAAGCCCCTTATCTCAATGAAATGATCACTGACAATAACCTTGACATTTTTCTTCTCACTGAAACTTGGCAAGTTCCTGAAGATTTTCTACAGTTAAATCTACTTACGCCAGATGGATATAATTATCTGTCCAGACCGCGACCCCATGGTAAAGGGGGTTAGTCTCGCTATCATCCATTGTGATAACTTCCGTATCAAGCAACTTGACTTTCATGACACCAATACATTTGAGTACATGGTTCTGAAGGCTGACTCTCTCATAATTATTTTGCTCTATCGACCTCCTAAGGTCCTGTCTAACTTCTTTTCTGAACTCAGTGAACTGTTGACCCTTGCCTGCTCATTGTCATTTCCCATTCTACTGCTTGGTGACTTTAATATTCATGTTGATGCTGTTTGCTCTAACACGAACCAGTTACTTTCTATCTTTGAATGTTTTAATCTAATTCAGCATGTTAATTTTCCTACTCATACGCATGGTCATACCCTTGATTTGATTTGTACATCAAGGGCCAATATCTCTTCCATCACTTCTACTGACACTGGTATTTCTGATCATAAGTTTCTTGATTTTAGCTTCAGCCTGCCTATGCTTAAGAATTGTTCTACAACTGTCATATCTTACCACAATCTCAAAGCTGTTGATACTGCATTATTTTGTACCTCCGTTTCCTCTTCTAATCTCTTTGATGTCTTTGATATCTCTTCACCCTCACTGATACTATCTAACTATTACTCCATAATCTCGGATATCTTAGATAAGCATGCTCCTGTCAAGACCAGATTGTCCCTTCCACACATTCGTCTCCTTGGTACACTCCTGAGCTCCGTATCTTAAAGGCCACTGGTAGACGGCTTGAGCGTTACTACTCCTGCTGACAGGCCAGCCTCTGATGACCTTTGAGGTCCGGCAGGAAGCTCCTCAGAGCTCGGGACACCGGCAACATTTCCAGGCAGTTTATATGCCAGGAGGAATGATGCTCCTGCCATAGGGCTCTCATAAAGCGGCCGTCCATGACAGCGCCCCAGCCCATGAGGGTGGCATCTGTCAAGACGGCTTTCCGGCGACATGACGCTTGGGACAGAACACCTTGATGCTTGGGACACCTTGGGACAGAAACCAAGATTTCTTCCACATACAGTAGATAGGGAACAAAGGCATCTGCGCGTAACCCTGATCATGCGGAATGGGTTTTCCTCGGGGAGAACCCCTTGGTTTTCAACCACCACTGCCATAGGCCATCTCATAACCGTTCTCTCACGCCCCCAAGATATTACTGTAGTTTAACACAGGGGGGTTGGACACGCGAGACGAGTGTGGCTTGTTTCATGATTTACACAACTCATTGTGTAAATCGGGAAAGAACGGTAAACCCCAATGATGAGGTTGCTCTCTGTGCTGCAGGAAGCGCTTGTCCAACTTGCTTTTTGTGAGCGCTTACTGCCTCTCATGTGGCCAACTGATGTTAAGACGGGCCACTGCACGAGAGACAACCTCCATCAGCTCCTCATATGCGGGGACATGGGGTGGCGAGTCATCCCCAAAATCCCCGCCTTCGATGCTGAGCACATCTACTTCCTCGGAAGCAGACAGCTCAAGCATCGGGCTCTCCACTCGTGCGGCAGAGCGGGCTTCCTCGCGAGGAGGGAAAACATCGGAACTGGCGGGTGAATCACTAGAACGTGCCTCAGCAGTCTCGAGATCCTCCGTCAGATCCATCTGTGAGCCCCATGAAGAGCGTTGCCCGCACCACGGGGCTCGCAAGCCTGGCCATCCTCACTGAAAATGGCCAGGCGGGAGTGCAGCACACAGATTGTTAATCTCTCGCAATCCTCGCAAGCAGCCCCCTCGAGAGCTGCCCGCACGTGCTGCCCTCCCAAACAGTGCACGCACATTTGGTATGTGTCCGTGGGCAGGGATGCACACACCTCCTGTAGCTGCTGGAACTCGCCATAATATATATATATATATACATATATATATATATATATATAATGCTTGTGACAATACAACACCAAATAATACAGACAAGAGACAGAGAGCGCTTGCTGAAGAACAGAAAGCTATCTCTGTTGTGTGCTGGCGTTCTTTTGTAGCTTCCGCATATGCCGTCACATGTTATGTCATGACACAACACCAATCAGGTTTGGCTTAGTTTCATTCATACTTCAGAGGCGCTACGCTGTTGGCGTTCCCCAAAGTGTCATTCGACGCAGTTCGAGTTCTTCTTCTTCTTCTTCTTCTTCTTCTTCTTCTTCTTCTTCTTCTTCTTGTTTAATGGCGATTAACTCCAAAGGAGCATTACGACGCAGTTCGAGTTCCCCCGAAAGGGAACTTAAATAGTGAGCGGATAACGAGATGATTGATTAGTGCACAGCTGAAACTAATGAGTGTCCATGACAACAAACTAACTAAGGAAGAACGTACTGACTGAAAACAAGAGTCCATGTGGTGTGAGAGTGTGACAGTGTGAAACTGTGTGTGGAAGAAGTAACAGATTTATAAAATAAAACTTGTTTAATTCAATTCAATTCACGTATATTTGTACAGCGTTTTTCACAATAAACATCATTTCAAAGCAGCTTTACAGAAAATGCATGAGTCCACATTACAATTTAGAGTGATCTGATATCAGAGGAAACTGTCTAAGTTATGTATTTCAGAAATGTACATACAAAATCACACAGTTTGCTAAATATTTATTAATTTAAACAATGTAATAATTAAAGGCAGAATACAATGATATCATTGAAGTATTAAATACTTTTTTGTTAACAAATGATTATGAGATTTAGAAAATTGTAGCATTGGTGTGTGTTGATTCACTTTTACAGTGTTTTGACCCACATTAATGAAGGACTGTGTGTGTGTGTGTGTGTGTGTGTGTGTGTGTGTGTGTGTGTGTGTGTGTTTGTGTGTAATGAACTGAACTGAACTGAGAACAGAACTGAACTGAACAGAAGCAGGAGTGTAAATAAACACACAGAACAATAATCAGAAACAGAGGAATAAATGAAACTCAAATATGAACAAAAACAGCACAACTAAACACAACCCTGACAACAACTATAATAATAACATGATAAATGCTGTAAATCACATGATAACTGCATACATGACTGAAATAAACACACACACACACACACACACACACACACAGGTTTCTATAGAGAATCATGAGATCCTTCATTCACACACTCATTGATCAACAAACTGATATTGATTCATTCTCTTGAATATGTGTCTTAATTCCCTTAACTTTAAAGGGATAGTTCACTTTGAAATTAAATTTTGGTATGTTTTAGCTTACCTCAAGGGCATCCAAGATGCAGGTGTCTTTTTTTCCGCAGTAGTTTCAATTTTGATATTTTTAGGTCAAACCGTTTTTGTCTGTCAGTCAGATAATGCAGGTCTGTGGTCACTGTCTCAAAGAGCATGCACAAAGTCCAAATTAATCAATTCCCCATCGTACACATTGATGGCCTAAGACACGAAACGAGCGGTTTGTGTGAGAAAACTAACAGTATTTATATCGTTTTTAACTCTTGTACACAGCCACGTCCAAGTGATCTGAGGGCGCGCGCGCTTCCTGGTGTGTGACTGTGCGCAGACTGGTGCATAGATATATACACTAGATGTCGCCTTGGCTACGGCAGTTTATTGGAACGAATGCCGCAGCCAAGGCGATATCTAGTGTATATATCTATGCACCCCCCCCCCACTAACAGGTTTAGTACAGTACACAATATATTACAGCAGAAGCGTCTTTAATAACACACACACATAACCCAAAGCAGAGGAATCATGTTCTGAACAGATGGAGAAGTTGAGATAAAACATCTCTGAATGTCTTAAACTGAGTTTAGAGTTGAAAGTCTAGTTTTGCTCGTATCATCCAGACATGTTTCAGTGAGTCTCATTGTGTCTCATATTTCCTCTCTCTTCTCTGTGTATCATTGTCTGTTTCTCTTTATTTCACTGACAGAAGTTCAGCTGTGTTATTAATGTAATGAAGAGACAATAAGAGACTCTAGAACATCTCACTAGCCGCATTTCCATTACCCTTCAAATTGCGCAAATTGAAATTGAAACACGTCAATTTCGCAAAAACTCTCATTTATCGCAAAAAAGTTTTTACGCTCGCATGAGGTGGTTTTTCAGGCAATTCGAAAAAGGAATATTTCGCAAAACGGCAATGGAAACAGTTTTTGCGCATTTACAGGTCACCTAACTAGAAGGCGCGGAGTGTTTGGACAGAATACGATAGTAGAGTTTTTCATTAAATTCATAAAAGACAAAAGAATGACAGAAATACTGGATTCTAAACCTCAAAGAAATGCCACAATCAAGAGCTGGGAGCAGAAATGAGTGAGATGAACCCCAGAAACTCCTCATATGTGCCGCTCATAAGGGTCTTTCCTTGCCATTAATGTTTGGATAACACGCCTACATTTCCTTCCATTAATAATAATGTCTAGTGCGGTACGTGGCTGTGATATATATAAACTTACCAACGCCCGATGCCATGATTTTTGGCATGACTTATCGCGAGAGGAAAAAATTACATTTTAGTTGCATAACATCGGTTAATGGAAACGCCGTCATTTCGCAATAGTTTATCAATATTTAGAAAAAAATGCACAAGTTTTGCGCAAATCTTTAATGGAATGTGGAATGCCTACTGTCACTGATTTATCATGCAGCTCAAAGCATTATGGGTAGAGTCTCTCATCAGGCTATTCTCATTCATCAACACAGTTTCACTGATGATCCAGGATAAACCCTAAACCCAGGATAGAGTGTGTGTGTGAATGTGGTCTGGACTGTGTGTATGAGGCTCAGTGTGTCAGAGACGCTGTAGAAGGACAGAGTTCCTGCACTGTGATCCACATACACTCCTATTCTCCTGTAATCCTCATACACTCCTGTTCTCCTGTGATCCACACACACTCCTGTTCTCCTGCTGATGGACTCTACAGGGAGTTCAGTCTCTATATTATTGTGTCTGAATGAGTAAATGGAGGAAGAGCAGAACAAACTCCAGGACTGATCATTATATCCAAACCGACACTCATCACCCTCTCCCTTCCTGCTGATGCTCTTATATGACACTGATATAAACACATACCCACTCCACTCAATCTCCCAGTAACAGCGTCCACACACACTCTCTCTACACAACACCTGAGGATAATGATCAAATCTGTCTGGATGATCAGGATACGGCTGGACTGTGCGAGTGTCAGTAATCACTCTGTTCTCCTCAGACAGACGGAGGCCTTTATTCACAGTGTTCAGATCCAGAGTGAGCTGATGAGGATCTGATGGAGAGAAAACACACATCAGTGAATTACAGAAACTTTCTATCTTGAGTCTTCATTTCAGATCTGACTCGTTCATTTAGGATTGTAAGCAACCAATGATAATAAAGCACTATAGAAATATCATTCTGTAACAGCTTTTGTCCTGAATGAGGTTCTGACTGAAATCGCCATGGTTACCAAACAGAAAACATAGGATTCTTATGTTCAAATAATTCTGTAATCAGGAATTATGAAACTGTCTGATCTTTTACTGTTTTTTTTTTTTATTATTATTGCAAGAATTACATTTTCAAAACTCTTCGTACTAATATCACAACAGATTATCAGAAGTGCACTTTGCCCAAAATATTCCAGCATATGTCTGTGTGTGTGTGTGAGAGAGAGAGAGAGAGAGAGAGAGAGAATGTGTTCAACACACACAATCACACAGTAATCCTGTTCACTGTTTTTATATATATACCGTATATATATAGAGAGAGAGAGTGTGTGAGAGAGAGAGGGAGAGAGAGTGTGTGCGTGTGTGTGTGTGTGAGAGAGAGAGTGTGTGTGTTTGTGTTTGTGTGTGTGAGAGAGAGTGTGTTTGTGTGTGTGTGTGTGTGTTTGTGTGTGTGAGAGAGAGAGAGAGAGCGAGCATGTGTTCAACACACATACAATCACACAGTAATCCTGTTCACTATTTGAGAGAGAGAGTGTGTGTGTGTAGACGTACATTTTCGTGGTCCTGCTGTAATCCTGATCTCTCCTCCATGATTCACACTACAAAACACACACAGTGACAGTTAATCAGTAACACACACACACACACCTGTTGTCTCTTAGGCTGATGAGAAATGTATTAATATGGTCTGAATAATTTATGATAATCCATCAGCAATTATAGCAACAAACTGTCACGATCACCAGTGAGAGTGGCCCGAGATTACCACCAGAGGGCACTCCACCCGGACAATCACAACACTAATCACAGACTCCATTCCCCATAATCCTTTGCTCAGACTAATCGTCCATTATTACATTCACCTGTATGTCATTACCTTGTTTAGCTCACCCCATATAAGCCTGGTTGTCTCATTCATTCTCTGTGAAGTCTTCTCTAGTGTAACACTGCAATTCTGAGTATTCTCCTGGATTTCTGTGTATCTTGTTTTGTTTTTTTTGGGATCTTCTGTCTGGTTTTCCTCTGTTTTTGCTTGGACTGATTACCTGGTGTTTATGACCTTAGCCTGTTTTAGACTAAGATTGTAGATTACCCTTTTAATAAAACTGCATTTGGATTCTCATCCTTTATGTCCCGGAGCAGTTTCGTTACAGAAGACTTTGCCATTATGGATCCAGCAGTGCTTCTCATCCGTCTTCATCAGGGAACCTGCTCGCTCGAGAACTACATTCAGGACTTCCTAGGTATTGCCAATTTCACTAACCTCCCAGACTATGCTCTCATTGACTTATTTTGTTATGGACTCAACAACCCATTACAATCCACACTAATCCGTGATGGTCTTCAAGGATCACTGAGTAAGTTCCTAGATTATGTCCTTCATTTGGCTAGTTCCTCCTCCACTGTTGGGGAGGTTGAGGAGGACGAGGAGGACATGTCCCATAAATGTGTTTTTTGGGGAGGGGCACCACACGCCAAGATCAAGTGGCCACAGAGCTTGGCCCACCACAGTCGCTAGGTCTGATGATTGCCTGTCCTTTGTTTTATGTGGTTTATTTGCTTTGGTTCCGACACCAGGGGCCTGTACCATGAAGGTAGCTGAACAAACTTGGAGTTATAGGATTAGTTTTGAGTCGACAAAACCAAACCGATGCAATCAGGCTTTATTGGTACCATGACGCAGCTCATCAACTTTCTCTGTCAACTCAGGCTTTGATCCTTAAGCTATGATCACTCCACGAGCGCGTGCACATACCAAAGAGACGTGGCACCGAACAACCAATCGCGTTCGATATGGATAGAGCGAGAGCGATTATATTTTTCCGCGGAGGAGTTTAAATATTAGTATTCGAGTTTAAATTACGATGAATTTAAATATGCATTTCAAGCATGAAACAATACGGTCTCTGCTGCCAAAGCAAGAGAAGACTGTTGGAGAAAGATTGCTGATTGCGTTAATGTGTAAGTTAATTTAATACATTCTATATTCATTTAAAATTATGTATATATGTATGTGTAGCCTATACGTGTAATCTAGCCTATTTTTATAATATATAAAACATTTGCATGTATATCCTAAGAAAGATTAAAATTCATTGATTTTTAGATGCAACCCCAACTCCAAACGTTCTTGGCAGCAGATAAAGACAAAATATAAAAATATAATTCAAACTGATGAGTATTTACCACAACCTTTTATTATTTTTGTGTATTTTTATTTGATCACAAACACTTGTTTGCAGCAAACAGAAATTCAGAAAACCGGTGGAGGGCCACTCCTCCAGAATACACTGGCGGAGGAGTTGGCTCTGAGTAGGCAATAAGGGACGGACGATTATGGATGGGATTACAGGTGCTATACAATTTGACCCTGCTGCTGGCTCTAAGCAAGTGACACTTGGTACGTGTGTAATACATTACTACTTGTTTAAGTTTTAAATATGGCTGTATGTTCTGCAGTAGAGGGAGATGCAGTGTCCCAGTTATGCTTTTATATTGACCTACTTTTATTTATTAGGGTGGAGAAAATGATGAAGACACTCTGTGTTCTCAGACAGTTGCTGATGTGAATGCACTGGGCTTTTTATTATGGCAAACATTTGAATGTGTGGCATAAAAAAGTGACTTGCCCTTACACATCTCTTTTATTGTAGGATTGTTCACAACCTGCCCCAGAAACTGAAGCCTCTACCTCAATGGGCTTCAGAAGAAATATGAACAAAGTAAGGGTTTAAAACCCTTGACATAAATTACAGTCAGTCCTGTGATTTGATGAGCCTCCAGAAAACTTGTAATGATTGTTTGTGGTGGAATTATGTTTCAGGTGGAAACAGACTCAGTCAGGGCCCTTTACAAAAGGAGTCTCGAACTAGACCGCACGCTAAAGGAGTCTCGAACTAGACTGCACACTAAAGGAGTCTCGAACTAGACTGCACGCTGCACGCTACGCTAAAGGAGTCTCGAACTAGACTGCACACTAAAGGAGTCTCAAACTAGACTGCACACTAAAGGAGTCTCGAACTAGACTGCACGCTGCACGCTACGCTAAAGGAGTCTCAAACAAGACTGCACACTAAAGGAGTCTCAAACTAGACTGCACACTAAAGGAGTCTCGAACTAGACTGCACGCTGCACGCTACGCTAAAGGAGTCTCGAACTAGACTGCACACTAAAGGTGCTGGACTGTGAGCTGAGGAGGCTCCAAATAAAAATAAATAAATAAAAGGTCAAACAGCTGGATAAAACTGATCTCAGTATGTGAAACTTTCTCTTGCTCTCTTTCTCCCTCCCATCCCACAAAACCAATAAAACAGTTTGAGTTTTATCTGCAGTTTCAATGTGCTTTTACCGGTAAGTGTAATATTGTATGGTGATTGCATCTACATCAGACTCACTGAAGTGTGATCAGGTCAGTTTCATCGGGGAGTAGCTGGTTCTCGCTCCTTTCTAATGGTGGCTATATTGTGCAGAATGGTACATGCAGTCACTATCTCTGATGCCCGCTCTGGTGACCCTTTAGGATGCTAAAGGTCATCTCTATCTTCACTCTGGTTTTACTGAGGACCACACTGAAGCGGTTCTGTGGCCCTGTCTGAGGGTCATTATAGGGGGTTATTGTGTAGGTTTTGCTGTCCCAATTCAAATTAACAGTGTTTTGTTCTGTACCAAATTTAACTTGCTTTCCTCAAGCGCTGACACAATACAGGCTTATGGAAAATTGATGGAGTCATGCACTGGAGTACTGGAGTCATGCACTTATATCTGTTAATGTTACTATTAATTTAAAGAATCTTCTCACAGAAAATAATTATCTCACATGTTCACATCATCTCTACCTGAACATTAAGGCTGTGAAAGGACTTCCTATTAACATAATCTGCCTCATGATTGCAACATGTATGCAGTCTATTGCTCCAATGACTCTAGGGAATCCTATCATAAGATTAACAGAATAATAATAAAAATAATAATTCTTAACATGTACTGTATTGTATAGTACATTTGTGAAATTTTCTTTTTGAAAGAAAAAAAATGTTCATGTGATGTCACCCTATCAATATATCTTACTGACAATTTTATAAAAGCCCTCTTTTATGGACATGGTCGATAAATGTCTGGGGAACACTATTAATGAAAATATTCATGTACTCCTGCAGAGCGAGGACCACCTTGCGAATGGTTCGACAAACTGTGTTTTCCCCTAGGCTCTGTGCATCACCGACTGTGCAAGTATGTACCACTTGCAAAAAAACGCAACACAATACCATTTGCGGTACAGTAAGTGCATGAATTCGACGTGTTAAATTCTTTGTGCGGCTTAGACGTGCTGGTATTCGATAATGCCATATATCGTGGTAATGAATATGCAATATTGTTATCGCGGCACTTCAAAATACAGTGAAAAATAATAGATCAGAATTTCGATTTTTAGAACGCACATTCGCTTATTTTCCATCAACTGCTTAAAAAAAACACTGTATATCTGCTGTGCGAAACACGTGCGCACTCTGATGTAAACAATCCCCACATGTAGAAGCACTGTGTGCATGCGGCGTAGTGCGCACTCTAGTCTAATGTAAACAATCGTCACATGGCATGGCAGAAGGAGGAACACTGCCGACTATTTATCCCCCTTCTTAAAGCAGGGCTGCCAACTCTACACATTCAGCGTGAGACTCACGCAACTGCCACTTTTTCACACGCTTTCACACCACACATCCATTTTCTCACGCACAGAAAAATCGCGAAGCAAAGAGGACACTGACACCAAAAGACTAGACAGAGCAGGCTACTTTTGATGTGAAAAAATTCTCACCTCAAGTTCTGTCCATTTTATTACGAAATTCAGACAATAAATACTGTTTTGGTGCTTGTAAAATGTGACGTGACAGATCGCTGTAGTGCCTCAGTTCAAGTAAACCGACCATCTGTTACTTTTTATTTAAAGATACAGTGCAACTTACCGAAAGGTATATATGCCTCATACATAATATCGATCAATCAGTTTTTTTCAACCACAGAAAGAGGTCAATAAAACTGCAGGTGAACAATTATGTCACAGAACGTTACATTTACCTCAGGAAAGCCATTTAATGACCAGCACATTAGTTAACTAGAAAAAATATAGGGAGGAGTATTTTGCTAAATATGTGCACTATATTACATATTTATTATATTTTTACTTGTGTCATTACATGATTGTTGTTATTATAATGAAAACCGCATTATATTTCATTTAATTTAACTTTTAAATTTAACTTAATTTAAGTTAACCTTTAATAATACCAACTGATAGGGCTCTCTGTATGTTTACAGCATATTTTTTCTTGAACAATTAACATCTATTGTAGCCTACCTAATTATCCAAATGAGTCAATACTAAATCAAGATTGAAATCAAATCCCAATAAATTAATTGAAATTGTGCAAGAATAATACAAACAGTAGCCAACCAGTCATTGTACTGTGTAAACATTGTAACATGTTGTCACTAAAATAAATATATAATTCTGTTGTTACCAAATGTTTTGATAATCACAATTACACCTATTGTGATGCAAGTTGTTTTTTTTGTTTTTTTACAGCAGGTTAGCCGTGCAGCGTAAGATACCATGGCGACGAACACCGATTAAAGCCGAGCTACTTTCATAGTACCTAAAACCCAGGGTTGATGGAAACTAAACTGAAACATAGCTGGCTAGCCACCTAAGACCCCGATCACACCTGACACGTTTTTTGCAGTGAGATGCGCCCCAGGTTCCTCGCGTTTTACCGCCTACTGCGCTGTTGTACGAATGTTCAACGGATGTTCCGTTGTCCTGATGAAAGCTACAGTTGCTTTGAACGCCCGGAGAGTGCGATGATGGAGGATAAACTTGTGGTGCTCTCGCGGGTTACCAGGAGCTTAATGACTTTACGAACCAACCATCACAATGTTAACAGAAAGTAAATAAAGTTAATAAAAGGCTGATTTGACGTTTACTTGACTGACAGGACAACTGTTTGGGTGGTTGCCTAACAACATAAAAAAACGCAGCGCATGCGTTTTCGAACCTGAAAAGCGCGTTCGGTGTGATCGGGGCCTTAGAATGAATGAATAAGAGTGGCCCTAAAATGGAGCCTTGGGGGACCCCGAAGATTATGGGCTTACAAGTAGAGTTATGATAATCGACATGGACATACTGTTCCCTCTCATATAGATAACTTCTGAACCATTCAAGTGCTAGACCTCTGATACCATAGTGATGCAATATGTGCAATAAAATATCAGTCAATGGTATCAAAGGTTGGAAAATACCAACACCACATTTTCCCTCTTCAATGCAGTCATTCATTTGTTCTATTAGGTCGAGTATTGACATACAGGTTGTGATCTTTTTTTTTTTCTAAAACCGTATTGAGAGGGAACAAGAATATCTAGTTTATCAAGTTAGCCACTGAGTCTATTGTATACTACTTTCTCCATTACTTTAGAGAAAGTGGGTAGAATTGACATAATATAAACAGTACAGATTGATCATGGAGTTTTCTGGGATTACATTGAGACATTGACACGGTAGCCACAAACACACTCGGAGCAACCAAACACACGCACATACACACAACACACACACACACAAAGGAGTATTCTAGTACCATTGTGTAAGCAATTTGTACCACGCCGCAGTCATCAGTACCGACTCGCAAAAAATAAAATAAAATGTAGCCTCTTGAAAATGAAAAGCAAAATGTCTCACCTCTCCGTCTTCCTGCCTGGAAACAAGGTTTGAGCCTCCCGTAAAGAGAGAGAGACTGTCGCCCGTAATCAGCAAAAGTAGAGGCAAACAGATCACCGCTGGCAATGGAAAATGGAATAAAATAGGAACTCTACTTCAAACGACAGTAAGCCATAGCCTACTGGCCTGCCATCCTCGTCACATGGATTTGGGCAAACTATGATCTTAGGTGTTCTGCGAGGGCTAGGAGACAATGAAGGCTTCAGCCTCCACTACCGTGGGAAAGTGTTTCCCGACTCCAGCTTGATGTAAAGCCTGGCCGGGTACAGCAGGACCCGCTTGAACCCTCGCTCGTACAACTCCGACATGACCGCCTTGAACTCATTCTGCTGTTCCACAACCTCTGGAGGATAATCCTCAAACACAAGGATGGGATGGTCCCGGAATTTCAGCCTACCCCTCATGGTCCGGGCATGGTGGATGATCTTGTCCTTTACCTGGAACCTGAGGAGACGAATGATGACCGGTCTTGGCCGCTGGTTGGGTGGAGGTTTAATTGCCAGGGCTCTGTGAGCCCGTTCACATTCCACAGGCGAATCGAGGACCCCTCCAAAGACCTCCTCGAGCATCTTGGTGAAGAAAGCTGTCGGTTGTGGCCCCTCCATGGATTCAGGTACACTGATTACCCTGGTGTTATTGCGCCGGCTCCGTGATTCGAGGTCGACAACTTTAGTTGCTAGTTTAGCATGGTCTCTCTGGAGCTTGGTTATAGCCTGGAGTTTCCTTGGCAGCCTTCAGGCATAGCTCTCGCGCGTCAGCTTCACTCTCAAGAATTTCGAGTTTCTCAGCGTGTTCTGTCACGGTAGTTATGACACCATTCAACTGATACCACATTAGGAGAGCAACTTATGTAAGCAATGTCCTCTCGTCCCTCGAGAAACTTCAGTTTCATGATATAGTAATGTTGGAACTGGGGCTGCACGATTTGGGGGAAATGTCATATTGCGATTATTGAGGTCAATATTGCGATATATTAAACAAATGGTTTCATGAGTCAACTTGCTTGGTTCTCAAGTAAAATGCACACACAGATTAGTGATAATGCTGAAATGTGTATTTCTCAACTCAAACTAGCAACAACAACTAAATGCACAATGTTTTCAGATTAAAATAATATTTTTTACAGTATTAAATGTAGCGTATGGATCAAATCACGATGACTCACTCATTCTAAGATTCAGAGAGCTTTTAACCTATTGACTCATTGCATGTAAATCACAGCTTAGCGCCAATGAGTCTGAATCGAATTGCTCCCTTTGACACGTTTCTGGCTTGGTGGAAATTTAACAGGAACACCTCCAAGCTCCGTCGTGAGCTTCAAACAGATCGTAATCATTTCAACTCCCCTTTCTCAGCAAGCAAGAAGTCCAGGTGGCAGGAAGAGCCCACTCCGAGATGCCCAACACACATACACAAACATTCTTTGCATCTAACTCAGAATATAAGTAATTCCAAAATGTATATGATATATTCCTGTATGCATGTATACAGGAACATGCATACAGGAACATCGTATGCATGTTCCCCCCTACTATTAGCTAAGTTATGATTTTCTAGTTGTGTTAGTTGAACTCTAAGTGCTTATTTTAAAGAATAAGAATAAGAATGCATCTCTATGTTTGTATCTTCCGAACATATTGATTTTGGTACTGAATAAAACCTCTCGGTTTGCCTAAGCTAAATATATATACAGTGAGGAAAATAAGTATTTGAACACCCTGCTATTTTGCAAGTTCTCCCACTTGGAAATCATGGAGGGGTCTGAAATTGTCATCGTAGGTGCATGTCCACTCTGAGAGACATAATCTAAAAAAAAAAAAATCCAGAAATCACAATGTATGATTTTTTAACTATTTATTTGTATGATACAGCTGCAAATAAGTATTTGAACACCTGAGAAAATCAATGTTAATATTTGGTACAGTAGCCTTTGTTTGCAATTACAGAGGTCAAACGTTTCCTGTAGTTTTTCACCAGGTTTGCACACACTGCAGGAGGGATTTTGGCCCACTCCTCCACACAGATCTTCTCTAGATCAGTCAGGTTTCTGGGCTGTCGCTGAGAAACACGGAGTTTGAGCTCCCTCCAAAGATTCTCTATTGGGTTTAGGTCTGGAGAGTGGCTAGGCCACGCCAGAACCTTGATATGCTTCTTACAGAGCCACTCCTTGGTTATCCTGGCTGTGTGCTTCGGGTCATTGTCATGTTGGAAGACCCAGCCTCGACCCATCTTCAATGCTCTAACTGAGGGAAGGAGGTTGTTCCCCAAAATCTCGCAATACATGGCCCCGGTCATCCTCTCCTTAATACAGTGCAGTCGCCCTCTCCCATGTGCAGAAAAACACCCCCAAAGCATGATGCTACCACCCCCATGCTTCACAGTAGGGATGGTGTTCTTGGGATGGTACTCATCATTCTTCTTCCTCCAAACACGTTTAGTGGAATTATGACCAAAAAGTTCTATTTTGGTCTCATCTGACCACATGACTTTCTCCCATGACTCCTCTGGATCATCCAAATGGTCATTGGCAAACTTAAGATGGGCCTTGACATGTGCTGGTTTAAGCAGGGGAACCTTCCGTGCCATGCATGATTTCAGTTTACATTAGTGTATTACCAACAGTAACCTTGGAAACGGTGGTCCCAGCTCTTTTCAGGTCATTGACCAGCTCCTCCCGTGTAGTTCTGGGCTGATTTCTCACCTTTCTTAGGATCATTGAGACCCCACGAGGTGAGATCTTGCATGGAGCCCCAGTCCGAGGGAGATTGACAGTCATGTTTAGCTTCTTCCATTTTCTAATGATTGCTCTAACAGTGGACCTTTTTTCACCAAGCTGCTTGGCAATTTCCCCGTAGCCCTTTCCAGCCTTGTGGAGGTGTACAATTTTGTCTCTAGTGTCTTTGGACAGCTCTTTGGTCTTGGCCATGTTAGTAGTTGGATTCTTACTGATTGTCAAGTCAAGTCAAGTCATTTTCATTTATATAGCGCTTTTAACAATGTAGATTGTCTCAAAGCAGCTTTACAGAGATAAATGTATAATTTAACGTAAGATTGTTTTGGCTTTATAGCGGTTCTTTAATAAAGTTATTTTCCAGCTAAAGTTAGTTTTGATTGATTCGCTTCCGTCGCAACGATCATTTGTTTTTAAATTAGGGGCCGCCAAGACGACACCATTCTCTCTACACAGACTTTAAACGCGAACCTGTGAGAAACGCTGATGGCGTTCAGATGTGCATTAAGAACGGGTTCTATAGTTATGTGCGTTTGAATATATGTGTGCAGGTTTGGAATTCCCTACAAACCAAACCTAAACAAATTACTGGTGTTTCCTTATAGTTTTGATTCAGAATTTTATTTTATTTTATCAATTCGGGGTAGATACGCAAATTGAGTTTTCCCGACGACGCTTTATCTGTAGAGTGGGAAAGGGATCCTCCATAGGGAGAGACTAGTTGGCACTTCAGCACTGCGTTGACACCGGGTCCAGGCGAAGGTCCTTCATCAGATCTGGAAACGGCCTGGATCCGGCAGGCTGCGGGAAAACCTTGGGATAAACAAAGACACTAAAATTAGCGTAGATGCCATTCTTCTCATGATGTAACAAGTACATCAGGATTTATGGGAAGTGTTCCCGGTTCCAGCTGACCTAATCTATGCAGCCTAACATTGAATTATAGAAGTCTATAATGTATTATGTGAACGCTATGTCAAAGAGATGTGTCTTTAATCTAGATTTGAACTGACAGAGTGTGTCTGCTTCCCGGACAATGGTAGGAAGGCTGTTCCAAAGTTTTGGTGCTAAATAGGAAAAGGATCTACCGCCAGCAGTTGATTTTGATATTCTAGGTATTATCAACTGGCCGGAATTTTGAGATCGCAATAGACGTGAAGGAGTATAATGCGTTAAGAGCTCGCTCAAGTACTGCGGAGCTAAACCATTTAGTGCTTTGTAAGTAATCAGCAATATTTAAAAATTGATGCGATGTTTAATAGGGAGCCAGTGCAGTTTTGACAGAACCCGGCTAATATGCTCATACTTCCTGGTTCTGGTAAGAACTCGAGCTGCTGCGTTTTGAACTAGCTGTAGTTTGTTTATTAAGCGTGCAGGGCAACCACCCAGTAGAGCTTTACAATAATCTAGCCTTGAGGTCATGAACGCATGGACTAATTGTTCCGCATTTGTCAATGAGAGCATATGACGTAATTTAGATATATTTTTAAGATGGAAAAATGCGGTTTTACAGATACTAGACACGTGACTTTCAAATGAAAGATTGGTATCAAAGAGCACACCCAGGTTCCTAACCGACGACGAAGACTTAACAGAGCAGCCATCAAGTGTTAGACAGTATTCTAGGTTATTACGTGAGGAAGTTTTTTGTCCAATAATTAGAATCTCTGTTTTTTCAGAATTTAGAAGTAGGAAATTACGAGTCATCCAATTTTTTATATCAGCTATGCATTCTGTTAATTTAGTGAATTGGTAAGTTTCGTTAGGTTTTGAAGAAATATAGAGCTGAGTATCGTCGGCATAACAGTGGAAGCTATTGTATGATTGCTATTGCAATCATACATTGCAATCTTGCTATTGCAAGATTGTATGGGGTGGACAGGTGTCTTTATGCAGCTAACGACCTCAAACAGGTGCATCTAATTTAGGATAATAAATGGAGTGGAGGTGGACATTTTAAAGGCAGACTAAAGGCCAATTTATACTTCTGCGTCGGGTTCGCGTAGAAGGTACGGCGTAGCATACGCATTGACGTGTACCATACGTCGTACCCTTCGCCGTACCCTGACGCGCACCTCCTCAAAAATGTAACTACGCGTCGCGGCGACGCGGACCGCAAGATCTGTGATTGGTCGGCTGGATAGCATCGCGTTTCCTCCTACGCATTTCCGGAATGATCTTCTGCACTCTGCACCGCCCGCCCGCCATTTTTAAATTCCGAAGATCAGTGAAGAGCCATGGAAACAGACCAAGTGACCGAGAGATTGCTTGAAGAAGTGCGGAAATACAGCCATCTGTATGACTCCTTCAGTCGCCATTGCTCGTAGAAACCTAAACTCAAAACAGCCGCGAGGAATGTAAACACAGTGGAACTGGAACATTAAAACCCACCCGCGCCAACTAGCGTTTCGGCGGTGTAACTGCAGAGCAACACAGACATTCGCAGAAGTATAAATGCTCACGACGGCGTCGCCTACGTGCGTACCCTACGACGTACACTACGGCGTATACTCGACGCAGAAGTATAAATTGGCCTTAACAGGTCTTTGAGGGTCAGAATTCTAGTTGATAGACAGGTGTTCAAATACTTATTTGCAGCTGTATCATACAAATAAATAGTTAAAAAAATCATATATTGTGATTTCTGGATTTTTTATTTTAGATTATGTCTCTCACAGTGGACATGCACCTACGAAGACAATTTCAGACCCCTCCATGATTTCCAAGTGGGAGAACTTGCAAAATAGAAAGGTGTTCAAATACTTATTTTCCTCACTGTATATTAGGTTACCATAAAATGTATTATACTATGTTTACCATCTTTTGGAGTAAGAAATGACGAATTCTAACACCGCCATATACCATGCAAATTAGGAACCGAAGAAACTCACTCCCGCTCAAAGTTTCTGAATTCTATTGGTCGGTTCACCCAGTCATGTGTGGACTAAGTTTTCCTTAAAGGATGATGACTCTCTCTTCAAGTTCTCTCTGCAAGCTTTTCGTTTTCTTCAAGTTTGTCCTCTCTAAGTTCGTTTTGTGTTTTTGTTTTCTTAGCTTTTTGTATTAGTCGTATCTCTGGCTTCTCGTCTTGTCTTAGTCTTGTGCTCATTCATTTCTACCTACGAGTGAAATGGAATTAGCCTGAATCTCCGGCAACTCTGCTTACAAGTAAACTGTTTGAACTTCCCGCGAACGACACGCGCTTGGAAGAACCGAAAGAATGCTTTAAACTAACGGACACACCAAGGATGGACACTCACACACACACATTCTGGGTGGTCTATCGGCTCACTTTCGGGTTAAACTTTACGCGACTCCGCAACTGGGTTATACACTCACCTAAACGATTATTAGGAACACCATACTAATACTGTGTTTGACCCCTTTCGCCTTCAGAACTGCCTTAATTCTACGTGGCATTGATTCAACAAGGTGCTGATTCTTTAGAAATGTTGGCCCATATTGATAGGATAGCATCTTGCAGTTGATGGAGATGTGGGATGCACATCCAGGACATGAAGCTCCCGTTCCACCACATCCCAAATATGCTCTATTGGGTTGAGATCTGGTGACTGGGGGCCATTTTAGTACAATGAACTCATTGTCATATTCAAGAAACCAATTTGAAATGATTCGAGCTTTGTGACATGGTGCATTATCCTGCTGGAAGTAGCCATCAGAGGATGGGTACATGGTGGTCATAAAGGGATGGACATGGTCAAATTGGGCACCAGGTCAGGAAGCAGACAGACTGGCTAAACCGACCGTCTGCTAGCGGCCTCGCGTCACCCAGGTCAGAAAAAATCCCATCACATAGAGCCTCTTTCACCTAGCTATCATCAGGGACGTCACTAGGATTGGAAGACAGGGGGGGCTTAGCCCCCAGGGTATTTGTAACTTGCGTTTATAGAAAATCTTACAGTAAATTTGAGTAAAAAACAACTATGTACTGTATATGTTTAGCTGTATTTGTCTCTTCAACCCCTTTACCATCTTCAACCCTGTTACCCTAGTCTCAACCCTGTCACACCTATATTTTTATTAATTATTTTTTTAAGTTTATGAATAAGTAGCCTAATTTAATGTTTGTTGAACTTAGTCAGAAATGTTCAGAGCAATCATAAGAATACTGATTTTAGTTCAAATTCTGAAGTTAAGCCACATCTTTGATAAAAAATGATAGGGTTGCTGTCACAAAAAGTGCCCATTTCAGGCTTTAGTATAGCATAAGTGTAAAATTATATACATTTTATGGTGCATGGTACAATTTCTGGTAAGCTACGCTTTTTTATTATTTCAGTTCAATTCAATTATTGTATTTTGATTTAATATTGACTTATTTGGATAAATATTAGGTACTCAAGATAGGCATTAATTTTTCTCAAGAAAAAAACAACTCACCTAATGCTGTAAACATCAGCTGGTAGTATTATTTAAGGTTAAAATAACTCAAATTAAATATAATGCGTTTTTTGTTATTATAATAACAACTTTATTTAATGATATAAGTAAAAAGATAGGCTAATAAATATGTAATATAGAACACATATTTAGCAAAATACTCTCTATAGCTCTTTTTTTTTCTTGCCAACTATGTGCTGTAGCCTATATTATGTTCATTAAATGGCTTTCCTGAGGTAAATGTGACAATTGTTCTCCAGCTATGTTATTGACCTCTTCATGCTGATAAAAAAAAAACACTGATTGATCGATATTAGCCTATGTATGAGGAATATACATTTCGGTAAGTTGTAGCCTAATACTGTATCTTTCAACAGTGTTTGCGTTTTTTTACTATTAGCTGGTAGAGATGATCGGTTCACGTGCGCTAGGGATCTGTCACGTAACATTTACAAACGCCAAAACGGTATTTATTGACAATCTGAGGGTTGAGATTCTTTTATATCATAAAGTAATCCGCTCTGTCTTGTCTGTCGGTCTCCGTGTCCTCTTTGCTTCGCGATTTTTCTGTGCGTGAGAGCATGTGAATTGCGTGTGTCTCACGGTGAATGCGTGAGAGTTGGCGACTCTTTGTACTGTCCAACTTCCGACTTTTCGGCTATTTTTTGTAGCTGGATATATACACTCACCTAAAGGATTATTAGGAACACCTGTTCAATTTCTCATTAATGCAATTATCTAATCAACCAATCACATGGCAGTTGCTTCAATGCATTTAGGGGTGTGGTCCTGGTCAAGACAATCTCCTGAACTCCAAACTGAATGTCAGAATGGGAAAGAAAGGCGATTTAAGCAATTTTGAGCGTGGCATGGTTGTTGGTGCCAGACGGGCCGGTCTGAGTATTTCACAATCTGCTCAGTTACTGGGATTTTCACGCACAACCATTTCTAGGGTTTACAAAGAATGGTGTGAAAAGGGAAAAACATCCAGTATGCGGCAGTCCTGTGGGCGAAAATGCCTTGTTGATGCTAGAGGTCAGAGGAGAATGGGCCGACTGATTCAAGCTGATAGAAGAGCAACTTTGACTGAAATAACCACTCGTTACAACCGAGGTATGCAGCAAAGCATTTGTGAAGCCACAACACGCACAACCTTGAGGCGGATGGGCTACAACAGCAGAAGACCCCACCGGGTACCACTCATCTCCACTACAAATAGGAAAAAGAGGCTACAATTTGCACGAGCTCACCAAAATTGGACAGTTGAAGACTGGAAAAATGTTGCCTGGTCTGATGAGTCTCGATTTCTGTTGAGACATTCAGATGGTAGAGTCAGAATTTGGTGTAAACAGAATGAGAACATGGATCCATCATGCCTTGTTACCACTGTGCAGGCTGGTGGTGGTGGTGTAATGGTGTGGGGGATGTTTTCTTGGCACACTTTAGGCCCCTTAGTGCCAATTGGGCATCGTTTAAATGCCACGGCCTACCTGAGCATTGTTACTGACCATGTCCATCCCTTTATGACCACCATGTACCCATCCTCTGATGGCTACTTCCAGCAGGATAAAGCACCATGTCACAAAGCTCGAATCATTTCAAATTGGTTTCTTGAACATGACAATGAGTTCACTGTACTAAAATGGCCCCCACAGTCAGCAGATCTCAACCCAATAGAGCATCTTTGGGATGTGGTGGAAAGGGAGCGTGCCCTGGATGTGCATCCCACAAATCTCCATCAACTGCAAGATGCTATCCTATCAATATGGGCCAACATTTCTAAAGAATGCTTTCAGCACCTTGTTGAATCAATGCCACGTAGAATTAAGGAAGTTCTGAAGGCGAAAGGGGGTCAAACACAGTATTAGTATGGTGTTCCTAATAATCCTTTAGGTGAGTGTATATATATATAATTTGTTGCGTCTAAATATGAATGAGGATACGGTTATTGATCAGGCATGAAAACAGGTCAGGGGTAAAAAAGGTGAGAAGGATGCGGCATATATATCCCCCCCCCCCACCCCCCTTAGAAATAAGTACAAAATTCTCACTTATTAATAGAATTGAACCATACTCCACAGTGATGAATCCCCCCCAAAAACCTGTAAGCTGCATTGGCATAGTATTAGGAAACTTTCATAATTAGTTTTGTACTAATTTCTATACTTGGAAGAGTATATTTCTATACTTCACAAGTTCACATTAAAGATGTGATTGGGCTAGCCCAATGTCAATCAAGAAAAGATCCAGTGGGCCGCTGATCTATGTGTTTCATCGGGTGTCAGAGAAAAAAAAAACTATTTACTACTACTATTTATCACGCATTAAAAATGCCCCAAACCAGTCGTCTGTATGATAATCTGAAACAAGGACTGGTGAGCCGTTGTCCTGCTTCACTTCACAGATGCTGAGTGAAAGGAGAATTATAGAATGAAAGGATACTCATTCATTTATATGACACTTTATTCATCAGGAGAACAGCTCGTTCAGCGCGTCATACGTCGTCCTTTCAGTTTCGGTTTTCAATCGATCAAGTTTTTTCACGTTCTCTCGATAAACCACCCCTTTCAATCCGATCGAAAATATTTGTAATAGAGCTGACACTTTGAGTTTTTAATGGGTTATGTTAAAGCTCTATTTGTTATAAATGTTTTTATGAAATATCTCTAGTGAATGCATTATCATATCACCGTATTATTTACCGCCATGCGAGCCACAAATTAAAGCTTGGCGAGCCACATGAGGCTCGCGAGCCGCGCAATGAATAACACTGCTACTTGTTCCTGCTCACTCAGCGCTCACGGCGCCCGCGCCCGCTTGCGATATTATCTCGCCCACTTCTATATCAAAATATAAAAATAATGACATTGGCAACATCGCTGTCTGTATCTGACAGGACAGTTAACATTGTTAGCTAACTTACCTCAGGCTTGCTTTCCGACGTGCGGTTTGTTCGGCAGTGTGTGTCCAGTTGTCAGACTCGCGGTGTAAAAGACTTTGAAAACATTTCTGCCCTAACGTTACTCTGACTCGTATTGGCTGTCATGTTTCGGCATTAGGAATGATGATTGTTTTTTAAAGCTGCGAAGTTTATGGTAACTTTATAGGGGATAAATGCTGGCCTCGGCCTCGACCACGACCCCCCCCCCCCCCCCCAATAAATATTTTCTCATCGGATCTGCACAAATCACGTAGGTGACCTTTTTAGGTTTTAAAACGGCGAATTTCGCCGAAAGGTGAGGAGTTTTCATGCCTGATTGATAAATCGAATTGTTATTGTTGTTCTTATTATCATTTGGGGGGCTTAGAAACATTTTGGGGTAGCTTCAGCCCCCCTAAAATAGGCCTAACGACGTCCCTGGCTATCATCATATAGAGACTGTGTCTTAGAGACCTGCACGGGTTCGGGTACCCGCAAATTTTGCTCAAACGGGTGAGAAATATCCAACTGTGTCGGATACGGGTGCGGGTCGGGTCGGGTCGGACACAGAGGAAACACGGGTTTAAACCATAGACTGTAAAAAATAGGTTTAAACACGGGTTTAAAACAATCACGTGCAAACGTAAAAATATATGCATATTTTTAGGAACACACTTACAAAAATATGCCTGTATTTCAAGTTGATAAAATAATTTAAAATCCACATCAGTTTACGATCTGCTTGCAGTCGGCGAGATGGATGCTGAAGAGTCGGAGAAAAGAATAGCTAGGACTAGGAGATTGTAAAGTTGTCGACAATACGTTATCAAAAATCAAGTCCATTGTGTGGGAGAAATTTGGAGATATCTGAAGAAAACAATATTGTGAAAGGATTTGCTGCATGCATTTTCGTGTTGGATTGCCGCAAATGTGGATTCATCGCCGAGGAAGCACGCAGTAAGCAGTTCTATCGAACAGTATTTTTCACATTTACTGTTAAATATGTGTTGTGTGCAGGCAGGGCGTGTTTGAACCCAAAATTGTCAGATGTAAGCTAGAGAAAATTGCGTGGCAGAAAATAGTGTTGTAGCCGCGTCTGTTATTAGGCTACTCGAGTTTTGTGGTAACGTTGGCTTACTTGGCTATGTTCTTCATGTACCGGCCGTTTGACAGATTCGGCTGAAGTTGTCCTTGTGTTAATGGTTGTGTAATAACTTCTGTATGACCGGGCAATAAACATTTTTGTAAGTGTGTCTATAATGTGATAGTCTAAACTGATTTTATTTCGGGTGCGGGTCGGGTGTCGGTTCTATTTTAAGCGGGTCGGGTCGGGTGCGGATTTGAATTAGTGCTGCTGTCGGAAAACGGGTCGGATTCGGTTTTAAGCACTGCGGGTACGGGCGGGTGCGGATTTAAAAAATTGGACCCGTGCAGGACTCTGCTGTGTCTGTTCCCCGAATTTGGAAATCCAAAAAACGTTTAAACCCATCTAAGGTTAAAATTTTTATTGATGTTCAACAAATAAAAAACAGCTATAATACAGATGAGCAAATGCTAAAGCTTGGGTTGCTGAATATTCAATCGCTTACTTCAAAAGCACTCATTGTTAATGATATGATTTCAGATAATAACCTGGATGTGCTGTGTTTGACAGAAACCTGGCTAAAACCAAACGATTACATTACTTTAAATGAGTCCACCCCGCAAGATTACTGTTATAAACATGAGCCTCGTCTGAAACGCAAAGGGGGTGGTGTTGCTGTAATTTATAGTAATAGTTTCAAAACCACTAAGAAATCAAGTTTTAAATATAATTCTTTTGAAGTGTTAGTGCTTAATGTAAAAATATATAGTATAAATGATAAATCACGTTTGAGATTTGTGCTGGCTACTGTATACAGGCCACCAGGGCACCATACAGACTTTATCAAAGAATTTGCAGACTTTCTATCAGAATTAATATTGACTGCAGATAAAGTACTAATTGTTGGTGATTTTAATATACACATCGATAATGAAAAAGATGCATTGGGTTTGGCATCTAAAGACATTGTAAACTCAATTGGAGTTAGACAACACGTGTCAGGACCTACTCATTGTCGTAATCATACTCTAGATCTAATGTTATCACACGGAATAGATGTTGATGCCGTTGAAATTCTGCAGCAGAGCGATGACATCTCAGATCATTATCTAGTCTCGTGTAAACTTAATTTAGCCAAGGCTGCAAAACAGACTCTGTGTTATAAATATGTTAGACCTATCACTTCTGCCACTAAAGATTGCTTTATTAATAATCTTCCTGATCAGTTTCATCATCTCAGCATCCCGGATGGCTTAGAAGAACTTGATATTGCAACAGAAACTTTTAACTCTCTCTTTTCCAGAACTTTAGACACAGTTGCTCCATTGCACTTAAAGAAAATAGTCCAATGCCGTGGTACAACGAGCACACTCAGGCCCTTAAGAGAGCAGCCAGAAAAATGGAGCGCAACTGGAAGATAACAAAACTAGAGGTATTTCGGATTTCATGGAAGGAGAGCTCGATTACTTACAGAGAGGCTTTAAAAGCTGCTAGATCTGCTTATTTTTCAACCCTATTAGAAGAAAATAAACATAATCCTAGGTATTTATTTGAAACGGTGGCTAAACTAACGAAAAAGAAAGCTTCAAGCCCAGAAGTTTCCAAGCAGCACAGCAGTAATGACTTTATGAACTTCTTCACTTATAAGATTGATAATATCAGGGACAAAATTATAACTATGCAATCATCTACTACAGTATCACATCAGGCAGTGCATTGTAGTCTCCCTGAGGAAAATTTTGATTAATTTATTGCTATAGGAGAGGAAGAATTTTGCAAACTCGTTAATTCATCTAAATCGACAACATGTATGTTAGACCCTATACCGACTAAGCTACTGAAAGAGATGCTTCCAGAGGTCATAGATCCTCTTCTTAATATCATTAATTCATCTTTGTCTCTAGGATACGTACCAAAAAACTTTAAGCTGGCTATGATTAAACCGCTTGTTAAAAAAACGCAACTTGATCCTACAGAATTAGTCAATTACAGGCCAATCTCGAATCTACCTTTTCTGTCAAAGATATTAGAAAAAGCAGTATCCTCACAACTGTGTTCCTTTTTAGAAAGAAATGATATCTGCGAGGATTTTCAGTCCGGATTTAGACCGTACCATAGTACAGAGACAGCTCTCATTAGAGTAACAAATGATTTGCTCTAATAAAGAGATACAACCACGATTGGATGATAAGTGTTACTTGATCTTAGTGCTGCATTTGACACCATTGACCACAACATTCTTTTAAATAGACTAGAAAACTATGTTGGCATTAGTGGAATTGCACTAGCATGGTTTAAATCATACTTATCTAACCGTTATCAGTTTGTAGCAGTAAATGAAGAAATGTCTCATCGATCACAAGTTCAGTATGGCGTACCACAAGGCTCAGTACTAGGACCGTTGCCGTTCACTCTGCTACCATTAGGAGATATCATTAGGAAACAAGGAATTAGCTTTCACTGTTATGCCGACGATACTCAGCTGTATATTTCTTCAAAACCTAACGAAATTTACCAATTCGACGGCTTCGTCGTCGGTTAGGAACCTGGGTGTGCTCTTTGATACCAATCTTTCATTTGAAAGTCACGTGTCTAGTATCTGTAAAACCGCATTTTTCCATCTTAAAAATATATCTAAATTACGCCATATGCTCTCATTGACAAATGCAGAACAATTAGTTAATTCGTTCATGACATCAAGGCTAGATTATTGTAATGCTCTACTGGGTGGTTGCCCTGCACGCTTAATAATCTGATCTGTCTCAGCTGCTGCCTGAACCTAAACAAACAGATGAACTAGAAGAACTAACTAGCACTATGAGCACCATTCTCTCTAGAACATTGGATGTTGTTGCACCTATTAAATTAAAAAAGGTCAGAAAGAAAATTAAAGCACCATGGTACAACAATACTACACATGTTCTAAAGAGAGAAACCCGTATTTTAGAGCGTAAATGGAAACAAACTAATTTAGAGGTCTTTAGAATCGCGTGGAAAGACAGTATGTCACGTTATAAAAAGGCCCTAAAAGCGGCCAGGGCTGAGCACCTGCGCAAACTAATAGAAAAAAAACAAAATAATCCAAGGTTTTTATTTAACTCCGTGGCTAGACTAACAAATAAACAGACGTCACCCGAACAAAATATCCCGTTACAGTTCAGTAGTAATGATTTTATGAAGTTCTTCACTGAGAAAATAGAAAGCATCAGAACCACAATTGTAAACGTTCAATCTTCAATTGCGCCTTATAATTCAGCCTCAATTATCACCCCGCAAGAACAATTACAGTGCTTTACAACTATAGAACAAAGAGAGTTAAATAAACTTATCACTTCATCTAAAACTACAACATGTTTATTAGATCCTATACCAACTAAGCTACTGAAAGAAGTGTTACCTGTAGTGGAAGAGCCTCTCCTCAATATTATTAACTCGTCTTTATCTTTAGGTCATGTTCCAAGAACATTTAATTGGCAGTTATAAAACCTCTCATTAAGAAACCACAATTAGATCATAATAACCTAGCAAATTATAGACCCATTTCAAATCTTCCATTTATGTCTAAAATATTAGAAAAAGTGGTGTCCGCTCAATTGTGTTCTTTCTTGCAAGAAAATGACATCTATGAAAAGTTTCAGTCTGGTTTCCGGCCGCACCATAGCACTGAAACTGCGCTCGTTAAAATCACAAATGATTTACTTTTAGCTTCTGACCAAGGCTGTATCTCAATACTAGTTTTACTTGATCTTAGTGCTGCGTTCGATACTATAGATCACACAATACTCTTAGATCGACTACAAAATTATACTGGTGTTCAAGGACAAGCATTAAGCTGGTTCAGATCATACTTATCTGACCGCTACCATTTTGTCTATTTAAATGGAGAAAAATCGATCATAACTCCAGTAAACTATGGAGTGCCGCAGGGATCTGTGTTAGGCCCTCTGTTATTCTCAGTATATATGATGCCACTTGGAAATATTATAAGGAAACATGGAATTAGTTTCCATTGTTATACTGATGACACTCAAATATATATTTCATCACGGCCAGATGAAAATGCTAAATTATCCAAATTGACAGAGTGTGTTAAAGATATAAAAGATTGGATGACGTGTAATTTTCTTTTATTAAATCCAGACAAAACAGAGGTACTACTTATCGGTTCAAAAAACCGCCCACAAAACCTCTCACAATACAACTTTAATATAGTAGGACGTACTGTTACTTTATCCTCTACAGTAAAAGACCTGGGTGTTATACTCGATTGCAACCTGTCTTTCGAAAATCATATTTCATATGTTACAAAAACCGCCTTTTTCCACCTTAGAAACATTGCTAAGCTACGTAATATGCTATCAGTTTCTGATGCAGAAAAGTTAGTTCATGCATTCATGACCTCGAGACTAGATTACTGTAATGCTTTATTAGCCGGTTCTCCTGCATCCTCAATTAACAAGCTACAGTTAGTCCAGAATGCCGCCGCTAGAGTTCTTACTAGATCAAGAAAATATGACCATATAACACCGATTTTATCATCACTGCATTGGTTACCTATAAAGTTCCGTATTAATTACAAGGTATTGCTACTGACTTATAAAGCCCTAAACGGCTTAGATCCAGTCTAATTAACGGATCTTCTATCGCCCTATAATCCATTGCGCTCTTTAAGATCACTAAATTCAAGGCTTTTGGTCATACCTAGGATATCCAGAACCACCAAAGGAGGGAGAGCATTTTCACATTTAGCTCCAAAACTCTGGAATAGCCTTCCTGATAGTGTTCGTTGCTCAGACTCGCTCTCCCAGTTTAAAACTAGATTAAAGTCGCATCTCTTCAGCCAGGCATTCATATAATATTTTTAATCTTACAGTTCAAATTACAATCCGGCCTCTAGTTAATAAACGCCAGAGGAGAACTGGCCCCCGACTGAGCCTGGGTTCTCCCAAGGTTTTTTTTTTCTCCATTGGGTCACCTGATGGAGTTTTAGGACACCATTAGGTCAAACCTTGTTGTATTATTTTAATTTAATACTGTGAAGCTGATTTGATACAATCTGTATTGTGAAAAGCGCTATACAAATATACTTGACTTGACTTAATAAACAAATTGCAGCTGGTTCAAAATGCAGCAGCTCGAGTTCTTACCAGAACCAGGAAGTATGACCATATTAGCCCGGTTCTGTCAACACTGCATTGGCTGCCTATTAAACATCATATACATTTTTTTTTTTAAATATTGCAGATTACTTACAAAGCACTAAATGGTTTAGCTCCGCAGTACTTGAGCGAGCTCTTAACGCATTATAGCCCCTCACGTCTATTGCGATCTCAAAATTCCTGCCAGTTAATAATACTCAAAATATCAAAATCGACTGCTGGCGGTAGATCCTTTTCCTATTTAGCACCAAAACTTTGGAACAGTCTTCCTAACATTGTCCGGGAAGCAGACACACACTGTCAGTTCAAAGCTAGATTAAAGACAAATCTCTTTGACCTAGCGTTCACATAATACATTATAGACTTCTATAATTCAATGTTAGGCTGCATAGATTAGGTCAGACGGAACCGGGAACACTTCCCATAAATCCTGATGTACTCGTTACATCATAAGAAGAATGGCATCTACGTTAATTTTAGTGTCTTTGTTTATCCCGCAGCCTGCAGGATCCAGGCCGTATCCAGATCTGACGAAGGACCTTCGCCTGGACCCGATGACAACGCAGTGCTGAAGTGCCAACGCAGTGCTGAAGCGGCATCAGCGTTTATCACACGTTCGCGTTTAAAGTCTATGTAGAGAGAATGGTGTCATCTTGGCGGCCCCTAATTTAATAACAAATGATCGTTGCGACTGAAGCGAATCAATCAAAACTAACTTTATCTGGAAAATAACTTTATTAAAGAACCGCTATAAAGCCAAAACAATCTGTCACCTTAAATTATACGTTTATCTCTGTAAAGCTGTATAAATGAAAAGCGCTATATAAATGAAGATGACTTGACTTGACCAAGGAGCAGGACCGGAGCACACGATGCTTTAAGTGAATTTTATTGGTGCAAAACGACTAAAGTTTCAACGCCCATGCGTCTTCTTCAGAGTCAGAAGGCGTCGAAATGTTAGTTGTTTTGCACCAATAAAAATCACTTAAAGCGTTGTGTGCTCCGGTCCTACTTCTTGGTCCTAGTTAGACCTTGGATCTCCTCTTTTGACTTCTGCGTCCTGTTCCGTGAGCACCAACCAGGCTGAAGCACAAGTGGCCCCCAACTATTCTACTCATCTGACAGGGGTCTGGCGACAAAGGGGGACGAGTCAAAGTCAAAGGAGACTTCCACGATCTCATGACCTCTTCATGCACTTCTGGGAAGAAAGGAATTGGGGGCAGGTGCTAACAGGTGTCAGAACACGGTGCCCCCAAAAACCAATCATCAAGCATTGAGCGCTCGGGACATGGCAGAGGGTTCCACACATGCCCGATGCTCGCAGCTTCCCGGGAAAGCATGGCAGTCAGTTCTGGATCAGACTCGGGCAATGCTGGCACCCCTGAAGGAGGCAGCACAGCTGAGTCTTTGACTCAAGTCCACCATGTGATGCGTCGATAGAAATTATGGCATAAGACTAGCCAGCAACCTCATCCGGAAACCTCACGGGTTGCAATGTGCAAGAGGGGGGTGTGGCCCGAGGAGAATTTGTCGGGTTGTTCCACACCGGCAGCCTCAGATCACCCTGGCCACCAGCCAAAGTATCCCCTCTCGTGGAGAGAATAGATTGGGGTGTGGCAGAGGGGACTCTACCTCTAAGGAGGTCATTGAGTCTCGATCGCAACATTACAATGGTCCTGTTCCCGCAATGAGAACATGACACATCCACAAATGCTGGCTGAGCGTGATTTAAGCCCAAACACGCCAGGCAGCGTTCATGCCTATCAGCAGAATTAATCTGTCTACCACACCCAGAAACACAAGGGCGAGACATCTTTAAAAAGACGTGCCACGTGCAACTCTTTTAAAGAGGATAAAATTCAACAGCAGTGCTGAAGCGCCCAGGGAGAAAACACACTGTTGGCACAGACCAGCAGCAAGAATGAGATCTCGCTGGAACACCCCGTCACACCAACACCTGCAGAGTCGCTTGTCTCGTATCTAGAACTCGTAGACAGGCACAGACCAGCAGCAAGAATGAGATCTCGCTGGAACACCCCGTCACACCAACACCTGAAGAGTCGCTTGTCTCGTATCTAGGACTTGTAGACAGCTTGCAGTGGAGAGAAGTGAAAAAAACACTCGGCTCGGAAGCAAAAGCATAATGAGAGATTGCCAGCTTCCCTCCTTTAATACCCAGCGGTGGGGCGGAGCTGCGCTATGCAAATTCCGCAGATCCCATGGCATTTTCTTACCATTGGTTCGTTGTAAGAACTCGAAGGTGATAGGCTTTCTAAGCGAAACCCCATTTGTCAGTCACTGACGTAACGTCTCCGTTCCCTCCTCAGGGAACAAGGGTTACATGCGTAACTGAGATGTAATGTGAGTAATAAGGGAAGATTGAAATGCTGTTTTTGGAAATGCTGTACTTGTTTAATCAACTCTTCATGCTCTACATACTTGAGTTTATCCAGTCTGTAGTTTGGATGGTTGAGTTTATCAGTGAGCAGCCTAACTCCTGAATCTCCTGGGTGGTTGTAGCTCAGATCCAGCTCTCCCAGGTGTGAGGGGTTTGAACTCAGAGCTGAAGACACATAACCACAGCCTTCCTCTGTCACCATACAGCCAGACAATCTACAAAGACATACAGCAACAGTCCACATGACATTAGTTTGGCAATCAGACGTTACTATCACACACTGACCTTGGCTGCGTTTCCCAAAAGAATCATAAGCCTACGTTGATCGTAGAGACCATTGGTGGCAATTGTTCTACAATCAACTTGTGATGCTTTTAGTAAACTCAGCCCAGTGCAGTTTATATTTTAGCTGTTATTTTCTATAGATTCAGTCACAAAAGTAAAAGGAAAGTGTGTCTGTAAAAATGTACCTGAGAAAAAAATATTACTTTTCTAAATGTAGTTTAGTTGTCAGACACATTTATGCTTATTTGCATTATAGAAATTGTTACTTGAACATTTATATCTATTTAAGCCTTTCATTAGGTATTACTTATTTTTAACTGTTAGCAGTAATTTCAAGTGACTATTTTTTTATTACATTATGTATTTTTAATTCAAAACTATTTATATTTAGACAAGAAACATTAACAGTTACACAAATTACACAGAGTGAATGTGTGCATATTTTAAAATAAATTATTATTTGCAAGTATTTTAAATGCATTCATTTACTTTATAGTTGCTAATAAATTAATTTCCCTTAAATTTGTTTAAAAACTCTTTTTTTAATCGGTTTATTGAACTTTTACAATAATACCAGGATACAGATACAGGAGAATAGTGAAAAAATATTGTCATTGTACACCCCCTCAAACCAACCTCACTTTTGTCCAGTTAATTCAATGAATACATTTTAATTGGATAAATAGAAGAGGTATGAACATGTAGCACAAATAGAAGAGGTATGAACATGCTCGGGTTCTAAGTCTCATCATCAAATGTGAGGCATAGATCTGACTCCCACTGTTGTCTTATAAAAGAGAGAGAGGAAGTGGAGATGGAGGAAATCAGCCTGTATAGTAGACAATGCACCCCTTTTACCTAAGGCTACTTCAAGAATCTGATCAAGCGAAGATTTTGGTGGAAGATTCGGAAAGTAAGGAAATTAATTTGTAGCGACTGACCGAATCCTGATTGTTTTTCTCATGCTAAAACAAATATGAGCACATACATGTTCAAATTCAGAAAGCTTTAAATGATGTGGCTTGGTGCCATGTCTACAAGTGTCTGCAAGCAGGCCGCTGGTTAACATTTTACGACGCATTGATTAATCAACAAACAGGCCACTGTTGTATCGAACTATCACCGTGTGTGTGCAAGAACAACTCCCTGCTGTGTCTAACGTTTGTGCTTTGTGAACTGAAGGCAAATTACAAAGACTGGCTCCATTCAGTGTCTAGGACTAACTGCTTCCCTCATCAATTTTTACGACTCCTCAGGCTGATAAGTGAATTTGAACACAAAACTACTTTTGTCTCTGAGAGGGCCATTTTCAAATGAAACCCCCAACCCCTCAAGTGGTAGCACCACGGGATGCAACAGATGCCGACCATAAAGATACACACAGACACGCACATTGCCATATATGGACTTCCACGTCGTAAAATTTCATTTTACCAACTATTACAAATCTATAAAGAGTGTTCCGGGTGATTTGCATGTTCCCCAGTGTGATATTAGAATAGTTGTGTTTTTGAATCACAGTAATGTAATCCTAAAGTGCCTTTGTTCAACAAAAGAATGTATCTTTATGTTTCTATCTGTCACTATTCGTTCTTAGTATTGTTTTAATCCCCTCTGCACGACGAAGGAGATTTTTGATAAGAGATTGTGATAAACGTTATGGTTCTATGCGTTTTAATTCCCTGAGTATAATATCACATTTTGCCTCCTCGTGATTCCACCAGAGGGTCGGGCCGCATTAACACACAAAGAGAATCTTCCCGCCTGGTAATCCCTTAGCAGGATTGGTCCACGTACGCGAAGTAGGCGTAAGTTAAGAAACTCCATAAAAGACCGACTCAGGAAATTTCTGAGTGCACTTCGTCATGTGAGAGGTTCCCGGTTCCAGAACTCCTTAATAGGGAGTTTTCTCCGCTTTTCTTTTCTTTTAGTCTTTTGTCTTTGTTTTTCATATTCTCCTTTGTTCATTTCCATCTACGAGGGAAAAAGAACTTAGCCTGAATTATTTCTTTAGTAACTTCGCTTTCAAAGGACCTTTACATTTCCGCGACCGCGCTCGCCCCAGAAGACACGAGAGAACACGCCTAGCTCCAAAAGGCCCATACACGCGCCTGCCTCAGCAACACCGCAGACCATGTGCAAGTATAATCAAGCTTTTAATGCTGCTTAAGGTTGTCTATTCCCTTTTTCAAGGTGATTTGATTCCTTGTGGTCTTTCAAAAGGTTACTGTCCGTGATTTAGTCTACTGTGATCATTCCAGATGATCTCTTTCCTTCCTCTTCCATCCTCTCTCATCCTCACTCCCTCATTCTCTCTCACCTCTCTCATCTTCTGATTTCTCTCTCTCATTCTATTTTAATTCGTGTTAGTTTGGTAGTGTTTTATTTTTTTATGTGTTCTATATTTTGTGTATGCATACTCGTGTAAACTGTATTGTTTTTATACTCGTAGTTCTATGTATTATTAGTTAAATTATTAAAATCCATTATATCCTTGATTGCCTCTGTCTAAAATGCTCATATCACGAAGTCAATGAGATGTTGATCCTAGCTACAAAGCTTTTATTATTTACTACGTTGAGTAGTTTAAATTTATAAACACAGGAAAATGTATATTTCTTGGAGTTTATAAGAAGTGATAACTTTATTGAGAAGTTGATAAGTTAATCTTACGGCCGTTTGCTGGACAAACAACTGTTTGATAATTACATTCATTTCCATTAAGGGTTATCTCATAGACTCGATCTGAAATAAGACTATTGATATGAATGAGGAATTATAATTCGTTGTGATTGATTATTCATATATACAATCAAGATATTTTCAACTTCGATAATTTAATGTAACTGTAATATGCAATATATTAATCATATTCATGATTAAGTATTAAAATTCCCTATAGATCATTTGAGCTAATGTTCAATACTCAATGCGGTTACAAATTTTTAACAAAATTTCTGAGCTCCAAATATCTAAAAAAAATTCACAAAAGAAAGAGAATGTTTGTTTCAATTTAAAAAGCTGGGAAAAGCATTATCAATGAGTAAAATATCATTGACAACCGAAATTCCTGCTCTCTGCCCGAATATTAAAGCTGCAGTTGGTAAGAGTTTTTTTTTTTTTTAAATCATATTCACTGAAACTGACACTATGCTCCGACAGAACAACATAAATCAGCTGGTTTTAGAAAAAGGGCTATGTGAGATCTGACTGTCAATCACAGTTCGTGCACACGCCACAGATCCCCCATCCCCCGCGCATGTTACAATATCACATGCACACACCTGAAGTCCGCAGGTGTGTTGGATTGTACGACGCGTGATGGCGGAGAGAAAATCTACTATCAAGCTTCAAATTCCTCGGGTTATTGCTATCTATGGGTAGATTAGCCAGGGCAGCCTACCTCCGAGTCCATTGTGTTGATCGATGCTGAAGAGACGGACACGTTCACAGAAAATCTGGTGCACACGCACTGACGAGCACGAACTCGATGGGAGGGTGCTCACTGGTAGTGGGGGAGGGGCATGAGAGTTGTAAACATTCAAAATTTTGGCTAAGTCAACCCAATCTGCAGCTTTAAAGGTCCCGTTCTACGTGATCCCATGTTTCAAACTTTAGTTAGTGTGTAATGTTGTTGTTAGAGTATAAATAATATCTGTAAAATTATAAAGCTCAAAGTTCAATGCCAAGCGAGATATTTTATTTAACAGAAGTTGACTACAAAAAACGGCTCGATTGGACTACACCCCTCTACTTCCGTCATTAGTGTCATCACCAGAACCGTGTTTAGACTAACCTCCGCCCACAGGAACACAAGCGTATTGATGGCGAAATGTCAACAGATGGTTGATGTTTATCTATAATCGGATACCGCAAAAGTTTAATTCGAAGTTAGTTTGCTCTGTCCATTTCACCACGGACTGTTTTTCTAACCTGGGATAATATCAAGCAGGCTTCTCTCAGCGTTTCATACTGACGAAGGGGACAATTTCAACTATATTCCAGCAAGCGGTAAGTACAAGTAGTGATTTAATATGGAAGTAGCGATCAACTTCACATCGTTTCTCTTAGTAGGATGAAAATAATCTAACTTAAACTGTGATTAATATACAGAAAGCGATCAAAGAACAATCCCTTTCCAATCGTCCAAGCTGTCAATCACACAGCGCGAGTTTATATGGACACTTGCCAACACTCGTTATGAAATCAATGACGCTGTTACACTGCACAACGAAGCTCTTACTGTATTTATATGCCTCATGTTTGCATTGGTGAAATCATTAGTGAGTGCAGAAACTGCGTTGCAATGATAAGATCTTTTTTCACGCGATCAACAGGCTGTCATCTGCTCAATGCTCGTCACTGCAATTTTTTATGTGATTGAAAGAGATCTAAATACTTAAAAAACTTCTCACGATTCGTTAATCCCGATAGCTGTAATAGTAAAAACGTATAATAGCTGTAATAGTAAAAGTTTTCCAGATAGTTCCACATGTAATGCCAGATATTTCATATGCAAGCATTTCAGCCAATCACAGCAGAGGGCGTTTACACTGAAGTCTCTCAGCAGACACGCCCCTTCAAACAGAGTGTTCAAACTAGGGAATGAAATCAGGCTAGGAAATATGCCTTTTATTTCTAAATTATAACAATTTTTGATCTAAAAAACATACTAACATTATAAGGGCACCCCTGGAAACATGATAAAATAATAAAAATAATCCATGGAATGGGACCTTTAAATATTAAAGGGTTACGGTTTATAGGTGAAATCAAACGCTGAAGGGCGAAATGAGTTCGGAATTGGGACCAAATCCATAATTATTGTCGGACAATGAAATTTCCGTAAGGACAGCGCGAGATGGCAGTAAGAGGGAGAGGGGGAGCAGGAACCCTCTACAATACCGACCCAAGCCGGGACCCAGTCACTGAGCCCGAAATGACTCTGAAACCAGAATAATGTAGAGTATATTTTCTGCCCAGTAGTAAAATAAGAAATACGGAAGGGCAAGTCCACCCTAAAGCTTTGGTTTCTGAAATATTTCTCTATGGCAGGGCTATTCAATTAGCTTCATTCGAGGGCCAGATTATTAAATCGAAATGTTGAGGAGGGCCGGTGGGTTTAACTTATTTATTGAAACATTATTTATTACTTATTGAAACATAACAGTATCAATAAATAAGCTAAAGTTAACCTAAAAAAGTATTGTATTTACTTGGAAATGTGGTACCCAACAATATGCAGACTTATGCGTTTTTAACTAGATGTCATCATCATCATCATCACTTTATTTATAAAGCGCTTTCACATCAGCAGCAGCTGAACAAAGTGCTGTACATAAGGGTACAAAAACGTCAACCAAGACATAAATAACAGTCACAATATCATAAAAAAATAATAAACTAGGGGTGAAAGATCTAACCCAATAAAACTATATCAAAATAAGACAGTTAAGAGCAAATACTAGCAGATAAGATCAAGTCTCAGTTTGGGTTGAAAGCCAAAGTATAGAAGTGAGTTTTAAGAAGAGTTTTAAAAATCGATGATGAGGAAGCCTGACGAATGGTTAAAGGTAAGGCATTCCATAACTTGGGAGCACAAACAGAGAAGGCCCTATCCCCTCTGAGCTTCCGCTTGGATCCGAGGACGACCAGGAGCAGCTGGTCAGCCGACCGGAGGGACCGGGAGGGAGTGTAACGGTTGAGTAGCTGAGTTAAATAAGGCGGAGCAAGACCATTTAAAGCTTTAAAAGTAAACAAGAGAATTTTAAAATGGATTCTAAAATGCACAGGCAGCCAGTGGAGTGAAGCCAGGACGGGAGTAATGTGTTCTCTCTTCCGGGTTCCGGTTAAAACCCGTGCAGCGGCGTTCTGAACCAGCTGCAGACGTGCAAGTAAGGATTGACTGAGTCCAAAATAAATGGAGTTACAGTAATCCAGCCGTAAGGAAATAAAGGCATGGATTACGGTTTCTAACTGCTGCCTGGAAAGGAAAGGTTTCACCTTTACCAGTTTCCTTAGGTGATAAAAACTTGATTTGACTGTGGCGTTGATTTGGCTGTCGAGTTTAAAATCACTGTCCAGTCTAAAACCAAGATTTGATACTGTGGGTTTAAGATACGAGGCTAGAGGACCCAGCTCAACAGGGGAGGTCTCACATGAGGCACCAGATCCAAACATTATCACCTCTGTTTTCTTTTCATTAAAATTTAAAAAGTTTAAGGCCATCCATGCTTTAATATCCTCCAGACATGCTAAAAGAGGTGTAATTGAACAGGTATCATGTCGCTTTAAGGGTACATAAATCTGGCAATCGTCTGCATAACAATGGAAAGAGATACCATGTTTTCTAAGAATAGACCCAAAAGGAAGCAGGTACAATGAAAAAAGCAAGGGACCTAAAATTGAACCCTGGGGAACGCCACATGACAGCGGAGCAGGGCAGGATTCAAACTCAGCCATTTTAACATGAAATGTTCTGTCAGACAGGTAGGATCTAAACCACTCCAGGACAGTGCCACAGAGGCCTACTTGGTGCTGTAACCGTGAGATTAAAATGCTGTGGTCTACAGTATCAAAGGCAGCGCTAAGATCCAACAGGACCAGGATTACGTTGTTACTGGAGTTGCATGCCAAGAGGATGTCATTGCAAACCTTCAGCAGTGCTGACTCCGTGCTATGTAGGGATTTAAATCCAGACTGGAAGATCTCTAATAAACCCTGCTCATCAAGAAAAGACTTTAGTTGTAAATACACAATTTTCTCCAAGATTTTAGATACAAATGGGAGCTTGGATATTGGCCTAAAATTATTCAGCACAGTAGGATCTAAACCAGGTTTCTTTATCAGGGGTGTCACTACAGCATGCTTGAAACCTGTAGGAACCACACCGGATGACAGGCTACCATTTACAATAGCAAGTACCCAGTACCAAATAGTGAGAAAAACTTCTCTGAACAATCGTGTTGAGAGAGCATCACAGGGGGAGCCAGAAGGCTTAATATGAGCAACCACATCCTTCAAGTGTGATAGCGTCACAGGCTCAAATTGATTAAAAGCAACAGGGCAAGCAACACAAACAGAGGGATCAGAAACAGGATGAGAGGTGAGAGCCCTCGCAGAGGCGACCTTATCAATAAAAAACTGCATAAAATTGTTACACAGTTCAGTAGAGGATTCTAAACCAGCAGTTTGTGGAGCGTTACAAAGAGAGTCAATGGTACTAAAAAGCATTCGTGGATTCTGGGCGTGAGATGAAATAATATTAGAGAAATACTCTTTTTTTAGCCTCTTTAACAGCATTCTGGTAGTTTCGCCAACAGTCTTTAAAAATCTGAAAGGACACTTGTAGTTTATCTGTTTTCCACTTACGCTCAGCTCTACGACATTCCTGTCTGACAGCTCGAGTCCCGGCATTAAACCAGAGTTCAGGTTTAGTTCTGGTTTGCATGACCTTTAATGGAGCCACAGAGTCCAGGACAGCTTTACAGGAAGAGTGGAGCCAGGTACTGAGCTCCTGGACATCAGTCATGTCAGGGGGGCAGAGCTGGTCAAAAGCCATGGAGAACTGAGTGGCAGTAGAGGGGTTAATAATCCGACAGCTCCGTGCAGGCATGGGAGTTTTAATCACAGCACGGGCAAATACAGTCTCAAATGTCACAGGCATATGATCAGAAAATACAGCGTCGTGTGTCTCTAGGTTTAACACAGGCAAACCGTAAGACAGAACTAGATCTAAAGTGTGTCCTTTCTCATGTGTCATTGTACGTAGAGACTGTGTCAGATTAAAAGCATCAATCAGGGATAAAAACTCAGTTACCAATGGTTTACCAGGGCAACATACGTGTATGTTAAAATCACCAACGATAAGAACATGTCCATAATTAGTCAGGATATCGGCCATGAATTCAGAGAAATCAACAATAAAATCCTTATTGTATTTAGGCGGGCGGTAAATAACGGCACATAGTACCGGATCAGAACAACCCACCTCAAAAGAAGTTAGCTCAAAGGTGGTGAAAGAATATTGCTGAATGTACGGTTTACATTTAAATTTTTTTTTGAAAACCGCTGCCGTTCCTCCTCCGCGACCTGATGTTCGTGGTGTATTAAAGAAGCAGCAATCCGCTGGTAAAAGTTCCAACAGAGCGCACGACTCACCCACGTTCAGCCACGTCTCTGTAATACAGAGAAAGTCCAGATCAAAGGAGCAAAAGAAATCCTTAAGAATAAAGGATTTATTGGTCAGCGATCGAGCGTTAACTAGGCCAACCCTGGCCGGAACAGGAGCGGGGGCTTTAGCCGATGGGGGAGCACGACACAACGGGCGAAGGTTTCCCGGATTCACACCGCGACGGTTGAGCCTGGAAGGACATGGGTGGGACTGGACCACCGCATCCACGCTGACAGGTACCAGGCAGGCATCCATCGGATCCAGCAGGCGTAGTGGTATGAACATGCCGGGAAATAATCCACGCACTGGCCGGAAAGTATACGAATTCTTAAGGCGGATCTTCAGCTTTACCAGCCGTCCGCTTCGGGTGCCACGGCGGCGACGTCTCCTCCTGGAAGCAAGCACCGGGACCCGGCTCAGGTCAGTTGGGATTTCAGAGAGAAACGGGGGCCATATTTTTTCTCCTCCATTATCAAAGGTAAGCACATCTTTGACATGGAACCTTAGATTCAAAAGAGTTTGGCGATCATACACCAACGTTGACTTGATCTCAAAAATATCAAGGCCAAAAATCAATAAAACTAAACAAAGCAAAGAGAGTGACAGACGGCCAGCCAAACACACCGGCGCCATCTTGTCTTCCCTCTGGAGTACCGCATGGCGGTACAAAATATGACCGCCGCTCAGGCCTGCACTGGCTTTCCACAAAAATAAATGACGTGGGGCAATTCGGCTGTATTGCGTGTTTATGTATATACCTAAAAAAAGTAGTAGTATGTGCATGTCTGTCTATGTGTGTGTGTTTGTGTGTGCGCATGTGTGTTTGTGTGTGTGTGTGTCTGTGCATGTGGATTTGTATGTGTGTGTATGGGTGTGTGTCTGTGCGTGTGGATGTCAGTGTGTGTGCATGCTTGCGTTTGTTTGTATTCCTGCATGTGTGTGTGTGACAGTATCATCCTAAACCAGCAACTCTTCGCTCAACAGCACCATCTACAGGCTGATGAGTGTACAGTCACTAAATGTGCACATAAATTAATTTATTTTATACCCCCCCCATGGATGAAATTCTACGAAACTTAGCATACCCCCAGAGGATGTCAAGTTAATCATACACATGAAATATGGTGCAGTTCTGAACATCTCCACTGAAGATAGGGGTGATTAAAGCAGAATAATATTGCATTTTCATTTTTTATGGGAGGGGCGTAAATCACAAATGAGTGATTATGGGCTAGGTTGATGTGGGCCCTTAAGACCAACATACTTTGCAAATTTCTTCATAATTAATAACTTATTTACAGCTATGTAAAAAAAAAAAAGAATTATACAAGATCATAGCTATTGGTAAGAATTATTTTATTTATAATTATTATAGGCTTAAATGAAAATATTCTGACAGTGAGACTTGATAACCACAGGTAAAACCATGCATGGCTACTCACTCACTACCACTGTATAACAAAATGCCTAATAGAGATGCGCGGTTGGCGGTTACAGCCGCGGACTCCGCGGATAAACCGCGGATCGGGCGGATGACGTGACAAAAAAAAATATTTTAATTAAATTCGGGCGGGTGGCGGGCGGTTGAACCAATCAAATTAAAAATATATATACATTGTTAAATATTGTTATCTGACTATACCTACATCCCAAAAAAATCGAGCACACTTTAAAATAGTCAAATTTTCATCAGGCAGTAATATGGCTAGTCGAGTCTATGCAGATCGACTGCTTGTTATTATCAGAGATGGCAACGCCGGCGAAGGAGGTACGTGACAAACTCAAAAAAGGAGAACTAAAAACAAAGGAAATAGAAGGTCAGAAAAGTGTTGCCTGGAATAAGTTTTACAAAGTGGTAAATCAGGATGACACCAGTGCAGGCTATGTAATTTGCAAAACCTGCGAAGCAGTTTATGTTCATGACAGCCACAAGACGGGTACGTCTAACATGGTGCATCACAAGTGTGCTGCTAAACCTCAAACCTCCACGAACACCTTGACAAGTTTTGTCCGTCGAGATCCCAATAGAGTACCACAGGATGTAAAATCAAAGCTGACGGATGCATGTGTGAACCTGTGCTCTCTTGATATGCGCCCGTTCGATATTGTTTCTGGTAAAGGATTCCACCAAGTGGCCCAGACGTTGATTGACATAGGAGCTAAATTCGGTGCTGTTGACGCTGGTGCCATCTTACCCCATCGGCAAACAGTGTGCGATCGGGCAAAGAAGCAGGCTTCCATTGATAAGCAGAAACTTTCGGAGGCCATCCAGAAAGCTTTAACCAGCAACGGTGGTATTGCCATAACCACAGATATGTGGACAGATGAATTTAAAAAGAGGGCATACACAGTCCTGACGTGTCACTACATCAGTCAGTGGAAGTTGAAAAATCGTATTTTGGCAACAGTGGAATTTGACCCTACCCTGAAAAAAAACAGTGAAAACCTTAATGAGCAGATAACCAGTGTGTTAACGTCCTACGGAATACAGACAGACAAAATAGTTTTTGTCAGTGACCAGGGCGCGAACATAAAGGCTGCACTCCGGTCATACCACTGGATTCCGTGCTCCGCGCACATCCTTAACACGGTGCTAAGACATACATTCAGTACAAAGGGTGACTCCGAGTCCGATGGCATTGAAGATATAGTCGACATGATCGATTACTGCAAAGAGCTCGTTGCATACCTAAAGAGAACCGGTGCTATCGCCAGCCTAAAGCACACCGTGAATCAAGAATGTGATGTGCGATGGAACAGCAAAGTCACTATGTTGGAATCGATACAGAAACAATATCAAGACATAAGAGAGCTTCTAAAGAACAGAGACCAAGAACATTGCCTTGGTGGCATCCACCAGGATCAACTCGCACACTTGATCGACTTTCTCACCCTTTTCAAGTTAGCAATCAGCGAGCTTGAAGGAGAACATTACCCAACCATTCACATGGTGTTGCTATGGTTTTTTAAACTCAAAAAACACTGTGAGCCCAAGTTTGGAGACCCACCTTACATGAAAAGTCTCCGCTCTCGCGCGTCTGCCCTTCTTGATGAGAAGATGTGCCCTAATGCTACTCATAAAATCGCCACTTTTCTCCACCCGAAATTTAAGTCCCTGAAAATACTGGTAGAAGAGGACAGACGAGAGGTGATTAAGCAAGTTCGCGAACTTCTACCAGAGGAAGGCGTCCGTCTAAGTCATGATGGAGAAGGCAGCAGCAACCCTGTCACCGAGCCCATGCCAGCAACCGAGCAAGGTGGGTCAATACTTTGCCTATCAGGGGTCGGCAACCTTTTCGTTATAAAGTGCCATTTTAAGTTTCCAAATTCATCACTGTGCCATAATCCATATGTAGTATAACTTGTTTGATTAATTGTATTGTAGTTTATTAATAATAATTTATAATTGAGGAGCTCTTTTCCAAAACGCGATAAATCCATTTCAATAGGTTTCAGGAAAATGAATTTTTTTTTACCTATACCCAGACATTTTGTGAATAATACATTTTTCCTGTTAAAAAGCTTTTTTTTTTTTTTTTTTTTGGCTCAGTCTGAACATGTTGAACAATGCTTATTAAATCAAACAACAATATTGTTGATGATAAATTCAAAGTTTTTTTTTTTTCTTTTCAAAACGCTTTTTAAAAAAGTCTTTTGTCATTTATTTTTCGTGTTTGCATTTATGAGGAAAAAACAATGTTACGTGACAGTTTTCCATTACGGACGCGACAACTCTGAAAGTGGCACTAAAAGACTTTCAAACTTTCACAGAGACCTCAAACAGAAAGCACAAAGCCTTTTTTTAAAGCGAATTTCGTTTTGTATTAATTTTATCTTAATTTTAATCATGTTTCATTAACTAATTTAGGTTAATGGCTATCTTGATTGTGTAGGCTATTTTTTCATTAAGTGTAAAATATTAGGCTGTGTATACCAACGTGGATCAATTATTAATGTTAGATTTCATCTGTCTTTTGTAGGCATAGCTGATGGCGCACCAACGAAAAAGCCTAGGACTGACTTCACAGAATGGGAGGAGGAATCTGATACAATAATTCTGGATGAAGTACAAGAGTATTCCTCTACAAACTTCTGTATAGAAGGATCAGCAGAGGAAAATCTACTTTCCTTTTGGGAGAAACAAGGCCAGTCATTCCCACGACTACAGCGCCTTGCCAAGAGAATTCTATGCATTCCAGCAACAAGTGCTGCGAGCGAGCGCTCCTTCAGTGCAGCAGGGCGTGTTATAGAGGCCAGGCGCTCTCGTCTGAATCCTGACACTGTAGATGCTATTTTATTCCTGCATAGTGCCAAGAAATATTCAAACTAGACCTAAGGTCAGGCATATTAAAACAATTAGCCTAGGTTATCTAGGCTACACATAGCCCATGTTTAACATAAACTTTTGAGTTCGGTCAGCTGATAATTTTTTGTTTATATTGGTTTAGCTTATTCTATTCTAGACATTTTGTCTGTTAGTTAGTTATTTGGCCTCGCTTTTACGTTCCGAGGCTTAAAGGGATAGTTCACCCAGAAATGAAAATTCTGTCAGTAATTACTCACCCTCATGTTGTTCCAACCGCGTAAGACCTTCGTTCATCTTCGGAACACAAATTAAGATATTTTTTATTAAATCTGAGCCTTGTCTCACTCCTCCATAGGCTGCTAGGTGGCCCAAACTTGCTGGCCCAGAAAAGTTATTAAAGAGATCGTTAATATAGTCCAAGTGGCTACAGTGGCTCAATCTTAAGTATATCAAGCGACGAGAATACTTTTTGTGCACAAAAACAAACAAAAATAACGACTTTATTCGACTATTCATTTCCTTCTCTCTCGACCTCTAGTTGGTTCGCGTAGTGTTTTTGCGCAGCGCGTCTGTGTTACATGTCACCACATAGGCTCACTATTGGCCGACGCTGGTCATGTGTGTGGTGCGTGATGACGTGCAACACAGACGCGCAGCGCAAAAACACTACGAGGCCCAGAGAGAAGGAAATGAAAAGTGGAATAAAGTCGTTATTTTTGTTTGTTTTTGCACACAAAAAGTATTCTCGTCGCTTGATATACTTAAGATTGAGCCACTGTAGTCACTTGGACTATATTAACGATCTCTTTAATAACTTTTCTGGGCCAGCAAGTTTGGGCCACCTAGCAGCCTATGGAGGAGTGAGACAAGGCTCAGATTTCATCAAAAATATCTTAATTTGTGTTCCGAAGATGAACGAAGGTCTTACGCGATTGGAACAACATGAGGGTGAGTAATTACTGACAGAATTTTCATTTTTGGGTGAACTATCCTTTTAAGGCTATTTTGCCAGAATTTCTTTGTTGCAACTGTGATGGCGTAGTATTTCATTAGCCTATACTTCAAGTTTGTGGGGATGATCCTAAGTCCATGGTCATACAGGCAATTTAGCCTGGTCAGACTTTATGTTCGTTCAAAGAGGGATGGCATATTTATTTTTCTAATTTAAGTTTGTGGGGGTGACTGACCCTATAAGGCTTAGCTACGATAAGCCGTTTTTTATTTATTTTTTTCAACTGTTTGCCAAATATGCGACTATAGCCTATGCCTACATTAAGATATTTATTTTAATAATTTTTTACTGCCTGTTGTTTCTTTTGGCATATAAAATAGGCATTGTCTGATAGAGATATCAATAAAGGTTAATCTATGTCGCAGAATTGGTGTTGTTTCCGATTTCTACAAGCTCAATAACATCCACAGCAAAATAAAAAAATAATAAGTGAAGCCCGGTTGAAATTTATTCATATAGTTTGGGTATTCATTTGGTTTAGTAATATTTCCTTAATATTATTTTCTAATATTTTATTTATATACATGTATTGTACGTGTATTGGTATCCTTGTATAATATTATTTTCATTGAAAAGGAAGGAAAATGTATGATTATGTGTTGAGTTAAAAGTACTTGCCACTGTTAAGAGCTGGGATTGGTTAAATGTTGAGGGGGCGGGGATGGGAGTGACGTCCGGGAAGAAGAGGTGATGGCTGGAAGATCGATCGTGTCTGAGTACTAGTTTGATAAAAGATACCATTTTAGGACAGTTGTCCATACGAGAACTGATTTAAAGTTGGGAAAATGTTGTTTGAACGTGTGGGGATAGTAATTTCCCCTTTGATTTTCAAATGACTGAGTAGCGCGATTCTCAAGAAACCGCGCTTATCACACGTGAGAGACACGAGGTCGCGTGTGTGGAAAACTACCGTGAATCGTCTCTCTTACCAAATCCATAGAAGACATCCCAGATAGCGCCCTGAGATACCAGGGATTCTCAGTGGCTCCTCTGGCAGCGTTGGACGAGTTCACTGATCTGTCGTCAGTTAATCGGACCGCAATCCCCCTCGTGCTGGAAAGTGTGTGCGTCATGAAAGCTGGCTCGAACTAACGATTGGTAAGACAGTTGTTTATTTTGTTTACTCATTGAGTGAAGCGGCAACCTGTTTTGTGCCTCAACGAACCCAAGCATCGTATCAGGCCTGCAACAGGGTATTTATTTTATTTAGATTTATTTGAATTGACACCCGGGTGTTTTTGATTACTGTTGGGGAATGTTTATTTGAGCCATAACCGTTGTGTTGAAACAACAAAGACTTGTTGGACTTGAGTATACGAATCAACACATTGGTGATATTTGGGGCATTTTGTGTATTTACTGTCCATCTTATTAGTGTATCTGTTATCTAAATCACCAGAGTAATACGGAATATTAATACAGTGTTGTATTTGTAAATTGTTGATTTGAGTTTGAAGGAGGAAAGATCCTTTTATTGTAAAACTTTAAAGGGTTAACTTTTATTTTATCTCCAATTGCTATTTGATTTTTTTTTATTTGAGTAAACTACTAAAAGTTTATATTTTACTTCAGACTCTGTGGTTATTTTAGTCTATTATTAAGCACACTAATTGAAAAGATAAGGGTTTATTGAAATAAAATTAATAATATTCAGAGGCTACTTAGAGAGATCTAAAAATAAACTTACCCAGGGCCCCTCCCACTTAAATCGAAGGGAGAAGGGCGCTACATAAATGGAGGCCCCGCTGGGATCTTATAGTTTCCCTGATATTATTTAGCTTGAACAGTGACAAAAATATACCCTTAATTTTTTTTTTAGTTATAAGAAAAAAAAACACACAAAATGCAGCAGTTTAGAGAAGAGCTTAGGGGCTGGTGCAGGGGAGAAGCATTGAATGAAGACCATGCGTTAATGGTTATTGTACCTGAAGATTTGGATGTAGCACAGGTTGAAGAGACAATGCAAACAATCAAGTGCTTGGGCCGCGTACGAGTAAGAGGAAGGATGTTCAGAGATAAGCTCAACTGTTTCCTTGTTCTTTGTGAGAGTAAAGAGAAAATTGATCCAGAATTAGTACCCCCTGAAGTCTTGCCTGTTTCTGGAACAGAACCTTGGAAAATTGTCACCTCAAGTGGAGCTGGTACTAGTTCTGAGGACTTTGCTAGAAAAGTGCACACCCTACTTCAGAGTGAAGGGAAAAAAGTTGAGGATATTCAGGCCATGTTTTCATCCTCTGCGTCCGAAAACTCTTCGCCTGATGCTATTATCCGTGCTGTTGGAGATCTGTTAGAAAAGACTGGAAAGACTTCAAGTGAAGTAGGAGGTTATAGACGGTTGAGGATGTTCTCTGGAGCAATACCTACTCCTGCAGGCGAGGAACCGTTTGAACACTGGATGGAACAAGCATGTTTGATGGTGGAAGAAAGCGAGTGTCCTGTCAAAGAGAAAAAAAGGAGGATCATTGAGAGTTTAAGAGGTCCAGCATTAGAAATCGTCAAAGCTGTGCGTGATTCTGGCTCTGATGTTACTCCAGAGGAGTATTTGGATGCCCTCGAGCAAGCGTTTGGATCTGCAGAGTCAGGTGATGACTTGTATTTCGCTTTTCGTTTGTTGCAGCAGCAAGTAGGAGAAAAATTGTCAGATTTCTTAAGGAGACTGGAGCGTGCCCTAACCAAAGTGGTTCAGAGGGGTGGCATACCGGCGGACTTCCGTGATCGAGTACGCGTTGAGCAATTGCTGAGAGGTGCTGTTGGTGCTGACATGATGCTGCTTCATTTGAGACTCCGAGAAAGAAAGACAAAACCTCCTAAATTTCTTGAGCTGTTAAGCGAAATCCGGGCTGAAGAGGAATATGAAGCTTCTCGGGCAAAGTTGACCACAAGGGTACAAAAAATCAGTACAAGTGTGGAAACGGATGGTAAGCAGAAAGAGATTCAAACTCTGAAAGCTGAAATCAAAGAGTTAAAGTCCCAGTTTGCCACAAGGGTAACTCAGCCCATGGTAGAACACAAACCCACCTCCAGTCTAAAAACAAATGCCAGTGAAATTCAACAGGAAGGAGAAATTGCTTTTCTTAAGAAGCAAGTGAAGAGCCTTCAAAGGAAAGTCACAGGGAAAAACTGTCACCAAGAAGGGGTTTCAGCTCTCACCCTGAATGCCAGTACTCCAAGGAAACCACTGGTAAGTCCAAGAAAGCAATACAATGACTCTGAAGAGTACTTTTGCTACAACTGTGGAGAGGAAGGGCATATTGCCCCACGATGTCAAAATCCTGAGAATAAGGATAAAGTCATTCAAAAATTGATTCGGACAAACAGGAAAATGAAATGGGGACAAAAAGAAATGCCTGCAGAAACAGAAAAGAATAATACCTCCTGTTCAGCGAAAAAGAGTGCTGTTAGTTCACTTTGTGGAAAGCAAATTCCAGAAGGACTGATAGGACCCCCCTCTACTGTACAGCTGCGTGTAAATGGACAGCCATGCTCTGCTTTATTGGACAGTGGGTCTCAAGTGACCATAATCTTTGAGAAGTGGTACAGAAAATATCTACCTGAGGTTCCCATCCATCCTGTGTCTGGGTTGGCTGTGTGGGGTTTAAGTGACTCCAGTTATCCGTATATAGGGTATGTAGTAGTGAACATTGAGTTCCTAGAGAAAGATACTGGTGTCTCAGAAAGTCTTTCAGTTCTGGCACTGATCTGTCCTGGTCCTACAAGCCCTGATCAGACTGCTGTGATCATTGGAACAAACGCCAGTCTGTTCACCCGTTTGGCCCAGTTATGTAAAGAGTCAACAGGGACCGATATTGAGCGTACCTTGGGTATAAAAATTTAGCCCACCTTAAAGAAGGATATTCCATCTTGTTCGACAGCTACCATACCTTTTGACCTGGATGATGGTGTCGGATGTGTGAAGTGGCCAGGTCCTGAACCCCTGAGTCTCTCGCCCAGAGGTGAGTGGTGCGCAAAATGTGAGGTGGAAATGAAAGAGCCTCTTGAGAAAGCAGTACTCATGATAGATGCGTCTTCTGTGACTTCACTTCCGGCTGGAGTGTTAGTACAAACCGTCATAGTGCCAAGTGAAGCAATGGAAAACAGTCAGTTACTGGTGCCCTTGCAAAACGAATCAATGAAAGAAGTGACCATTCCGGTAGGAACTGTCCTTGGCCATTTGTACCTAGCAGACCCAGTTAGCCTTTCTTCCGTGAGTGAAACTGTTGATGAGATGATTGATCCAAAACTGTTCAACTTTGGGGATTCATCCATTCCAGCAGAATGGAGGGAGAGACTGCAACAAGAATTGAGCAAAAGAACCAAAGTATTCTCGCTTCACGAATGGGATGTAGGACACGCTAAGGGAGTAGAGCATAACATACGGCTCTCTGATTCAAGACCCTTTCGAGAGCGCTCCAGGCGTCTAGCACCAGCAGATATAGACGATGTGAGGAAACATCTACAAGATCTCTTAACTGTTGGTATTATTAAAGAGTCTCGCAGCCCATATGCGTCCCCAATTGTGATTGCAAGAAAAAAGAATGGAGCAGTCCGTATGTGTATTGATTATCGAACCCTGAACGCAAGAACTGTTCCCGACCAATACACAACACCCAGAATTGACGATGCACTGGACTGTCTAGCAGGTAGTCAGTGGTTTTCCGTTCTCGATTTAAGAAGTGGCTATTATCAGATAGACATGGCAGAAGCCGACAGGGAAAAAACTGCTTTTATCTGCCCTTTGGGATTTTTCCAATTCGAGAGGATGCCACAAGGGGTCACTGGAGCGCCTGCGACGTTTCAGAGACTAATGGAGAGAGTCGTCGGAGACATGAACCTACTCCAAGTCTTGGTGTATCTAGACGATTTAATCGTCTTTGGAAGGACTCTGGAGGAGCATGAGGAGAGGCTCATGAAAGTACTGGATCGTCTGGAGGAAGCTGGATTAAAGGTGTCCATTGACAAATGTCATTTTTGCCAGAACCGAGTGAAGTACGTTGGACACATAGTATCCAAAGATGGAATAGCAACAGATCCTGACAAAATTGAGGCTGTGATCAGTTGGCCCCAACCATCGGACCTGAAATCCCTGCGATCCTTTTTAGGATTCTGTGGCTACTATCGGCGGTTCATTGCCAATTACTCTTCCATTGTTAGGCCGTTGACTGAGCTTACTAAGGGCTATGCGCCGACACAACAGGGAAAGAAGGCAGGCAAAGAAAAGAGCATGACCTACTTCAAGGAATCAGAGCTCTTTGGAGATCGATGGGATGAATCCTGCACGTCCGCTTTTAAACAGATAATTCATTGCTTAACACATGCTCCTGTTTTAGCCTTTGCCGACCCCAGTAAGCCGTATATCCTTCATGTGGATGCTAGTTTGAAGGGCCTTGGGGCTGTGTTATATCAAGAACACCCTGAAGGATTGCGGCCAGTGGCTTTCGCAAGCAGAAAATTGAGACCCGCAGAACTAAGGTACCCCATTCATCAGCTAGAATTTCTTTCATTGAAATGGGCAATCGTGGACAAATTCCATGATTACTTGTATGGTGCCAAGTTTCATGTCAGAACCGATAACAACCCACTCACATATGTGTTGACATCTGCTAAGCTGAATGCAACAGGCCACAGGTGGCTAGCAGCTCTTGCTACGTATGATTTTAGCATTCAGTATAGACCCGGAAAGACCAACACAGATGCTGATTTGTTGTCCAGAAGATTTGTGGATGAGGATGAGGCTAATAAGTGGAGGGACATACCTGTGTCTGGTGTAAAGTCCATATGTCAACGGGTGAGTTCTCAGATGTCTTTGGAAGACAATCCTAGATATGTGGAACAGCTAGGAGCCCCTCCAGAGTCCATACCAGAAGCTTATGCCTATCCCACCAGGTTGGAGCTTAATTCTTTACGGTTGCTGTCTCAACCAGAGTTGATTAAAGCTCAGAACGAAGATCTGACTGTGAGACAGGCGATAACTGCATTGAAGGAACGAAAGTGGTCAAGCAAAATAACAGATCCCGAAGTGGTGGCATTGAGGCATGAAGCTGGAAAACTATTAATGAAAGATGGATTGCTTCAGCGAGTAACCAAAAAGTCTGATCGAGAATTCTTTCAATTGGTTTTGCCCACCAAGTTCCGAGAAGTAGTTCTTAAAGCCATGCATGAGGATCTAGGTCATCTGGGGGTAGAAAGGATTACAGAACTTTTGAGAAATCGATTCTATTGGCCCAAGATGTCTCTTGACGTGCAAGAATATGTCAAGAACTGTGGAGCTTGCATTACTCGTAAGAGTCCATGTCAAAGAGCTGCCCCATTGCATCAGATAACGAGTAGTGGGCCAATGGACTTAGTGTGTATTGATTTTCTTTCTGTGGAGCCAGACTCAAAAGGTTTGGGCAACGTGTTAGTAATTACCGATCACTTCACACGTTATGCACAAGCGTTTCCCAGTAAGAATCAAAAAGCTCTTACTGTTGCTAAAATACTGGTAGAGAAGTACTTCATTCATTACGGCCTACCAGCACGCATTCACTCAGATCAGGGTCGTGACTTTGAGAGTCGGCTGATAAAGGAGTTGTTGAACCTGCTTGGGATAAGAAAATCAAGGACAACGCCGTATCATCCTCAGGGTGACCCGCAGCCTGAGCGGTTCAATCGTACCCTCTTAGCTATGCTTGGAACCCTGAATGCTGAGAAAAAACGAAATTGGAGCCAACAGATACCTTACTTGGTGCATGCTTATAATAGTACCAAAAATGATGCTACTGGGTACTCGCCCTATTTCCTGATGTTCGGGAGAGAAGCCCGGTTACCTGTAGATATCTGTTTCGGAACTTCACCAGATGGGATGGATGATGTGTCACACTCACAGTATATAAGCAATATGAAAAAAGATCTGAAACGGGCTTACCAGTTAGCAGTGGAAGAGGCTGACAAAGTCCATCAAAGGAATAAAAGATCATATGACAAACGAGTGTCATTTCAATCCTTGAATTCTGGGGATCGTGTGTTGATCAAGAACTTAGGGTTGAAAGGTAAACACAAGCTTCAAACCAGATGGAGTCCAGTACCCTATGTAGTCTGTGAGAAACTCCCAAATATACCAGTATATCGGGTAAAACCTGAAACGGGAAGTGGAAAGGTCAGAACACTTCACAGAGACCAACTGTTACCCATAGGGCAACTTGTGAGGTGGCCACAGAGCAAAGTGGAGAGAAACCCAGTGAGGAGGAAGAAAAGAACGGATGTTGATGCTCCCGCACTGACAAATGAAGATATATCATCTTCTGAGACTTCCTCTGAGTTTGAATACAATGTTTCAAAACCTTACAAATCATATCTGGAGGGAACGCTGAATAAGAATGACACTTTGCCCAGCCAGTCAGAATTGGTATACCAGGAAAGGAGCCTGCTCCATGAAGACCTTGGTACTGAGGAAGAAGAATTGATACATGAAGAGGATGCAGAGAGCGACGTTTCGAGTTCGTCCATTTCTTCTGTAGAAGATGAAGAGGAAAGTCAAGAAGAGACAAGCGAGGAAGTGGAAGAAAGTGAACCAGTTAGGGAAAAAAGGAGAGTAAAGCCAGTTGTTAAACTCACCTATGACGAGCCAGGGAAGTCAAGAGATCAGCCCCTAACTATTGTGCACAGAGGAGTAATAATTCAAATAGGCAAAAAAGTCAATCACAAGAAATGTAAAGCAGTAGTGTAGGTAAGATCCTAAAAGAAAATATTAGGTAGTCCACTAGTCTGTATGGGGACATCCAGACATTTAAAGGGGGGAGGGTGAAGCCCGGTTGAAATTTATTCATATAGTTTGGGTATTCATTTGGTTTAGTAATATTTCCTTAATATTATTTTCTAATATTTTATTTATATACATGTATTGTACGTGTATTGGTATCCTTGTATAATATTATTTTCATTGAAAAGGAAGGAAAATGTATGATTATGTGTTGAGTTAAAAGTACTTGCCACTGTTAAGAGCTGGGATTGGTTAAATGTTGAGGGGGCGGGGATGGGAGTGACGTCCGGGAAGAAGAGGTGATGGCTGGAAGATCGATCGTGTCTGAGTACTAGTTTGATAAAAGATACCATTTTAGGACAGTTGTCCATACGAGAACTGATTTAAAGTTGGGAAAATGTTGTTTGAACGTGTGGGGATAGTAATTTCCCCTTTGATTTTCAAATGACTGAGTAGCGCGATTCTCAAGAAACCGCGCTTATCACACGTGAGAGACACGAGGTCGCGTGTGTGGAAAACTACCGTGAATCGTCTCTCTTACCAAATCCATAGAAGACATCCCAGATAGCGCCCTGAGATACCAGGGATTCTCAGTGGCTCCTCTGGCAGCGTTGGACGAGTTCACTGATCTGTCGTCAGTTAATCGGACCGCAATCCCCCTCGTGCTGGAAAGTGTGTGCGTCATGAAAGCTGGCTCGAACTAACGATTGGTAAGACAGTTGTTTATTTTGTTTACTCATTGAGTGAAGCGGCAACCTGTTTTGTGCCTCAACGAACCCAAGCATCGTATCAGGCCTGCAACAGGGTATTTATTTTATTTAGATTTATTTGAATTGACACCCGGGTGTTTTTGATTACTGTTGGGGAATGTTTATTTGAGCCATAACCGTTGTGTTGAAACAACAAAGACTTGTTGGACTTGAGTATACGAATCAACACATTGGTGATATTTGGGGCATTTTGTGTATTTACTGTCCATCTTATTAGTGTATCTGTTATCTAAATCACCAGAGTAATACGGAATATTAATACAGTGTTGTATTTGTAAATTGTTGATTTGAGTTTGAAGGAGGAAAGATCCTTTTATTGTAAAACTTTAAAGGGTTAACTTTTATTTTATCTCCAATTGCTATTTGATTTTTTTTTATTTGAGTAAACTACTAAAAGTTTATATTTTACTTCAGACTCTGTGGTTATTTTAGTCTATTATTAAGCACACTAATTGAAAAGATAAGGGTTTATTGAAATAAAATTAATAATATTCAGAGGCTACTTAGAGAGATCTAAAAATAAACTTACCCAGGGCCCCTCCCACTTAAATCGAAGGGAGAAGGGCGCTACATAAAAAAAAAGTCGAAAAACTGTGCCCATTAATTAGATGTGCAAGGCAAGCAGGTACGTTTTTGGGGTTGTTATGGACAACTACAAATGTGAACATTATTAGCCTATAATGTAAATGACTTGTTATTTTATTCAAGCTTTCAATCTATTTGCTAAAAAATAAAGTGAAATAGGCATTAAGAAGTAGGCTAAATAGCAGCATGTTGAAATGATGTGCCAAAATGCGTTTTCTAGGCTACAATGAAAATATTGTACAGTACAGTGCGTTTAATTTAGGCTATTTATTTATTTTTGTCCCTGTGCGCCGATCGGTGAGGGAGATCACTGCTGATATTCTGAGAGCTTCCTAGTCTCGTGGCTGTCATCAGCAGCGCCTTGCATCCCCAATCAGCGGATGGTGGGCGGGTGCGGTTTTGAAAATTGGTCAAAAACGTTGGTGCGGATGGATGGCGGACGGATGATGAGTTTTGTGATGCGGTTGCGGATGAAATAATAGCCCATCCGCGCATCTCTAATGCCTAAACACAGGTAAAAACTATACACAAAATGAATTGTATATTCCTCTACCCACCTAATTAATCTACTGCAAGCAATATAAATTACTATAAGATAGTATTCAGTATAAATATTCCACATTTCTACCCAAACCATAGTAAATTACTACAGTACATTCATGGTAAATGTTTGTAAAGGTGGTGATTAGGGGATTTAAAGTCTTCTAACTTCGTTCATGGCACAATGTTTCATGGCACAGTGATTTGTGGTTTGTAACAGAGGTGTGTCGAATTGAACCACTTCTCACTGGATGTCGCATTGCTCTTTAATAATAGTGTCCAGAACCGGGAGTAAATGCAACTCCTTTAAGCTTGCGGTCCGTTATCCACTGGGCGGTGCTGCGCAGTTCAAAGTAAACTAAACTGCGAGTTGAACTGAAACTAAACTGAAAACAGCACTATTTGTTCTATATCTGTTGTTACTGACCAAGAAACAGCTTCAGATGGTTCAGTGACAGAGCAGTCCGAACGAATCTGAATCATTTCAGACCATTATGCAAGCGCATTTGGCCAATTCATGGAAAGGAAATAATTGAACCAAAGATCGAACAAAAGATTCGCACCATTCACGAATGATTGGTATCGCTGGTTCAGTCGACAGAAATACAGGACACACATAATAACCGCTGAAACAGCTGCACGCGCCACTGCGGCCACTCGCATATCTAACCAAATGTAGCCACACCGCCAGGAAAAGAGGCGAAGGGCCAGATTGAGATGATTGGTGGGCCATATGTGGCGCGCGGGCCGCCAATTAAATAGCTCAGCTCTACGGATTCTGGCTGGTCCTTTGTTCCAAATAAAAGATGAGATGTGTTGTGTCGTAGATTTTTCCCTAAACCTAACTAAGTCCTATCTCATCTGACCTAAGTCTACCGGGGACGTCTCCAATCAACGTTCTCCCTGGGCCGTCTCCAAACGACGATCCCTAACATCTCCAATCGACGTTTAACCCTCTGGGAACCAAAAACGCGCCTGCGCGTTTTGCTCGTTTTTTTTTTTTAGCAATGAAAATAAACACTAAATGCTCTGTTAATTTTGATCTTTCATTTTCGTGTAATACATCAATCGATCCTGTTCAGTTTCTATTTTTTTTCCTGTATACTCACAATAAAAATAAAGTGTTTTGCTTTTTGACAAATAAAGAAAAATTAACATGATGCGATTTCTGCCTTCTCTCTGTCAGTAAACTTGATCTATAACTCCGCGAAAATTCAGTCAAACAGGCAAACAGACCCACGGGCATAAAGCTTGAGATCGCATCTTTTAAATGAAGTAATTTATATAAAAAACAAATATTCTCAGCTTCTGTAATCTGTATAAAAAGAGAGCGACTCCAGTCGAGCTCATTACGAGCCATTCAAAAGTAATTTGACCACTCCCCGGAGAGCGCGTGCTATTCAAATGCAAATTCTGAGAACCATTTCAGTCTGTGAAACGCCCACATCAGCTGTAAACAAAGCGCTGCGAGTGAGGCATAATATAGCCTACCTTATGGAGAAAAGTTTCCTCAGAACAGTGCTGATATGAGGAGCAATATCTCCTGATATGAGGAGCAGATCCCGCTGAGGAGTGAGGTAGGCTGTTTTCTTTTCTCAAGTGTTGATGTGGAATAACGTTAGTGTAGGCCTATGCAAACCACAAAAAGATGAATCGCATTTCTATAATATGACTCGCCTTTCTGTGAGATGAATGAAGGGTACATATTTGTAAAGACTGTTTAGCCTAAATATGAATCGCGCGTCTGTGTGTGAAAGAATAAACTGCTTTGCTATAGCCTACTGAGATGAGTAAAAATCGACTGGAATATGTTGAAATAAAATGTATTTGTATAAGCAACGTATTAAACTGCAAATTAGCATTTATATGCCCTAATATTTCATAAAAACAACGTTACAGTCAGTCACTTGTTGACTAGATTTGGGTACAGTTTTTAGGCTACTGTAGAATATACTGCCACATCAAATAAGCTTTTGTTTAGCAATTTCTGCTCATATCTAACGTTATTTATATATATATATATATATATATATATATATATATATATATATATATATATATATTCAAACTAATGAATACATATGATAAAATGTAGGCCTATAATCTTTTTTCTTTTTCTTTTTTACAAAGAAAGAGTACACTTGAAATATTTTTGAAATTGTAATTATTGTTGTAATTGTAACATTTTTAATAAAATAGCAAAACATATTTACAAGATAGATGTAAGCGAAATCTTGCTCATCTTGCTCAATCTTGCTTCGTTGAAAGATGTTCAACGAAATTACGTTGAAAAGGTCAAGTTTGATGTGTTTACAAATGTGCGGGAGGAGGACCATATACACATTTTAAAATGTATTTGTGTCAGTTTAACGTTTAAAATGCCCATTCGTGTGCGTATCCTAGGTGCTTTAATATTAAAAAGCCAAAAAGAACATTTTTCAAGCGTGACCTTTTCAACGTAATTGCGTATTACGTGACGTCACGAACGCGCATCACAGAACAGAGCAAGGCGAACATTTGTGCTTATAAAACTTAAACTTTTTTATTTATTTTTTAAATGACCGATCGTTTCTCTAGATAAGACCCTTATTCATCGTCTGGTATCGTTTAAAGCCCTTTGCAGCTGCACTGAAACTGTCATTTGGACCTTGAACCGTTTGGGTCCCATTGGAATCCATAATATGGGGAAAAATCCTGGAATGTTTTCATCAAAAACCTTAATTTCTTTTCGACCGAAGAAAGAAAGACATGGACATCTTGGATGACATGGGGGTGAGTAAATGATCAGCAAAAGTTTTTTTAAAAGTGAACTTCTCCTTTAAATCAATGTTTTTTTTTTTGTGAACGATAAAGCAAGACTATTTTCACATCATTTTGAAGCTAGAACTCAAAGGGACAACATCCATTAGTCAAAAGTCTTGTGGACACATATTTAATATGTGTTTTGTGGTCTTAATTCAGCAACTTTCATTTAAATTTTTTCCAATAACCACGCATAAACATTATTCTCTTAAAAATACAAACATCTACATACACGTTGCTCGCATATTATGGTAGGCCTGTTTGTGCTATATAGAGTGAATTTACACCTTTGCCATTAACATGTTTATAAATAACTGAAAAAAGCACAAATGTCAGAGCATGTCAGAACATCTCAAGGACCCCAAAAACAGCTTGGTCCCCAGAGGGTTAATATATAGTCTACCTAACTAACTTGCTTCCCTAACTAGCTTTCTTCTTGCACTGAAACAATCGACAAACAGAATTTAGCAAATGTCCTTTAAATGCTTTAATCACGGCCGGGAGATCTTCCCGAGCAGTTCTCAGGGAATCTCTCCCAAGAAGCAAGGCCGGAGGATCTCAGACAAATTCCATTGAATCCCACCAGCTAACTCGAATACAACAGTTCTTATAGAGTAGGGAGGTATGGCAAAAATGTCATGCTGCATTACATAATTTCCCCACAATTTGATTGGTTTTCATAGACAAACCCTTCTGTCACCAGGTAAAGCAAACTTTCTTTTAATGATTACTTCATTGTTAATCACAAGGTTCAAATGTAGTCATCTGTCTAGTTTCAATTCCCATATTTGTTATTTTTACACTCACACAACCAAAGTAAAATGGGTATGGCAACACAACATACAACATTCAAAAACACAGGACAGAACATTTTAGTACATTGTGTTTTAAAGTGTTATCATGTTAGCCCTAAAAAGAGAAGTAAGGTTAGATGTTACATTTTTTTTTAATATACTGTTTACTATTTTGTCTAATAAAAATCCACCACAGTTGATTTAGAGTCTTAAAAAAAAGATTTTGGTATAAAAATTGGGACAGAAAAGGTAAAAATACAGACTAGAACAATATAGCCTATATTTACAATATTAGCCTATATTGTAGGCCTAGACGTCAGTGGACGGCATAAGCCTATTCCCCGGGGGAGCAGTGCGATAAGCAAAAAAACTAAAATAAATTAGGTGCAATGAAGCTGATCATTTTTACTATTCTATTGAGGAATGAGACAAATGAAGAGCACTTCTCGCTCATGTGAGCGAACACACACTGGAGAAACGAACGTTTGGGCAATTCTCAGAGAGTAAATTCATGGTAGAACTCAAGTTCCGATCATTTAGATGACACTGCTTCAAATCCGAACAAACATGGACTACTGTAATTTTATATTAGCTTATTAATGCATTTGATAGCTTATTGTTAATGCTGAGAGATTTGTCTAGTTCTAAAACTCTGTAACACCATATCGTTTTTTGCTTATATTTATAAAATAAAATTATCATGCATTTCTATTTAACCACTTGCAGGACAATAGGTGTTAATGTTCCGTCTTTCATATGGAGAGTGTTGGATAGCCAGTCTGATGAGCAGGAAAACGCAAAATTATTTTAAAGATAGTTGTTTCAACTGGTTTTGTAGAGTTTTAGAATGTTTGAGCAGTGTGTATGATTGTCAACAATCTGGCATTATCTAAACATGAACTGTTAGGGAGGGAGACAAAATAAACTTGCTAAAAAGAGATCCAGCGACTGAGGCAAAGAAAAACTTCTGTTCTTAACCCTCTGGGGACCAAGCTGTTTTTGGGGCCCTTGAGATGTTCTGACATGCTCTGACATTTGTGCTTTTTTCAGTTATTTATAAACATGTTAATGGCAAAGGTGTAAATTCACTCTATATAGCACAAACAGGCCTACCATAATATGCGAGCAACATGTATGTAGATGTTTGTATTTTTAAGAGAATAATGTTTATGCGTGGTTATTTAAGGCGAGACACGGCAGGCAAAAACATTGTTTTTTTTTTACTGGTCAATTTTGAGATTTTTGGATATTTGTCTTCAATAACATGTCTTCTTTCAGACTGTGGTGAAAAAAAGTCCGAAATACACATTTAGGTCTTTATTTTATTACACTTTGTCTGTTTGCGTCTGTAGATTTCGCGTAAATTCAACAAAAGTTGTCGTTGTAAATCATCCCGCCGATCCGCGATCTCTGTCTGCTCTCTGTCATCACAGGCACGGCTGGAAAGCTCTCTCTTCACTGTACAATGCTGTCGGATCCAAATATGGTCATTTCCTTTTTATCAGCAACCAATCGCGAAAGTAAAAGGGCTGAATGCGCAATCTCATTGGCTGATGATAAATCTTTAAAGCCCGTTTTCTCAAAATGACTTTTCTCTCATACTCCAAGTACGAAATCTTCACTTCAGTAGCACCTATATACACCAAACTTTCCAGTCTTGTACCTAGTTATATTATGAAGACATTTACAGAGGGATTTGTAAATATATTATTCCTAGCCTGATTTATATAACATTTTATTACAAAAAAAATTGCGAAAATCATTTTTTTAAAGCTATTGACAGTATATTCTGATTTACAGGATAACAAAAGTAGATATCCATAAATCCCTCTGTAATTTTTTCCCCATCTAATATGTGAACACAATGAAAAAAATATTTTTAATCTGGCTTTATCCAATACTCAGATTTCGTTTTTTAAAATATATACAAATTAGCGCATATTTAATTAGATATTGCCTAATTTGCATATTTAAACATTAAATTACAGAAAACTTGTAATACATTTTTTTCTTATCTTAATGTAGGTAATCAACTGGGAAAGTTTCATGGTGATATCTGCTAGTTAAAAAATTTACCCTATTCACCTGTAGTGTCTCGCCTTAAAAAAATAAAAATGAAAGTTGCTGAAATAAGACCACAAAACTCATACAAAATATGTGCCCACAAGACTTTTGACTAATGGATGTTTTCTCTTCGAGTTCTAGCTTCAAAATTATGTGAAAATAGTCTTGCTTTATCGTTCACAAAAAAAATTACATTGATTTAAATGGTGTAAAACAGGTTTTGCTTGGAAAGCCAATATGCGAGGGGGAGGAGTAGTTTACACCTTAGATTACAAGTCCCACCCACTCTGCATAATGACTCTGCATAATTAGCCATTCATTCAGGTGTGACACTGACTGAGCCACAATGCAAGGACAAAATATATATTTTGAAGAAGACTTATATTGACCATTTAAGATTTTGCTTACATCTATCTTGTAAATATGTTTTGCTATTTTATTAAAAAGGTTACAATTACAACAATAATTACAATTTCAGCAATATTTCTGCAAAAAAGTACTCTTTCTTTGTAAAAAAAAAAAAAAAAAGATTATAGGCCTACATTTTATCATATGTATTCATTAGTTTGAATATAGCCAACATTGGAACATCTTAGTCTATGACTTTATTTTTGACAAAATAGTATTTTATATATATGAGCAGAAAAGCTTATTTGATGTGACAGTATATTCTACAGTAAAAACTGTACCCAAATCTAGTCAACAAAATGTTGTCTTTCATACTTCGCCTGACTGTAACGTTGTTTTTATGAAATATTAGGGCATAGCCTATAAATGTTAATTTGCAGTTTAATACGTTGCTTATACAAATAAGCAGTTTATTCTTTCACACACAGACGCGCGATTCATATTTAGGCTAAACAGTCTTTACAAATATGTAGGCTACCCTTCATTCATCTCACAGAAACGTGATTCATATTTAGGCTAAACAGTCTTTACAAATATGTACCCTTCATTCATCTCACAGAAACGCGATTCATATTATAGAAACGCGATTCATCTTTTTGTTTACATAGGCCTACACTAACGTTATTCCACATTAACACTTGAGAAAGGATAACTTAGCCTACCTCACTCCTCAGCGGGATCTGCTCCTCATATTGCTCCTCATATCAGCACGGAAACTTTTCTCCATAAGGTAGGCTATATTATGCCTCTTTGTTTACAGCTGATGTGGGCGTTTCACAGACTGAAATGGTTCTCAGAATTTGCGTTTGAATAGCACGCGCTCTCCGGGGAGTGGTCAAATTACTTTTGAATGGCTCGTAATGAGCTCGACTGGAGTCGCTCTCTTTTTATACAGATTACAGAAGCTGATAATATTTGTTTTTTATATAAATTACTTCATTTAAAAGCTGCGATCTCAAGCTTTATGCCCGTGGGTCTGTTTGCCTGTTTGACTGAATTTTCGCGGAGTTATAGATCATTTTCGAACGCGTTTCAAATGGGAGTTTACTGACAGAGAGAAGGCAGAAATCGCATCATGTTAATTTTTCTTTATTTGTCAAAAAGCAAAACACTTTATTTTTATTGTGAGTATACAGAAAAAAAATTGAAACTGAACAGGATCGATTGATGTATTACACGAAAATGAAAGATCAAAATTAACAGCATTTTGTGTTTATTTTTCATTGCTAAAAAAAAAAACGAGCAAAACGCGCGGGCGCGTTTTTGGTCCCCAGAGGGTTAACCCTCTAAGCGGCAAAGTTGCAAAATTGCGACAAGACGTCATACTTAATAAAACAGGCTGTAGATCCTAATATGGTGTAATATCTCATTTGTATTCCCTACCACTAGATGGCAGACATGTAATACCTCGATTCAAGACCAAAATGACGTCATGTTCCTATTCAAAGTGTTGGAGGAAACAGCAGAGCAAGTGAGCGATCCTGTCATTGATGCGGAAGCAGTTCAGTTCAGAGTGTCGGAGTAAATTGTGAGATTTGTGAGAAAAAATCGTCAAATGGCTAATACAAACTTGCACCATGAGGATGTGTTGCAAATGTTATCCGCCGATTCTGACTCTGAAGGGGAATATTTGCCTTTTGGAAATGACGATCGGCCGTCTAATGATCGCGCTTCTCCTGGTACATCTTTGCCGCGCAATGGTGCCGCCCGCGCTTCTCCTGGTACAGCTTTGCCGCGCAATGCGCGAGTGAGCACAAACAGATCATTTTGACCATGTGCCCAACGGGGATGGGGGTGGCAGGGGTGGACGTGGTCTTAGTGTACATAGGAGAGCTGTTGCTAGAGGTAAAGGCAGCAGGGGTAGAAGAAATAATAATAATTTAGTACTTTCTCCTATTTTATTGTTGGTTTCCTCTTTTCCGATCATTTGGAATGAGGATAAAAAGACAAAAAAAAAAAGCATGTAAATAAATTCCAACATCAATTCAATATGTACTGTTTCCTGAATATTACTGATCAAAAAGGAGGCTACTGTTCACATGCATTTTACTACTATATAGTATAGTAATAATTTAGTACTTTCTCCTGTTATTGTTGGTTCACTTAGTGCAGAGTAGGTTGGTGTTCAGTGAGAGTGGTCGTGATTCAGTGTGTTTTCGGTGGTTATTGTATTTCAATTAATCATTGTCGTGGTAAATTATTGTGCATTATGGCCTGTCAGGACTTACGAGTCCACAGGTTTCCGGATGATTGCAATGATGATTGCAATTCAGGATGGTGCGATCTTCCGTGCCTGGCTGCGTTATGTGCAGGTGAAAAGACGGGACTTCACTTCTGCATCTGCTTCGAAAAACATGGTAGTGTGTAGCGTTCACTATAGACTGGATGATTATAATCCCTGCGATATGATGGAGTTATATGATGACAGCGATATGTGCACACTGTCACAGCATCTTCATATTCATCGGGTCGCCGGGTCCGTTGTCAGAATGTGGTTCAGGCGCCGGTAGGAAACATCATGTTTACGGATCCGTCAGAGATCACTCATTGTACATCTGTTTTACAAAATGTGCCTTGTCTTAATTTAATTCATGAACATATCCTACATAAATGCATTACATTACAAGTTTATTATGTGTTTGTTATTAGTCTGCAGCCGACACTTATTATTATTATAAATAGTTCTATAATTAATTTTCAATCTGTACAAAACTGCTTTTATGTTTGTCTTGGCTGTTTCTACTTATAAAGTTTTTATACAGTAAGACAGTTGTGATTGTGATTATTTTTTATTCACTGTCACCAAAATGGGGCCATTCAAAGCCTTTATAAAGTCCCTCTTTCTCTGGAAACTTTCTCCTAATGGCTGACATACACAACACATGCAGATATTAATGGTCCAATACTTTGCTATTGCCTGATACATGATAATAATCTGTACAATATTGTGATCGGAGTATAGTGTTATACATATCGTCGGCTAACGTGGATATATCTATAAGCTAACGCTGGTCTTTCATCAAGACACCTGCCCTGTTCTCCTCACACCACGACTCAATTTCTCGTTCTGCCTAATCCTGGCCTGTCCTGCTCTCTTGGCTGCATAGCAAGCTCATAATTAACTTATATGGCTGAGGTCCGTCATACGAGTGAACATTTACAATTTCCACAGTGTCCAAACTGTCATTGCGATCTATTACTTTGACCGTACTCCCTCCCGTTACGTCACTTCCGGCGGTTTTCAGATGCGGAAGTAAAATTTTCTCACAAAAACGACTCTAGAAGCCTTAATAGCGTATATATTTATATTTATATAAGTAGATATTTATATTTAAATCTAGTTCCTACATTATTTTTCTATACATTGACTCACTGGGTAGTCTAACCTGCAAGATGCCCTCTGAGCCCTTTCAAGCCACAAGCTTTTTAAATTTTGATGTCAAAATCCAGCATTTTTTCAAAAAAAACTTGGCGCCTAAAGGGTTAATTTATGTTGGTTTGAACTGTATTAGTTTTTTACCATTTTAATTGTTTAATTTAGCTGCAATTTCTTTGGCGATAAAAATGTAAAATGTTGCAAGAATAAGATTCTGTGTTTCTTATTTTGCTTTGGAAAGGGAATAAACTCTAAACTCGATGCAACCCTGTTTTAAATAAATAAACTGCCGACACTTTATTTAAACCTTGAAATGTGCAATGGGGTTTCAAACTTAAATAATTATTTAATTTTTATTGAAAGCAATAATGTATTGAAAGTTTTTTTCTGATTTGTTCGATCTGTTTTCTTCCGTTGCTATGGCCGGGTATCACTGTCAGTCATCTCAATTTCGTGAATGATTCACAAAACAATAATTTAGCCGATTAAAGACGAGTTTAATCATTTTCATTTTCTGGTGCGATCGGCCGACAATCTTCCTTCATCAGTTTTGTCGTCTGTGCAGCGGCTCAACTGGAATGTAGCAAATTTATGTTATAATGTGCAATTGATAATTAAACAAAATTATTGACTTTAATAAACAGTTATATATTTAAGCATCAAGAACGGTAAAACATAAACACTGTCGCCTACACTGAGATTCGATCTCAGATCGCTTGAAGCTCCGAGAGGCTCATGTTGTTGCATTGACCACAGAGCTATCGTCTGAATACTCTTAAACAAATGACTTATGCTCTTACAGAGCCCCATTGATGTGGCCTAAAATTTTTCTATTGCAATGTTTTATGTTGAAATGTTTTCATTATTAAATTTATTCAATTTCATTTCAGTAATTTCAGTATTGTGATTATGAATTCGTTAAATGTTTCATTTGAATTGATCTGCTACCAGCTTTCAATCGCTCTCAATGAGCCGCGACGCAGCGGCAGATTACGCAATAGAGAGAATAAACTGACACTTTTCAAAGTCTGTGATTGTAGCGCCTCTTAGCGGTAAAAGGCTGCAAATACACACCCGCGGGAACGGCGGCAGTAAAAGTATTATTCTAGTTGAGTACCAACTGTAAGCCAGAGTCACGGTTAAACCATAAAGAAGGCCTGAAATGATAACATATCTTCCACCGGAATCAACTAAGGTTTGTGAAGGAGAAAACAGAAAGCACTTGCTGATAATAATTGGTATAACTGATTTACTGACAAATTTAGAATGATAACCTTGTCCAGTCCATTTCTTACAAAGTCTGGCATGATCTTTAAGTGGGTCTCTTGCAAAAAAACAATATGAGTATTTAAATGTTCTAAATGTGACATCACCTTTCTGTGTTTGATTACATTGACTACGTTTACATGCAGCCAATAACCCGTTCAAAACCGGGATATTAGCAATAACCCGGTTGCGCACGGCCATGTAAACACCGGCAAAAACCCGGATATGCTCATATCCCGGTTTTTAAAAACCCGGATATTACCCCTGGGGTACCCCTTTTCTAACCCAAATATTTGGTCATGTAAACGCGTATCAGCATATCCCCATCAAAATGAACATTGATTTGTGTTCTGCGCATGTTCTATTCGCAAGGAATCTTGGTCTTTTGAGTAGAGACGGCGCATACAAAAACCCGCGTGCAGTATACCGGAAGTAAACAAGAAGTAGAGGTTAACATGGCGAGACGCAGCACAGCAACACACTTTTTGAGCGAGAAGGAAAGCGCAAACAAAGGCGATCGCTATCTGCCCCGAACTATTCATTATCCGGGTGCTGCTGCTGTTGTTGTTGTCTTTGGATACAGGAAGAAGAATTGGAAATGACGCATATTGCGTCTTAAGGTTGTCCGTACGTCCTGACGCTAACTGTGCGTTGCCGTTTACATCGGGATATTCCCAACTGATTACAAATTCCATGTATACAGGAGTAACTCTCTCTGCTCACGCATGTAAACGGGTTATTCCGAATGTTTCAGAAACCCAAATAGTGACCCTAACCCGACCATAACCCGGATATTGGCTGCATGTAAACGTAGTCAATGTTTAAACCTTTGATATTCCAACTGGTAAAATGAACACATGAACCACCTGACTGAGCACTGAGTAAGCTAATGGTCATTAGTTACAACAACAACTAAAAGATAAATGATGAAAACATGAATAGTGTGACTTTCTTCTGTCTTGACATATCTGAGATTCTGAGATTAAGTGAAAGGACAAAGAAAACGCAAAAGGAAAGAAAAAAAACAAAAAAACATGTACTACATTAGTACGAGCATGACATGACATGACTAATCAGGGCGCAAAAAGGATGTTACCTATACAACTCCGCTCACGTAGGCCTACTGCCCTGAGTGGAACATTGTCCAAAAATAATCTGTCATTACCTGTAACCACAGCAGCTATACCTCACTTGACTGTTTGGGTTTAACCACGGTGGTATGGAACGTAAAAACGGCGTTGGGAGTGTCAAAACTGTGTGATTCGCCGTTGAATGAAAGGAGAAGTCTGCAGGGATACAGTATCCTGAATTTGACACCGGCTCCGTGTAGTTCAGCCTTAACGGATTTAAACTGATCCCGCTTGTAGCATCTGGACCAATCAGACACACACTAATTATTCATTATATTTAATGAATAATCCAGCAAACTCACTCTCCCAACAAAAGTCTATGAAACTTCCCCCAAAACTAACATCCCAAATGAAGCTAACACACTGGCAGAACCCGGTGTCCTGTCACAGGATCATTCAGGCCTAGTCCACACGGACACAGGTATTTTTTTGTTTTATAGTTTTTCCTCCTGCGTTTAAAAAAAAAATCCCGTCCACACATGCTCGGTTTAAAAGAAATCTCTGCCTACATGAAAACGCAAAAACACGCTATCACGCGCTGTCAAGAGCATGCCACACCAGCAGGCGGCGATATAACCCTAATCGTAAAGCCACGTTGGCCAATCAGAAGCCTGAATCAGAAGCAAAAACTCCGGTTTTACCGTCTACACGACAACACTGCAACCGGCGTTTCTGAAAATCCTCACCCTGGCAGGGGTTTTCAAAAATGTTCGGTTTCAGTGAACCTGATACTGTGTTTCCGTGTGGACGAACGGCCGAACCGCGTAAAAAAAGTCACGATTATAAAAATACCTGTGTCCGTGTGGACAAGGCCTAAGATTGATAAGACCTTTTACGACAACAAAAAGGAATTTGCAGAGGGCAGTGCAAAAATTAGTCACTTAATTCTTACTGAGGAAATAAACCCTGTTAATCCTATATATTCTATATACAGTGAGGAAAGTAAGTATTTGAACACCCTGCTATTTTGCAAGTTCTCTCACTTGGAAATCATGGAGGGGTCTGAAATTGTCATCGTAGGTGCATGTCCACTGTGAGAGACATAATAAAAAAAAAAATCCAGAAATCACAATATATGATTTTTTAACTATTTATTTGTATGATACAGTTGCAAATAAGTATTTGAACACCTGTCTATCAGCTAGAATTATGACCCTCAAAGACCTGTTAGTCTGCCTTTAAAATGTCCACCTCCACTCCATTTATTATCCTAAATTAGATGCACCTGTTTGAGGTCATTAGCTGCATAAAGACACCTGTCCACCTCATACAATCAGTAAGAATCCAACTACTAACATGGCCAAGACCAAAGAGCTGTCCAAAGACACTAGAGACAAAATTGTACACCTCTACAAGGCTGGAAAGGGCTACGAGGAAATTGCCAAGCAGCTTGGTGAAAAAAGGTCCACTGTTGGAGCAATCATTAGAAAATGGAAGAAGCTAAACATGACCGTCAATCTCCCTCGGACTGGGGCTCCATGCAAGATCTCACCTCGTGGGGTCTCAATGATCCTAAGAAAGGTGAGAAATCAGCCCAGAACTACACGGGAGGAGCTGGTCAATGACCTGAAAAGAGCTGGGACCACCGTTTCCAAGGTTACTGTTGGTAATACACTAAGACGTCATGGTTTGATATCATGCATGTCACGGAAGGTTCCCCTGCTTAAACCAGCACATGTCAAGGCCCGTCTTAAGTTTGCCAATGACCATTTGGATGATCCAGAGGAGTCATGGGAGAAAGTCATGTGGTCAGATGAGACCAAAATAGAACTTTTTGGTCATAATTCCACTAAACGTGTTTGGAGGAAGAAGAATGATGAGTACCATCCCTACTGTGAAGCATGGGGGTGGTAGCATCATGCTTTGGGGGTGTTTTTCTACACATGGGACAGGGCGACTGCACTGTATTAAGGAGAGGATGACCGGGGCCATGTATTGCGAGATTTTGGGGAACAACCTCCTTCCCTCAGTTAGAGCATTGAAGATGGGTCGAGGCTGGGTCTTCCAACATGACAATGACCCGAAGCACACAGCCAGGATAACCAAGGAGTGGCTCTGTAAGAAGCATATCAAGGTTCTGGCGTGGCCTAGCCAGTCTCCAGACCTAAACCCAATAGAGAATCTTTGGAGGGAGCTCAAACTCTGTGTTTCTCAGCGACAGCCCAGAAACCTGACTGATCTAGAGAAGATCTGTGTGGAGGAGTGGGCCAAAATCCCTCCTGCAGTGTGTGCAAACCTGGTGAAAAACTACAGGAAACATTTGACCTCTGTAATTGCAAACAAAGGCTACTGTACCAAATATTAACATTGATTTTCTCAGGTGTTCAAATACTTATTTGCAGCTGTATCATACAAATAAATAGTTAAAAAATCATACATTGTGATTTCTGGATTTTTTTTTTTTTAGATTATGTCTCTCACAGTGGACATGCACCTACGATGACAATTTCAGACCCCTCCATGATTTCTAAGTGGGAGAACTTGCAAAATAGCAGGGTGTTCAAATACTTATTTTCCTCACTGTATAACCACTTGAGAAATGTGTAAACAGGTATCTAATTTTCCCATCTCATGATTTTCCTTTTATGTGGTTTAGCCTTTGTATTCTTGTAAACTTTTTTGGATTAATGGTTCAGACTTTGCATACTATGGTTTACCAAAATCATTTGTGTGGCATGTTTAGTCTCTAAACTCCAATCTTCGTCCCCCATTTGTTAATTTACATTACATTTTACTAACTTTGTGATGCATTAGTATTATAAGAATCTTGAAGATTCTTTTCTTAAACACCCAATTAAATTACATGTTCAAGGGCCTGCTTGAACAATGGGTCGTAAAATTTCCCTCCAAAGGGAAATCTTCTCATTGGTTCCCACACCTCCAGAGGGTGTGACATCTTCACGCTTTAAAGGGATGGTTCGGAGTAAAATCAACCTAGGGTCCTTTTCACCATGATCTCGAGCCAAACACCAATCTATTTGAATTTACCAGTTTATTTGAATAACACTTGCCTGACGGCTCATGCTAACGCTAACCCGGACACCGATGTCACTTCACTGAGTTGAGAAAAGCACGTAAAAGTCCAGGCAGAAAGCGATGCATAAGGATGTAGTGTTATTTAAATAAACTCCTGATGTACTTTCCAATGCCTCGTTTTATGAGTATACGTTTACATTATAACATTTATTATGTTACGGTGTGAAGTGTTGGTTCGCGTAGGTGTTTGATTCGAGATCGAGATCTACTGTCTTTATACTCTCTCTCTGCGTTGATATCTGACACAAAACGTATACAAGTAGCACGAGGGCCAGTGCATTCATTACTATTTTAGTATTTATGAGGTGAGACAACGCTTTTAAAGGATAAGATCCCAGCACTTCGCCCACACATCGCACCAGAACGATTTTCGCACGGTTCCGGTATTTTTCAAAAACACTAACGGTTCTGGATAAGAACCGATTTTCTGTTACCAACCCTAAGTGGGAGGGCTTGGACATTTCAACATTCTCAGGAATATCTAATATACAGAGATTGTTCCACTGCGAGTGGTTTTCCAGATCATCCGCCTTACTCTTTAACTCATCGTTATCCCTTTCCAGTGACTGACATTTGCGTTCTAAAATGTCGAGCCTTTCATCCACGCTGTTCATCGAAGTTTCAATGTCTTTAATTTTGAAGCCATGACTGGAAAAAGTGTCTTGAAGGGCAGCTGTAGAGGCGCGTATTTCAGCGAGGAACTCAGACCTTAGAGACTTAGAGGCGATTTCCTCATGAATTATTGTGGTAAGCATCATTTTAAAATAGCTGGTGTTAACCCCGAAGCAGCCACAGTCATGTTACCGGCGTCGTCAGTTTCATCAGGAGCAGGAGACACACGTTTAGATTTAGGCATTGCAGCGATAATGACAAGCTCCAGCTATCATTCAAAGGGTCCAGGGCTCGAGACTAACAGGTGTTTTGGACGAACAGAAATATTCTACAGGACGCCTACAGGACAAAATACATTTTTGTATGTGTGTTCATTTATTACTAGCCTATTAGAGTAACTAACTTAGAAAATGCCAAAATTAACCGACCAAGCGCTGGCTACAACGGAGCGTGTCTTCTCATGCTGTTACTATAGTTACTATCACTGGCCGGTACATCTATCACATGGCTTATTTTCACAGACGAAAACGAGACGATAACTAAATAAAAACTAGTTTTGAATGACAAAAACTATGACGAAAATCTATTGACATTTTCGTCAACGAATAAAAACAAAAATGTTAGATAATGACGATTTGGGAAGCGATCCAGTCAGAACTGATGTCCTGCGTTTGTGGTAGATGCGCACATTTGTACTGTAACGTGCTGATCTACCCAGCAGCACATGGGTTGACATGCGCTGCATGCCTCATAAAACATAAAAAAATGTAAACGTCTGGGAGAATGAGTAGAGCAGACATATAGATCTGAATAAGAGTGACGACGCAAAAAAAAGAGCTCTATTCGGTACAGTTTTCTGTGCGCACACACCCGACCCGAAGCGTGCAGCCATTCACATAGACACCCATACAGTGCGCGAGTACTGAATTGAGCTCTCTTTCGTGTCTGAATGGACAAATACACACAACATTATGTCTAAATGTCCGTTTTGGAGAGTATTCACGTAAACTATGTTGGTTATGTCTTAAACAGTTTTGAGTGTATCGGATGTGCATCAGTGCAATTGGATCCGCATGTCATTGGACATGATCCGATGTCTTAAAATGACAGTGGGTAATAAACCTAATGCGGTCTGTGTCCTTAATATTGATCAAGCAACAAAAGAAAAAGAGAAAAGCATTCACTGCTTGTTAATAGCTTTAATAAGGATTCATTATATTTAATTTATACAAATAAATATGTCTGCTGCTTGAAAGAATAAAGAATGATGATATTTTTGAGATATGTAGTCACCAGTATTTATTTGTTATTGTTTAATCCAACCAACTCAAAAATGTTTTGAGCTGTATGTATTTTTCTCTTAATTTTCGTATATGTAAAAAAAGAAAAAGGAAGAAAAAAAAAGATTTGTTCTGCATGAATACAAAAAAACATTCAACTCCTGTTATTTTTTATTAAATCTGTTCTTTACCTGTTTACAGATAACTACTTTGAATGGAGCTAAATAAATATAATAATATACATCAAACATTTTAATGGTGTTTTTATTATGTGACTAACATAACAACTATAGATGATAATAACAAAGTACAGAAACAACATGTTTATTTTGGGACGGTTGACATTCACTTTAGGACGGTTCAAATTGTTTTTCAGGACGGTTCCTGGACGGAGGTGAAAAAAGTTAGTCTGGAGCCCTGAAAGGGTCTCTACCGTTGTAGACGTCATCTTAACAACATGTATAGGCTTCAATGTTATTGTCTAAACGCCTATTAATAAAAAGAACAGACAATGAATAACAAAGCTCCAAAAAGTGTTTCGAATCAATAAATGAACATTTCAGATGTTTTATTTTTGACAAATAGACTATTAAACTACAAACAAAATTATGAGGATAATAGAGCTGAGTTTCGAGCTCCGAGCGTTTGAAGCACCGCAACGCTCATGTTGAAGCCTTGACCACACAGATCGCCTGAACTCTGTTTTATGAGCATGTGCTTAACGTCTTATGCTTACGCAAAGCCTCATTGATGTTACATTTTTCTATTGCAATGTTTTATGTTGAAATGTTTTGATTATTTATTAAAGAAAATTATTCTAATCATAACAACCTATAACGCCTATTTAATTCTTAATTAATGCTAAAACACAAATGCTGCCGACTAACATCGGTTAGCAAGTCCTGACAATATTTAAATTTTACCATCATTTAGTTTAATAATAATTTATTAAATTTAAAACTTATAAATTTAATAATTTATTTCACTGTTATGTTTCAGTACATAAATCTAGGCCTACTAACAAATTAAAATAACACAAACTATAAGACACATAACCTTGACATGCATAGCCTTTCTAAATTAGCTGGGCACACAATGTTAACATTTAGCCTACTTTGCTTAAATTTGCTGCAATTAATTTTGCCTACATATGTTTCAGTTTTAAATTTGTACTGTAATTTCAGTATTGGGTTTATGATTTCGTTTTAACTACAATGTTTCACTTGAATTTATCTGCTACCAGCTCTCAATGAGCCGCGGCAGATTACACAATAGAGAGAATAAACTGACACTTTTCAAAGTCTGTGATTGTAGCGCCTCGCCATCACAAATGCACACCCCAAATTTTACCGCCACTGGAACGTTACCAACTGTAGCATAGTTAATTATTTTAAATCAATTCACCTCAGTATCTCCAGCTGACAGTCTGGGCTCTTCAGTCCATCAGAAAGAAGCTTCACTCCAGAATCCTGCAGGTCATTGTTACTCAGGTCCAGCTCTCTCAGAAAGGAGTTTGAGGATTGTAGAGCTGATGATAAAGTCCCACAGGACTGAGCTGTGAGATTACAGCTGTGTAGCCTGTGTAGAGAACAAAACAAAGAGCAGTAGTAATGCTTATTAGCATTTATAATCTGGAGCTTGAAAAAACCTTTAACTGTAATGAATTAAGCAAAGCTAAAACAATTATCTGTTCATAAAACATCAAACCAGCATTTCACACACATTACTTTTATTCATTTTTCTGAACTGTCTAGGCCAGCAAGTCATCAGAGGTGGGTAGAGTATCCAAAAACTGTACTCAAGTAAAAGTACAAGTACTTATAGAAATATTTACTCAAAGTAAAAGTAAAAGTAATAATCTTAATAGTTACTTGAGTAAGAGTAAAAAAGTATCCAATGAAAAAACTACTCAAGTAGCTAGTTACTAGTTACTTCGGATCATAGGCTTATATATATATATATATATATATATATTAGACAATGTTGAAAAAAAGTGAATCTGCAGAGTGTTGCATTAATTGCAGTAATTGACACAGAGAAGAAAGAGTTAAAACTCTTCACATGTGCTCGCGCTCATGACTGCTACTGAACAGCTAAACACACACACAAAAAAAAGTACATCGACGGATCTTCTTCTGCCCAGCAAACAGGGGACGTCCCCCGGACGTTTCGAACGTCCCCTTAGGTCCGCTTTGTAACGTTCCCGAGCGGACGTTCGGAGGTCGCCCGCATTTGGTCCGCTTTGTAACGTTCCCGAGCGAACCTTCGGGGGACGTCCGCATTTGGTCCGCTTTGTAACGTTCCCGAGCGAACCTTCGGGGGACGTCCGCATTTGGTCCGCTTTGTAACGTTCCCGAGCGGACGTTGGGAGGACGTCCGCATCTGGTCCGCTTTGTAACGTTCGCTGGTGGACGTTCTGAGGACATTTATCCGTGCCAGTTTGCGAACGTCTCCCTCACATTCCATTTCCATGACAACACAATCCAGTCGCCCATGCCTATGATTTTTATCATTAGACCGGACATCTTGCAACTCAGACAAATGAATGATTAAACTAAAATATAAACCCTATTGGATTTAAAAGGGGATTTGTTTATCCATTAAATTAACTGTGATAATGGATTTTATCTAAAAAACATGGTTTTTGTTTTGCAGATTGACGTTAGTTTTATAACTGAAAATAAACTATAGTAAAAATCATTTTTAACCCTTTCATGCATGAATTATGATAACCTCAGTCAGGATTTTTTTCCTATGTGTTTTTATTGCTCTTAGGGCATGAAAAACAAGAATTGATTTTTATTTATTTTTTTTACAAATTTTTCAAAGAGATCTTCAGATGTCCACTTGAGTGGACAGCATGCGGTTAGTTTAAACTGAAGATATACTGTATCTGTTTGATTATTGTCTTATATTTAATAAAGTATGTGAATTTAACAATCTAATCAATGCAATTTATATCAAATCATGTGAAAACTATAAAATATATACAAAAAAATATAAATGCAAAATATTGCAAAGGCTTCATACAACTTCATACAAGTTGCACTTCGCGTATCTTTGATATCAGAACATGAGGACGTGATTCCATCAGAATTTTCTACAGCCTGTCAAGGAACAACTGTGGAAACCACTCAGATGTTCTCTCCAGTGCACCAGAGTATGGAGATTTACCCTTATTAGCTGATAATTCTGATTATGTTCAAGATGGACATGCACATTTCTATCATAGCCCTCCTCTGAGAAAACCTCGCGATACGTTTTTTCAGTCTCATCTGAAATGATCCGTGTTGGGGGTAACGCATTACAAGTAACATGCATAACGCATTCAGATTACTTTTTTGATGTTACAAGTAAAGTAATGTGTTACAAGTAACATGCATTACATAATCAGATTACTTTTTTTTTTTTGATCAAGGTGTTTTTATTTAGTTTTACAAATTGTAGTTTACAGTACAGCATAAATCCAACAGAACTAAAACCCATCCACCCCCCACAAATACCAGACAAACAGTGTTTACAGTATGAAATACATAGTTCAACATACAGAGCTCACATAGCCAGATAATATATTAAAAAAAAAAAAAAAAAAAAAAAAAAAACACAAAGAAAACAGGGGTTCACATTGCTATATTGTCTGCTTCCATATCTTCAACAAACATAAAGAAAGGCTGCCATATGTTGTAAAATTTTCTAGTAGACCCCCTTATTGTGTATCTGATCTTCTCCAACTTGATGTGATACATGATTTCTCTAATCCAATGACTATATGTAGGAGGTGCTGGGTCTTTCCATTTCAGTAATATCAGTCTCCTAGCTAGGAGAGAGCAAAAAGCCACCATTATTCTTTCCCACATCTCTAGATGAGAGTCTGTCCGAGTTACACCAAAAAGTGCAATGAATGGACACGGTGTAAGCCTTTTTGAAAAGATCTTAGAAAAGGTCTCAAAGATGGACTGCCAGAAAGCGTAAAGCTTTGGACATGTCCAGAACATGTGTAGGAGAGTGGCTGGATCTTGCCCGCATCTATCACAAGTGGGGTCTATATCAGCATTAATCTTAGAAAGTTTAAATTTAGACCAGTGCAGACGATGCACAATTTTAAACTGAATGACAGCATGTCTAAGACAGATGGAAGAAGAAAAAATTCCCTGTATTATTTTGTGCCAAGTGTCATCTGTGATTTGCTCATTTAAATCTGTCTCCCATTTATTTTTGAGGAGGTCCAAAGGCATCAAGTTATGAGAATATAGTGTTTCGTATATTGTGCTAATAGCTCGTTTTCTGACTAATTTACAATCAAAAATTGAATCCAACAAGCCAGTTGGAGGACGTAAGGGAGAACATATAAAGTTTGAAAATACAAAATTCCGAAGTTGCAGGTAACGATAAAAATGTGATTTGGTAATGTGATATTTTTGTACCAACTGTTCAAAGGAGGCAAAACTGCCGTCGATATATAGATCAGACAGTGATACCATACCTCTTCTGGACCACATATCGAAGACCCCATCTATTAATGATGGAGCAAACATATGATTCAGTGCAATTGGGGCAACCTGAGAAAGATCTGTAAGTGCAAAGGATCTTCTGAATTGGTTCCAGATCTTGATTGAGTGCAAAATCACAGGGTTAGAGGTAATAATCAGATTACTTTTTGATGTTATGAGTAAAGAAACGCATTACAATAATGCACATTACATAATCAGATTACTTTTTGATGTTATGAGGAAGGAAAAGCATTACAAGTAACATGCATTATGTAATCAGATTACTTTTTGATGTTATGAGTAAAGAAACGCATTAAAAGTAACATGCATTACGTAATCAGATTACTTTTTGATGTTATGAGTAAAAAAAGCATTACAATAACGTGCATTATGAAATCAGATTACTTTTTGATCTAACAAGTAAAGTACATAATGTATGACACTTGTAATGCATTAATCACATGACTTTTTTCGATGTCAATGAAAATTATATTCTAATAATACAAATACATTTATTTACAGTAGAAAAAGTCAATGCATATTAAGTTTTTAAGTTTTAAATTTCAAAAACAATATTCACATTATAATTATGAATTGTAGCTGAAATATAGCAGTTGATGCATGACGTCCACTACAGTGGACATGTGATTAATCAGAGTTTTCTCTCAATCTAAAATCAAAACTTGGAAAATTTTACTGTGATTTGACTCATTAGATATTGCTTGATGCTGCAATATTTTTTTTTGCCATAAAAACCCATGCGAATTCAAGAAAATGCTTTTTTAATAGATGTCCACTGTAGTGACCACTATGCGTGAAAGGGTTAAATTAATTGTAAAATTAAGTTAATGTTAAAAATGTTAGTGTTTTAATTGTAATGTTAAGATAATAACTTTCATGTTACTTATAACTTCTATCACTAATTAAAGATGTAATCAAATCACGAGTCTGTTTTCAGCCAATATAATTTAAACATCAAAAACATGAGAATTGATTCAATTGAATAGCCTACAACTTATTATTCCGCATGAAGAAAATAAGGTTGAATCTCAGGAGCTCTAAAATAATGCATCGACTTCACATGATGAATGCAGCCATGGAAAATGCGAAGAATGGAAAAGCACATGCTGGAAAGAAAGTGGAAAATAACACAGGTAAGACAAATGTATCCTAATTTAGGCTACCTGTAAAAATGTTGGTCAGGGCGATCGAAGGACTGGTTTTATTCAAAATAAGTTAATTTAGGAAAAATATTATTCTAATTATTGCACTTAAGACTGATAGCACATTGCATTTCAAATAACAAAAAAAAAAAAAAAGTGTCATATACAGATGGTACTCAACCAGAATGCCTATTACCGCCGCGCCAGCCACCGCGGCAAAACTACCGCGGTAAAAATAATCCAGTCGCATTTCAAAGTCATTCGCGAAATGACCGCCAGGTGGCGCAGAGGGACATTGTGCAAAACAGCAGCTATTGCCGTATTTTGAAATGTAAGCGGGGTTAATGTCAATTAACAGATGAAATAGGCTACTATAGAACATTGTTTAGGACAGAAAAATAGAATCATAATTTAAAAATAGAGACGAGAACAATATAGCCTTTATTTCATATTGTAGCCTACGCCTAGACGTCGGTGGGCGACATAAGCCTATTGCCCGTTGGGAGCAGCGTGATAAAAAAAATAATAATAACAAAAATAACAAACAAAAATAAATTAGGTGCAATGAAGCTGATTATTTGTTTACTATTCTATTGAGGAATGAGACGAATGATGAGCGCTTCTCTGGAGAAGACTGGAGAAACCGGGCATTTCTCAGTGAGTAAATTCATGGCCGAGTGGTAGAACTTACGTATCGATCATTTGGATGACACCGGTTCAAATCCCGAACATACATAGACTATTGTACATTTTATATTAGCCTATTAATGCATGTCATAAGTCTATTATTAATGCAGACAATCAAACAAACAAAACATTTTTTTATACAGGATAGCCTTTTTTTTTTTTTTTTTTTTTTGGTTCCTAGCCTATAAAGAGTTTGTAAAAACATGGTTTTAAGCAAGGTGCGATTTGCCAAGGAGGACGGGGATTTCCTTCTGGTCTTAACATCCCTGCTTCTGATGAATTATTTGAATCCCCCCTCCCTCCACAGTAATCAATGCTATAAATTACTTCACCAATAGACCATATAAAATATATAAAATAAAGATATGCAATAGATAGATATCCGATGACGTCACATTTCTCCCGCAACTCCTTACGGCGCCATCTTGTGTGTCAAGTGGGTCAAGCGTTTGTGTTACGGAGCATGATAATATCCTGAATCGGCATCATTCTGAACATGAAAATCATACGATTATTCTCCGTTTGGCTGGAGTTAATGTTCAGTGCTGCTCTTGTGAACATTTAGAGGTTTTGTGCTCTGGAGATGTGACACTATCTAATAATTTCCAAGATGGGCTAGCTAAATGCGCTAGCTCTCATCGGCTGTCAAATCGCTGTACCCAGGCGGCTACTATCGACACAGCCCTTGAGAGGTGTTGGCTGGGCAGAAGCACACTCTGACGATTGTCCACCTTCATCACTTTCAGAGGCTAACGTACATCTGGAGCACATCGCTCCGTGCCTCTGCTCTCCATCTCTCTCCTACACTAAATTAGTTCGGAGCGTTGTGTTGTTGTTTTTTTATCCAGATGGTGTTGTCTTGACACTGAGTCTAAATGTACCGTATAATAAGGGCTGTGCAGATATCAGCCGCCTGGCTACAGCGATGTGAACCGTCAATGCAGGGCTCCAGACTAACTTTTCCACGAGGGAGAGAGAGCAATACAGCGCTTAGTTTGGAGACGGTGAAGTGTTGTTTACACTTTCGCCTGGCTCCGAAGAGATAGAGAGTGCGCGCGCGCTCTCTCTCTCTGCTCGTTCTTTCAGTTAAACATGCGCCCAGTTCATCTACATTACTCACCGATCAAATAAGACTTTGTCGGGCGCTAAAACAAGTTCAATGCAGGAAAATTCATGCGTGAATTTAACTGAGTAGTACATGACCATGCACTCGCACAAATGCGAACATATAAAATTTTAACTCGGACATTCTAACAAAATAAGTGTATGCTTCCAGAGACTTTCTTCCTCTTAATTCGTCAGAAGTGTACGCACTAACGGTGTGGATGAGATACTTGTCAATGTCCATTTCCTGAATATCGGGGTACGCCGCAGGATTAGCCTACATAACCAGTCCTCTTTCGACATTGTGTAAGGATCCTTTCCATCGATATAACTCAATTTCTCATCATATCTTGCCTTGCAAACATAGTCTAATGTGTCCCTGTAAATAACCTTCACCTTGTCGCCAGGTTTGGAAGATTTTGTCATCGTTATCTCAACACAAAAGAGTCAAAAATACTTTATATTAACTGGCTTTCTATTAATGCGGCACAGTGGCTTACTGACAGCTTTGACACACAACATGGCGGCGCGCCGCAGAGGATAATGGGTAATTCGCGAAACAGAAACCCATCTATAGGCACGTAAATCGCCCTGAATTAAATTGTAAAAACAGATTAGATAATTTATTTGTCGAAATGTTGCGATATTGTTTCATTTAAGTTCATAATTATTCTATAAATGTTATTTAGTTTAGCAGCAGCACGAAGCACTGTGGTTCGGAAAAAATAATAATTCACAAATCGCATGCACCCTGGTTGTAGGGATCCAAAGATCCCCGTGGAATTTAACATTGAGTTGAACATTGTATTCATGACAACAAATGAGCATGCGTTTAAACAAATGAACATGCGTTTGTATTTAGGTTTGCTTGGAAAAAGCTGGCCCAAACCGAGGTAGCGTTTTATTTCTTCAATTATTTGTAATAAACTTTTATGACAGAAATATTAGCCTACTAGCCTACATGTAGCCTAAATAATTAAATTCTTTCATTATCAACACTTAGCCTAATGCTAATGTCTAGAATTAAGTGTGAATTGCGACTTTTCTTTGTTTTAAGTCGGTCTCAAACTCAGATAGCCTGTGGGGGGTTGGGGGGTTCAGGAGGTGTTAAATGTTCTGTCTTTCATATGGAGAGTGAGCCTGATGACCAGGCAAAGGCAAAATACTTTTAAAGATAAATCTCTCGATGTGTCCAAATGTAGGCCCTTAAATTATAAATATTGTAGTTTTATGTATTGTATTTAAAGGGGTTTCACACACACTTTCAGTTGAAGTGTTCAATCCATTTTTTTCAACTGGTTTTGTAGAATTTTAACATGTTTGAGCAGTGTGTTTGTCAACAATCTGGCATTATCTAAACATGAAGTATTGACGAAACGCGTTCTTGCCAACTAAACGAATGCAAGTGAGCAGCAGAGAGCTCTTTTATTCGCGATCCGCCTCATTTTATTGAAAGGTGAATTCAACCAGGCATTCTGTTTCTTTGAAGCAAGGCTCAATAATTTGTTACAGTTTTTTTTCGTGATTTGTATGGATGACACACAGCGACATACTACAGTATTATCAGCTGTATGATGGGTTTTTACCCTGAAATGTTTAATTTCGAGAGAGACCCGGCGCGCGCAGTGCAGGGAGACTAAATAAACTAAAATAAAAGAGATCCAGCGCGAGAGAGAAGCAAAGAAAAACGCATGATCTTAATTTATGTTGCTTTGAACTATTTTCGTTTTGTAGACTAGCTAGCCTAGTTTTAATTGTTTATTTAGCTGCAATTTCTTTGGCAATACAAATTTAAAATGTCGCAAGAATAAGATTCTGTTTCTTACTTAGAAAATAAACTCTAACTCGATGCAACCCTGTTTTAAATAAATAAACTGCCCCCGACACTTTATTTAAACCTTGAAATGTCCAGGATCTGTTTTTAAAAATTTCTTCCTTTGCTATGGCGGGTATCAATGTCAGTCATCTCAATTTCGTGAATGATTCACAAAACAATAATTTAGCAGATTAAAGATAGCTTCATCATTTTCATTTTCTGAAGCGATCGGCTGATAATCTTCCTTCATCAGTTTTCTCGTCTCGGCAGCACCGCCACTGGAATGTAGCAAATTTATGTTGTAATGTGCCATTGATAATTAAACAAAACGCTTGACTTCAATAAACAGTTACCTATCTAAGCATCAAGTAAAACATTTAACGCTGTCAGCCAAGGCTAGTGAGATTCGATCTCGCATCGCTTGAAGCTCCGTGAAGCTCGTGCTGTTGCGTTGTCCACAGAGCTATCATCGGACCGCTGTTAACATCACATCTTATGCTCTTGGAAAGCCTCATTGATGTAGCCTAATATTTTTCTATTGCAATGTTTTGTGTTGAAATGTTTTAATTATGTATTAAATGTATTACATTTAATTTCAGTCTTGTGATTATATGAATTCGTTTAACTACATGTTTCACTTGAATTGATCTGCTAGTATCACATTTCAATCACTCTCAATGAGCCGCGGCGCGGCGGCAGATTACGCAAGAGAGAATAAACTGACACTTTTCAAAGTCTGCGATTGTAGCGCCTCTTAGCGATCAAAGGCAGCAAATACACACCCGCAATTTTACCGCCGCGGGAACGGCGGTAAAATTGTCTGTTTCGTCTGTATTAATTCTGTTAATTTTGTTGTTTTAGATGCCAGGGGGAAGAATTGCCAACGGACTAACCCCACAACTGCCAGCGCGTTTGAAGACACACACACACACACACACACACACACACACACACACACACACACACACACACACACACACACACACACACACACACACACACACACACACACACACAAGGAAAGAGCACAACACCTTTACAATTGTTCAAATAAATACTTTGTTCCTTACAACGTGTCTGTTTTCTTTGGTTAGCCAGAAGTAGAATAAAATAAAATGATATTCAGGGGACTAAACGCGAAAGTCCCCTAAACGTTCCGAATGACCGCTGGTGGTCCTGTGAATGTCCTCTTGAACGTACGGAGGACGTCTTTGCGAACGTCCGCGGGACATCAAGTGGACTCCACATGGGGACGTTCGGGCGGACGTTAACACAGGCCATTTAGGGGACGTTCTGGGGACCTTTTTTTGTTAGCTGGGTGTCTGTTCTCCATTCCGGTAATCAAATGTATATTTCTGCAAGCATGTTTAAACTGGTTAACTGTGTCTACGGCAGGCAAAGGCATTCGTTTTCAAGTCGAGTTCCCACGCCACTGCGCAACAATACACACAAACTACCGCGGGATGGCGGGTGTTCATAAACTGTGAACAATGGTAGCTTATTTAATGTATACATTAATGTATATGTCCAAAAAACAGGTAATGTCATACTTTCTAGTAGTGCTATCATGGCGTAATAATCTGTTTGGTTGTAAAATGTATTACCTGAGTGAAATGAAATCGAATATATCGTCCTGTGGAGTCATTCATTCACAGACAGCTTATGAAGATGTTAAACTAATAAAGATCTTCATCGCTGGCAAAAATATGATGCATTTGCAGATTTGCTTTGACTGACTGTACAGTAGGTCCACGGCCACTTCATCCAACGCTCTTGATGTCCTTAAATCTTCCTGTTGCGACTCCGAGTCGAGTGTGAATTGAAATCGCTTCAGACGATTCAGTGCGTGCAGGGAACTGAACAGTTCATTCAAACTGATTCGCGAACCGATTTAGACAGATCTGCCAACTTGTTTAATGAAGTCTTTGAACAGAATCGACTCAAAAGAGTGATTCATTTGTGAATTGAGCATCGCAAGCCCCGAAAAAAGATACATCGCGCTTGGAATAAACTACGCATTTAACAACACATATTGCATTAAAATAAAGTAACGAGAGAAACGTCGCCCAACGTAATGAAGTAAAAGTACAGTTTTTTCATTAGAAATGTACTTGAGTTAAAGTAAAAGTACCCACATTTAAATCTACTCTTAAAAGTAAAATTTTTCCAAAAAAATACTCAAGTAAATGTAAAGAAGTAAATGTTCTTCGTTACTACCCACCTCTGCAAGTCACCCATTTAAAATGAAAGCAATTAAATGACTAACAGTGTTTATAAATGATTGTAAAGAAGCCTCTTACAGTGCTCTTCTGGTGTTTCTGATCACTGGCAGCAGTCTAATCACAGCTTCATCAGATCTTCTGTATTTCTGCAGTTCAAACATCTCTTGAGTCTCTTCTGACATCTGTAGCATAAACACCAGACCAGCCCATTGAGCAGAGGAGAGATTCTGTGCTAAAAGATTTCCTGAGCTCAGAGTCTTCTGGATTTCCTCCACAAAGTCATCTTTCAGTTCACTCAGACAGTGGAAGAGATTGATGGTCCTCTCTACTGATACCTCCTTCTCTATTGTCTGTTTAATATAGTCAACAGTGTCTTTAACACTCTCTGTTTTGATTTCCAGTCCTGGCAGTAGTTCCTTCAGGTCACTCTGATTGGACTCCAGTGAGAGACCCAGGAGGAACCGGAGGAAAAGGTCCAGGTGTCCATTCTCACTCTGTAAAGCCTTGTCGACTGCAGCCTTATGAAGCTGAAACAGTGGCTTTATGGAGAATTTCTGTGTAATTTTTTCTCTCCAGGATTGAAGAAATGGGTTTGCTTTCTCATCTTTGCCCATCATAAACACATAGAGAGCAGCGAGGCATTCCTGTACGCTGAGGTGTACGAAGCTGTAAACGTGTGTGTTTGAAAAACCCATTTCCTCCTGAAACATTCGAGTGCATAACCCAGAGTACACTGACCCTTTATTAACATCTAGTCCACACTTCTCAAGATCTTCTTTGTAGAAAATCAGGTTTCCTTTCTCCAGCTGTTGAAAGGCCAGTTTGCCAAGCTTCAGAATAATCTGATCAAAAGACATTGCATTGCCATCATGGTTGTATTTTTCTTCCATCTGTTGCTTCTGAGAAATTAAGAAGCTTGTGTACATCCCTGTGAGAGTTGTGGGAGTTTTGTCATTGCTCTCTCGAGCCAGTAGAGGCTGAAGAACAATAAGAGAGTTCCAGCAGAAGACGGGGATGTGGCACATGATGTACAGACTCCTGGATTTCTTGATGTGACGGATGATGTTTCTAGCAACCTCAGGACTGTTTTTGATGAAGTATTGCTCTTTCTGCTCATCGTTAAATCCTCGCACCTCTGTCACTTGATCAAAGTAGTTTCGGGGTATCAGACTGGCTGCTGCTGGTCTGGATGTGATCCAGATGAGAGCAGAGGGAACCAGATGTGCCTTGATAAGGCTTGTAACTATCTTACTCACTGTTGTTTTTTTGTGAACATCTGTAAATCTGCCACCCTCTTTAAATCTGCCATCCTCTTTAAAGCTCAAAGGGAAGCGACATTCATCCAGTCCATCAAAGATGAACAAGACCTTACGGTCACCTTCAGGAAGAGAAGCCAGTTCTTTATCCTCACTAAAGAAGTGTTCGTGAAGCAGTTCCATGAGACTGCAGTTCTCTGTAATCAGGTTAAGCTCACGGAACGGCAGAGGAAAAATTAATGTTATTTCCTGATTTTCTTTTTCTTCAGCCCAGTCAAGGATGAATTTTTTGACAGAGACAGTTTTTCCTACTCCTGCGATCCCCATCGTCAGTACTTTTTTGTTTTGTTTAAACATGTCATTACACTTGATTGGCTTCTCATTGGCAGTCGGTCGGTTGTGATTTGATTCAATTTGTGTCACCTCGTGCTCGTTCACTCTTCCTCCAGTCTCATTCTCCACCACATATAAATCAGTGTAGATATCATTCAGGTTTTCCAGATGACCCGTCTGTGAATTACCAACCAATATCCGCTCGTATTCCCGTCTTAATATGTTCTTCAGTCTGCGGCTGGCCTCTTTGTAATCGGGAAGAGTGTCTGGACTGTCGTTTGCAGGTGAGACTTTAAAAAAAGAGGGGAAAAGACAGCAGAGACTAAGTGATCATGTTTTTCATTCTTTCCTAATAAAACCAATATGTAATTTGTAACATGGTCTGCAGTTCCCATTACAAAAATAACTACAACACATGTGTGATAAAACTGCACTTCTGCTGTATTCAAATTAATCACACTTGCACTGCAATAGTGTTTACATCAACATCTTACACTGATCATGCTGAATTTGACAACATGTATGGTGATTGAAACACCTTTACTAATGCTGACTTGAATGCAGATGGTTTCAGTTTTAAAATGTCTAAATAACTTTATTTTTTCTAATTCCTACCTGAGCATTTATTGGATTTGTACCATTGGACCCAGATCAACTTCAGGCCATGCTGACCAATATTATTAAAAGCTTTTTGATTAAACATTGATATCTAAATGAGACTGTGTTAGGGTTAGTTTAGGGTTATTGAAAAGAGCCTTTGCATGTACAAGTTGCTTTCAGAAGTTTAAATTAAGGGTTTTAATTAAGACCATTGTAAATAATCTAAAGTTATACTTAAGTATATTTGATTGTGTTAAAATGGAACTATTGCTAGTATTTTTTTTAGGTAGACTTTAAATAGCTTACATTTAAATTATACAGTGATCATACTATCCTTACTAATTATTATTTTATTTTTTCAAATTGCACACAATTTCTGAAACTATGGCTCTATTTGTGTAAACTATTTATTGAAATTCTACACACAAAAAACACAAAACACACACAAACACAACATGCAAAACATCAGACATCTCTTGCAAAAGCAAACACTTAATTCAAAGCTATTAACTCTTTCAGAAATGGTGTTTTTGCATAGTAACACTACACATAAACATCAAATGATTAGCCACATAAACACACCAAACTACACAAACATCTTGTGTCTTTTGCTTGTTCAGTGTCCAGTGAGTGTACAGGAGTTTGTCACACGTACATGTATGTGCCAAAAAGACACTGTATATACAGTATGTATGCACATAACAGATGAATTTTACACAGTTATGGAACTGAGTTAAATATTGACACACACACACACACACACACACACACACACACACACACACACACACACACACACACACACACACACATATATCATTAAGTCTCAAGCAATATGTCAGTAAATATATTAATGGGTTTGTAGTGACCCTGCATCACCTGCTGTATTTTTGTTTGGATTCAGTAAGTGTAGTTTATATTAGGGTATCTTTGGATACTGAAGATTTTCTTTTCTTATTTTTCTTTTAGTTAGTTAAGAACTGGTTTATGAGTTAGAGAGTTATGTTTTGATAATCTCTTTTATTTGACTACTGACCAATTCCCTTCTTCTTTTCCCCTGGGTATCTTTTTGTTTGTTTCCTTTGTGTAAATATTATTGCAAGTTGTCTTGGTTTATGAATTTTCCCACTGTATTATTGTAAAGAAACACTTGTTGATTGCCTTAAGCGCTTTGGTCTCATTTGCTTGCATTGTCATCGGTCCGAGGTCAAACTCCGACAGTTATTCGCATGTTATTCCCTATACCCCTTAATATGATAACTGCAGGGGACGTAACAATCACTCACTGGGAAACATAAGTCACACAAACACATCAGTAGAGCAAAGTTTAAGTCAAATCTTTACATTGGTAAACAATCAATCACATTACAGTCAGAGTGAATTAAATGTTACCTTGCTTGTGATTGTTCTCCAGCTGATCAGCCAGATTGTTCTGGTTGATCTTCCTCAGGATCTCCACTGTGATCTTCACAGCTTCTTCTGATCCGAAACACGCCACCATCTTATCCACAGTTTTCAAACGATCTGCATTCTCCATTTCAGACTTTGATATACACTCATGATCATTCTTTAAGTGCCACTGAAACCGACTCAGATCATCTTCTCTCAGGTCCATCAGTGAGTTCAGAAGCCGATCTTCAACAGACGCCATCGTCCTTCACAGATTCACAGCTGCAGGATAAAAAGAAAAAGATCTGAAGTAGTTTCACTCTTAACATGTTGACATAACCGCTCAAATGTTATTTGGATTATGAAATGAAGCTGTGATCGGATCAGGACTCTCATACAAACTCATCTGTAAAGGGGTCCTATAATGCTTCTTTATGCATGGCATCTATCTGAAACATGCTAGTACCCTAGCAACAAAATAGCAAGCAACACCCTAACATCCACCCAGAGTACCCTAGCAACCACCCCAAGTACCCTATAAACAGCATAGCAACCACCCAGAATGCCCTAGCAACCAAATAGCCAACACCTTAGGAACCATCCTAAGTACCCTAGAAACTGCATAGCAACTCCCTAGTAACCACTGCAAGTACCCTAGCAACCACATAGCAACACTCTAGCAACCACCCCAAGTACTCAAGCAACCGCATAGCAACACCCTAAAATCAATCTATCTATCTGTCTTGTCTGTTTTTCTGATAGACTGTATTGCCTTCAAAAACTTCAAACTTTAAGCATTTAAAACATCTTCAAACTTTCTGGTTGAGTTTATTATCTCATCTTGTAAATGCCCCTTTTTGAGTGGAAGCAAAAATTTGCTGTTTTTGTCTCTTTAAATGCAAAATATAAAAACAAATTAAAGAAATTATAATAAAATAATTAAATGACAAAAATAAATAAATGCTATGAATCCAATAATATAAATAAATGATAAATCAAATGACAACTACATAAATACCTAATGATTATAAAAGATCATGAAATCAAGTATAAAAGTAAAGAAAATAAAACAACAATGAAAACACTGGATTACATAGACTGATTAAATGCAAGCAAACTTTCATGATCATGATAAGAGTCTGATGAGAAACACTCCTGAAACTGTAACTAATAAAGGTGCTTTCAAATGATTCACAGTGGCCCCAATATTGATCCGAACCATCCATGCGTCCCACTCAGAGGAGAAAAGACATGATCCGTATTGAGTTTAGCTAAACTGTGCGCTGCTCTTCCAGTGTTGTCTGGGATATATGAACATGTAACAGTTGCATGTTCCTCCCTGGGAGGCTAACAGAATATCAAGAGCCATTCGATTTAGTAAAACAAGCTTCCTCATTACATGCACTTCTTCTGCAATGTCAGCAACAGAACTAAGTGAGTTTTGCTGTGTCCTCAAACACCAAAGGTGGCCTCATGTAGTGCCTGTACTTCATTCTGTACATTGATCATATTTTAAGTTTCAGAGATTCAATTCTCGATCTGTGTCATGATTAAAAGATGTTTCACATAATCCTCTCCTCTGACATTACTCACATTGACAATAATAGAAGCCAAATAACATCCTTAAAGTCACTTACAGAGGAATAGATAAGCTTTGTTACCACAAACAAAGTGTGTGTCATTAGAACAACGAGTGTTTTGATTTCTCATTGTTAGAAGAGTTTTGTCACATCTGGAAAATTCCCACATCTGGCTTAGACTTGCTCACTACATTCTTCCCTTCAAGGCACCAGGAAGAATTCACTTATTCCCTCCAGATTTCACATTAAGACAAACTGATATCTATAATCAGTACTGTTATATACAGTCAAATGCCATGAACTATAATGTTTATGAGAATAATTTCAGTAGTGACACACACTGCTCGTGAACAGCAGTTTGTTGTGCCAGGAATAATCAGCCACATTATAGACACATCTGTAAGCATTTGATTTTGTCAATGGTTCAAAATTGAGCATTTAGCACAAGTTTCACCCTGTAATTTCCAAAAGTCATTGCGAAAATCTATTTCTTTACCACCTCATATTCTCTGTTTAAAATTTTTCCCTTTTACACTTCTGCCATTTGTTGTCTCAACATTAAGGCAGTCTATGCTCTAGTAATGTTACTCTAAACGATTTATCTGACAGGTTTATCATTTTGATACTAGAATTAGTTGATTTCTTCGATGATGCATCATACTACAGTAGTTAAGCAGTGAGTAATGTTGTTGTACAGGAAACATAGTTTAGATTGTTGAATGGCAGGGCTGTCCATCACCAAATTACACAAACATCTCATTAAAATGTCTACAAAACTATAAAACTGATCCGAGATCAGGTAAAAATCATAAACACAGATTCGCTGTTGGGGGCCGATCCCAGTAAACCTAACTCTTAACATAGCATAATTAACATGTTACTACCATGATTAGCATGTTGCTAGCATTATGCTATTGTGATTAGCATGTTACTAGCATTAATTTAACAAGATGCTAGCATTATGCTAGCACGATTAGCATGCTTATAGCATAATGCTAACATGATTAGCATGTTGATAAGCATGCATGATTAGAATGCTACACTCATATTAAATTTAGAGCAATCAGGGGCACTCTAGAGATGGGTGTTGGCTCTTTTGACTAATCCTGATAATTCATGGTAAATTATGCTAGAATCAAAGTAAATCATGCTAGAACGTGGTAAATTATGGTAAACTATGGGAATTCATCGTAAACTATGGTAAACCGTGTTAGCATGTTGCTAGCATGATGCTAACAAGATTATCATAGTTTACCATGATTTCATTTTGCAGAGATGCAGAGATATAGGTCTTGCTAAATGGTTGCTAGGGTACTCTGTTTGGTTGCTATGCAGTTGCTTGGGAGCTGCCAATGATGAAACTCCAAAGGCTGCTTGTCAGTATGAATGATATAAACCAACTCCCATGCCTCTGTGACATTCAGAATGGAAGATGTCCCTCTTTGGAATTTGGTTGCTAAGGTGCTCGACAATGGTTGCTAGGGTGGGGCTGGAAGTGTTGAGGTGATTCATGATTGGCTGTTTGCTGTCCCGAGTCAAACGAGACCACCCTCATTTTTCTAAGACACGTATACAAAGATATCCCTTTGATTTCTTTCAATGGAAGTCTATGGACCTTGTTGCTAAGGTGCTCTAAATGGTTTCTAGGGCGTGGCTTGATAGCTTCACAATGATCCTGAGAGACTGATTGGTTGTCTGAGTAAAATGAGCCCGCCCCCTTGTGTCTATGACACTGTGATCCAGAGTTATGATCAATACAAAATCCCTATGCAGTTTACCATAGTAGGAGAAACACATGCGATTCATGAGCTGACCTTCGCCATAGTATGTCTATGGGGCAACTTTTGGGCAGCTCCTGCCCCCCAGGGGTGCAACTTTTACCCCATTGTGAGGTATGTTCTTACAGAGCCTGCCAGCCTCTACAAATGTGGTAAATCACATGTTTCTGCGAAATCTTCGCTCTGATTCGTCAAAGTTTGTCGAAATGCAAAGTCTATGGGACTTTCAGTCCATCTATCTATTAAACTTTGACAAAATCATATATAATATACCCGGAGAGAGTCGTCATGAAACAGCTTCACAAACAGTCTTTTCAGCCTCATAATATCCAGAGGTGTAAAAAGGACTCAAAAGTTACTCAAGTGAAAGTACAAGTACTGAGGGAAAATTTTACTCAATTAAAGGGATAGTTCACCCAAAAATTAAAATTCTGTCAGTAATCACTCTCCCTCATGTTGTTCCAACCCCGTAAGACCTTTGTTCGACTTCAGAACACAAATTAAGATATTTTTGATTAAATCTGAGAGCTGGATCATAGGCTTCTAAGGGATTGAATCTTGCTGGCCCATACTACGAGAACTAACTCGAGGCCCAGCGAGAAGGAAATGAATAGTGGAAAAGTCGTTATTTTTGTTTTGTTTTTGCGCACAAAAAGTATTCTCGTCGCTTTATAAACGATTGAGTTTATAAAGATTGAGCCACTGGAGTCACTTGGACTATATTAACGATGTCTTTAATAACTTTTCTGGGCCAGCATGTTCAAATCACTTAGAAGCCTATGGAGAAGTGATCAGCTCTCAGATTTAATCTAAAGGTCTTTAATTTAAAGGTCTTACGGGGTTGGAACAACATGAAGGCGAGTAATTACTGACAGAATTTTAATTTTTGGGTGAACTAACCCTTTATAAGTAAAAGTATCTGGCCAGAATCGTACTTGAGTAAAAGTAAAAAAGTACCACATTAAAATTGTACTTGAGTATTAAAGAAGTAAAAGGAAAAGGAAAAAAATTTAAACTAGAGATTCTTGTTTTAGATTTTAATCTCTAAAATCATGGAGTGAATGAACCACATACAAGGTTTTATCCTGCTTTACAACTGTTTGTATTTAATTGTATTTAATTATCAAACTATAAGACTATTATCTAATGCCAGTATCCAACATGCTTTAAACAATCCACTAAACATACTTTTACCACTAAAAGAAAATAATTTGCTATGGTACGGCCACGGGTTCGCAGCTGAATCACGTTCTTCCTCCATTTTCTTCCACTGATTGACTGTTATAATTTCTCTAATTTCCAGGTCAAGGTGCTGTGCATAGAGAGCCTAAGTCCCTCCCCTCCGCTTCCGGCTCATGGGACCTTATTTTGAAAAAAATATGTATGGTAGTCAATGGCGAGAGACAACTTATCTTTTTATTCCGTCTGAACAGTGCCCTGAATTACACACATGATGTTTGTCAATTTAAAAGATAATTATGCAAGTCAAGAAAGTCGCAGTTTGTCATAAAACAGAAGAGTAACGTTTAGTTTTATGTGAAAATCGCTCAATGAACTACATCTCTCATCTCACACTATGTACCTCACAAGATCTGTTGCTCGTATGTGTGTATTCTGGCTCAAAACACTCAGGCACGACGGCGTAATGTTACGATTATAATGTAAGACTATAGGAAAAATGACAGACGTTAGCTTCAGTAAAGTTAGCTTCATTCATTGAGAGAAAAGGTATGACGTCACATGTGCGCCTTTTGGGTTTGTAGTCTTTGTAATTACGTATTTTCACAGTCTTATACCTCAGCAGTTTTACATCAAACTGCGACTTTCTTGACTTTCATAATTATCTTTTAAATTGACAAACATCATATGTGTAATTCAGGGCACAGTTCAGACGGAATAAAAAGATAAGTTGTCTCTCGCCATTGACTACCATACATATTTTTTTCAAAATAAGTTTTTTTAAATTTATCTTTTAAATTGACAAACATCATATGTGTAATTTTTAATTGTACTCAAGTAAAGTAAAAATCCCCAAAAATAATACTTAAAGGAACACTTCGACTTTTTGGGACTTTAGCTTATTCACCGTATCCCCCAGAGTTAGATAAGTCCATACATACCCTTCTCATCTCCGTGCGTGCCGTAACTCTGTCTGACGCACCCACCGCTAGCCTAGCTTAGCACAAAGACTGGAGGTAAACGGCTACAGCTAGCATACAGCCTAGAGCCCTGCACGGGGAAAAACATCCAGCCCTAACCGAGACCTGGCCCGTGGTGTTCAAGCCCTAATCCGGCCCCAGCCCGAAAACGTCTGCAATTTTTCAGCCCGAACCCGACCCGAGACCAACATCAATATCACTTTGAGCTCTCTCTGACGCGCGCTGTCTCTGCTAGACGCACACACAAGATGCACTAACATACACACACACGCTACTAGGTACAATTTTATTAAAGGCCTCAAACATAACTACCACCACCGACAATTATGCCCACAAATATTAATACAGACTGTCCATTACAGAGAAGCATAAGCATGCAGTAGAGAATATTATATAACCAAATGTGATCCAGCAGTAAATAAAGATTTACGGCCTACCTTTTTTTGATGTCAAGTAACTTTACTGAAGAACAACGTTTCAAAGAACTCTTCGCCAACTGGCTAACGTTAAATAATAATAAAAATATAATAAAGAAAAAAAAAATCCGTTGAACTGAGTAGGTTCATTCACTGTTTATTTGTGATCGTTGTGAAGAAAACGAATAGCATCCACTTGAAGGCTTCAGGCTCGGTAATCAAATCAATACTCTTTCAAAATGCAGCTTTTCATGAAGTATTGGGAATTTTTAGTGACTCCTTGCGCTCCAACTTCTCCCTGATGCTCTGCATGGTCAACTGTCACCTAATGCACGCGCATCGCGTTACTCGCGTGATCGCATATTGTGTTGCATATTTATAATATTAGCCTATCAATATAACAATATTCCATACAGTAGCCTGCGCTCTGCACATATATTATGGGCACGATGAAAGGAGAAAAGCTAAATGAGCCCGAGTCCGACCAAAGCCCAATCTGTAAAAAAAAAAAAAAAAGAAAAAAAAAATTTGACCTGACTGCTCCCAATAAGTGACAAAATAACGCCAACATTTTCCTATTTATATTTTGTGATTTGTATAGTCACAGCGTGTACAAATAACAAGGTCACACTATTCTCAGAAGGCAAAGCACTGCTAACTTGGGCGGAGTGATTTGCTCGCAGCGCCTGAGAAGCCCTGTGGTGAGGAGCAGAGTTCGCTCAGAATTGGAGTAAATCACTCCGCAGAAGTAGCAGTGCTTCGTCTTCTGATAATATAGTTCCCAGTATGTATACGGTTAAAAGATGGTTGTGTCTCATGTGACCTTGTTATTCGTACACGCTGTAACTATACAAATCACAACATGTAAATAGGAAAATGTTGGCGTTATTTTGTCACTTTTTGGGAGCAGTATGCTAGCTGGAGCCGTTTACCTCCAGTCTTTGTGCTAAGCTAGGCTAGCGGTGGGTGCGTCAGACAGAGTTACAGCACGCACGGAGATGAAAAGGGTATGTATGGACTCATCTAACTCTGGGGGATACGGTGAATAAGCTAAAGTCCCAAAAAGTCGAAGTGTTCCTTTAAGTACAGTAATCAAGTAAAATTACTCAAGTATTTTACACCTCTGATAAATCATACATGATAGAAGTACTTGGATAAAAGTTTAAAGTTCAAATATGAGCACTGATGTCTACGATAGCGATCAAAATCAGCTTTTGATAGAAACTTGGTGCTTAAAATAACGCATTTATCGATTACATTGTTTACAAGTGACTGTTTAAAATATATTTGTTATTGAATAATTTATTCAAGAGACTGTAGTATTGTATGATAGTCCTGAAATAAAAGTCAGAAAGATGTGATGATTTGTTTTTGTAAATATGACTCATCATATTGTGGGATTCCAAATTTATTAAAATGTTTAATTTAGGTTTACATTGAATTTAGCATGTTAAAGCTAGGGTAGGTAATCCTGTTCAGAAACACTTTTTTTATACTGGGTGAAATGGTCCTTCCATTCTGATAGTAGTCAATACATTATGTGTTCAGAAAAAGGAATGAAAACAATCAGACCTCTGTAGCAGCTGCAGGACAGTAAAAACTCTGACCAATCACTGCCACTCGGTCCGAGTGTAAAGAACCAATCAGATGCCTTCATGTCTCGTGCCCGAGCCCCACTGCGTGCACTCATCACATGTCACCGTTCCCGGAAATATTCAGCTCAAAGCACCTGCATATGCAGTCAGCGAAGGCAAACAAGGCAAAAACTACTTCCTCGGACCCTGCCCGCACTCTTGAACGACCTCCTCTGCTTCGCCCTCAACCCCGGACCTGTCCTCGAACCGACGATGAGGTACTTGTCTCCGGACTCGGAGTGTACGTTTGTCTTCATTAGAGTCAACAATGTTTTCATCATGGAAACTCTTACATGCAAAACACCGTATATGTTATGAATCTTACACGAAATTCACCTTCATCACAGTGTAACTGATGGTAATGGAAAAACGTGTATCAATGCAACCTGTTTTTAGCTTTGCCTTATAAATATAGCCCGTTACCGAATGAAACTTTACCATTATCGATATGCTAGCTTGATAGTGAGTACTAAAAGAAGTCTTATTTGTTTATATTCATAGTGATAAAGTTAGGTATTTTATTACATGTGATTCTGACATGATGTCACTGTATGTACTGCGCTCCTTCCTCTCCACTCGTCTCAGGTAATAAATGCGTCTTCCAGCTGAGCCTGAGCGTTTGGCGTCGCGCGTTCATGTGTTTTGGGGGCGTGGCTTTGGAAGGAGCTCAGAAGGGAGGGGGTGGGAGTGAATGGAAATAATGAGCTGTGTTTATTGCAGATTAAAAGGTCTACAGTCACTCGATTTTTATATTTTCTTTTTCAGAGTACTTACATTTTAATTATGTATTGGTATATAAAGACAGTTTAAACAAATTTGGAATGTTTTTTTTTTTAGAAAAATCCTACCTACCCTGCCTTTAAGGTTAGGTATAAATTATTATTATCAGAGTTTTTTAGCAAAAGACTCTGGTCAGTCCTGATTTACTGAAACTCTTGGAGTTTGTGTTTTAGCAAGAGAGTCCTGTCAGTCCTGTTCTCAGGTCTCAGCATTTGAATGGATATGCTGAGTGAATTAGGGTGGGCAGCACTCTCAGTCCTGAACAGGTTCCGAAACCTGTCTCATCACAAAGTTTTGGTTCCTGCCCCTAAATGTATATAAACTGTAAGAGAACATCTCACTGATTCAGGCTTGGTGACTGCAGCTACCGACAGCTCGTGTTCTCAATAAAGAAACCTGCTGAAGAAACAACCAAGTCTCCTGGTCTTTCGATTCTAAGTTCACAACAATATGCATCATGTAAGTGTATGATTTCACTTTTCCCCATGGTCTAGTGTTAAAAAAAATTGTAATACATATCGTATCTGCACCCAAGTATCGTGATAGTATCGAATCGGGAGATAGGTGTATCGTCCCAGCTCTAGAAATTAGAAATCTCTTGGCAAAATAACTTGTTTGCTTCCATGATTCGGGGAGAAAAGCTTACTTACAAGTCTAGACTAGTGCCAGTGCTGCCAACTCTCAGACATTCAGTGCGAGACTCACGCTATTGACACTGTTCTCACATTTACTCACGTTACACAACCATATTCTCACGCAGTGAAAACTCACAGCGCAAAGACACTGAGCATTTCCCTTTGTATGCAATTGTGTGATTCATTAATCAAAATAACCCAAATAAAGGCTCTTTGACTGAAAGCATTATATTTCTTCAAGATTTCTATAGATATTGCAATATAATTTTATCATTAATTATTTTGGCCACGACAATCGTGTAGTGAAAAATCTGATATCGTAACAGTGCTAATCTAAATGAGTTGAAATAAAGGTTCTGAGATGAATAAGGTTATTTATGAAGAGAAACAGAGACATATGAGGCTTCAGGAAGCTGTTGTTTAAATCTGCAAAGCAAAGAATTGCTTTGAGTTTTGTACACAATAAAAAAACTGTATAAACAATGTGTCAATGCTGTTTACTAAGTCTAGATCAATGTGAATGGATACATGACACTTTTAAATCTATATCTATCAGTATTTTATGAAGTAGTATTTACTAACCATGAATAATGAAGGTGTGGTGTTGCTTGTTCCTCCACTGAACTTGATGTGTTCTTGAGCAGAAGTTACTTTGAAACTCCTTTAAACGTGCATTTCATAAAGGACTGATGAGTTGTTTTCTCCTGAACTCAAACCTGTTAAACCAGAACTCTTTCAGGAAACATTCTTTACATGCCTGGACTTGTGGCACTGCCTTCTAAGCTTTTTCCGTATTTTATTTATTTATTTCAGTCAGGGTGGCATTGCTGTAACCAGCGGCAGATTTCATGATTTCACTGATTCCTGTTTAATCAGTGTTTCAGCAGTTAATGATGGAGCGGTTCATGGAGTTTTATTTTGAACTTGGACTTAAGTATAAAGAAATACGGACAGTGCTTAGTTCGAGGAGTTCAGTAAAGTTATTCACAGATCCGAACTTCCCAGATCAATAAATCATGAGCTAAATGTTGTTAAAACTCAAATGACACCCATTTCCAATCCATAGATGACGAGCTACAACCTCATTTTCCTCAAAACGAGCCTTATAATATAAATCGATCTCCGTGAGACCGTCTGCAAAGTGCAAAACCCCAAAAGCGCTACTACAAATATTAGTCATTAACTTCAATGTTACACACTGTAGTGTCACTAAATTCAGTTTACACATCAGTGGTTTGTGGCAAGATCTATTTCCATTTTTTGAGACGTCCTTCAACTTTTTCTAAAACATTGTCCCAATTTTTACACACAAAAGTATCATCTCCAAGATAAACACCAAGATATTTAAACCCACCCTTGTTCCAAATTAACCCGGCAGGTAAAACAAGTTTTCTACTCATCACTGATTGTTACAGCTTCACTTTCCCCCAGTTAATTTTAGCAGAGGACAATACACCAAAAACTTGTTCTTGTTTTTTGACAATGACAACAACATCATCGGCATAAGCAGATCATTTAAAAACTCCAGGAGGGTTTACACCGAAAAGTCTTAATTTGTGCAGAAGAGGCTCTATGGCCAAGGAGTACAGCATACCAGATAATGAACATCATTGTCTGACCCCCCTATGAACTTTAAAAGGAGCACTTAAAACACCGTTGATCTTTAAAATACTCTCAATGTCACTATACAAGACTCAAATCATGTTTATGTAAGGATGGACTTCTACTAAGACTGAATTCAAGAATTCTAACCTGCAATAAAACAATAAAACTCACTAATCTGAAAAAGAGATCTATGGGACAGAGAGCACAACACAACTGCCCCTATCTCATCTCTTCCACCCTGACTTTCCTGACCCCTCACACTATCTTCTCCCCTCCAGGTCTCATTCAGTCATGCAAAACACACACACCTACTGTCTCCAGTTGTTTTATGAGAGGTCAAAATAAATACTTCTGGTGCGAATGGTAAAGTTGTTTCATTCCCGCAGCAGCAGAACAGTCAGAAAAAGAAAACAATGCCTGTTCTTCTGATGTGGGAGATGCCCCAATAAAGATCGTTGAAAACATTTGTCTTTATCCCCCAAACTCAGGCTGACCACTTGGGGCACGAGAAAGGGTCCAGCAAAAGCTGAATAAATATTTGGGTTCTAGATGTTTATTGTTCTTTTATTCCACTTGGGTATTTAAAGGGAATTGGTAAACCACTCAAAGAAGCATCTGTAAACAGAACTTCCCACACTGCTGCTGTGTGTCTCTATTGCCAGGTATGCTGACTCTTTTAAACTATTTTGATATTGCATTTTGAATGATGTCTCTATTATATGCTGATCAGTTGTGTACTATTTATTCTTTTTAATTCTTTTTATTTGGTGTTTAATTCTGCCTGTCAAAAATAAATGTTGACCTTGATTTATTCTGCATTCTTCAGAAATCATTATTTCCAGTAGATTGAAGTGCAGTCCGGTGTTTCCGCAAATCTCTGTCCAGGGTAGATCAAACTGAAGGCACTATGAATGGAGCATGGAGCACGTCATATGGAGACCTTCCGATTTCTGACTATCACTGACTTAGCAAGTATTAAATAATTACACCTTTGTTATGAGTCTGCAGTGTGCAGCCGCTTAGGGTAAAATAGTTGCACTGCACCCTCTGACTATTTCAGGACTGGTTAGTTTGTGATCGTGAGCGCACATTCACGACGTGACGTCTCAAAGTGACACTAGGTCCTTAATGAACGAATATTTGAAATTATGAGATGCCCAGAATAATCCTTGGTCTAAATTAAATCACAACTAATCCGAGGATCAGCTGTTAAGATAGAAAATTGAAAAAACAAAGAGTCACTTTAAATTAAATTTGGAGTTAGGGCTGCAACAAACGATTATTTTGATAATCGATTAATCTAACGATTATTAGAACGATTAATCGACTAATCGTCGATTATTTCGCCGACTAATCAGTAAGTTTGGAACGATTATTCAGCTTTTTCAATTAGTTAAAACACTGAGTTATACATCAGGGTTTCTGCAGGTTTCAGTAAGTCAAATTTAAGACATTTAAGACTTTTTAAGACATTTTAAGACCATAAAGATTGAAATTTAAGACCTACACGACGCATTATCCAAGTTAGATAGATAGTTACCTCGGGATCATCTATCTATCTATCTATCTATCTATCTATCTATCTATCTATCTATCTATCTATCTATCTATCTTTCTATCTTTCTATCTTTCTAGGATTATCTGATGTGTTTGTGTGTGTGAGAGAGGGAGAGGTAGTTTTTTTTATCGAAAATTGTACTTTTGCATATTATACTGTAAACAGGGGCGTAGCAAACGGGGGGGGGGGACACGTCCCCCTCACTTTTAGAAAGAAGTGATTCTGTCCCCCGCATTTTTTTTTTTTTTTGACCCAGCGCCAATATTTTCGCCCGTGTTCTCTGATTTGTTACTTAGACTTGAGTGAACTAACATTCAGCCAATCACAGCGCGAATCATCTCTTGGACGTGTCTGCCATGAGCTTCAAATCTGTCTTGTTGCTCTTGAGAATTTTCGTTCGTTTAGTCACTTTGCTGTTTGGCCGTCTAAAGTAAAATGAACCCCAGAAAAAAAGCAGAAGACAATTACATCCTTTTTTCAAACACGCACTGTAAGTATGTATGTCGCGATGACATGAATCACGCGTAAAGTTTCCTTGTTGATTTAACCAACTGTAACGCAGTAAGACCGTCTATGAGTAAGACGTGTACGACAACAGAACCCGTATGGACCTCGTCACGTCACGCCGGATTGTGCCGAGTGTGTTTTAAATGCTCTCCTACTTCGCTTTGGATAAAAGCATCTGCTAAATGAGACATAACAGATTATTCCCATCAGGCACGCAACGTCATAAGACGTTGATATTTAGTTAAATTTCGGTTGTGACGTCGGGTGACCAAAATAATATTAAAACCTTGTAAATACATTGATTTAGGTTTTATTGATATATTTTTATAAAATGTCTGTTGTATAAAATTACTGTAGATGTAATCTGTATACTCATTGAACACTTTTTTTTGTCCAACTGTTAAGAAGAAAGATAAAAGTTATTGTTCAAGTGTAGTGTAACTGAAATATGTAAATATCATAAAATATCTTTTTGAATAAATCAGCCGTTTGAACGAATCGTTTGAATGAATGACTCGCTCATTAAGACGGTCGCCTGCCGCCTCCTACTGGCGGTTTAGTTTCATAAAGTATCATTCTTTTCAACATTCCTTATTTGTATATTCGAAAATATTTAAAATAATCTAATTTAATACAGTTATAATTTTTCAATGTAAATTATTTAATTTGATTGGTAACGTTAACAGCCTAGTGTCTTATTATTTTAATTGAATATATTGATCAAATTTAAGAATTTGAAATGAAAGATGGAGCATACATTTAATAACATTAGGGGGAAAATGCCCTTTATAAAGGTACAAAAAAAATTGTGTTTTCAAACAGTGATGTAATGAAACATTGACAATTTAAGTTTGTAGGGAGTAAAGCCTCTGTTTGCTATTAAGGAAATGTAATTTTGCCAAAAGAAGAACTTTTATTTTAAATAAATGTTAATTTTAAATCAGCCTACTTCAGTGTGATATGTTACCATATTATCATGCCTAACACTAAGAATTTGAATAATTGTAATGTGATGATCAGATGCAGATATCTAAATCAGAGAATATCATAGGTTCGGGCAATTTGCGGGTGGATTATTTATTTTTAACAGTGGATTCGGGTGACTCAAAGTGCACCAGATTAATGAATTTATCTTTAAAATGTACAAAATTTTCTTCCGGGGAGCATGCCCCCGGACCCCACCAGAGGTACCAAGCTCCACCCACAAAAATAATGTGGGAAACACATTAGGGTAACCTATATGATGATCTACATTGAAATTAAAATACATTGTTAGGATTTTACCACCTCCGCCTCATTTTGAGCCAGGAAAAACCCTGTTATGAACATCAACTTTGGGTCACATCCTATGGTCACATACAGCTTTTGTCCCCCCACTTTTATAATGGCTGCTACGCCCCTGACTGTAAAACACAATTATTGTTGATTTTAGTTGATCACAGTTGATCATAACTAGAGAGGAAATGATGAGATGATTAAAGTGACCAAAATTATCACGGTTATCACAGAATCCTGTTCAAAAAGTACTAATACTACAGAATGAAGTCAATTCAACAAGTTTTATGTCGAAAAACAGCAAATAACAAATTGATTAGCATCAATATGCACTTTTTGTTTACGTAAACATTAAAATACCATTAAAAATGATGGCCAGATTTTAAAAGAGCGTCTTGCAACATGTTATCTACTAACATGTACAAGTTCAAATAAAGTTTTGACAAAAAAGGTTTTATACAAAGATAAACCTCATATTTCAGCCTTTAAATAATTTTTTATAAAAAGAATGAGTCAAAAAAGATAAATTACTGACATTTACACATTAGCTTATATTTATCAGTAGTGTTTGGGTGCACCCCCATCCTTCATGTTGACTGAGCTTTCAATGTTGTTATGGAAAGGGGTGATTGGTTGGCTCGCCGGCCCAAAGTTGCCAGGGTGGTTTTTCGTCTCACAGGCGCTCGAGGGGTGCGAGAAGACCACCATTCAACCCGAAAACAGTCATATAACCATTCCAATGACTCCGAAGCTGTTCGGTTAAGATAAAAAAAGTTACTTAGTTCACCTTTAAAACATTTCGGTGCGTTCGTAATACGCACTGGGAACGCCAGAGCGTACATTGTGCTTTTGAACTTCCGCCCGCCTGCCCGCTCTGGTGCTCTCAGAGGCAATTTACGAACGCACTCACAATAGCCTAGTTTTTTTATGTACCTGTTCGTTTTTTTTATAAAAATGACTAAATTCACACACTTTTACGATGTTTTTGGGACTCAAACTGTTGGACAGCTAATTCAGAAAAAATACTTTCAAAATTTAACACTTTATAAAGCCGTGATAAGACTTTTTAATACTTTTTAAGGGTCTTAATTTTCCCAAAATTGATTTATCACCTTTTAATACTTTTCAAGACCCCGCAGATACCCTGTACATATTCTAACTATAATATAAAAAAAAGAAAATCACTTCAGCTTTTGAAATGGTTGTTTTAATGAACTTTGAGCAACCTATTGGCAACTATTTGAGCAACTTTGAGCAACCTATTGGATATACAATAAGTCTGGTCAACATTGCCAACACCTTTGACAAAAGTTTGTAGTCAGTGCAGAGCAGAGCCACCGGCCGCCAGTTCTTGATCTCTTCCCCTAAATCCCCTTTTCTGGGGAGAAGAGTGAGGATTGCTCTCCTGCAGCTCAATGGTAAGTGTCCTTTACTTAAACTGTCTCTGAGAACAAGCAACAAATCTTAGCCAATCACAGGCCAGAAAACTTTATAAAAGTCCACAGGAAGGCCATCAATGGCTGGAGCTTTACCGCTTTCTAGACTCTCATAATTTTGACCACATTAAGTTTTGTTTTGAATAAAGCCTTTCGTTTTGTACAAATTGCATCTTAATTTTAAACAATGTTTCATCAACCAATTGCCTGTATTTAATAAATAAGAAGCAAAAATATGAGGCACAGATGCCAATGGCACATGTCACTATCTGGTCTTCATTGGCATGTGCCAGTGGATAGTGGCATGTATCATTGACATTATCACGACACCCGACTGACACAGAGTCGCAGAACATGTCACCATATGTTGTGAACTTGTGACACCTCCAGTAGTGACTGACAGATGAATCGACGTCTATACTGACGTAATTGTGACACAAAATCCTAAATAAATAGCCTTATTTTGGGATATTTTATATATCAATTAAATGCATTAAAGTCAGTACTATTTTTTCAAAGGTGTTATTTGTGTCACGTCTGTTTTTGATTGGCATGTGTGACTGAATGTTTTGTAATACCAGTGCTACCTTATGTTGTTTATCTCGCAAAGTCACAAACTGCCCAACATAAGTCCAAGTATATTAATGCTGAGTAGTATGAAAAAGCCTCCAAACATCACATAAATCATTTTAACAAGACAATTCTTACTGGCTCCATGTGTTTCTTGGTGGATTCTGTCTAGAGTTGCATTTACAGTGCAGTTAAAATCACCACCTAGGAACATGTATCCATCATCACTACAGTTACTTATTACAGTATTTAGAGAGTTTAAAAAGACCACCCTTTCAGTGTCTACAGTTGGAGCATAAACACTGATGAAAGTCATCTTTACACTTTCAAATACAGCTTGTATTTTTAACAAGCGACCTTCAATGATTTCTTCAGTAACACAAGCAGGGGCATAGCAACCGGGGGGGACGGGGGGGACGGGGAGGACGGGGGGGATGGTGGGGACACGTCCCCCGCACTTTTAGAAACAGCTGATTCTGTCCCCCGCATTTTTTTGACCCAGCGCCAATATTTCCGCCCGTGTTCTCTGATTTGTTACTTAGAATTGAGTTAACTAATATTCAGCCAATCACAGCGCTTATCATCTCTTGGGCGTGTCTGCCATGAGCTTCAAATCTCTTGTTGCTCTTGCGAATTTTCGCTCGTTTAGTCACTTTGCTGTTTGGCCGTCTGGGGTAAAATGCACCCCAGAAAAAAGCAGAGGACGATTACATCCTTTTTTCAAACACACACTGTAAGTATAATGTATTACAGTATGTCGCGATGACATGAATCACGCGTAAAGTTTCCTTGTTATGATTTAACCTACTGTAAAGCAGTAAGACGTGCAAGACAACAGAACCCGTATGGACCTCGTCACGTCGCGCCAGATTGTGCCGAGTGTGTGTTGAATGCTCTCCTACTTGTTGCTTTTGGATAAAAGCGTCTGTTAAATGAGACATAACAGATTATTCCAAGCAGGCACACAACATCATAAGACGTTGATATTTGGTTAGATATTTAGTTAGATATTTGGTTAAATTCCGGTTGCGACGTCGGGTGACCAAAATTCTATGTAAATTCAACATATAATGTCAATGTTAAAATTATGTCCAATACCGACGTCAACTGACGTTGAGATTTTGTTGTTTTTGCGTAACCAAAATCCAACGTTAAGTCAACGTCAAATTGACTTGACTTCAACCCAATTTTCATTTAAGGTTTTATTGATATATTTTTATCAAATGTCTGTTGTATAAAATTACTGTAGATGTAATCTGTATACCCATTTAAAGGTAGGGTAGGTAATCCTGTTCAGAAACACTTTTTTTTATACTGGGTGAAATGGTCCTTCCATCCTGATAGTACATTATGTGTTCAGAAAAAGGAATGAAAAAAATCAGACCTCTGTAGCAGCTGCAGGACAGTCAAAACTCTGACCAATCACTGCCATTCGGTGCGAATGTAAAGAACCAATCAGATGCCTTCATGTCTCGTGCCCGAGCCCCACTGCGTGCACTCATCACATGTCACCGTTCCCGGAAATATTCAGCTCAAAGCACCTGCATATGCAGTCAGCGAAGGCAAACAAGGCAAAAACTACTTCCTCGGACCCTGCCCGCACTCTTGAACGACCTCCTCTGCTTCGCCCTCAACCCCGGACCTGTCCTCGAACCGACGATGAGGTACTTGTCTCCGGACTCTGAGTGTACGTTAGTCTTCATTAGTGTCAACAATGTTTTCATCATGGAAACTCTTACATGCAAAACACCGTATATGTTATGAATCTTACACGAAATTCACCTTCATCACAGTGTAACTGATGGTAATGGAAAAATGTGTATCAATGCAACCTGTTTTTAGCTTTGCCTTATAAATATAGCCCGTTACCGAATGAAACTTTACCATTATCGATATGCTAGCTTGATAGTGAGTACTAAAAGAAATCTTATTTGTTTATATTCATAGTGATAAAGTTAGGTATTTTATTACATGTGATTCTGACATGATGTCACTGTATGTACTGCGCTCCTTCCTCTCCACTCGTCTCAGGTAATAAATGCGTCTTCCAGCTGAGCCTGAGCGTTTGGCGTCGCGCGTTCATGTGTTTTGGGGGCGTGGCTTTGGAAGGAGCTCAGAAGGGAGGGGGTGGGAGTGAATGGAAATAATGAGCTGTTTATTGCAGATTAAAAGGTCTACAGTCACTCGATTTTTATATATAAAGACAGTTTAAACAAATTTGGAATGTTTTTTTTTTTTAGAAAAATCCTACCTACCCTGCCTTTAACACTTTTTTTGTCCAACTGTTAAGAAGTAAGATAAAAGTTATTGTTCAAGTGAAGTGTAACTGAAATATTGTAAATATCATAAAATATCTTTATTTCATAAAAATAAACTATATATGTCCACAGTGGTCTGAAAGTCCCAAGTCCTGCAGTATTTTTTTATTTTGAGAATGATTTTACACAAATAGGTTGCGGTAAGCTATCATGGCATGTTCCCAAAATTGCCACTAGGGTGCTGTAAAATGCCAATTGCTATTCTATCTAGAATTTATTATTATGATCATCACCTTTGGGTCACATCACCATACAGCTTTAGTCTCTCCCCCCCCCCCCCCCCCCACCCCACCCCCCGTAATGGCTGCTACGCCCCTGAACACAAGAAATGGGTAAAAAAATCTCTAGAAAACAGCATCCTCTCTGGCACCATTGATGTTTACAGAACCCAGCTTTATGTCACACATAGCAAATGTTAATTTGCATTTTAACAAAACAGAGAGGTTAACACAAACAAAACAAAAACAAAAGACACTTAACCATCATTAGCTATTCATGCTAACTTTTATCATACATTATTTAGACTAAAAATGTCTTGGTCTGTGAAGGTCAGTTGGCCGGGGTGTTCTGTATTTTCATGAATAGTTAAACTGAATCAAGGAGCACTTTAGATCGGGGAAAAACTCATCAACTTTAACTGATCTCAAGCCTTTGGTTCTTTGTAAAAAGGACTACATTCTGGTGAAAGAGTAAGCACTCTCCACATCCATCTGTGTGTCTCTGTCATATAATATAAAACTAGTGGAGCAATGTGATTGATGGTTAACCTTACTTTATTTTGGAAATTGTTATTGATTTGATATAGCAATTCTTGCCTAACTTTCATATTTGTTTTTTGTGGATTAACTTTTATATTGTTTGCTGTCGTTTTCCCTTGTTTGCTGTGATGTTGCTGGACCATTGATAGTACTGTTTTTCCTCCTTCATAAACTGCAACAACAAACACTAATTGACACACCTGTAGAACCCAACATCAGCGATCTAATTTGCCAGCTGATCAGATCACTCCCAATAAAAAGGAAGCTAGATCTCTTACCGGGAGAGAGAACACTCTGGACGGATGAACGAGCCGTGTGCTGAAGCGGACGGGTTTGCTGATCTTCTTTTCCCTCTGTGTTGTTGCTGACTGGATTTCCTGCGCCCTGGTGGAGCCGAATCCCAGACTCTGCAGTGTCAACAAACACAAACCTCAGACTGAAGGGAAGTGGTCTTTTTTTTCCCACACTGATGTGCATGTGTGTTTTTAGCATCTGAGCTAAAGGAGTCGTTCTTAGTTGTTCATTTCTGCAAAGGTGCCAGATCGGCCGACGGCCGCCCCTTCCGTAAAACCCCGCTGGACCTCTAGGTTGAAAAATCGTCAATGCAAGTGAATGGGATAAAATAATTATTTTCTGGTCCCGTTTGAATTGTGCCATGAATGTGAACATATGTTGTCTGTGAATTTTTTATATAATCTTTCCTGTTACGAGTTTGACAGTATATGGTATGATTCTTCAGCTAGCAGTTGTGGAAAAGACATAACGAGAAAGACTACATGTCGCCTATGTGACGTCACCCCATAAAGTTGACTTACCCGTGGTTTTCGCCAACCTCAACGATTTTGTCCTCTCCCTGAAAGAAGGCGGTGAAGTGCACCAAAGACACAGTCATGTTTAGCGGGATCCGTGAGCTAGTGTCCGTGTGCGAATGGTGGTGACGTTTCAAACGCGTCGAAAGCAGCGAAGAGTTGTAGTCCACAAAGTGCTCTCACACAAGGTTATCAAACTTCTACCCGCTAAATTGTAGCATTCTTCACACGAAAGATTATATAAAAAAATCACAGACAACATATGTTCACATTCATGGCACAATTCAAACGGGACCAGAAAATAATTATTTTCTCCCATTCACTTGCATTGACGATTTTTCAACCTAGAGGTCCAGCGGGGTTAGCGGAAGGGGGCGGGACTTACCAGCTCTAGGAAAGGAAAGTTGTCACTTCAGTCACCTGAGATTTTTAAAGTTGCCGGGGGCTATGAGCAAGCTACCCACTGATTTTACGATCTCTCCACTGACAGATGCAGAGCGGCGCCGCGGAAATCCTGGTCCTGGATTTTTTGGATTGGAATCGGCTATTCAAGGTCCCACTGAAACCCTATTTTTCACAGTCTATGGCTGAAACTGACATTCTTGCCGGCGGCAGGGGAAACTCAGAGCTGACTCCAGGCTGGACTGGACTTGGGTATTGTTTCACCCTGGGACAGAATATTGGACAATCCATGGTTTTTATTGTCTCCCCTGGTTTTTGAGGAGATTGTGATTTTGATGCCCTTTTAAACTTAAAGGGATAGTTCACCCAAAAATGAAAATTCTGTCAGTAATTACTCACCCTCATGTTGTTCCAACCGCGTAAGACCTTCGTTCATCTTCGGAACACAAATTAAGATATTTTTGATTAAATCTGAGCCTTGTCTCACTCCTCCATAGGCTGCTAGGTGTCCCAAACTTGCTGGCCCAGAAAAGTTATTAAAGAGATCGTTAATATAGTCCAAGTGACTCCAGTGGCTCAATCTTAAGTATATCAAGCAACGAGAATACTTTTTGTGTGCAAAAACAAACAAAAATAACGACTTTATTCCACTATTCATTTCCTTCTCTCTCGACCTCTAGTTGGTTCGCGTAGTGTTTTTGCGCAGCGCGTCTGTGTTGCACGTCACCACGTAAGCTTACTATTGGCCGACGCTGGTCATGTGTGTGATGCGTGATGACGTGCAACACAGACGCACAGCGCAAAAACACTACGAGGCCCAGAGAGAAGGAAATGAATAGTGGAATAAAGTCGTTATTTTTGTTTGTTTTTGCGCACAAAAAGTATTCTCGTCGCTTGATATACTTAAGATTGAACCACTGTAGTCACTTGGACTATATTAACGATCTCTTTAATAACTTTTCTGGGCCAGCAAGTTTGGGACACCTACTGTAGCAGCCTATGGAGGAGTGAGACAAGGGCTCAGATTTCATCAAAAATATCTTAATTTGTGTTCCGAAGATGAACGAAGGTCTTACAGGGTTGGAACAACATGAGGGAGAGTAATTACTGACAGAATTTTCATTTTTGGGTGAACTAACCCTTTAACTTTTAAAATAATAAAATACTATTTTGATATTTCTTGTCTTTCGTGTCTTTTCTCTCTGTGTTGGTGTGGCTGGGAATCTAGATTTATTTAAAATTAACTGACTTCCAATCTGTTACATCTCCACCAACATCACTTTCAGACTCTGTGTTCATCAACCCATCATCTGACTGGGAAGAGCAGCTCATGGGATTGACATGACACTTTTGTAACATGATCATTTTCTGGATTTTTTTTTCTCTTGGTTGACAAATGTCAGCGTCCAACAAAACCTCTTCCTCATTAAACAATACTGACTCAGCTACTCTAGTTGCGGTTTGACCAACATTTAATTCCTCTTTTAAAACATCTTGTGCATTTTGTTCACTCGCTACATTTTCTATCTGCTCATGCGTGGGCTGAATATAACATTAGGAAGGAGGAGGATCCAAAATCAGGAATACTTTGAAGGTCATGTAAAAGCAGTTCAAGAAAATACCTTAGCAAACGCATAGCAACCACCCAGAATTATCTATTATCTATCACACTTTAAACTACTTCAAACTACTTTTAAACTACAAACTACTTTAAACTGCTTTAAACTTTCTGGTCAGACTTTCTCAAGCCAACTAAAAGTTTGTCTCAACGAACTTTTTAATCTAATTTATTATTACTACTATTGAGCATTTTCACATAGGTGAAATAAAAACATTAAATAATTTATAATATTATTTTCTCTGGTTTCTTCCTTTAAATATCACAATCCAGACACTTTAATTGGAGAGTATAGATTTTCTGTAGCCATCAAAAATACATCTGTTTGTCATGATCGATCTTCTCACTGAAGCTGATCGTCTGTGAATCAACCCCTGGCCTACAGAAGAGTGGAAGTGTTGAACATTTACATGTTTACTTTCCACCTCTGTATATTTCAGATTGTAAAGAGTCTGTAAATTAATGTAAACTAAAAGCAGAATCCCTAGAGCTCGGTATCATTATAATCCTGAAGACTTACCTTGATGTGATATTTGTGCCAGTGTAAAATATGTGTTGGCTCTCTGTCACCCTGTTTGAGTTTGCATTCTGTGATCTGTCTACACTTTCTCTTCCTTTCTGTGGTTTTCCTGCCTGCAACTTTGACACAAGCAGAAAACAGGCTAACGCATGTATTAAACTGAGCAGCAATCTGGTCTCTGTGTCTCTTATTTGGTTCTCCAAGTGCACTGTCAGGCTTCACGAGATTTGGAGGGCATTGCAGAAGACTGTAGATAATTGAAGAAAAAAAGTCATGCTGGTTTGGGTTTGGTTTTCACTTTCACGTGTCATGTCTTTAATTTTGTAATTTACCTGTAGTCAAGGTCCCTGTCATGTGATTCCCTTTTTCCTCATGTGTTTTTTTCCCTGAGCGTAAGTCAGACGGGCCGCAAATGAAAGGATCAGACCGTTGAATCTCCAGACGGGCTCTTTTAAAATCAGTATAGACATTGACAGCACATTCACAATGCCACACTGAGAGCTCAAGCCCGTCGCAGTGAGAATAGTGTGTGTGTGTTTATTCTGATCATTACACTAATCTGAAGACAGAGCAAAAAGACAGCTTTCTGAATGTTAATAAATGCATTGATTTCCTTCATTTGTGTAACTATGGTGGCTGACAGTATCATTTATATAATTACTGCACACTGTGTAGAGCTCTTATTATAGGATTGATCTTTGCATTAGTTTCTATATTTATATTATTTTCAACTCAATTTCAGTCTTTCGAGATTAACTCGCATTTGATAATTCATAATCATAAAGGATACCTGAAATGACTTGCATTAGAAGATTATTAGTTAAAACATTTCAAAATGCACCTGCATACTATTTTTCCAGTCATGAATCCTGAGATACGCGTCTCGTCACACCCCTACTCCATACTTGTTTGCGTGTGGATATCATGTAGGAATGGGGTGAGTAGCTAACTTTCTGTTGAACGTCTTCTTTTCTTTCAGTTTTATTTCATTACATTGCTTTATGCTTATTTTACCATCATCATTCATCATGTTTCTGTTCGTTTCAATGTTACAATAAACCACCTGGATTTGCAGTGGAAATGTGTCATCTTTTACTCCCTCTACTCAGCCTCTTAGCGGTTACTGGCTGCCGCTATTATAAATGTTGTTGAAAAGGTTATTTATAACCCCATTAAGGTCCTATATAGCACTTTAAAGCATGGTTCTTTATGGTACCTCATAGAAAGGGTTCTATTTAGCACTGAAAAGGGTTCTGCTATTGTTACAAGCTGAAGAACCCTACTTTGGTATTTAGAAGCATTTTTCTTAAGAGTGCACCTACGGCTCCACCGGAGACCCTCGGGCGTGCGGCTCCACCGTTTATATATTATTTTTATAACTGAATCCACTGTATGTCAGTTATAGTATGTATGTCAGAGTGATTTCACTGTATTCCTCCTTTTGATTCTAAACTGAACTCAAATGGCACTGAGAATTGGATAATAGACTAACATAAATGACTTAATTGGGGAACTTGAGAGATGAAACCATGCTGATGGCCTGGGTCTGTGTTGGAGTAGTGAGTTTGATGTGATTAAACTCGAGGTTCTGTGGGGTGCTGACTGGACTGACTCCATTCCGAGAGCTTCCCAACAAATCTTTGGGGTTTGGACTGATGTGGCAGTGAACCCGAGGTTACCCCGTAAGTCAGTCCTAGAGCTCCTCCTGTCCCATTTTAGGGGAAAATTGGTCCATCGGAGACGCCCAATAGATTTCTTAGGCGCACCGAAAGAACACCACAGTCACAGTGTCATCACCATGGTAAAATCTCACAGTAAAACTGGGAGTTGTGAAAATTATACACCGGTGTTTTGCCAGATGAGAAGTTTATCTATTGTATGTATCATCTTTTTACTCTTTTAAGTCATTTTATAACTGTATCATATATCTAATTAGGGGCCAAGCCCCGAAGGGGCTATGGCACCTATTGTATCTGTTAGTTTTCTTATTATTAGGGGCCAAGCCCCGAAGGGGCTATGGCACCTATTGTATCTGTTAGTTTTCTTATTATTATTAGGGGCCAAGCCCCGAAGGGGCTATGGCACCTATTGTATCTGTTAGTTTTCTTATTATTATTATTATTATTATTCTTCTTCCTCCTCTTGAAGTCTATGGCAGCCCTATGAACCATACATAGGAAAATGATGAAATTTGGCACACTTGTAGTGATGGTAATGAAAAGTAATTGTAGCAATTTTTGAGTCTCTAGGTCCAACTCTATAGCGCCACCAGCAGTTCAAAAATTCAACATTGAAATGGTTATAACTTTTGAACCCTTTGATCTAGAAAAATGAAACTTAGTACACCTGATTCATCTCATCATGCTGATTAGAACCAATATCTTACATTAAGACTCCGCCCATTACAGTAGTGGCCATTTTGAAAAGTACAGTATGCAGTTTTTTTGCTACTCCTCCTTCAAAATTGGTCTAATTTTGTCCAAACATGTACTCAAATGATCTTCGGACTGAGCCGCATAAAAGTACTGTCCCCGATTTTTTTTATTCTTCTCTGATCAAAAGTTATGACGTCGCAAACTTAACGAGGTCGACCCAAAATTGGTTCAGAAGCTATAGCTCGGCCAAACTTTGATCAATCGAAACGAAAATTGGTACACTTCATCGGAAGCATGATCTGAGGTTCCATGCCAAAGTTGGGAACAGCGCCACCTACGGGTCATGAGATATGGAAAATGCATATTTTGGCCAATAACTTATGAACAGTTTGTCAGAAAATTATAAACTTGGTGTCTATCGATTCCTTGGGTCATGACAAATCCGTGGATATCGATTTTGCCATGATGGGATGTACCACGTGTCCGCCATTTTGAATGATGTCATAATTTGCAATATCTTTTAAACTATTTGAAATTTCTTCACCAAATTTGGTATGGATCATCATTAGCATGGCCCGAAGGTACCTGAGAAATTTGATCACAGCGCCACCTAGTGTTCCAGAGATATCATTGTTTTTTGAAAAAACGCTTATAACTTTTGCTAACATTGCTTGAAATTTGATTTCTTTATGTCAATATATTCCTTGGCTTATGCCGATTTCAACGATATCTCATATGTTATTTATCAACAATGTGACTGGCCGCCATATTGGAGTGAATGTAAAACAGTTTTTTCGCTACTCCTCCTTCAAAATTGGTCTAATTTTGTCCAAACATGTACTCAAATGATCTTCGGACTGAGCCGCATAAAAGTACTGTCCCCGATTTTTTTGCTATACTGGAAAAAAAAAGTTATGATGTCGCAAACTTAATGAGGTCAACCCATAATTGGTTCAGAGGCTGTAACTTGTGAACAGTTTGTCACAAAATCATAAAATTGGTGTCTATCGATTCCTTGCGTCATGTCGAATCTGAGGATATCTATTTTGCCAGCATTGGATGTACCACATCATAAGCTATATTAGCATTAAGTTAGCTTAGCATGCTAATCTCGTTAACATGATTTTGTGTGCTCATTCACACACTGAAGCCTCTCCTCTGCAGCTTTGTAAAACATGTCCTCTGGGTGGCGCAAGTGGTTCAACCATGCGTCATGAATCCCGAACCATTGTGGTCGTGGGTTCGAGACCAGTGTGGGGCGACTTTGAAATTGTGTATAAAATAATAATTTAAATTCCTTCCGGCTCTGCACTGCTGTTGGTGCTTAAATGCTAGCTGTGCTGCTGTAATTGATGTGCTTACTGTGCTTGATGTACATTAAATTTCTGATGTTTTGCTCTTCTGGCTCCGCATTGCGCTACAGCGGCTGTTGCTTGCTCTGCCTTGCAGGGCTTGGCCCCGTATTGCTGCTTGCAGCTATATTTATTATTATTATTATTCTTCTTCCTCCTCTTGAAGTCTATGGCAGCCCTATGAACCATACATAGGAAAATGATGAAATTTGGCACACTTGTAGTGATGGTAATGAAAAGTAATTGTAGCAATTTTTGAGTCTCTAGGTCCAACTCTATAGCGCCACCAGCAGTTCAAAAATTCAACATTGAAATGGTTATAACTTTTGAACCCTTTGATCTAGAAAAATGAAACTTAGTACACCTGATTCATCTCATCATGCTGATTAGAACCAATATCTTACATTAAGACTCCGCCCATTACAGTAGTGGCCATTTTGAAAAGTACAGTATGCAGTTTTTTTGCTACTCCTCCTTCAAAATTGGTCTAATTTTGTCCAAACATGTACTCAAATGATCTTCGGACTGAGCCGCATAAAAGTACTGTCCCCGATTTTTTTTATTCTTCTCTGATCAAAAGTTATGACGTCGCAAACTTAACGAGGTCGACCCAAAATTGGTTCAGAAGCTATAGCTCGGCCAAACTTTGATCAATCGAAACGAAAATTGGTACACTTCATCGGAAGCATGATCTGAGGTTCCATGCCAAAGTTGGGAACAGCGCCACCTACGGGTCATGAGATATGGAAAATGCATATTTTGGCCAATAACTTATGAACAGTTTGTCAGAAAATTATAAACTTGGTGTCTATCGATTCCTTGGGTCATGACAAATCCGTGGATATCGATTTTGCCATAATGGGATGTACCACGTGTCCGCCATTTTGAATGATGTCATAATTTGCAATATCTTTTAAACTATTTGAAATTTCTTCACCAAATTTGGTATGGATCATCATTAGCATGGCCCGAAGGTACATGAGAAGTTTGATCACAGCGCCACCTAGTGTTCCAGAGATATCATTGTTTTTTGAAAAAACACTTATAACTTTTGCCAACATTGCTTGAAATTTGATTTCTTTATGTCAATATATTCCTTGGCTTATGCCGATTTCAACGATATCTCATATGTTATTTTTCAACAATGTGACTGGCCGCCATATTGGAGCGAATGTAAAACAGTTTTTTCGCTACTCCTCCTTCAAAATTGGTCTAATTTTGTCCAAATATGTACTCAAATGATCTTCGGACTGAGCCGCATAAAAGTACTGTCCCCGATTTTTTTGCTCTACTGGAAAAAAAAAGTTATGATGTCGCAAACTTAACGAGGTCGACCCATAATTGGTTCAGAGGCTGTAACTTGTGAACAGTTTGTCACAAAATCATAAAATTGGTCTCTATCGATTCCTTGCGTCATGTCGAATCCGAGGATATCTTTTTTGCCAGCATTGGATGTACCACATCATAAGCTATATTAGCATTAAGTTAGCTTAGCATGCTAATCTCGTTAACATGATTTTGTGTGCTCATTCACACACTGAAGCCTCTCCTCTGCAGCTTTGTAAAACATGTCCTCTGGGTGGCGCAAGTGGTTCAACCATGCGTCATGAATCCCGAACCATTGTGGTCGTGGGTTCGAGACCAGTGTGGGGCGACTTTGAAATTGTGTATAAAATAATAATTTAAATTCCTTCCGGCTCTGCACTGCTGTTGGTGCTTAAATGCTAGCTGTGCTGCTGTAATTGATGTGCTTACTGTGCTTGATGTACATTAAATTTCTGATGTTTTGCTCTTCTGGCTCCGCATTGCGCTACAGCGGCTGTTGCTTGCTCTGCCTTGCAGGGCTTGGCCCCGTATTGCTGCTTGCAGCTATATTTATTATTATTATTCTTCTTCCTCCTCTTGAAGTCTATGGCAGCCCTATGAACCATACATAGGAAAATGATGAAATTTGGCACACTTGTAGTGATGGTAATGAAAAGTAATTGTAGCAATTTTTGAGTCTCTAGGTCCAACTCTATAGCGCCACCAGCAGTTCAAAAATTCAACATTGAAATGGTTATAACTTTTGAACCCTTTGATCTAGAAAAATGAAACTTAGTACACCTGATTCATCTCATCATGCTGATTAGAACCAATATCTTACATTAAGACTCCGCCCATTACAGTAGTGGCCATTTTGAAAAGTACAGTATGCAGTTTTTTTGCTACTCCTCCTTCAAAATTGGTCTAATTTTGTCCAAACATGTACTCAAATGATCTTCGGACTGAGCCGCATAAAAGTACTGTCCCCGATTTTTTTTATTCTTCTCTGATCAAAAGTTATGACGTCGCAAACTTAACGAGGTCGACCCAAAATTGGTTCAGAAGCTATAGCTCGGCCAAACTTTGATCAATCGAAACGAAAATTGGTACACTTCATCGGAAGCATGATCTGAGGTTCCATGCCAAAGTTGGGAACAGCGCCACCTACGGGTCATGAGATATGGAAAATGCATATTTTGGCAAATAACTTATGAACAGTTTGTCAGAAAATTATAAACTTGGTGTCTATCGATTCCTTGGGTCATGACAAATCCGTGGATATCGATTTTGCCATGATGGGATGTACCACGTGTCCGCCATTTTGAATGATGTCATAATTTGCAATATCTTTTAAACTATTTGAAATTTCTTCACCAAATTTGGTATGGATCATCATTAGCATGGCCCGAAGGTACCTGAGAAATTTGATCACAGCGCCACCTAGTGTTCCAGAGATATCATTGTTTTTTGAAAAAACGCTTATAACTTTTGCTAACATTGCTTGAAATTTGATTTCTTTATGTCAATATATTCCTTGGCTTATGCCGATTTCAACGATATCTCATATGTTATTTATCAACAATGTGACTGGCCGCCATATTGGAGTGAATGTAAAACAGTTTTTTCGCTACTCCTCCTTCAAAATTGGTCTAATTTTGTCCAAACATGTACTCAAATGATCTTCGGACTGAGCCGCATAAAAGTACTGTCCCCGATTTTTTTGCTATACTGGAAAAAAAAAGTTATGATGTCGCAAACTTAATGAGGTCAACCCATAATTGGTTCAGAGGCTGTAACTTGTGAACAGTTTGTCACAAAATCATAAAATTGGTGTCTATCGATTCCTTGCGTCATGTCGAATCTGAGGATATCTATTTTGCCAGCATTGGATGTACCACATCATAAGCTATATTAGCATTAAGTTAGCTTAGCATGCTAATCTCGTTAACATGATTTTGTGTGCTCATTCACACACTGAAGCCTCTCCTCTGCAGCTTTGTAAAACATGTCCTCTGGGTGGCGCAAGTGGTTCAACCATGCGTCATGAATCCCGAACCATTGTGGTCGTGGGTTCGAGACCAGTGTGGGGCGACTTTGAAATTGTGTATAAAATAATAATTTAAATTCCTTCCGGCTCTGCACTGCTGTTGGTGCTTAAATGCTAGCTGTGCTGCTGTAATTGATGTGCTTACTGTGCTTGATGTACATTAAATTTCTGATGTTTTGCTCTTCTGGCTCCGCATTGCGCTACAGCGGCTGTTGCTTGCTCTGCCTTGCAGGGCTTGGCCCCGTATTGCTGCTTGCAGCTATATTTATTATTATTATTCTTCTTCCTCCTCTTGAAGTCTATGGCAGCCCTATGAACCATACATAGGAAAATGATGAAATTTGGCACACTTGTAGTGATGGTAATGAAAAGTAATTGTAGCAATTTTTGAGTCTCTAGGTCCAACTCTATAGCGCCACCAGCAGTTCAAAAATTCAACATTGAAATGGTTATAACTTTTGAACCCTTTGATCTAGAAAAATGAAACTTAGTACACCTGATTCATCTCATCATGCTGATTAGAACCAATATCTTACATTAAGACTCCGCCCATTACAGTAGTGGCCATTTTGAAAAGTACAGTATGCAGTTTTTTTGCTACTCCTCCTTCAAAATTGGTCTAATTTTGTCCAAACATGTACTCAAATGATCTTCGGACTGAGCCGCATAAAAGTACTGTCCCCGATTTTTTTTATTCTTCTCTGATCAAAAGTTATGACGTCGCAAACTTAACGAGGTCGACCCAAAATTGGTTCAGAAGCTATAGCTCGGCCAAACTTTGATCAATCGAAACGAAAATTGGTACACTTCATCGGAAGCATGATCTGAGGTTCCATGCCAAAGTTGGGAACAGCGCCACCTACGGGTCATGAGATATGGAAAATGCATATTTTGGCCAATAACTTATGAACAGTTTGTCAGAAAATTATAAACTTGGTGTCTATCGATTCCTTGGGTCATGACAAATCCGTGGATATCGATTTTGCCATGATGGGATGTACCACGTGTCCGCCATTTTGAATGATGTCATAATTTGCAATATCTTTTAAACTATTTGAAATTTCTTCACCAAATTTGGTATGGATCATCATTAGCATGGCCCGAAGGTACCTGAGAAATTTGATCACAGCGCCACCTAGTGTTCCAGAGATATCATTGTTTTTTGAAAAAACGCTTATAACTTTTGCTAACATTGCTTGAAATTTGATTTCTTTATGTCAATATATTCCTTGGCTTATGCCGATTTCAACGATATCTCATATGTTATTTATCAACAATGTGACTGGCCGCCATATTGGAGTGAATGTAAAACAGTTTTTTCGCTACTCCTCCTTCAAAATTGGTCTAATTTTGTCCAAACATGTACTCAAATGATCTTCGGACTGAGCCGCATAAAAGTACTGTCCCCGATTTTTTTGCTATACTGGAAAAAAAAAGTTATGATGTCGCAAACTTAATGAGGTCAACCCATAATTGGTTCAGAGGCTGTAACTTGTGAACAGTTTGTCACAAAATCATAAAATTGGTGTCTATCGATTCCTTGCGTCATGTCGAATCTGAGGATATCTATTTTGCCAGCATTGGATGTACCACATCATAAGCTATATTAGCATTAAGTTAGCTTAGCATGCTAATCTCGTTAACATGATTTTGTGTGCTCATTCACACACTGAAGCCTCTCCTCTGCAGCTTTGTAAAACATGTCCTCTGGGTGGCGCAAGTGGTTCAACCATGCGTCATGAATCCCGAACCATTGTGGTCGTGGGTTCGAGACCAGTGTGGGGCGACTTTGAAATTGTGTATAAAATAATAATTTAAATTCCTTCCGGCTCTGCACTGCTGTTGGTGCTTAAATGCTAGCTGTGCTGCTGTAATTGATGTGCTTACTGTGCTTGATGTACATTAAATTTCTGATGTTTTGCTCTTCTGGCTCCGCATTGCGCTACAGCGGCTGTTGCTTGCTCTGCCTTGCAGGGCTTGGCCCCGTATTGCTGCTTGCAGCTATATTTATTATTATTATTATTCTTCTTCCTCCTCTTGAAGTCTATGGCAGCCCTATGAACCATACATAGGAAAATGATGAAATTTGGCACACTTGTAGTGATGGTAATGAAAAGTAATTGTAGCAATTTTTGAGTCTCTAGGTCCAACTCTATAGCGCCACCAGCAGTTCAAAAATTCAACATTGAAATGGTTATAACTTTTGAACCCTTTGATCTAGAAAAATGAAACTTAGTACACCTGATTCATCTCATCATGCTGATTAGAACCAATATCTTACATTAAGACTCCGCCCATTACAGTAGTGGCCATTTTGAAAAGTACAGTATGCAGTTTTTTTGCTACTCCTCCTTCAAAATTGGTCTAATTTTGTCCAAACATGTACTCAAATGATCTTCGGACTGAGCCGCATAAAAGTACTGTCCCCGATTTTTTTTATTCTTCTCTGATCAAAAGTTATGACGTCGCAAACTTAACGAGGTCGACCCAAAATTGGTTCAGAAGCTATAGCTCGGCCAAACTTTGATCAATCGAAACGAAAATTGGTACACTTCATCGGAAGCATGATCTGAGGTTCCATGCCAAAGTTGGGAACAGCGCCACCTACGGGTCATGAGATATGGAAAATGCATATTTTGGCCAATAACTTATGAACAGTTTGTCAGAAAATTATAAACTTGGTGTCTATCGATTCCTTGGGTCATGACAAATCCGTGGATATCGATTTTGCCATAATGGGATGTACCACGTGTCCGCCATTTTGAATGATGTCATAATTTGCAATATCTTTTAAACTATTTGAAATTTCTTCACCAAATTTGGTATGGATCATCATTAGCATGGCCCGAAGGTACATGAGAAGTTTGATCACAGCGCCACCTAGTGTTCCAGAGATATCATTGTTTTTTGAAAAAACACTTATAACTTTTGCCAACATTGCTTGAAATTTGATTTCTTTATGTCAATATATTCCTTGGCTTATGCCGATTTCAACGATATCTCATATGTTATTTTTCAACAATGTGACTGGCCGCCATATTGGAGCGAATGTAAAACAGTTTTTTCGCTACTCCTCCTTCAAAATTGGTCTAATTTTGTCCAAATATGTACTCAAATGATCTTCGGACTGAGCCGCATAAAAGTACTGTCCCCGATTTTTTTGCTCTACTGGAAAAAAAAAGTTATGATGTCGCAAACTTAATGAGGTCAACCCATAATTGGTTCAGAGGCTGTAACTTGTGAACAGTTTGTCACAAAATCATAAAATTGGTGTCTATCGATTCCTTGCGTCATGTCGAATCTGAGGATATCTATTTTGCCAGCATTGGATGTACCACATCATAAGCTATATTAGCATTAAGTTAGCTTAGCATGCTAATCTCGTTAACATGATTTTGTGTGCTCATTCACACACTGAAGCCTCTCCTCTGCAGCTTTGTAAAACATGTCCTCTGGGTGGCGCAAGTGGTTCAACCATGCGTCATGAATCCCGAACCATTGTGGTCGTGGGTTCGAGACCAGTGTGGGGCGACTTTGAAATTGTGTATAAAATAATAATTTAAATTCCTTCCGGCTCTGCACTGCTGTTGGTGCTTAAATGCTAGCTGTGCTGCTGTAATTGATGTGCTTACTGTGCTTGATGTACATTAAATTTCTGATGTTTTGCTCTTCTGGCTCCGCATTGCGCTACAGCGGCTGTTGCTTGCTCTGCCTTGCAGGGCTTGGCCCCGTATTGCTGCTTGCAGCTATTTAGGGGCCAAGCCCCGAAGGGGCTATGGCACCTATTGTATCTGTTAGTTTTCTTATTAGGGGCCAAGCCCCGAAGGGGCTATGGCACCTATTGTATCTGTTAGTTTTCTTATTAGGGGCCAAGCCCCGAAGGGGCTATGGCACCTATTGTATCTGTTAGTTTTCTTATTAGGGGCCAAGCCCCGAAGGGGCTATGGCACCTATTGTATCTGTTAGTTTTCTTATTATTAGGGGCCAAGCCCCGAAGGGGCTATGGCACCTATTGTATCTGTTAGTTTTCTTATTATTATTAGGGGCCAAGCCCCGAAGGGGCTATGGCACCTATTGTATCTGTTAGTTTTCTTATTATTATTATTAGGGGCCAAGCCCCGAAGGGGCTATGGCACCTATTGTATCTGTTAGTTTTCTTATTATTATTAGGGGCCAAGCCCCGAAGGGGCTATGGCACCTATTGTATCTGTTAGTTTTCTTATTATTAGGGGCCAAGCCCCGAAGGGGCTATGGCACCTATTGTATCTGTTAGTTTTCTTATTATTATTAGGGGCCAAGCCCCGAAGGGGCTATGGCACCTATTGTATCTGTTAGTTTTCTTATTATTATTAGGGGCCAAGCCCCGAAGGGGCTATGGCACCTATTGTATCTGTTAGTTTTCTTATTAGGGGCCAAGCCCCGAAGGGGCTATGGCACCTATTGTATCTGTTAGTTTTCTTATTATTAGGGGCCAAGCCCCGAAGGGGCTATGGCACCTATTGTATCTGTTAGTTTTCTTATTATTATTATTATTATTATTCTTCTTCCTCCTCTTGAAGTCTATGGCAGCCCTATGAACCATACATAGGAAAATGATGAAATTTGGCACACTTGTAGTGATGGTAATGAAAAGTAATTGTAGCAATTTTTGAGTCTCTAGGTCCAACTCTATAGCGCCACCAGCAGTTCAAAAATTCAACATTGAAATGGTTATAACTTTTGAACCCTTTGATCTAGAAAAATGAAACTTAGTACACCTGATTCATCTCATCATGCTGATTAGAACCAATATCTTACATTAAGACTCCGCCCATTACAGTAGTGGCCATTTTGAAAAGTACAGTATGCAGTTTTTTTGCTACTCCTCCTTCAAAATTGGTCTAATTTTGTCCAAACATGTACTCAAATGATCTTCGGACTGAGCCGCATAAAAGTACTGTCCCCGATTTTTTTTATTCTTCTCTGATCAAAAGTTATGACGTCGCAAACTTAACGAGGTCGACCCAAAATTGGTTCAGAAGCTATAGCTCGGCCAAACTTTGATCAATCGAAACGAAAATTGGTACACTTCATCGGAAGCATGATCTGAGGTTCCATGCCAAAGTTGGGAACAGCGCCACCTACGGGTCATGAGATATGGAAAATGCATATTTTGGCCAATAACTTATGAACAGTTTGTCAGAAAATTATAAACTTGGTGTCTATCGATTCCTTGGGTCATGACAAATCCGTGGATATCGATTTTGCCATGATGGGATGTACCACGTGTCCGCCATTTTGAATGATGTCATAATTTGCAATATCTTTTAAACTATTTGAAATTTCTTCACCAAATTTGGTATGGATCATCATTAGCATGGCCCGAAGGTACCTGAGAAATTTGATCACAGCGCCACCTAGTGTTCCAGAGATATCATTGTTTTTTGAAAAAACGCTTATAACTTTTGCTAACATTGCTTGAAATTTGATTTCTTTATGTCAATATATTCCTTGGCTTATGCCGATTTCAACGATATCTCATATGTTATTTATCAACAATGTGACTGGCCGCCATATTGGAGTGAATGTAAAACAGTTTTTTCGCTACTCCTCCTTCAAAATTGGTCTAATTTTGTCCAAACATGTACTCAAATGATCTTCGGACTGAGCCGCATAAAAGTACTGTCCCCGATTTTTTTGCTATACTGGAAAAAAAAAGTTATGATGTCGCAAACTTAATGAGGTCAACCCATAATTGGTTCAGAGGCTGTAACTTGTGAACAGTTTGTCACAAAATCATAAAATTGGTGTCTATCGATTCCTTGCGTCATGTCGAATCTGAGGATATCTATTTTGCCAGCATTGGATGTACCACATCATAAGCTATATTAGCATTAAGTTAGCTTAGCATGCTAATCTCGTTAACATGATTTTGTGTGCTCATTCACACACTGAAGCCTCTCCTCTGCAGCTTTGTAAAACATGTCCTCTGGGTGGCGCAAGTGGTTCAACCATGCGTCATGAATCCCGAACCATTGTGGTCGTGGGTTCGAGACCAGTGTGGGGCGACTTTGAAATTGTGTATAAAATAATAATTTAAATTCCTTCCGGCTCTGCACTGCTGTTGGTGCTTAAATGCTAGCTGTGCTGCTGTAATTGATGTGCTTACTGTGCTTGATGTACATTAAATTTCTGATGTTTTGCTCTTCTGGCTCCGCATTGCGCTACAGCGGCTGTTGCTTGCTCTGCCTTGCAGGGCTTGGCCCCGTATTGCTGCTTGCAGCTATATTTATTATTATTATTATTCTTCTTCCTCCTCTTGAAGTCTATGGCAGCCCTATGAACCATACATAGGAAAATGATGAAATTTGGCACACTTGTAGTGATGGTAATGAAAAGTAATTGTAGCAATTTTTGAGTCTCTAGGTCCAACTCTATAGCGCCACCAGCAGTTCAAAAATTCAACATTGAAATGGTTATAACTTTTGAACCCTTTGATCTAGAAAAATGAAACTTAGTACACCTGATTCATCTCATCATGCTGATTAGAACCAATATCTTACATTAAGACTCCGCCCATTACAGTAGTGGCCATTTTGAAAAGTACAGTATGCAGTTTTTTTGCTACTCCTCCTTCAAAATTGGTCTAATTTTGTCCAAACATGTACTCAAATGATCTTCGGACTGAGCCGCATAAAAGTACTGTCCCCGATTTTTTTTATTCTTCTCTGATCAAAAGTTATGACGTCGCAAACTTAACGAGGTCGACCCAAAATTGGTTCAGAAGCTATAGCTCGGCCAAACTTTGATCAATCGAAACGAAAATTGGTACACTTCATCGGAAGCATGATCTGAGGTTCCATGCCAAAGTTGGGAACAGCGCCACCTACGGGTCATGAGATATGGAAAATGCATATTTTGGCCAATAACTTATGAACAGTTTGTCAGAAAATTATAAACTTGGTGTCTATCGATTCCTTGGGTCATGACAAATCCGTGGATATCGATTTTGCCATGATGGGATGTACCACGTGTCCGCCATTTTGAATGATGTCATAATTTGCAATATCTTTTAAACTATTTGAAATTTCTTCACCAAATTTGGTATGGATCATCATTAGCATGGCCCGAAGGTACCTGAGAAATTTGATCACAGCGCCACCTAGTGTTCCAGAGATATCATTGTTTTTTGAAAAAACGCTTATAACTTTTGCTAACATTGCTTGAAATTTGATTTCTTTATGTCAATATATTCCTTGGCTTATGCCGATTTCAACGATATCTCATATGTTATTTATCAACAATGTGACTGGCCGCCATATTGGAGTGAATGTAAAACAGTTTTTTCGCTACTCCTCCTTCAAAATTGGTCTAATTTTGTCCAAACATGTACTCAAATGATCTTCGGACTGAGCCGCATAAAAGTACTGTCCCCGATTTTTTTGCTATACTGGAAAAAAAAAGTTATGATGTCGCAAACTTAATGAGGTCAACCCATAATTGGTTCAGAGGCTGTAACTTGTGAACAGTTTGTCACAAAATCATAAAATTGGTGTCTATCGATTCCTTGCGTCATGTCGAATCTGAGGATATCTATTTTGCCAGCATTGGATGTACCACATCATAAGCTATATTAGCATTAAGTTAGCTTAGCATGCTAATCTCGTTAACATGATTTTGTGTGCTCATTCACACACTGAAGCCTCTCCTCTGCAGCTTTGTAAAACATGTCCTCTGGGTGGCGCAAGTGGTTCAACCATGCGTCATGAATCCCGAACCATTGTGGTCGTGGGTTCGAGACCAGTGTGGGGCGACTTTGAAATTGTGTATAAAATAATAATTTAAATTCCTTCCGGCTCTGCACTGCTGTTGGTGCTTAAATGCTAGCTGTGCTGCTGTAATTGATGTGCTTACTGTGCTTGATGTACATTAAATTTCTGATGTTTTGCTCTTCTGGCTCCGCATTGCGCTACAGCGGCTGTTGCTTGCTCTGCCTTGCAGGGCTTGGCCCCGTATTGCTGCTTGCAGCTATATTTCATATTATAACTGTTTATAACTGTTAATTTTCCTTGCTTTTATTGTGATTATTTTAATTCCTTTCTGTGTAAAGCACTTTGAATTGCCATAGTGTATGAAATGTGCTATATAAATAAACTTGCCTTGCCTTCAGTGCCAGCGACTCCGCTCAGTACCGCCGGTCTTCCGTCTTTGGATCCACCAGCTCAGTCTCCCTCGCTCGTCACCCAGAATGCCACAGCCTTGCCATCAACATCTGGGCTCGTCCCTTAATGGACTCCGCCGTGGGCTGTCGGCTCTGGGATGCTCTGGGTCTGTGCCATCGGCCAACCACCATCTTCACCACCAGGGCATACTACGTACTGCTGAAATTTGTCATGTTGCGCCACGTTATCGACCAGGCAGAACAATCCTTCCAACCACTATAGATAGATTCTCAAATAGCTTACCTGATCTATCTCAGTTGCTCAGTGAACCCAAACAAACAGATGAACTAGAGGAAATGACTAGCACTATGAGCACCATTTTCTCTAGTACATTAGACATCGTTGCACCAATTAGATTAAAAAAGGTTAGAGAGAAAACGAAAGCACCATGGTACAACAGTGCTACGCATGTTATCAAGAGAGAAACTCGTAATTTAGAGCGTAAATGGAAACAAACTAATTTAGAGGTCTTTAGAATCGCGTGGAAAGACAGTATGTCACGTTATAAAAAGGCCCTAAAAGCAGCCAGGGCTGAGCATCTCCGCAAACTAATAGAAAATAACCAAAACAATCCAAGGTTTTTATTTAACACCGTGGCTAGACTAACAAATAAACAGACGTCACCCGAACAAAATATCCCGTTACAGTTTAGTAGTAATGATTTTATGAAGTTCTTCACTGAGAAAATAGAAAGCATCAGAAACACAATTGTAAATGTACAATCTTTAATGGTGTCTTATGATTCAGCCTCAATTATCCCTCAAGAACAACTACACCGCTTTACTACTATAGGACAGGAAGAGCTAAATAAACTTATCACTTCATCTAAAACAACAACATGTTTATTAGATCCAATACCCACTAAACTACTGAAAGAAGTGTTACCTGTAGTGGAAGAGCCTCTTCTCAATATTATTAACTTGTCTTTATCTTTAGGTCATGTTCCAAGAACATTTAAACTGGCAGTTATAAAACCTCTTATTAAGAAACCACAATTAGATCATAATAACCTAGCAAATTACAGACCGATTTCAAATCTTCCATTTATGTCTAAAATACTAGAAAAAGTTGTGTCTGCTCAACTGTGTTCTTTCTTGCAAGAAAATGACATCTATGAAAAGTTTCAGTCAGGATTCCGGCCGCACCATAGCACTGAAACTGCGCTCGTTAAAATTACAAATGATTTACTTCTAGCTTCTGACCAAGGCTGTATCTCAATACTAGTTTTACTTGATCTTAGTGCTGCGTTCGACACTGTAGATCACAAAATACTCTTAGATAGACTACAAAACTACACTGGTGTTCATGGACAGGCATTAAACTGGTTCAGATCGTACTTATCTGACCGCTATCATTTTGTCTGTTTAAACGGGGAAAAATTGAAGATAACTTCAGTAAACTATGGAGTGCCACAGGGATCTGTGTTAGGCCCTCTGCTATTCTCAGTATACATGCTGCCACTTGGAAATATTATAAGAAAACATGGAATTAATTTCCACTGTTATGCGGATGACACTCAATTATATATTTCATCACGACCAGATGAAAACAATAAATTATCTAAATTGACAGAATGTGTTAAAGATATAAAATACTGGATGACGTGTAATTTTCTGCTATTAAATTCAGATAAAACGGAGGTATTACTTATTAGTCCAAAAAACTGCCCACAAAACCTCTCACAATACAACTTTACTTTAGAAGGGTGTCCTGTTACTTTATCCTCTACAGTAAAAGACCTGGGTGTTATATTAGACCGCAACTTGTCTTTTGAAAATCATATTTCATATGTTACAAGAACAGCCTTTTTCCACCTTAGAAACATTGCTAAGCTACGTAACATGCTATCAGTTTCTGATGCAGAAAAGTTAGTTCATGCGTTCATGACCTCGAGACTAGATTACTGTAATGCCTTATTAGCTGGTTGTCCTGCATCCTCAATAAACAAGCTACAGTTAGTGTAAAATGCAGCTGCTAGAGTTCTTACTAGATCAAGAAAATATGATCATATAACACCGATTCTATCATCTCTACATTGGTTACCTATAAAGTTCCGTATCAATTACAAAGTATTACTACTGACCTATAAAGCCCTAAATGCTTTAGCTCCCCTGTATTTAACGGAACTTCTATCGCCCTACAATCCATCGCGCTCTTTAAGATCACTTAATTCGAGGCTTCTGGTCATTCCTAGGATATCTAATGCTTTCTGTACACCTAAAGACTTTGAAAAGATTTAGAAAAGACTTTATAAGATTATCAGCTCACATCTAAAGACTTGGGGTTCACAGTTTTTAGTCTCAGACTAAAGATTTTACAAACATTGAATCTTGTAGTGACACTTTTTACAAGACTACAACTAGATTATTTTAGCTTTTTATTCCCACCAAATTCCTCCTATCATGCTCAGCAGTGATTTAACAAAAATGGAGGAGAAGCAGCTAAAGTTAGATATCAACATGTATCACATTATGTTGCATGATCCAAAATATTTCTGAAGGTAGGCCTACAGTGGTGGTATATAAGATAAGATCTCTCCTTCACACATTTGGGGTGAAGGAGTCTATCGCTAAAGGAGCTGCTCAGTGCAGTGATGGTGTTCTGCAGGGGGTGGGAGTCACTGTCCAAATTATGTTATTATCATCATTAAATAATAATTAGAATAATAATAATAATAATAATAAATTATCATTATTATTAAATTATATAAAGGCAACCATACAGTCATGTGAAAAAAATAGGACACCATGAAAGCCTGTCTATTTTTCAACATATGGACATGTAATAACAATTTGAACAATACTGAAGGACCCAGTGATTTAACTAAACTATTTAAAAATAAGGAAGGCCTTTTTAAGACTCTCTGTGAAATGTAATTTTAAAAGAATGCAATTTTTGAGGAGGAATAAATTAGGACAAATAATAAATTTGAGGGTACATAACCCCCATATATTTCCCCCACACTGCTTATGAGTGTGGAAAAGGATTTAAAAAGATATCAAAGGACTTTGACATCAGCCATTCCACAATTTAATGGTGATTTGTTTGATGGTATTGTTTAATTACAATAAATCACTTTCTTTTCCAGGAATGAAAAAAAAAAATCAAATTAGACATTGTTATGTGAACATTTCTTAATAAAGAGTTGACTATTTAATGGGATGACCTAACTTTTTCACATGACTGTATATGGGGGTTATGAATCTATATCATTATATGATGAGAACAATAGTTTGAACTAAATATCTTGAAAGGGTATAATTTTAAATGCTGTGTTGAAATTATGAACAAGTGTTTCACAGTGAATATTCGAGGGTACATAATACAAGAAAAGATACATATCTACTATAGAATACAGAGAATGGACAATACTCACAGCAAGGGTAGCGAATTTATTGGTTGTTGATTGTTTTACGTCACTATGACTACGCTAAGACTTGCGATAATATCAAACATGTTTGATATGAAAGACTAGAGAAAGATGGGCATAAATCGGGTCGCCGACTGCAGATTATCACCTCACATTTAAAGATCGAGACGACGGGAGCGCACCGAGACTCCAGTAAGATTCCTAAAAAATGCCGGTCTTTAGTCTGGGACTGTGAAAATCCTTTGGTGTACGCCCGGCATAAGTCCACTAAAGGAGGGAGGGCGTTTTCACATTTAGCTCCTAAACTCTGGAATAGTCTTCCTGATATTGTTCGAGTCTCAGACTCGCTGTCCCAGTTTAAAACTAGATTAAAGACGCATCTCTTTAGCCAAGCATTCACATAATAATTACCTTTTATACTACAGTTGAATCAGATTGAATGCATTAATATTATGAACAGCAGCTACGCTAATTATTTCCCATCTGCTTTTCTGTTGTTATCTCCCAACACCCGTGAAGAGACGACTCGACGCCCGTGAAGAGACGACTCGACGCTGGCGATATGTTTATGCCCTAAATCAATACATGATTAACTAACTGTATTTCTCTATGTACATTTCTGAAATTCACTTTCTGTAAAGCTGCTTTGAAACAATATGTATTGTGAAAAGCGCTATACAAATAAATTTGAATTGAATTGAATTGAATTGAATATTGAGGATACAAAATCAGTTGAGTTTGATTCTGTTGCAATTTGTTCACCCATTTTTCCTAAAACGCCTGGACTATTCTGTTAGTTTCTGTTTTCAAGGACCTTCAGTTTGTTTTAATTTGTCATGTGTCTTTGGTTATGGTCATTATTAGATCATTTGTTTTCCATGAATTATCTTGTTTGTGTTCATTAAGTTGTACCCTTGGATTCATTCTCTGTGCGATCACCGTTACGTTTAGTTGTGTTTGTCTTTGCCTGCCTGAGGTATTGTGATTAAACTTTGAGTGTTATGAACTTGATCTGTCTGTCTTCGCCATCTTGCCTGAAACACCACTGTGACATGTAGAGCTCTTATTACAGGATTGATCTTTACATTAGTTTCTATTTTTATATTATTTTCAACTGAATTTCAGTTTTTGGAAATTAACTCTTGACAACTAGAGTTATTGAGAAAATGTTTTGCACTTTATAACAGGTTTTGCAGGTCTTATATGTGTCCTCTATTGAAGCTTCATCAACCAACAGTTGAAGAGTCTTTGCTCTATTCGACGTGTGCGGATCCTTTTCCTACTTTAGGACTTTTTTGTCTTTTGACTTTTTTTTTTACACAGTAAGCTTTGTGAGGTTGGACTGTATATACATTTGGCTCTGCACCACTTTCTTCATTGTATTTGAGTTAACATTTATTTCAAGTAAGGAAAATGATTGATATGAACTGATGACAGTATGAATGATCATGAATGTGACGAGAGATCAGGAGAATGAAACACAGAGACGATCTCCTGATTGTGTGCTTTATTTTTCCACACACTGTCTGACACTAAATTAATTGTGCAGATCAGCGACGGTACACACACTCACAGTATCGCTGTTAAACACAGATGATCACGGTGTAATTCCAGTCTTTCAGGAGCTTCAGAGCTCAATCTGCTGCCTTCATCACCACAACATCTTCTTCTGAAATGATGGTGTTTTATCCTTTATTAGATCTCCACGAGCACAACAGCTTTATATGACAGGAGCGACACACACACACACACACACACACACCAGCCTCTGTGCCTCAGGTCACACTGAAATATCTCTATCATGAACATGACAAAGTCAAGATGATGTGTGTTTATAATCAAAGACACACAGAAGGTGTTCTGGGTCAATATGACAGACATAAATGTGTGAAATATTTCTGATCATAACGAGTACTCTTTAGATTAGACAGAATCAGCTGGAAGGAAGACATCAGATATCAGCGAGTGTTTGTTTCAATCTCAACAAGCTTTGATTCTCAGTACAGACTGTAGTTTCAGACTCAGCTTTATTCAGTATTTCTTGGATTATGTGGCATTAGTGTTTTTCATTCTCTCAGTTATTAATGGTGTCTGTGCCTCTCTTTATTTCAGATTAGTGAATGGAGACAAAACCAGCGCTCGCAAAAGGAGTCTGACAGGAGCTTTTCTGAGGGAAACTTTATCACAAACTCTGTGCTTTTACTTCATGACAACTGACTTTCATGACGTTATATACACATGTGAGAGTAATGCCATCATTTTTAGGTGTAGGCGGATAAAAATAAGACTAAAGCTCTGGTATTGTGCCGATTATACACTCACCTAAAGGATTATTAGGAACACCTGTTCAATTTCTCATTAATGCAATTATCTAATCAACCAATCACATGGCAGTTGCTTCAATGCATTTAGGGGTGTGGTCCTGGTCAAGACAATCTCCTGAACTCCAAACTGAATGTCAGAATGGGAAAGAAAGGTGATTTAACCAATTTTGAGCGTGGCATGGTTGTTGGTGCCAGACGGGCCGGTCTGAGTATTTCACAATCTGCTCAGTTACTGGGATTTTCACGCACAACCATTTCTAGGGTTTACAAAGAATGGTGTGAAAAGGGAAAAACATCCAGTATGCGGCAGTCCTGTGGGCGAAAATGCCTTGTTGATGCTAGAGGTCAGAGGAGAATGGGCCGACTGATTCAAGCTGATAGAAGAGCAACTTTGACTGAAATAACCACTCGTTACAACCGAGGTATGCAGCAAAGCATTTGTGAAGCCACAACACGCACAACCTTGAGGCGGATGGGCTACAAAAGCAGAAGACCCCACCGGGTACCACTCATCTCCACTACAAATAGGAAAAAGAGGCTACAATTTGCACGAGCTCACCAAAATTGGACAGTTGAAGACTGGAAAAATGTTGCCTGGTCTGATGAGTCTCGATTTTTGTTGAGACATTCAGATGGTAGAGTCAGAATTTGGCGTAAACAGAATGAGAACATGGATCCATCATGCCTTGTTACCACTGTGCAGGCTGGTGGTGGTGGTGGAATGGTGTGGGGGATGCTTTCTTGGCACACTTTAGGCCCCTTAGTGCCAATTGGGCATCGTTTAAATGCCACGGCCTACCTGAGCATTGTTTCTAACCATGTCCATCCCTTTATGACCGCTGTAATAGCAAATTTCAATTTTCAATGAGAAACACAGCATCAACAGGTGTAAGAAGCATTAAGAGGCAAAATTGTAATAATGAGAAAAGGGTTTATTTTCTGAGGATTCTTTTGACAACCGCAGCCACCCAATTGTGAAATAGAATGCCCACTGGACTCAATAAACATAGACATTTTATACAGGTTTCTGACATTCTTGACTCCTCCTTTCCCAGTTTCTGTAAATTTCCTTAAAGACATCTTATATCTCAAGCTAGTATGGACTGGTTTCTACCCCCCCTGGGCAGGTCATGCTGTTCTTTGTCCCTGAGAAGCCAAAAGGCCTTCATTTACAATCTAAATGACCTCCTGCTTCCCTCAGGAGGGGGCCTGGGACCCTACTATACGACACCCTGTATTCCTTGACTAAAACTCTTTCTCGTGCCCCAGGTGTCTGTTTGTTCTTTCATGTCCCTTCAGCTGTTAGAAACCTTCACAGAAACACATGACTAAATGAGATTAACAGTTTTGGAAAACAAAATACATATAAGAAATAATGAATTTCCACCACACCACCATGTACCCATCCTCTGATGGCTACTTCCAGCAGGATAATGCACCATGTCACAAAGCTCAAATAATTTCAAATTGGTTTCTTGAACATGACAATGAGTTCACTGTACTAAAATGGCCCCCACAGCAGGGTGGGAATTATGTAATTTTAGGGGCAAGGCCATTTGGCCTCCACCTTTTTTTTTTTTATAGGGGCACCAAGGCCATATGACAGGGCACAAAGGCCATTGAGTACAATTCGATGGTTTTCCCATTCAGATTGATACCATAACATCCTAGTTTGGAATAAGACATGGATTATGACTTTTTTAATAAAAAAAAAAAAAAAATGAATGAGAGAGAGAGAGAGAGAGAGAGAGAGAGAGAGAGCGCCATTACATCCAGAAGGTATACACCCTCACACAACAATAGAAACAACATAAATGCCAATAAAAGCATTCAGAAACAACACAAATGCCAATAAAAGCATTCAAAATATTCATGTAGGCTATAATATCAATACGGCTTAGCAGGAAAAATACTAGCTAACGTTACATTCACAGCCTCAGGTAGTAAACTAAATGCTAAATGGCGCTGCAGCCGCCGACCTTTTTCCCCCTGAGGAGATGTTTGTTGTCCTAAGTAGCTAGCAGCTAGCTTGCTAGTTCAGCATGCAAAAATGGCAAATACCGGTAATACTAAGTGTTAGGGGTGTAAATCGGACAGTTCATCACGATACGATACGATATCGATTCTCTCAGCCAGCGATACGATATTTACCGATACCTCAAAAAATTCTGCGATACGATTACGATTCGATTCAGGGCTCTATCGATCGATTAATCGATATTTTGATATTATGTTCACACAACCAGTTACGTTTTTATTAACTCACAAATGCAAACAAAATATATAACATGAACGTTTAATTAAACTCTTTGAAAATTGCACACCCCTCTCCCAATTGGGACATTTACAATAGAAGAGGTCATTTGCAAGTAGCCTACTCCGTTCTTGTTCATTTTCATAAATCCTGTTTTTTTATTAATATTGTGCATTCCAAGTAATATCAATCAAACTGCAGCTGGGTTGTTTTGATTAATAATAATAATAACTTAAAAAATAAAGGTAAATTACTAAATTAAAGTTAATTGAAAGTATGCTTTAATATGTTAAAAGGTTGTTGTTGCTGTTTTTTTTTTGTTTGTTTTTTAGCAGAGCAGACACATTCACATTTCATCTTTCTGAGTCAAACAAAACCAAGTAATTGCTATGATAAATAATACAACACTCGGTTAATCTTTATAACGTTAATCTCCTCAGCTGACATAGACGCCTGACAAACTTTGTTATTGTGATTAACGTACACGCAATACAGTGAGCTTTTCCCTCACCACTAAACGATCTGCTTAGTAAGGTTCCATGAAAATGTTTCAGCTTTTATTTTCCTTTTACGCCCCGAAGAAGATATCACGGGTTCATCAAGTTCATTGAAATTATCCATCGTCGATCACTTTTAGTCAGCTTTGACGAAACTCCTCTTAGCCAGCGCGTCTTTTCAAAGTAACATCAAAGCTGACCTGAATACTGCGCGCTGAGTCGCTAAAATGGACTTGTCGTGTTTTGTTCACCAACACGGGTGCGACTGCTTGTCTGTTTCTGCTGTAAAACATGAACTCGCGATGCCTTGACAGCGGACAATACCGGCTTTTGTGAAAAAACTTGTTTAGGATTCAGTCAGTGTTAGGATTGTGTTGGTTTGGGTGTTTTGGTTTCTTTCTTTTCATTGGCAGGTTCTGTGATTGAGGCGTGATTGGAGTACACCTGATGCTCGTCTTGGCTGTTATTTAAACCTGGTGCGAGAGTTTGTTGGCGCGGCTGCTCTTTGTTGCTTGAGCAGTTTGCCAGAGCCATGCTCCAATTATGTGTTATTGTGTTTTGTTATAATAAATATTATGTTCAAATGTGATTCCGCTGTGTCGTCTCCCTTTATGTTACATCTTTGAGCCAGGTGTAACATATGGGGGCTCGTCTAATTTAAAATTGTTTGGTTGATAAGTGGTTGTATTTTTATTTGTTAGGTGGGAGAGACTGAGGCGGAGAAAACAAAACAAGATCGATATGGAGCATTGGTTCATATTTTGGTCAGCACTGAAAAGGTGAGTTCTTGCGGTTAAAATGGTGTTTCTTTATACTCCCCAGTTAGGTTGCAGCGATATTTGTTAGTTTTGTTTTTTTAGTTTGTTATTTTTGTGTGTCTCCTGGGTCGAGTGCACTGCCGTTGTGTTAGTTCCGAACTGTTTGTTCGGTTCTGCGCCAGCGGTATTTGGGTGCTTAAAAGGGCTTGACTCTCGGGAGCGCATGAAGATTAGTAGTAGATAGTTAGAGGGGTGTGTTAGGATTAGGTGGGGAGGTGAAGGGATGCACAGATTTTGACCGTAAGAATTACCTGAGCTGAATTGGTATTAGACTTATAGGTAGGTTCAATTATTAGTATTTTTTTTTTTTTTTTTTTGTGTTGTTACATTATGACATCAATTGAAGAATTTTGTAAAGCTCCGTCAGATGAGTTGTTGAATCTGTGTTCGAAGAAACAGCTGTGGGAAATTGTGGAATGGTATGAATTGAGTGGTGTTGATAAGCGATTGAGAAAAGACGAGGTTCGGGAAATGGTAAGAAAGAAATTGAGCGATCTTCAGATATTACCAATTATGTCTGGAAAAGATGCAGCTCAGAAATCAATTTCATTCGTTGGGTTATCGTTTGAGCAGCAGAAGGAGCTTATTAAAATACAACAATTGCATGAAAAAGAGATGCGCGATCGAGAGATAGAATTAGAAAAATGTAAATTGGAGGATGTGATGAGACCGCGTGAGATGGAATTTGAAAAAATGAGAAATGAGCAGAAATTAGCAGTAGAGCGACAGAATCAAGAGTTTCAATTAAAGTTTGAGAGCCTGAGACTTCGAGGTGAGGGGAGCTCATCTGGTGATCACGCAGACTATTCTTTTAATTTAATTAGTAGTCTGAAATTGTTGCCTGTCTTTAATGAGAAAGATCCTGATGTTTTCTTTTCATTATTTGAAAGCATAGCAGATGAACGGGGATGGCCGGAGACCGACCGTACAGTTATGCTTCAATCTGTTTTAGTGGGCAAAGCTCAGGAAGCGTCTACTGCTCTTTCAGTAGAGGACAGAAAGAAGTATGAAAGTGTAAAATCTGCTGTGTTAAAAGCTTTTGAGTTAGTCCCAGAGGCTTATCGCCAACGTTTTCGGACTTGGAGGAAAAGTGAGAGACAAACTCATGTGGAGGTTACACGGGAGTTAAGTAATCATTTTGATCGCTGGTGTATGACATCCAAGGTACAGACATTTGGTGAGTTACGGGAAATGATAATTATTGAGCAGTTGAAAAATATCGTTCCTGATCAAATTGCAGTATACATTAACGAAAATAAACCTCGTATTGCCACTGAGGCTGCATCATTAGCAGATGATTTTGTTCTGACTCATAAGAATCGATTTAGTTATGGGAGTTGCGGAAATGGACATTCGGATCTTAAACTGTCACAACCACGTGATCGAGGTGCACCTTCTCGGAGGGTGATATCTGATTCTATGTGTCGTTACTGTTTGGAAGTTGGACATTGGAAGAATGAATGTCCTATACTTAAAAGCAAACAAGGACGGGGCAAGAATAAAAATTCTGCGCCTGTGCTTTTGATGAGTTGTCTGCCGCATATGCCTGGTGATGTCGAAGGAAATTTGTCTGTGACAAAAAAAGAGTTGTTTTGAAGATAGACTCAATACAGGATATGGGCCATTTATATCGAAAGGGTTTGTTTCTCTTGTAGAAGGACATGAGAAACAGGGTTTCCGCGGGGTCTTAAAAAGTCTAAAATTCTTAAGGTCTTAAATTTCATTTAGTCAGGTCTTAAAAAGTGTTTACCCTCATTCATTTCCAGAAACGCTGTCCGCAGAAAGTTATTTCAAAGAGTTGTAGCCTACAAAGCGGAGCTCTAGCAGGGGTCTCCAACACGTCCTATCTAAGGTTTAACCTATCTATTTAAACCTATCTAAGGTTAAAAATTTAATTGATGTTCAACAAATAAAAAACAGCTATAATACAGATGAGCAAATGCTAAAGCTTGGGTTGCTGAATATTCGATCGCTTACTTCAAAAGCACTCATTGTTAATGATATGATTTCAGATAATAACCTAGATGTGCTGTGTTTGACAGAAACCTGGCTAAAACCAAACGATTACATTACTTTAAATGAATCAACCCCGCAAGATTACTGTTATAAACATGAACCTCGTCTTAAACGCAAAGGGGGTGGTGTTGCTGTAATTTATAGTAATATTTTCAAAACCACTAAGAAATCAAGTTTCGAATATAATTCTTTTGAAGTGTTAGTGCTTAATGTAAAAATATATAGTAAAAATGATACATCACATTTGAGATTTGTGCTGGCTACTGTATACAGGCCACCAGGGCACCATACAGACTTTATCAAAGAATTTGCGGACTTTCTATCAGAGTTAGTATTGGCTGCAGATAAAGTACTAATTGTTGGTGATTTTAATATACACATCGATAATGAAAAAGATGCATTGGGTTTGGCATTTAAAGACATTGTAAACTCAATTGGAGTTAGACAACACGTGTCAGGACCTACTCATCGTCGTAATCATACTCTAGATCTAATATTATCACATGGAATAGATGTTGATGCCGTTGAAATTCTGCAGCAGAGCGATGACATCTCAGATCATTATCTAGTCTCGTGTAAATTACATTTAGCCAAGGCTGCAAAGCCGACTCCGTGTTACAAATATGTTAGACCTATCACTTCTGCTACTAAAGATTGCTTTATTAATAATCTTCCTGATCAGTTTCATCATTTTAGCATCCCGGATAGCTTAGAAAAACTTGATATTGCAACAGAAACTTTTAACTCTCTCTTTTCCAGCACTTTAGACACAGTTGCTCCTTTGCGCTTAAAGAAGATTAAAGAAAATAATCCAACGCCGTGGTACAACGAGCACACTCGGGCCCTTAAGAGAGCAGCCAGAAAAATGGAGCGCAACTGGAAGAAAACAAAATTAGAGGTATTTCGCATTTCATGGAAAGAGAGCTCGATTGCTTACAGAGAGGCTTTAAAAGCTGATAGATCTAATTATTTTTCAAACCTATTAGAAGAAAATAAACATAATCCTAGGTATTTATTTGAAACAGTGGCTAAACTAACGAAAAAGAAAGCTTCAAACACAGAAGGTTCCAAGCAGCACAGCAGTAATGACTTTATGAACTTCTTCACTTATAAGATTGATAATATCAGGGATAAAATTATAACTATGCAACCGTCTACTACAGTATCGCATCAGGCAGTGCATTGTAGTCTCCCTGAGGAAAAATTTGATTCATTCATTGCTATAGGAGAGGAAGAATTTACTAAACTCGTTAAATCATCTAAACCTACAACATGTATGTTAGACCCTATACCGACTAAGCTACTGAAAGAGATGCTTCCAGAGGTCATAGATCCTCTTCTTAATATCATTAATTCCTCTTTGTCTCTAGGATACGTACCAAAAAACTTTAAGCTGGCTATGATTAAACCGCTTGTTAAAAAAATGCAACTTGATCCTTCAGAATTAGTCAATTACAGGCCGATCTCGAATCTACCTTTTCTGTCAAAGATACTAGAAAAGGCAGTATCTTCACAACTATGTTCCTTTCTAGAAAGAAATGATATCTGCGAGGATTTTCAGTCTGGATTTAGACCATACCATAGTACTGAGACTGCTCTCGTTAGAGTAACAAATGATTTGCTCTTATCATCCGATCGTGGTTGTGTCTCTCTATTAGTGTTACTCGATCTTAGTGCTGCGTTTGACACCATTGACCACAACATTCTTTTAAATAGACTAGAAAACTATGTTGGCATTAGTGGAATTGCACTAGCATGGTTTAAATCATACTTATCTGACCGTTATCAGTTTGTAGCAGTAAATGAAGAGATGTCTTATCAATCACAAGTTCAGTATGGCGTACCACAGGGCTCAGTACTAGGACCGCTGCTGTTCACTCTGTACATGCTGCCATTAGGAGATATCATTAGGAAGCATGGAATTAGCTTCCACTGTTATGCCGACGATACTCAGCTCTATATTTCTTCAAAACCTAACGAAACTTACCAATTCACTAAATTAACAGAATGCATAGCTGATATAAAAAATTGGATGACTCGTAATTTCCTACTTCTAAATTCTGAAAAAACAGAGATTCTAATTATTGGACAAAAAACTTCCTCACGTAATAACCTAGAATACTGTCTAACACTTGATGGCTGCTCTGTTAAGTCTTCGTCGTCGGTTAGGAACCTGGGTGTGCTCTTTGACACCAATCTTTCATTTGAAAGTCACGTGTCTAGTATCTGTAAAACCGCATTTTTCCATCTTAAAAATATATCTAAATTACGTCATATGCTCTCATTGACAAATGCGGAACAATTAGTCCATGCGTTCATGACCTCAAGGCTAGATTATTGTAATGCTCTACTGGGTGGTTGCCCTGCACGCTTAATAAACAAACTACAGCTGGTTCAAAACGCAGCAGCTCGAGTTCTTACCAGAACCAGGAAGTATGAGCATATTAGCCCGGTTCTGTCAAAACTGCACTGGCTCCCTATTAAACATTGCATCAATTTTAAAATATTGCTGATTACTTAAAAAGCACTAAATGGTTTAGCTCCGCAGTACTTGAGCGAGCTCTTAACGCATTATACTCCTTCACGTCTATTGCGATCTCAAAATTCCGGCCAGTTGATAATACCTAGAATATCAAAATCAACTGCTGGCGGTAGATCCTTTTCCTATTTAGCACCAAAACTTTGGAACAGCCTTCCTACCATTGTCCGGGAAGCAGACACACTCTGTCAGTTCAAATCTAGATTAAAGACACATCTCTTTGACATAGCGTTCACATAATACATTATAGACTTCTATAATTCAATATTAGGCTGCATAGATTAGGTCAGCTGGAACCGGGAACACTTCCCATAAATCCTGATGTACTTGTTACATCATGAGAAGAATGGCATCTACGCTAATTTTAGTGTCTTTGTTTATCCCAAGGTTTTCCCGCAGCCTGCCGGATCAAGGCCGTTTCCAGATCTGATGAAGGACCTTCGCCTGGACCCGGTGTCAACGCAGTGCTGAAGTGCCAACTAGTCTCTCCCTATGGAGGATCCCTTTCCCACTCTACAGATAACGCGTCGTCGGGAAAACTCAATTTGCGTATCTACCCCGAATTGATAAAATAAAATAAAATTCTGAATCAAAACTATAAGGAAACACCAGTAATTTGTTTAGGTTTGGTTTGTAGGGAATTCCAAACCTGCACACATATATTCAAACGCACATAACTATAGAACCCGTTCTTAATGCGCATCTGAACGCCATCAGCGTTTCTCACAGGTTCGCGTTTAAAGTCTGTGTAGAGAGAATGGTGTCGTCTTGGCGGCCCTAATTTAAAAACAAATGATCGTTGCGACGGAAGCGAATCAATCAAAACTAACTTTAGCTGGAAAATAACTTTATTAAAGAACCGCTATAAAGCCAAAACAATCTTACGTTAAATTATACATTTATCTCTGTAAAGCTGCTTTGAGACAATCTACATTGTTAAAAGCGCTATATAAATGAAAATGACTTGACTTGACGTCGCTCACGTGCTACCAGTAGCTCGTGGCTTGATATGAGCTAGTTCGCCACAGTAAACTGCCATGCAGGCTAGAATTGCGAAACATTATTGGATAATTCTTATAATTGACATTTCTCTGGGCCAATCGGAATCTTAGCACTTTTTCCCTTGGCCAATTGGAATCTTAGCACTTGCGTCATTATCTTGAAGCACAGTAGCACACACACAGCGTCAACAACAGCTGAGCTCGCCATTTGATGAGACGCCTGGCTACCGTGCAAGTCGAATGGAAACTCACGCATGAATTTTCCTGCATTGAACTTGTTTTAGCGCCCGCCAAAGTGAATTTTTGTTCCGCCAAAGTCTTATTTGATAGGTGAGTAATATAGATGAACGGCTGCGTTTGTGACAGGGCGTATGTTTTAACTAAAAGAACGACCAGAGAGAGAGAGAGAGAGAGAGTCGGTCGCACACGCGCGCACACTCTCTGTGTAAACGACTTCACCGTCTCCAAACTTAGCGCTGTCCTTGCTCTCTCTCCCTCGCACATATTAATCAAAATAAATCGACACGGTGGTAAAATGTCGGAAGACCAAAGTTTCGTGTGGAGCATTCGGATATTTTTTTTCCGCTGAATTATACTCTGCTGGGTGTGAATTGTGCTAAATAAGTTTCCTTATCTTCTCGCGTTCCGGACATTCAGTTGACATAAAACAACACTTTAATTAAACGAAATAAAACTATACAGTGATGAAATCTTGACAAATCTTGGATGTCCATGTCCTAACTGCTGGGATAATCACACAACGCGCACGGCATGTCCAAATCGCGAACTAATGACTCCTTTGAACCGATTCATTTTAATGAACTCAGGAGATGTCTGAATCGGTGTATAACTATCAGTAACACTTTACAATAAGGTTCTATTTATTACATAAATTATATAAAAAGTACAGTTTGCTAACTCAAGCTTAAACTTTAAAATAAACAAAAACACTTTTTTAAAAGCATTTTAAACATTTTTCCACACAGTGCTATCAAGAATCGATAAGTGAATCGTTAAAGAATTGGATCGATAATCAGAATCAGTGGCATTATTACTGATAAAATCTTATCAAATCCCATCCCTATGTGAAGACAGTAAAATTATAATCAAACATTAAAGAACATACATGTTTTTTAATAGTTTTTTTTTTTAATAGTTAAAAGATTAAAACATTTTGCTAACATGAGGTCTTATTGTGTCACTGTCAGTCTTGTTACATCAGTGCAAAACTAGGGTATGCAGATTAATTATTATTATACATCATTCATCAGCATGCATTGATTAATCCCATGGCATGTATAAAAAAAGTTAGTCTGCACCAGTGCAGACTAAAATCATTAAAATCATGATGATTAAAATCATTTTAATGGTATTTTAATTTTTACATAAACAAAAAGTGCATATTGATGCTAATCAATTTGTAATTTACTGTTTTTCGACATAAAACTTGTTGAATTGACTTCATTCTGTAGTATTAGCACTTTTTGAACAGGATAGATCCTGATAGATAGATAGATAGTTACTCTAATGATCCCGAGGTAACTATCTATATAACTTGGATAATGCGTCGTGTAGGTCTTAAATTTCAATCTTTATGGTCTTAAAATGTCTTAAAAAGGTCTTAAATTTGACTTACTGAAACCTGCAGAAACCCTGAGAAAGTACCGGTAAGAGTCTTGCGGGACACTGGATCTTCAGAGTCTTTTATTTTGGAATCCGTGCTGCCATTTTCATCTAGTTCATATATTGATAGAAATGTTTTAATTCGAGGGATTACACTTCAAACGTTGTCTGTACCTTTGCATAAATTTATTTTGCAGTCCCAGTTAGTCGATGGGGAAGTGACTATGGGAGTGCGCCCTTCTTTGCCTGTGGAGGGAGTTGATATCATTTTGGGCAACAATTTGGCTGGGGAGAGTGTGTGGCCGGTGCTGTCCCCTTCACCAATTGTCACTCCGAAATCTTTATCTGCTCAGGGGTGTCGAGAGGTGGAGAATGCGTCTTGTGTTGTGACGCGGTCTAAGAAAAAAAAACTGAATGAGGTTGAAGTGTGTGATACCAGCATGCCGGTTGCTCTTGGATTGTCTCTCTTGTCTAAAATTTCTCGTGCAGAACTTGTTATCGCCCAGAGGGAAGATCTTGGGTTGAAGGGTTTGTTTGCTGCTGTTCTCCGGCCAGAAGATGTGGAGAGTGCCGCAACTGGATATTTTATACATGAGGTGTTGTTGCGTAAGTGGCTTGCCCAGAGTGAAGAGTGTGGAGGTGAGTCACAAGTTCAAGTTGTTGTACCTGAGAAATTCAGAGATGTTGTACTCCAATTGGCTCATGGTGATATAGCTGGGCATTTAGGGGTCAAAAAGACATATGACAGAGTTTTGAGACATTTATTAAAACATGTCATACATGCCAAGTCACCGGAAAACCTCATCAACCACTGAAACCGGCTCCCTTGTATCCGATACCTTCAGTAGAGCAACCATTTGAATATCTGTTGATTGACTGTGTTGGTCCGTTACCTCCCTAGAAGTCGGGAAGTAAATTTCTCTTGACTGTAATGTGTCAAAGTACGCGCTTATGCAATGCGGAATATTACTACTCGGTCCGTTGTAAAAGCCCTGTCTCAGTTTATTTAAATTTTCGGTATCCCTAAGGTCATTCAAAGTGACCAGGGAACGAATTTCACGTCTAAGATGTTTGGGGAAATTTTAAAGCAGTTGGGAGTTCAACATAACCGTTCCAGCGCGTACCATCCTCAAAGCCAGGGGGCGCTGGAACGGTTTCACCAAACGCTTAGTCCCTTTTACGTGCGTATTGTGTTGAATTAAATCGAGATTGGGAGGAAGGACTTCCCTGGCTTTTCTTAGCTGCAAGGGAGGTTACACAGTCTAGTTTGGGTTTTAGTCCCAACGATTTAGTTTTTGGACACAAGGTGCGCGGTCCGCTTGCCGTTGTGGGCGATCAGTTAAGAGGTAAACAGCCACCAAAAAGTTTGCTTGAATACGTAAATGGTTTTAGAAGACGTTTGTTTTTGGTTGGTCAGGCAGCACGGAAAAATTTGGAAAAAGCGCAGACAAAGATGAAAAAGTTGTTTGATCGTCAGTCTGAACAACGGGTATTTAAATCTGGGGATCAGGTTTTGGCATTATTTCCTTTAGTGGGCTCTCCGTTTTGTGCAAAATTTGTGGGACCATACACTGTTGTGCGCTCATTGTCCGATCTTAATTATGAAATTGCAACCCCAGACAGAAAGAAAATAACCCAAGTTTGTCATGTAAATTTATTGAAGCCTTTTTTCTCCCGCGATTGTCAACAAACTGATGTTAAATCATCTGCGGTGGTCAGTCTTGTGACTGGTGAGCAGAGTCAGTTTTTGGGGGGAGAGAAGGAAGAGGTTACGATTATAGATGATGCTGTAATGCTCCCTCGATTAAAAAATTCTGAGACTCTAAAAGATTTAGGTGGTTTGTTGTCTCATTTATCTGTTTTGCAGCGAGAAGAGCTGTCACAGTTGATATGTGAGTTTCCATTATTATTTGGGGATGTTCCATCAAAAACTCATTTAATAGAGCATGATGTGGATGTGGGTGATGCTTCACCCATACGCCAGCGCTTTTATCGTGTCCCTTTTAAAAATGGTTGAAGTTAGAGTCAGAGATTCGGTATATGTTGAAGAATGATATTGCAAAACCATCGTCTTCAAGTTGGGCTTCGCCGTGTTTACTGGTTAGAAAACCAGATGGAACATTTAGGTTTTGTACGGACTATAGAAAAATTTATAAAATCACCAAACCTGATGCCTTTCCACTCCCGAGGATGGAGGATTGCGTAGATCAAGTGGGCGCGGCAAAATTTGTCAGTAAATTTGACTTACTTAAAGGGTACTGGCACGTGCCTTTGACACCTCGAGCACAGGAAATAACTGCGTTTATAACTTCTTCGGGGTTGTACTCTTATGCCGTTATGAGCTTCGGGTTACGCAATGCTCCTGCGACATTTCAAAGATTAATGAATCGGATAGTCTTTGGTCTAGAAGGTTGCGCGGTTTATTTAGACGATGTTATAGTTTACAGCGATAGCTGGGATCAGCATGTGACACGGGTACGAGATTTATTTCGTCGTCTGATGGAGGCTAATTTGACTGTGAATTTGGCAAAATGTGATTTTGCACGAGCAACTGTTTCTTATTTGGGAAAAGAGGTGGGTCAAGGGTTGGTGCGCCCGTTGCGCGCTAAGGTGAGCGCGCTAGAAAATTTTCCTATTCCAGGTACTAAAAAAGAGCTTATGAGGTTTATTGGGATGGCTAGTTATTATCACAGTTTTTGTCCCAATTTTTCATCGGTCGTTTGTCCCTTGACTAATCTTTTGAAGAATTCCGCTAAATTTGAGTGGACTTCACATTGTCAAAAGGCATTTGAGAATGTGAAGTTGCTGTTGACTGCTGCCCCGGTCTTGGCAGCGCCTCAAAGTGGTCTTCCGTTTGAGATTCAGGTTGACGCAAGTCAAGTGGGAGCAGGGGCGGTTCTTCTCCAGACTCATCATGGTGGTATCAGTCATCCAGTTAGTTATTTCTCACGCAAGTTTAATTCATATCAATTCAATTATTCTGTTATTGAGAAGGAGATGCTAGCACTGATTTGGGCGTTGCAACATTTTGATGTGTATGTTGGGGGAGGGTCCCCAGTTGTCATTTATTCGGATCACAATCCTTTGACATTTCTTCACTCATTACAGAGTCCGAGTCAACGTTTAATGAGGTGGATTCTGTTCTTACAGCCTTATAATTTGACGATTAAACACATCAAGGGAATTGAGAATGTTTTGGCGGATACCCTGTCACGTGCCCCTGTGTTGGAGTGAGATTGTGGTCTCCAGTTGATGTAAGTTGACCTACCTTTAAGTATGTAAGTTATTAATTTTAATGTGGGATATTTTTTTTTAGGGGGGTGTGTTAGGATTGTGTTGGTTTGGGTGTTTTGGTTTCTTTCTTTTCATTGGCAGGTTCTGTGATTGAGGCGTGATTGGAGTACACCTGATGCTCATCTTGGCTGTTATTTAAACCTGGTGCGAGAGTTTGTTGGCGCGGCTGCTCTTTGTTGCTTGAGCAGTTTGCCAGAGCCATGCTCCAATTATGTGTTATTGTGTTTTGTTATAATAAATATTATGTTCAAATTTGATTCCGCTGTGTCGTCTCCCTATGTTACATCTTTGAGCCAGGTGTAACAGTCAGTATTTCAGATGAGGAGATTAACGTTATAAAGACACACCGGCAGACATTATTGTTGGTGAGTAAACGTAAATGTGCGCTTTGGCGGAAGGATGTTACGTGAGAATGTGGAGAGTGTCAAATTAAAGGTGTATATCGATATTTTACGTGTGGAATCAATGCATCGTATCGTTAGACGTTATATCGATGCATCGATCCATATCGATGTATCGTTACACCCCTACTAAGTGTTACGTTCAGTCAAATCCTACCACATTAATCAGTTACGTATCATATCAAACCGGCTTAGCTCGTTTGCTAATGCTTACCTGAGTGTCGTTCTTCTGTTGGTGCTGACGTTACATGCTTCTTGCACTGCTGTTTTGAGGCGTGAGATCATCGATGTGATTATGACACTGCAGACTGCACCTGCGCGAATCCACGAACTAATTGAAGTTCGGTGGCTCGCTGTACTTCAAAGCAAGCCCACTATGCCGCACTGGCGCTTTATACATGGAACTTGGACAGGGCCAGGGCACACAGGCCACTGTGGCTGTACGATGATTTTTTTTTCACGGGGCATGAAGGCCAAAGTGTAGGGCAACGGTGGCCATGGCCGCGGTATAATTCCCACCCTGCCCCACAGTCACCAGATCTCAACCCAATAGAGCATCTTTGGGATGTGGTGGAACGGGAGCTTCGTGCCCTGGATGTGCATCCCACAAATCTCCATCAACTGCAAGATGCTATCCTATCAATATGGGCCAACATTTCTAAAGAATGCTTTCAGCACCTTGTTGAATCAATGCCACGTAGAATTAAGGCAGTTCTGAAGGCGAAAGGGGGTCAAACACAGTATTAGTATGGTGTTCCTAATAATCCTTTAGGTGAGTGTATATTCTATATGAGCGCACACTGGACTGTCCTGTTTAACACACAAGGTCCGTATAATTGACTATGAACAAAACAATGTAATGTAAAACACTTTAATTCTCTGCAGGAACAAGACAACACAAGAAGATGGAAACCAATCTCTGATGGAAACATTAATGACACAGAATCGTAGGTGAAATCCACAACATTGTATGTCACATGATGTAATTTAAGGATAATCCTGAATCGATTAGAAGACCATATTTCAGACTCATAAGAATCGTCTCAAATGTCACATCAGCTGAGAAACTGAGCTTCTCCAAACACTGAATCAACTGAACTAATAGTTTGACAGAATGATCCGATGACGCTCCTGATTAATCAAATACGTGTATGTTTGTTCAGATGGAAAAGACTTGAATATAAAGAAGACCAAAGCAGAGAAGGGCAGTGATGAAGAAATACATTTAAAGAGAATCCGTTACATTCAGACGGTGATTCATATGGACATTTCTGTGTAATGTCATTGATCTTAACTTGACTTATGATATTATGGCCAATATTTCTGGATTTAATTGAAGTTTGAGAATGCTACTTCTCTTGAGTTTATAGAAAGCAGAAGACTTTACTGACTGACTGAATTCACAAACTCTCTACTTGTTATAGGTGGGGATTTCAGTGTTGTGATTGACAGCGCTCTTGATAAATGATTGACAGGCCGACTCTCATCACTTAATTCAGAATATAAACCATTCCTGGAGAGACTTGATGTGACTGATGTCTGGAGATGGACGGGTTTATTTGTTGTTGATATCTGAGGTAAAGCTGTGGTAAAGTATGCAAACATCACGTGAGCGTCACTACGGGAAGCAGAAAGTGTCTTCAGACTTCACGTCTCTGTTTTCAGCGACTCTCGCCGATCGGTTACATCAGCCGATGTCCAACACACCTAACATGACACATTCACAAGAGGAGCACATGGCAAGAACACAGGGAAAAGGGAATCACATGACAGGGACCTTGACTATAGGTAAATTAGAAAAATTAAAGCAACACCAAGGAACTTTTCCTCTTCGGTCCACTAATTGGTAAACCACTAATACGATTTTGGAAACAATATTTTAAGGTAAAAAATGTTCCTTAGTGTTGCTTTAAAGACATGAAATGTGAAAGTGAAAAAACCCTAACCAGCGTGACTTTTTTTCTTCAATTATCTACTGTCTTCTGCAATGCCCTCCAAATCTCGTGAAGCCTGACAGTGCACTTGGAGAACCAAATAAGAGGCACAGAGACCAGATTGCTGCTCAGTTTAATACAGTTGGACAGAGGATACATGTGTCAATACATGCGTTAGCCTGTTTTCTGCTTGTGTCAAAGTTGCAGGCAGGAAAACCACAGAGAGGAAGAGAAAGTGTAGACAGATCACAGAATGCAAACTCAAACAGGGTGACAGAGAGCCAACACATATTTTACACTGGCACAAATATCACATCAAGGTAAGTCTTCAGGATTATAATGATATCGAGCTCTAGGGATTCTGCTTTTAGTTTACATTAATTTACAGACTCTTTACAATCTGAAATATACAGAGGTGGAAAGTAAACATGTAAATGTTCAACACTTCCGCTCTTCCTTTGGCCAGGGGTTGATTCACAGATGATCAGCTTTAGTGAGAAGATCGAATATGACAAACAGATGTAGTTTTGATGGCTACAGAAAATCTATACTCTCCAATTAAAGCTAGGGTAGGTAGGATTTTTATAAAATTTTATATTTTCAAATTTGTTTAAACTGTCTTTATATACCAATACATAATTAAAATGTAAGTGCTCTGAAAAAGAGAGTATAAAAATCGAGTGACTGTAGACCTTTTAATCTGCAATAAACAGCTCATTATTTCCATTCACTCCCACCCCCTCCCTTTTGAGCTCCTTCCAAAGCCACGCCCCCAAAACACATGAACGCGCGACGCCAAACGCTCAGGCTCAGCTGGAACAAGACGCATTTATTACCTGAGACGAGTGGAGAGGAAGGAGCGCAGTACATACAGTGACATCATGTCAGAATCACATGTAATAAAATACCTAACTTTATCACTATAAATATAAACAAATAAGATTTATTTTAGTACTCACTATCAAGCTAGCATATCGATACTGGTAAAGTTTAAAATATAGGCTACTTTGTTTGATTCGGTAACGAGCTATATTTATAGCTAACGAGCTATATTTATAAGGCAAAACTAAAAACAGGTTGCATTGATACACGTTTTTCCATTACCATCAGTTACACTGTGATGAAGGTGAATTTCGTGTAAGATTCATAACATATACGGTGTTTTGCATGTAAGAGTTTCCATGATGAAAGCATTGTTGACTCTGATGAGGACTAACGTTACAGTCCGGTGACAAGTACCTCATCGTCGGTTCGAGGACAGGTCTGGGGTCGAGGGCGAAGCAGAGGAGGTCGTTCAAGAGTGCGGGCAACCAGGGTCCGAGGAAGTAGTTTTTGCCTTGTTTGCCTTCGCTGACTGAATATGCCGGTGCTTTGAATTTTGAATGCTCTTTCTCTGCCATAATTTTACTCTTCGTAGGTTCCGCGCATCTCTTGACTTGCACTCCTCAAATCAAACGGGTCGGCGCGCATATGGGCAGATCTAGCAACAGGGGTGGTAGCCATGGTTGCGAGAGTGAGTGACAGCACGAGACATGAAGGCATCTGATTGGTTCTTTACATTCGCACCGAATGGCAGTGATTGGTCAGAGTTTTTACTGTCCTGCAGCTGCTACAGAGGTCAGATTTTTTTCATTCCTTTTTCTGAACACATAATGTATTGACTACTATCAGAATGGAAGGACCATTTCACCCAGTATAAAAAAAAATGTTTCTGAACAGGATTACCTACCCTAGCTTTAAAGGGATAGTTCGCCCAAAAATGAAAATTCTGCCATCATTTAGTCACCCTCAAGTTGTTTCAAACCTGTATGAATTTCTTTTTTTTGCTGAACACAAAAGAAGATATTTAAAAAAATGTCGGTAACCAAACAGTTGATGGACCCCATTGACTTCCATAGTAGAAAAAAAAAAAAAATACTATGGAAGTCAATAGGGTCCATCAACTGTTTGGTTACAGACATTTTTCAAAATATCTTCCTTTGTGTTCAGCAGAAAAAATAAATTCTTACAGGTTTAAAACAACTTGAGGGTGAGTAAATGATGACAGAATTTTCATTTTTGGGCGAACTATCCCTTTAAAGTGTCTGGATTGTGATATTTAAAGGAAGAAGCCTGAGTAAATAATATGATAAATTATTTCATGTTTTTATTTCACCTATGTGAAAATGCTCAATAATAATATTAATAATAATAATAATAAACTAGATTATACTACAGGGCCGTTGAATGCTTCAATCTGATTGGTTGACGAACGTTCTAAGGCGTCGCATTACAGTTCCATATCACTTCGCGTAGTTAACGGTAATAATGGAAAATAGGATACAATTCATAACAAGAAAAAACATTTAGCCCCATGCGCTTGATCTGGAATTTTCAATGTCTAGCTTCACAATCAATAGAAACATGCAGTTTAATTTTAATAAATAAAGTATATAGTCATATCTATAATCAATAGAAAATTAAACTGAATATAGGCTAAATAAATGGATAGTCCTGCAGCACAGATTTTTATTGCAGATAATATAACAAATAAATATTGATAGGCCTACTTGTTAAAAGGGCTTTGTGTTTAATTTATTTGGCTATAGTCTACTGTCATCTGTCAATAATGAAAAAAAAAAAAGAATGAACGAATTAATTAATTAAAACTAACTGAATTAATAAATAAATAATAATATTGACGCACATGCTTTTCTGTCTCATTATTGCAACATCTCTCTGCATTAATAACTGCATAATGAATGTAATTTATGACTGATCATGCCCAAATGCGTGTTCAGCACATTCAGTCTGTGTTCAAAGTCGGTGTTTAAAATCTGCTGCTGTCGATGTAAACAGTCAGAGAACGTGTCAGCTAGTCGTGTGTCCCCAGCATTATGGCGTGTTCACACCAAACGCGAAATTAATTATTTGCGCGAGTAGATTACATACACAGTCAATGCAAAGTCAATGCAAAGACGCGAATATGACGCGAATTGGGCGACGCGTTTGCCGCGAAAGCTCGATAATCGCCTCAAACGCGGCCGCGCAAGTTGAACAATTTCAACTCCAGCGGAAAATTTGCGTGAAGACGGTGAAATTCACCGAGTTGAGTGCGCCTCTGGATGGTGCTGTGAACCCAGATGCGTCGGCGTTTGGCTTTCCTCCGTATATGGGACTTCCACAACAAGTACAGAGCAGCAATATAATTTATTTCAGACATGACGGAAAAATCATGGCAGAAAGAAATTGTGTTGTTGTTGATGATGATGACACTCCTTTTCGCGGGATGTTTTTATTCGCGAGTGACGCGAAAAACAAGAAAAACATCCCACGAGTAATAGAGCAAGTAACACGATGCGAATATACACTTCGCGTTTGGTGTGTCCCCAGCATTAGTCTGCTATCATTGGCTCAAACCTCAGTTACTAACTCTAAAATTACGTTTTGGAATTAGCAACGGAGGCCGTCGTGACCGCATTACCACCTCAGGTGTGCATTATTTTTCGAATAATTCAACGGCCTGTCGTCAATTATTCCTTACTTAAAAAGTTTGTTGAGACAAACTTTTAGTTGGCTTGAGAAAGTTTGACCAGAAAGTTTGAAGTAGTTTAAAGTATAGTTTGAAGTAGTTTAAAGGATAGTTTGAAGTATAGTTTAGTTTTTAAAGGATAGTTTAAAAGATAGATGGTTAGAAAATTAGGCTATTTATTTAGGATTTTGTGTCACAATTACGTCAGTATAGACGTTGATTCATCTGTCAGTCACTACTGGAGGTGTCACAAGTTCACAACATATGGTGACATGTTCTGCGACTGTGTCAGTCGGGTGTCGTGATAATGTCAATGATACATGCCACTATCCACTGGCACATGCCAATGAAGACCGGATAGTGACATGTGCCATTGGCATCTGTGCCTCATATTTTTTACAGGCAATTGGTTGTATATTGGTCATATATTAAATACAGGCAATTGGTTGATGAAACATTGTTTAAAATTAAGATGCAATTTGTACAAAACGAAATTCACTTTAAAGAAAGGTTTTATTCAAAACAAAACTTAATGTGGTCAAAATTATGAGAGTCTAGAAAGCGGTAAAGCTCCAGCCATTGATGGCCTTCCTGTGGACTTTTATAAAGTTTTCTGGCCTGTGATTGGCTAAGATTTGTTGCTTGTTCTCAGAGACAGTTTAAGTAAAGGACACTTACCATTGAGCTGCAGGAGAGCAATCCTCACTCTTCTCCCCAGAAAAGGGGATTTAGGGGAAGAGATCAAGAACTGGCGGCTGGTTGCTCTGCTCTGCACTGACTACAAACTTTTGTCAAAGGTGTTGGCAATGAGACTGAAAAAAGTTATGGAGCATTTTATTCATGTTGACCAGACTTATTGTATACCCAATAGGTTGATATCTGACAATATCATTTTAATTTGTGATGTTTTGGACCTCTCCAATTCATTGGGTTTTGAAATTTGCCCGATTTCAATTGATCAAGAAAAAACACCAAAATTTGTGGAAAACGTTAGATGCATTTGGGTTTATCTCTGGACTTATAAACATGATCCGAGTCTTGTATAGTGACATTGGCCCTCATTTATCAAAAGTGCGTACACCAAATTTCCAGCGTACACCCAAAACCACGGTGACTTTGAGATTTATCAATATGGACGTTGGTGTACGGCACGCTCAAATCCTACGCCAGCTCAGGAGGTGGTGTACGCACGTTTTGAGTTAGTGCGGAAATGCGCAGAAAAACAATTCCTAACACCAAAAAAAGCACTGACCCACTGTAAAAAAACAACAACATAGTAATTATAAAAGTTTTTTTTAAATTTAATTATAAACTTATTTTTGTGCAACATGGACTTGAATGTTTAATTTGTGTGACTTTACCAAAGCATTTGATTTGTAGGCATATGTATTCCTTCAGTTGCGAGCCTGTGCGCTTTACCTGATGTTTCAGGGTTCTGCGCACGGACTGGGTTCAGTAATGAAAGGCTTTCAATGACCAAAAAATAATTCAGACTGACAAAATAATAAAAATGACATTCTTCTTCTTTTAAATAATAATAATAATAATAATACAAATAATAATGACGACATTCTTCTTCTAAATAACAATAAGCGTCATTAATAATTAAAATCATAATATTACAAATTGTCATGCAATTATTAATGTGAATGAATGGTACTTCACATCACATCATCATCACTATTGTACACCCCAATACATGTGACGTCATACGAAATTAAATGCTAATTGTTTCAAAACAGGTGCTGTAAAATAATGCATTGTGATAGGTCATTTGCTCATCCAAGTTTCTCCTCTTTGCCGACTTCCGTGTGTCCATGGCGTAAAATGAGGGCGTGGGGGAAGCGGAGACTTGAATATATAGGGGCGTGTTATTCTAATGACGATCGGTTTCAGCCGCGGCATTTATCAAGGGCAGGTATTGCGTACACCTGGATTTCAAAGGTACGCACCGCTTCATAAATCAGGCGGTGAGAGGAGTGTAAGCATAATCTTACGCCAACATATACGCCCGTTTCTACGCAAGAATGATAAATGAGGGCCAATGAGAGTATTTTAAAGATCAGCGGTGGTTTACGTGCTCCTTTTAAAGTTCAAAGTTCATAGGGGGGTCAGACAAGGATGTTCATTATCTGGTATGCTGTACTCCTTGGCCATAGAGCCTCTTCTGCTCAAATTAAGGCAATCTCTATTCGGTGTAAACCTTCCTGGAGTTTTTAAATGATCTGCGTATGCCGATGATGTTGTTGTCATTGTCAAAAAACAAGATATTGACACCCTTGTAGAAAATATTAATGTTTTTGGTGTATTGTCCTCTGCTAAAATTAACTGGGGGAAAGTGAAGCTGTAACAATCAGTGATGAGTAGAAAACTTGTTTTACCTGCCGGGTTAATTTGGAACAAGGGTGGGTTTAAATATCTTGGTGTTTATCTTGGAGATGATACTTTTGTGTGTAAAAATTGGGACAATGTTTTAGAAAAAGTTGAAGGACGTCTCAAAAAATGGAAATAGATCTTGCCACAAACCACTGATGTGTAAACTGAATTTAGTGACACTACAGTGTGTAACATTGAAGTTAATGACTAATATTTGTAGTAGTGCTTTTTGGGTTTTGCACTTTGCAGACGGTCTCACGGAGATCGATTTATATTATAAGGCTCATTTTGAGGAAAATGAGGTTGTAGCTCGTCATCTATAGATAGGAAATGGGTGTCATTTGAGTTTTAACAACATTTAGCTCATGATTTTTTGATCTGGAAAGTTCGGATCTGTGAATAACTTTACTGAACTCCTTGAACTAAGCACTGTCCGTATTTCTTTATACTTAAGTCCAAGTTCAAAATAAAACTCCATGAACCGCTCCATCGTTAACTGCTGAAACACTGATTAAACAGGAATCAGTGAAATCATGAAATCTGCCGCTGGTTACAGCAATGCCACCCTGACTGAAATAAATAAATAGATAAAATAACGGAAAAAGCTTAGAAGGCAGTGCCACAAGTCCAGGCGTGTAAAGAATGTTTACTGAAAGAGTTCTGGTTTAACAGGTTTGAGTTCAGGAGAAAACAACTCCATCAGTCCTTTATGAAATGCACGTTTAAAGGAGTTTCAAAGTAACTTCTGCTCAAGAACACTTCAAGTTCAGTGGAGGAACAAGCAACACCACACCTTCATTATTCACGGTTAGTAAATACTACTTCATAAAATACTGACAAATATGTTTAACAGTGTCACATTGATCTAGACTTAGTAAACAGCATTGACACATTGTTTATACAGTTTTTTTATTGTGTACAAAACTCAAAGCAATTCTTTGCTTTGCAGATTTAAACAACAGCTTCCTGAAGCCTCATATGTCTCTGTTTCTCTTCATAAATAACCTTATTCATCTCAGAACCTTTATTTCAACTCATTTAGATTAGCACTGTTACTGTTATTTTTCACTACACGATTGTCATGGCCAAAATAATTAATGATAAAAATATATTGCAATATCTATAGAAATCTTGAAGAAATATAATGCTTTCAGTCAAAGAGCCTTTATTTGGGTTATTTTGATTAATGAATCACACAATTGCATACAAAGGGAAATGCTAACCATTTTAGCTTAGCACTAGCAGGGCTGCCAACTTTGAGTTTAGCTTGATGTGAGAATTATAGTGTGGTATTTATTGTTTGAATGTTGTGATAAAATTGGCAGAATTTAAAAGCTGAGACTTTGTTTCATATCAAAGTAATCTGCTCTGTCTTGTCTGTCAGAATCAGTGTCTTTGCGCTGTGAGTTTTCACTGCGTGAGAATATGGTTGTGTAACGCGAGTAAGTGTGAGAAAAGTGTCAACAGCGTGAGTCTCGCACTGAATGTCTGAGAGTTGGCAGCACTAGTCTAGACTTGTAAGTAAGCTTTTCTCCCCGAATCATGGAAGCAAACAAGTTATTTTGCAAAGAGATCTCTAATTTCTAGAGCTGGGACGATACACCTATCTCCCGATTCGATACTATCACGATACTTGGGTGCAGATCCGATATGTGTTACAATTTTTTTTTAACACTAGACCATCGTAAAAGGTTAAATCATACACTTATACAGACCGTACATGATGTATAAAATGAGTCATATTTACAAAAACAAATCATCACATCTTTCTGACTTTTATTTCAGGACTATCATACAATACTACAGTCTCTTGAATAAATGATTCAATAACAAATATATTTTAACAGTCACTTGTAAACAATGTAATCGATAAATGCGTTATTTTAGGCACCAAGTTTCTATCAAAAGCTGATTTATTTTGATCGCTATCGTAGACATCAGTGTTCATATTTGAACTTTAAACTTTTATCCAAGTACTTCTATCATAATGATATATGATATTATCAGAGGTGTAAAATACTTGAGTAATTTTACTTGATTACTGTACTTGAGTATTATTTTTGGGGATTTTTACTTTACTTGAGTGCAATTAAAAATCAATACTTTAACTTTTAGTTTACTTTTTTAAGAAAAAAAAAGTACTTTTTACTCCTTACAATTTTATTTATAGTCAAAAAGTACTTCTTTTTTGGAGATCACTTCATTCTATTTTCCCTTGCTATTACCAAACCAATTGAATTGTGCTGATGCCCAGTTTAATTTAAATGTCATTTATTCTGGCAATGAGATTCGTTTTCACATTCCATGAAATTGGTCAGACATGTTCATCGGTCCTTTGGAAGTGACTTCATGTCGCATCTATAGAGAGCCTAAGTCCCTCCCCTTCCGGTTGGCCACTATGGGACCTTATTTCGGAAAAATATTGTATGGTAGTCAATGGCGAGAGACAACAAATATTTTGATCTTGTTTGAATTGTGCCCTGAATTACACCATAAGATGTTTGTCAATTTAAAAGATAAATTTTAATGTCAAGAAAGTCGCAGTTTGATGTAAAACTGTTGAGGTATAAGACTGTGAAAATACGTAATTACAAAGACTACAAACCCAAAAGGCGCACATGGGACGTCATACCTTTTCTCTCAATGAATGAAGCTAACTTTACTGAAGCTAACGTCTGTCATTTTTCCTATAGTCTTACATTATAATCGTAACGTAACACCGTCATGCCTGAGTGTTTTGAGCCAGAATACACACATACGAGCAACAGATCTTGTGAGGTACATAGTGTGAGATGAGAGATGTAGTTCATTGAGCGATTTTCACATAAAACTAAACGTTACTCTTCTGTTTTATGACAAACTGCGACTTTCTTGACTTGCATAATTATCTTTTAAATTGACAAACATCATGTGTGTAATTCAGGGCACAGTTCAGACGGAATAAAAAGATAAGTTGTCTCTCGCCATTGACTACCATACATATTTTTTTCAAAATAAGGTCCCATGAGCCGGAAGCGGAGGGGAGGGACTTAGGCTCTCTATGCACAGCACCTTGACCTGGAAATTAGAGAAATTATAACAGTCAATCAGTGGAAGAAAATGGAGGAAGAACGTGATTCAGCTGCGAACCCGTGGCCGTACCGTAGCAAATTATTTTCTTTTAGTGGTAAAAGTATGTTTAGTGGATTGTTTAAAGCATGTTGGATACTGGCATTAGATAATAGTCTTATAGTTTGATAATTAAATACAATTAAATACAAACAGTTGTAAAGCAGGATAAAACCTTGTATGTGGTTCATTAACTCCATGATTTTAGAGATTAAAATCTAAAACAAGAATCTCTATTTTTAATCTTAATTTTTGCTTTTACTTCTTTAATACTCAAGTACAATTTTAATGTGGTACTTTTTTACTTTTACTCAAGTATGATTCTGGCCAGATACTTTTACTTATAAAGGGTTAGTTCACCCAAAAATGAAAATTCTGTCAGTAATTACTCGCCTTCATGTTGTTCCAACCCCGTAAGACCTTTAAATTAAAGACCTTTAGATTAAATCTGAGAGCTGGATCACTCCTACATAGGCTTCTAAGTGATTTGAACATGCTGGCCCAGAAAAGTTATTAAAGACATCGTTAATATAGTCCAAGTGACTACAGTGGCTCAATCTTAAGTTTATAAAGCGACGAGAATACTTTTTGGGTGCAAAAAAACATAAATAACGACTTTATTCCACTTCATTTCCTTCTCGCTGGGCCTCGAGTTAGTTCTCGTAGTATGGGCCAGCAAGATTCAATCCCTTAGAAGCCTATGATCCAGCTCTCAGATTTAATAAAAAATATCTTAATTTGTGTTCTGAAGTCAAACAAAGGTCTTACGGGGTTGGAACAACATAAGGGAGAGTGATTACTGACAGAATTTTCATTTTTGGGTGAACTAACCCTTTAACTGAGTAAAATTTTCCCTCAGTACTTGTACTTTCACTTGAGTAACTTTTGAGTACTTTTTACACCTCTGGATATTATGAGGCTGAAAAGACTGTTTGTGAAGCTGTTTCATGACGACTCTCTCCGGGTATATTATATATGATTTTGTCAAAGTTTAATAGATAGATGGACTGAAAGTCCCATAGACTTTGCATTTCGACAAACTTTGACGAATCAGAGCGAAGATTTCGCAGAAACATGTGATTTACCACATTTGAAGAGGCTGGCAGGCTCTATAAGAACATACCTCACAATGGGGTAAAAGTTGCACCCCTGGGGGGCAGGAGCTGCCCAAAAGTTGCCCCATAGACATACTATGGCGAAGGTCAGCTCATGAATCGCATGTGTTTCTCCTACTATGGTAAACTGCATAGGGATGTTGTATTGATCATAACTCTGGATCACAGTGTCATAGACACAAGGGGGCGGGTTCATTTTACTCAGACAACCAATCAGTTTCTCAGGATCATTGTGAAGCTATCAAGCCACGCCCTAGAAACCATTTAGAGCACCTTAGCAACAAGGTCCATAGACGTCCATTGAAAGAAATCAAAGGGATATCTTTGTAAGCGTCTTAGAAAAATGAGGGTGGTCTCGTTTGACTCGGGGCAGCAAACAGCCAATCATGAATCACCTCAACACTTCCAGCCCCACCCTAGCAACCATTGTCGAGCACCTTAGCAACCAAATTCCACAGAGGGACATCTTCCATTCTGAATGTCACAGAGGCATGGGAGTTGGTTTATATCATTCATACTGACAAGCAGCCTTTCTAGTTTCATCATTGGCAGCTCCCAAGCAACTGCACTGCAACCAAACAGAGTACCCTAGCAACCGTTTAGCAAGACCTATATCTCTGCATCTCTGCAAAATGAAATCATGGTAAAGTATGATAATCATGCATGTTGTTAGCATCATGCTAACATGGTTTACCATAGTTTACGATGAATTCCCATAGTTTACCATAATTTACCACGTTCTAGCATGATTTACTTTGATTCTAGCATAATTTACCACAGTTTACCATGATTTACCATGTTGTAGCTTAATTTACCATAAATGATCATGGATTAGTCAAAAGAGCCAACACCCATCTCTAGAGCGCCCCTGATTGCTCTAAATTTACTATGATTCTAGCATTCTAATCATGCATGCTTATCAACATGCTAATCATGTTAGCATTATGCTATCACAATGCTAATTGTGCCAGCATAATGCTAGCATCTTGTTAAAATAATGCTAGTAACATGCTAATCATGTTAGTAACATGCTAATTATGCTATCATATTGCTAAAACATGCTACCATCATGTTAGTAACATGCTAATAATGCTAACATGATGCTAGCGACATGCTAATCATGTTAGCAACACACTAATTTTGTTAGCATCTTGCTAAAAAAATAGCTAACTGCACCCTAGCCACCTAGTGGCCAGTTTTGCCACTGCAAGCACCACTCACATTTTCTTCAGGAAATGTACATTCTAGTTTATTATTATATTCATTCCCAGCCTTCTCTGGGCATTTATATGCTAACCAAAGGAACTTACATTATCTTTACACATGTAGAGATACATGTGTTCATGTTTAAAATTGAATGTATATCTCATGCTACATAATCCTCATTCCTTAAAGAGAATACTTCAGTCACCATATCCATCAGTGGAAGCTATGCTAGATTGCATTCACATTCCTCTGTGGTTAAAACTAACTCCATGTCCTTGGCATGTGATCCTCACACAAAGAGCACCGAGATACAGCCTTTATACCGCGCATCCCTAATCCTCACACACACTTGCTGTGCCGATATATGAATGCTTATTAAAATGCTATAGCCATGAATAAAGGCTTTTATTTTTTCTAAAGTCTCGAGTGAATTGGCCTTGTATGATTTTTGCAAGTTGAACTGAGCTCCGAGATACAGCCTTTATACTCCAGTAGCTCTCTTTGCATCTTGTGTTCAATAAAAATGATGTCTTCACAAGTGCTTTCGAAGCACTGCGTTGAGAAGCTTTGAAACTTTTTCTGAATAATTTGTTTCAAACCAGGAGTCAGGAGTTAGATTCGCTGTTGGGGGCCGATCTCAGTGAACCTGTGTTTTGGGTTTTTACCTGATCTCAGATCAGTTTTATAGATGTACATTTTAATGAGATGTTTGTGTAATTTGGTGATGGACAGCCCTGCCATTCAACAATCTAAACTATGTTTCCTGTACAACAACATTTCTCACTGCTTAACTACTGTAGTATGATGCATCATCGAAGAAATCAACTAATTCTAGTATCAAAATGATAAACCTGTCAGATAACTCGTTTAGAGTAACAGTACTAGAGCATAGACTGCCTTAATGTTGAGACAACAAATGGCAGAAGTGTAAAAGGGAAAAAATTAATAACAGAGAATATGAGGTGGTAAAGAAATAGATTTTCACAATGACTTTTGGAAATTACAGGGTGAAACTTGTGCTAAATGCTCAATTTTGAACTATTGACAAAATCAAATGCTTACAGATGTGTCTATAATGTGGCTGATTATTCCTGGCACAACAAACTGCTGTTCACGAGCAGTGTGTGTCACTACTGAAATTATTCTCATTAACATTATAGTTCATGGCATTTGACTGCATACAACAGTACTGATTATAGATATCAGTTTGTCTTAATGTGAAATCTGGAGGGAATAAGTGAATTCTTCCTGGTGCCTTGAAGGGAAGAATGTAGTGAGCAAGTCTAAGCCAGATGTGTGAATTTTCCAGATGTGACAAAACTCTTCTAACAATGAGAAATCAAAACACTCGTTGTTCTTATGACACACACTTTGTTTGTGGTAACAAAGCTTATCTATTCCTCTGTAAGGATTTAAGGATGTTATTTGACTTCTATTACTGGCAATGTGAGTAATGTCAGAGGAGAGGATTATGTCAAACATCTTTTAATCATGACACAGATAGAGAGTTGAATCTCTGAAACTGAAAATATGATCAATGTACAGAATGAAGTACAGGCACTACATGAGGCCACCTTTGGTGTTTGAGGACACAGCAAAACTCACTTAGTTCTGTTGCTGACATTGCAGAAGAAGTGCATGTAATGAGGAAGCTTGTTTTACTAAATCGAATGGCTCTTGATATTCTGTTAGCCTCCCAGGGAGGAACATGCAATTGTTACATGTTCATATATCCCAGACAACACTGAAGAGCAGTGCAGAGTTTAGCTAAACTCAATACGGATCATGTCTTTTCTCCTCTGAGTGGGACACATGGTTCGGATCAATATTGGGGCCACTGTGAATCATTTGAAAGCACCTTTATTAGTTTCAGTTCCAGGAGTGTTTCTCATCAGACTCTTGTACATTGGTTTGTTTTGTGAGACACTCGACTGTCGTAAGGCTTTCATCCAGCATCAGACACACACTCTCAACTGACGCTGGTATGCGGTACGACAGAGAAGAGCTGTTCTGTTGAAGAGCATGTAGAAGGAAGAGTACGACCTGATCACACAAGCTTTTCAGAGTATGTTTTGATCATGATCATGAAAGTTTGCTTACATTTAATCAGTCTATGTAAGGCATAAGGACATAAGGCATTTTTACACTGTCAGTTTAGGTCGAAACAGGTTACGGTTTGCATTGAAAGTTGCTTAAACACACACTCAAAAAACTGCAGGGTTAAAAAATAACCCAACCTTAACCCCACCGTTGGGTCACTATTGGACAGAACACGCGCTGGGTTTTTACCATTTAACCCATATTTCTGGGTCATTCATTTGACCCAACCAGTGGGTGAAATTAACCCTCTTGCTGGGTTAAGTCTTACTCATGTGCTGGGTTATTTCCTGTCTCATTGCCATATTAAAGTATGCCATATACCAAATATTTATTATATTACGAATGTAAAATAATTGTCTCTGTAATACAATAAACCAGAGACTGTATATGTGATTTCAATCTCATTTAATGTTTTTTTTTAAATACATTTTTAATACATTTCTTTAATACTTCTTTTTTGTACACTTATTACAATTATACAATGTATACTCATTCTAAGACAATAAAAACATAAAGGTTCATTAAGTAAGGTCTTTATATACCACTGAAAACATAGTTATGTATATGATATTGCATTTCTGTCAACAACAGATCCTCCTAAATATTACACAATGCACCTTTAAAAGTCATTAAGCAGCTCATTTGAACTCTTATACGATTATGATTTCATTTATTAAGATGTGATGATTTATTAAGAACAGCAACAAACATTTAAAATGCGAATAAATATCAAGTGGGCCTGAAACAACTGTTGTCCTCAAATTTTACAGAGGACTCTTTTCCATCAATCTAATACACGGCATGCTGGAGAAACTCCCAGGCGGGGAAACACTGCGTTGTGTATTTATCATGAAAAACAAAATAAAGCTTTGAAACAAAGATCAGCAGCCTCCAGCAAAGACTCGGCCTCGATGGCGTGGCCTAGAACAATGGCAAAGGTCTGACATGTCCCCCTCGTCTCATCCCTGATGCTCCAGTCATCTCTTATTGTAAATATTCAACCATGTTTTAGCTAAAATAATATGTTTTAATAAATAAATGAATTCATTTTTGTTCAATATATTCATTAAAACGTTCATTTAAAAAAAATAACTAAATAATTTTAAAAAGTAAAGATTCTGAAAGCATTGAATGAGATCCCACGATAATTTAAAATAGCTTTACAGTAGTAACAATAAATATGATATTTTAATTATATGATATGATTAATATCATATTTTTAATATTGCTTTTACAGATTTAAAAAAATAATGAATTAATCACGTTTAAAAACTTTGGAGTTTTTAATATTTTTATATTGCAATAATTTCACAGTTACTCTCCAAATTAATGTAGAAAGAACTTTAAGACAGTATATTTTAAATATTTGTTCAATGGTATCTTTTTATAAATCATCAAGGCCAGTATCACTGATACTAATGCAGCTACTGATGTCTCTATGATAAATTCTTTTTTAAACATTCTATGGATACATAAATACATTCATCTCTAAAAGCTATCGATTTCAACATTTGGCTTAGGCTTTGAATAAAATATCAACTTTTAATGTAAGTGAACTTAAAACAATCTTCACATAAACCCATTATAATAAATGTCACAGTTACCTGTGGCCTTCCTATCTGTCTAACAGGAAGGAAATATACAGAAATTGAATAAAGTTATCAAACACTTTACAGTCTTCACTGCATAAATCATAAATGAAATATAAACTAATCCTTATTAAAGCTATTATTTTCTCTGCTACAACAATCTCCGTTACCTTTGTTCTTTGATTAACATTAATGACATCGCATCAACAGGTTTATTAGGCTGCTGTCACTTTAAGAGCTGCTGCCACATATGACGCGGATCTGACGCGCATCTCATTTTCTCATAACTCTTTAAGTTCATTTGAGTCATTATTTAACGCATTTAAGACCGCTCTTATGAAAATACTTGACAAAATGGGCATTTTGGCATAATTCTGTGTGTTATTGTTTGTTCAAGCGTGAAATAGAAGTTATGGCAAGCCTAAGTATTCATATACACATGGTCGGTCGTCTGATTGCACACTGACCCATCAAAAGCGTGCGATTCCCATCCTCGATGTGATTTGCTACTAAAAAATTTTTTTTTTAACATTTTTGACGTGTATTTATCATAAGAAAAAAACGGTGTCGAATGAACACAATGAACGTGTAGACAGGTAAACCAAACATGCAGTGCAAACGTGTGTTTAAAGTGTGCAAACAGGTGAAAAGAATGTGTTCTTTCCTTAGTGTTCTCAAAATTGCTTGTTGAAAGTGTATGCTCACTTTTTTCTTTGGCCCTTAAGACAGCCGCTATTACACCAGTTCTTAAAAAGCCTGGCTCTGATCCTGAAGATTTATCTATAGGCCTATTGCTAATCTACCTTTTCTGGCTAAGGTCCTCGAACGGGTCATTGTTGGCCAGCTACAGCAATATCTGTACAAATATTTATGTCTTTATGTTGTTTCTACATGATTTTGGAGATTTAATGTGAAAGTATCACAATATCAAAATATATTAAAGACTTTATCGTTTATCGCGATTACCAAAAAATGACAAAACATTTTTTTAAACAAATTAGTTTATTTTTAAACCGATTGACAGCACTTATACTCTGCTCTTTGTTTGTATTTTTGGAAAGTGTCTGATAACATATGATTCATTATAGAGATTTGTGTTCTTGTCCAACAGCTGTAAGTCAGTAAAGGACAATGGCATCTGTTGAACAGCATGATGATAACACACTAGATAAGCTGGAAAACAAAAAACTAAAAGAAGGTAATGGTGATAAAAAAATAATGTTAAATTATGTACGAAATATTAAAGTTGCGATTTAAGCGATGTAATTAATCTCTCTATCTCTATTCCAGGCCAGATGAGCAGCAATGCTCTCACTGGAGTCAGTGTTGATGTGAACGCTGAAACAGGAGCAACTGTAAATGCTCCTTTACTCACTGGAAACATCATCACAGGCCCAGTGACCATCAACTGCATCTCAAACACTGCAGGACATGGTAATATATATATATATATATATATATATATATATATATATAAAAATAAATAAATAATGACTATAATACAATTCATATAATATAATATAATAAATTGTAATGTTTAAAAAGACACAATAACTGCTTTCTGAGACACACTGCTTATTAACAATCATAAATGAAATAATGCTCAGTAGTTGTGAATCCTATTCTTAAGGAAGTTTAGTGTGTAGCCATATTGTTCAGAAATGCTTTAGGTACTTGTCACTTTATTATTCTGTGTAATTATATCTATTGTCTCTTTCCTTTGTATAAATTTACTAATTTTCTCTTTCCTCACAGAGCCACAAAAAACCTCAGCGACGGAGACACCAGAGAAACAACAAGGTGCAACCATCATTTCTTCATTATAGAGGTCTTCAGACTTTAGGAAAAACATGATCACTTAGTCTTTGCTGTCTTTTTCCCTATTTCTTAAAGGCTCAACTGCAAATGATAGAGAAGCTACTCTTCATGATTACACAGAGGCCAGCCGCAGACTGAAGAACATATTAAAACAGGACTACGAGCGGATATTGGTTGGTAATTCAGAGACGGGTCATCAGGAAAACCTGAATGATATTTACACTGATTTATATGTGGTGGAGAATGAGACTGGAGGAAGAGTGAACGAGCACGAGGTGAGACAGATCGAACCAAATCACAACCGACCGACTGCCAAGGAGAAGCCAATCAAGTGTAAAGACATGTTTAATCAAAACAAAAGAATACTAACGATGGGGATCGCAGGAGTGGGAAAAACTGTCTCTGTCAATAAATTCATCCTTGACTGGGTTGAAGGAAAAGAAAATCAGGAAATGACCTTCATTTTTCCTTTGCCGTTCCGTCAGCTAAACCTGATTACAGAGAACTGCAGTCTCATGGAACTGCTTCACAAACACTTCTTTAGTCCTAATAAACTGCCCTCTCTTCCTGAAGGTGACGGTAAGGTCTTGTTCATTTTTGATGGACTGGATGAATGTCGCTTCCCTTTGAGCTTTATAGATGGTGGCAGATTTACAGATGTTCACGAAAAAACAACAGTGAGTAAGATAATAACAAGCCTTATCAAGGCACATCTGGTTTCCTCTGCTCTTATCTGGATCACATCCAGACCAGCAGCAGCCAGTCTGATTCCCCAAAACTACATTAATCAGATGACAGAGGTGCGAGGATTTAACGATGAGCAGAAAGAGCAATACTTCATCAAAAACAGCAGTTCTAAGGTTGCTGGAAACATCATCATCAGTCACATCAAGAAATCCAGGAGTCTGTACATCATGTGCCACATCCCCGTCTTCTGCTGGATCTCTCTTATTGTTCTTCAGCCTCTACTGACTCGAGAGAGCAGTGACAAAACTCCCACAACTCTCACAGGGATGTACACAAGCTTCTTAATTTCTCAGAAGCAACAGATGAAAGAAAAATACAACCGCGATGGCCCTGAACCTAAAGACAATGCAATGTCTTTTGATCAGATTATTCTGAAGCTTGGGAAACTGGCCTTTCAACAGCTGGAGAAAGGTCAACTGATTTTCTACAAGGAAGATCTTGAGGAATGTGGACTAGATGTCAGTGAAGGGTCAGTGTACTCTGGGTTATGCACTCGAATGTTTCAGGAGGAAAAGGTAGCAGCAAGAAACATTTACAGCTTCGTACATCTCAGCGTACAGGAATTCCTTGCTGCTCTTTATGTGTTTATAATGGGCAAAGATGAGAAAGCTGACCTATTTCTTCAATCCCGGAGAGAAAAACTGACATGGAAACTCTCCACAAAGCCACTGTTTCAGCTTCATAAGGCTGCAGTCAAGAAAGCTTTACAGAGTGAGAACGGACACCTGGACCTTTTCCTTCGGTTCCTCCTGGGTCTCTCAATGGAGTCCAATCAGAGTGACCTGAAGCGACTACTGCCAGGACTGAAACTGAAAACAAGGGACATGAAAAACACTGTTGACTATATCAAAAAGAAAATAGAGAAGGAGGAATCAGTAGAGAAGACCATCAATCTCTTCCACTGTCTGAGTGAACTGAAAGATAACTTTGTGGAGGACATCCAGAAGAATCTGAGCTCAGGAAAACTTTCACACAATCTGTCCTCTGCTCAATGGTCTGGTCTGGTGTTTGTGCTCCTGATGTCAGAAGAGACTCAAGAGATGTTTGAACTGCAGAAATACAGAAGATCTGATGAAGCTGTGATGAGACTGCTGCCAGTGATCAAAAACACCAGAAGAGCACTGTAAGAGTCTCCTTTACATTCATGTTTAAACACTGTTAGTCTTTTAATTGCCTTCATTTTAAATGGGTGACTTGCTGGCCTAGACAGTTCAGAAAAAAAATAAAAGTAATGTGTGTGAAAATAAATGCTGGTTTGATGTTTTATGAACAGATAATTGTTTTAGCTTTTCGCTTAATTCACTACAGTTAAAGGTTTTTTCAAGCTCCAGATTACAAACTGCTCTTTGTTTTGTTCTCTACACAGGCTACCCAGCTGTAATCTCACAGCTCAGTCCTGTGAGAGTTTATCTTCAGCTCTACAATCCTCAAACTTCTTTCTGAGAGAGCTGGACCTGAGTAACAATGACCTGCAGGATTCTGGAGTGAAGCTTCTTTCTGATGGACTGAAGAGTCCAGACTGTCAGCTGGAGATACTGAGGTGAATGGTTTTTAAATAATTAATTATGCTATAATCAGAGGCTTACTTAACCAATAAGCAAGGTAAGCGGCCGCTTAGCACCCCAAGAGACAAAACATTTGCAGGAATGTGATATTTTCCCATGTTTATGCAGACATATGGCCAACAAGGACTGCATAAATGTAAGAAAAATATTGTTTGGGGTGAGGGGAAGGGAATGGACTGTATGAAGATTGAATTCGCAACAGTTACTAAAAGTGTAAAATGCTTCCGTTTCATGCATGATTTGCTTCTGACCACACTGAACAAGCTAGCAGCGCCATCTAGTGGCTGTGCAGATGTAACGGGTACTTGGGACTCACTAGCCAATATTAATATGTCATTAATATTAGCTATAATAAATTAAATAAATAACTATGGAAATAAACAGTTTAGGCTAGTTAGGTCACAAGAGTCTAAATTCGTCTACAGGAGCTGGTAGTCAGTAATCACACAGAAACATGAATTTCAATTTAGTACAGGTAACATGTATTGAAAAGTGATTAAACAATATTTACAAACAAAAATAATGAAAATAGAAAAATATATATATATATTTACAGACTAGTTGAACCAGTTATAGTTAAGTGCACTTTGTGGTTATTGTTCAAATAAGATATGACAATAGAAATTACAAATGCCACACACAAGAAACAAAAAGAAAAAACTGTCCCAGTGATGTTTGGTTTCTTCAAGACCAACGCGACAACCCACAAGAGGTTTATGAGAGTTTGTATCGATAAGTCCATAGGTTATTGTTCATTAAGGAAAAAGGATGTGCATGTGGGACTGAAGCGCTAGTCTGTGGAGAAGTGTGTGGGAAACAGGCTGCGGACAACCTTCCTACCAGACCAGTTGGGCGGCTGTTCAGTGGATGCTGCACAGATGGTAGGCTCCCAGCCGTAGTAGTTCAGCTCGCCATCATTCATCCCCAAACAGAGAAAAAAAACCTGGCCTGTAGTGCAACAACAGGACCAGTAAATAATAAGGCTAAATTGGAACTTAAGTTATATTAAACTTTAGCTGATTCCACACTCAAACAGCATTTCCTTGCGTACCCAATTCTAAATCATTACAGAATAATCAAATGTATAAACTACAATTAATAAACATTAAATACTTGACAACACAGTCAAAAGTGCAATATTAAAGTTGCATTGCCTGTACAAAGTTCAAATAAATAATCCAACAGTACTAGGCTATAATCTGATTTCCTTAGTGCATGTAAACACACAAATCTATTGGTAAACCAGAAATAGCAGACTTTACAACAGTATAGATCAAAACCCTTTTTGTTAAAACAGCCAAATGCCAATGCTAATACTAATACTAATGTTCAATGCAGCTAGCTTAGCATGTCAGCCTCCAGCATATAGTTCATTCATTTAATTTACTCACCAGTTCCTCTATGTAAACATAACCTGATGGCGGCGACGGATTCCCTGCAGCCAGAAAGTTGTTCTAAAAAGTTACAATGATATGCTTAACTTAAAAGCATGAATCGAGCACAAGAGTGACTAGTCTGTAAAACGCAAACCTGTCCACTGCTGTCGATCGGCTTCCCCACACCTCTGAATGAGGAAGACGCCGCAACCCAGTCAAAGAGTATAGAAGTACCAAGAGGCGAAACTCAGTTGCAGTTTTGACAACAGCCACTAGGTGGCGCTTCGGTAGCGCGGCCGCCATTTTGGACTGAACCAATGGCTTTACCGTTAGCACAACTACCGTATACAGCATTAACATTATGTCTAGAAATAATTGGAAACAAAGAAAACAGTGTTCTGCCATCAACTGCAACAACTACCAGTGTACAACCAATCAACTAGCATTTCATAGATTAGATCCAGAGAGGTAAAGTAGAAAAGGTTTTTATTAACGTTAAAGTGAGCTAACGTCAACGATAACACTACAGGTGCTGTAACGTTAATGTAAGCTATCCCATAACCGCAGTAACAGTTTGCTAACGTTATGTATTTGGTCGAAATTGAGTCAAGACTCAAAGTGGGCTTTTTAAATCGCATACTTTCAGAGATATATGAACACCTAACCTGGCAAATGGCCGCTGTATTAATTCATTGTTATCACTAAATTAACCCTTTAACTGTCACCTTTTTTTCGCATAAACATGAAAATCAAACTTAAATGGTTGTAATTCAAGAATGCTTTGGAATATAGACCTATGGTTGGTCTTGTTTTAAAGAAGACATTTGTCAGATTATTGTTGAAGTGAAATAAATTATGAAAGTGAAACAGAAAAAAGTTATATAAGTTTGAGTTTATTAAAATGTACAAATTTAAAAATATAATTATTTATATTTTATATAAAATATATATATATATATTACAAAATATATTTTACTCTATAACTGCAAGAAAAGGAAAGCAAAAAATATGAACAAGTTGTGTTCCACATTTTAGGTTGATATGTTGATATATGTCTCGCTCCCTCACCCTTTCTGCCGTGTGCTCTACACCAGCGGTTCCCAAACTTTTTTTCCTGCGCACCCCCTTCTATGTCCCAACCGGGTTGGCGCACCCCCAATCCCCAATTCAAAAAAATAACGCATCAAAGCTTTGTTTTATCGCCATATAAAGACTCATGTTTAATCATGCGCAAATAACCAGGGGCCTGTACCATGAAGCCGGATTAGGTGGCTAGCCAGCTATGTTTCAGCTTAGTTTCCGCCAACCCTGGGTTTTAGGTACTATGAAAGTAGCTCGGCTTTAATCGGTGTTCGTTGCCATGGTATCTTACGCTGCACGGCTAACCTGCTCCGGGGCAGGTTATGTTCTGGATTCAAGATCTCAGACTGAAGTTTGACCAATCAGCTGAGAGCAAAGAAACATATAGGTGATGTAACTTATTCCCAGTGTCTGTTGCAATGACCTTTGGCATCCTAAAGGCACATTTCAACTGTGTTCGGCCCCTTAAGAGTCACCAGAGCGGGCATCACAGATAGTGGCTGCATGTGCCATTCTGCACAATATAGCCACCAGAAGAAAGGAGCGAGAACCACCACAAAACCAGCTTCTCCCCGATGAAACTGACCCGATCACACTTGACCACCCAGCTGGTGCAGATGTAGATGCAATCACCATACAATATTACACTTAATAAAATCACATTGAAACTGCAGATAGGTCTCAAACTGTTTTATTGCTTTTGTGGGATGGGAGGGAGAAAGAGCAAGAGAAAGTTGCATTAATAAATATTCATACTAAAGTGTTACTTGGTTAAATAAGTAACCAAGGTTAAATATAAATATATATAAATATATATATATATATACACTGCTCAAAAAAATTAAGGGAACACTTAAACAACACAATGTAACTCCAAGTCAATCACACTTCTGTGAAATTAAACTGTCCACTTAGGAAGCAACACTGATTGACAATCAATTTCACATGCTGTTGTGCGAATGGAATAGACGACCGGTGGAAATTATAGGCAATTAGCAAGACACCCCCAATAAAGGAGTGGTTCTGCAGGTGGTGACCACAGACCACTTCTCAGTTCCTATGCTTTCTGGCTGATGTTTTGGTCACTTTTGAATGCTGGCGGTGCTTTCACTCTAGTGGTAGCATGAGACGGAGTCTACAACCCACACAAGTGGCTCAGGTAGTGCAGCTCATCCAGGATGGCACATCAATGCGAGCTGTGGCAAGAAGGTTTGCTGTGTCTGTCAGCATAGTGTCCAGAGCATGGAGGCGCTACCAGGAGACAGGCCAGTACATCAGGAGACGTGGAGGAGGCCGTAGGAGGGCAACAACCCAGCAGCAGGACCGCTACCTCCGCCTTTGTGCAAGGAGGAGCAGGAGGAACACTGCCAGAGCCCTGCAAAATGACCTCCAGTAGGCCACAAATGTGCATGTGTCTGCTCAAACGGTCAGAAACAGACTCCATGAGGGTGGTATGAGGGCCCAACGTCCACAGGTGGGGGTTGTGCTTACAGCCCAACACCGTGCAGGACGTTTGGCATTTGCCAGAGAACACCAAGATTGGCAAATTCGCCACTGGCGCCCTGTGCTCTTCACAGATGAAAGCAGGCAGCAGAACGTTGTCCATGGCGTCTCCAGACTCTGTCACGTCTGTCACATGTGCTCAGTGTGAACCTGCTTTCATCTGTGAAGAGCACAGGGCGCCAGTGGCGAATTTGCCAATCTTGGTGTTCTCTGGCAAATGCCAAACGTCCTGCACGGTGTTGGGCTGTAAGCACAACCCCCACCTGTGGACGTCGGGCCCTCATACCACCCTCATGGAGTCTGTTTCTGACCGTTTGAGCAGACACATGCACATTTGTGGCCTACTGGAGGTCATTTTGCAGGGCTCTGGCAGTGTTCCTCCTGCTCCTCCTTGCACAAAGGCGGAGGTAGCGGTCCTGCTGCTGGGTTGTTGCCCTCCTACGGCTTCCTCCACGTCTCCTGATGTACTGGCCTGTCTCCTGGTAGCGCCTCCATGCTCTGGACACTATCCTGACAGACACAGCAAACCTTCTTGCCACAGCTCGCATTGATGTGCCATTCTGGATGAGCTGCACTACCTGAGCCACTTGTGTGGGTTGTAGACTCCGTCTCATGCTACCACTAGAGTGAAAGCACCGCCAGCATTCAAAAGTGACCAAAACATCAGCCAGAAAGCATAGGAACTGAGAAGTGGTCTGTGGTCACCACCTGCAGAACCACTCCTTTATTGGGGGTGTCTTGCTAATTGCCTATAATTTCCACCGGTCGTCTATTCCATTCGCACAACAGCATGTGAAATTGATTGTCAATCAGTGTTGCTTCCTAAGTGGACAGTTTGATTTCACAGAAGTGTGATTGACTTGGAGTTACATTGTGTTGTTTAAGTGTTCCCTTAATTTTTTTGAGCAGTGTATATAGATAGAAATAGGCAGCATACTTTTTAAAGTAGAGAGAAATAATCCACCACATGTTTTTAACTATATACTATACTGAGATCAGTTTTATCCATATATAAATTTTATATATAAATTATTTTGTTTGGAGCCTCCTCAGCTCAGTCATCTCCTTTAGTGTGCAGTCTAGTTCAAGACTCCTTTTGTACAGGGCCCTGACTGAGTCTGTTTCCACCTGAAACATAATTCCACCACAAACATGATCATTACAAGTTTTCTGGAGGCTTATCAAAATCACAAAAAGTTCCTGGACTTCCTACAAACACAGGACTGACTGTATTTTATGTCAAGGGTTTTAAATCCTTACACATTTCTTTTGAAGGCCATTGAGGTAGAGGCCTCAGTTTCTGGGGCAGGTTGTGAAAAATCCTACAATAAAAGAGAGGTGTAAGGGCCAGTCCCTTTTTTATGCCATACATTAAAATGTTTGCCATAATAAAAAGCCCAGTGCATTCACATCAGCAACTGTCTGAGAACACATAGACAGAGTGTCTTCATTTCCTCCACCCTAATAAATAAAAATAGGCCAATGTAAAGCATAACTGTTGTAAAGCAGGTTATGTGTGGTGTTCTGTCTGCTGCATACTGACCTCTGTGTGGGAAACTGTGTGTGCTGGGTTCAACAGGGACACTGTATTTCCCTCTACTGCAGAACATACAGTCAGCCATATTTAAAACTTAAAAAGTAGGCTAGTTGCATATTGCAGGAGCCAGCACCAGGGTCAGACTGTACAGCACCTGTAATCCCATCCATAATCGTCCGTCCCTTATTGCCTACTCAGAGCCAACTACTCCGCCAGTGTATTCTGGTTTTCTGAATTTAATTCTTTATTTCTGTTTGCTGCAAACAAGTGTTTGTGATAAAATGTTCACAAAAGTAATAAAAGGTTGTGGTAAATACTCACCACTTTGAATTATATTTTTATATTTTGTCTTTATCTGCTGCCAAGAACATTTGGAGTTGGGGTTGCATCTAAAAATCAATGAATATAAATTTTTCTTAGTACATGCACATTTTTATATATTATAAAAATAGGCTATAGGCTATATATTACACGTAGGCTACACATACATATATACATAATTTTACATAAATATAGAACGTATTTGTTTAACTTACACATTAACAATCAGCAATCTTTCTCCAACAGTCTTCTCTTGCTTTGGCCGCAGAGACCGTATTGTTTCGAGCTTGAAATACATATTTAAATTAATCGTAATTATGAATGATTATCTCTTGCTCCTCCACAGAAAAATATATCGCTCTCGCTCTACCCGCGATTGGTTGTTCAGTGTCGACGTCACTCTTTTATGTGCACGCGCGCGTGGAGTAATCATAGCTTAAGGATCAAAGCCTGAGTTGACAGAGAAAGTTGATGAGCTGCATCATGGTACCAATAAAGCCTGATCGCATCGGTTTGGTTGTCAACTCAAAACTAATCCTGTAACCCCGAGTTTGTTCAGCTACCTTCATGGTACAGGCCCCAGAACACGCAGACAATAACAACATCAACAAAGTTTCAATATAATGCAACAAAGCTACGCACAAGCTTCCACTTTTAAGAGGACGAGTGACAGACACAGGCTCAGTAACAGAAAGCACTGTTATTTTCAGCCGTGTAAAAGAAACATTGCAGCAATATTAAATGACCGTGGAGCTAGCATCATCATCATAACACAACGGTTATGGAAATTAGAACGACAGTACATTGAATTAAATTGCAATGAAGTTACAAACGATCCACATTAAAGAGAATATAGGCTCCGAAATAGATAAAATAAATAAAAACGAGGATCAATCTGATACTTTTCAAGTGCGAATATAAAATTAGCCTACACACGATCCACAACATAATTAAGTAACAAAGAGCATAGGCTCAAACATAAAATAAACAACAATATAAAAAGAGCTCACCAAAGCTGAATTTGTTTGATCAAAAATAGAGTAAAACTTGAAATATTTATGAATTTTCAAAATCATTACTTCAGTGTCACATGACCCTTCAGAAATATGAAAACAGTTTGCTGCTTAATATTTTGGAAACTATAATTTTTTTCATGATTCTTTGATGTATAACATTTTCAAAAGAACAGCATTTATTTAAAAACGAAATATCTTGTAACATTACACATGTGACATGTTTTAAGGTCACGTTTGATCACTTAATGCATCCTTACTGAAAAAAAATTCTGACTAACCAACAAATTTTTGAACGGCAGTGGTCATTATTGCAAAAAACACTATCAGACTGATCAACAAGGTATCTCTTCATTTACCAGTCGAAGACCGATCATCTTTCTGCTCTTATACTCCGTGCACTGTCAAGGGCTTCATCATATTTGTCGTGGTACCTGTCTTTGCAGCAATGATTTTACCGCAAATACTGCATCGCGCGCTGTTGGCATCAAGCCTGGAGAAATGTAGCCACACTTTTGATCGACTTTTCCACATCTTTATGGTATTGTGTGTGTGTGTGCTCGCGTCTCATATGAGTATGTGCGCGTAGAGTTTGTGTGTGTGTTTCCTCGGGTCACATTGAGTATGTGTATGTGCGCGAGTTTGTGTGTGTGTGTGTGTGTGTGTGTGTGTGCTCGCGTTTCATAAGTATGTGCGTGGAGAGAGTTTGTGTGTGCGCGCGCGCGTCTCATATGTGCGCGGAGAGTTCCGCGCGTCTCGTGTGTGTAGAGTTTGCTTGTATGTGCATGAGCGACTTTAGGTGTGTCATTGTGCATTTCATATGTAGGGTAGAGTGGGGGAAAACGCCCCCCTTAAGGAAAATGTGACATTACAGTGAAACAAAACATAAATGTGACTAGAATTGACATCCCGGTTTTGAGTGACTATGGCAGGAGTTATTCACCAAATATTAAAATTGCTCAGCCTTCATAATTAATTAGTATTTCCACTGAAAAAATTTTTGTACAAAGGGGGCGTTTTACCCCAGCGGTGGGGTAAAATGCCCCCTTTCTTACCAACCAGTTTGCTTCATAGATCAACAGCAAAATTAACAGACAATAGTTTTTAATCTCGAAAGGTAAAAGGCAAGTAATGTATCAACATGTATATATATTAATATTTATTTCAGAAATGTTCAAAATAGGCAAAATTAACTACCTTCCATCAGTGAGCTAACTGTGCTAGCAAGCTAGCTAGTTAATGCTCACTTGAGGTATTTTTTTCATGTTTTGTTCAAATATTTTGATTTTACCACCTAGTTATACTGCATTAAGTGTAAAACAAAGGATTTGATAGACAGAAATATTTTATTATAGTAATTATGATAGAGAAACTATGCCCCCAGGGGGGGGGGCGTTTTACCCCTCAGCGTAGGGGGCGTTTTACCCCACAAGCTATGAGTTTTTTAAAATAATGTTTAATTTTTAAAATATAATTATATTCCTTATAAATAATATATGATCTCAAACTACAGACTTCACTATTCATCTATCATACATCACTGTGATATCCTGCAGAACAATATTCTCTTAAACACTTATTTACTAATATCTGAAAATTATAGCATTTACCATGTAATCCTCTTCTCTTCAAATGTGTCGCTGGTGCCAGCTTCTCCATAGAGATTTGTATATCCCCGTTATCAACGTAGTGCATAGCAACAGTAAAAATGTATCTTGACTACTTTTAGTGGTTATTTTGGGAAAAACAGGTGGGGGGCGTTTTACCCCAGGGGGGCGTTTTCCCCCACTCTACCCTATTTGTTTTATCAAAAACTAATAAATTATAGTTTTTTTATTTAAAATAAAAGGAAAGGGAATTTACAAAGGAAATGTTTACTGTTCATGTTTTTTATTGTATGGAAAAATCCCACTTAAGAAAAAAGACCACCATTACATTTTTCCTCTCGCGCACCCACTGGTGGTAGCTCGCGTACCACACTTGGGGAATCCCTGCTCTACACGGTTTGGAGCTGCGCGCTCTTGCTCACTCGCTCTAGATTCTGGGAGATTTTAGCTAATTTGCGGGCATCAGGGAGCCGCTATCAATATGCGGAAGACTCCCGGAACTTCCGGAGGACATGGATGTCTGCTACAGAGATATTAAAAACTAGAAACTACTATTTAGTTCATTTAACCGCTTTTGAATTTGAACCGGTATTGTTCATTTCTATGACAGCTGTGTTGCGTTCAGTCCAAGATGGCGGAGCTGCAGCTCTGCGCATGGGTGCGTTTGTTGCTGTAGCTACTCGATCCGTACCGGTACACGATCTGTACTGCGCATGTGCGAGAACGAAGTTTTTCTGCCACTTCCTGTCATCGTGAATGTTTTTACGACAACGTCTCTGTCACTACTCGATCCGTACTTTACTGTCACGATTTGTACTGTACTGTCCTGCATGTGCGAAATAAACATGGATTCTTTTGCATTTTATGTGAAAGTTCAACAATTTCTCTTAAAAGGAGAAATGCCTGACAATCACGAAGAGCGTCGGAAAGTGAGACGGTCGTCTGCGAATTTTATCATCAAAGGTAACTATGACAAGGCAAGACTAATCCAGGATTTGGCCTTAGTTCAATTGTGTTGTGTAACAATATATCGTGCCACAATATATCGTAATACAAAAATGCAACAATACGTATCGTGGATAGTGAATATGTATCGTGGATAGTTCACCCAAAATAAAAATTATTGTGTGAGGAAAAAAATTGATGTTTTCAGAGTTTTTGTGTAAGTACTACATTAAACTACTATATAATGTTGATTATAATGTATAATAATGCAATGGGGAATATTTGTGGGTCCTGATAATGCCAAACGTCTTATGTTACCAGAATGTTAAAAATATTCGTCTAAAATAATTCAGTATTTTCAGCTTCAGAATCATGAATATTTGTATTCTGGTGGCACCATTGTCCTTGGGTTACAAGCACCAAGTCCAAGCCTATTCATTTAAACCCACAATGTAATATAAAAGTTAGCATTTTAATCAACAGTGCATTTTGTGTTAACCTTTTATAATATTTCTTTATAATATTATATAATATTTCTTTCTTTCTTATTTATTTTAATGTATGCGTGTTCAGTAACTTATAATGTTCTTTCCATAAGGGAAAAGATGTTCACATTGTGGACCTCTATGTGGTTCCCACCTGGAAAGACCAAAATGTGGACCCAGTGCATTGTTGGCCTGCAAGTGTTTTTTTTTTGTTTTTTTTGCTGTCATATATTCATCAACCAAGAAATAACTCTTTTGGGAACAGGCACAGAAGTTTATGATTATTGAATAATATTTTGTTCCAATACTATTAGGAAAACATGAGGTCCAAGGATCTCATACTATTTCCAGCTTGGGAGGAGGGGGGAGGGATGGAGGAGGGGGGAGGGATGGAGGGAGAGATAGATGGATGGATGGATGATAGATGGAGGGATGGATGATAGATGGATGGAGGGATGGATGATAGATGGATGGAGGGATGGATGATAGATGGATGGAGGTAAGTATGGATGAATTAATTTATTAATAAATAAATAAATAATTTTATCCTGTGTGTTTCTGTTTTCTTGAGTGCAGACATTTGTTAAAGTATGCTGAAATAAGTAGAACAAACCTTTACCAAATGAAATAATACATGTAGTAATAATGTAAATATTACACTATATTACAATATTACTTCTGCAGAGGAGGCTGATCGCACACTACAACCGTCATAATGCCCACACTTAATGCACATCTGTATTTCCCATACACAAACTATTTAATTCTCCATTTAATTAATTGAATCAATTTAATGTAACCTTGATATATATATATATATATATATATATATATATATATATATATATATATATATATATATATATATATATATATATATATATTTATTAAGATAATCACTAGTAAATAACTATTTCCCATACGGATCGTTTTTTTTTTTTTTATGTAAAATGTACAACAATAACTGGCTTATACAGAATTTACAAAAATATGAGTGTTAACAGGAAACGGAGCACGTAGAATAACACACAACTTTAGGGAGAAGAAAACAAAATAAAGTTAAAATAAAAGAAATAAACAAACAATAAATAACATGACAAAGGATAAATAAAAGAAATAAAAGTCAATTAGGGGGCTTCAGTTACGATACGGATCGTGTAGTGTCGAACAACAACTGCCGTAAATGGTTTCGACATCAGACAGGAAGGAGACGCGTTCTCGCACATGCGCAGTACAGATCGTGTTTCCGGTACGGATCGAGTAGCGACAGTTGCAATGGAACGTTCTCTTACGAGAGATACTCTCGTACTGCGTAGAATACGCTAGGGGAAAATCCTTTTCCACGAGAATACTGAAGCCAAAAAATTATCCTTTAATTTTGTATTAATGTAAAACGCGTTGCGGCAGCATACAGACATAGGCGAGGCAGCTCGCGCGCCTATTGGCTGGTCTGCTGGCAACTGCTTAAGCCTATCGAGCGAGACCTAGAGTGACGTCAGACCCAATGAGGGCGCTTCGCGCCCTCTGCGTCACGTCCCGCCGAGACGGGCGTGGCTTAGGTCTATAAATACCGCTCGCAGGCATTATTTCTCTGATTTTTCATCCTTCAGCGAAGCAACTCACATCGCTGGATCCGAGAAGAAGCCGCGCTGTTGAAGAAGCACCTCAGCGGGACGAGTCGACGAAGCTGCTGGCCGCGCCGCCTTCATCGCCTTCCTGCTGCGCTATCCAGCGCCCATATCCTTTATTGCACTGTGTGTGTGTGTTCGCCGGCGCGACTCACACTATCTAAAAGAGCTGCGTCTTTTTCAAGATGCCTGCTTGTGGCTCGTGCAAAGCCACACTCAGCGACGGGGACCGCCATGTCATCTGCGCTTCCTGCCTGGGTCAAGAACACGCAGCTCTCGCGCTCGCTGATGGCGGCTGCCATCACTGCGAGCTGTTGCCATTAGCGACTCTGAGGACTCGCTTGGCACTGTTCAACGAGACTGCGCCCACACCTGCTGTTGTGCCGCGCCGTAAAAAGCGCCGCGCTCAGCGAATCCCGGAGCCCTCTCTCAGCCGTCAAAGCTCGCCGGTGCGCCCGCCTGCTTCTCCGGTTTCATCAGCTTCACTTCCGGACGGACAGCGGCCGCGGTCTGCCGCCGCTTCTGTCGATGACGCTGATGAGATCGACGCGCTGCTACGAGAGGGGGATTCCTGCTCTCTCATAGCATCAGGCAGTGAGGATTGGGCGAGCTCTGAGGATCCCGCCCCCCCTGCCCGTGCTTCTACGGGAAAGAGAGCGAGCATTGAGGCGGAGCTCATGCGCGTGCTCACTCAGGCCACGGCGAGCCTCGGCCTCGGGTGGATTACGCCTGAGCAGCCTGCTCACAACCGGCTGGACGGCTACTTCCTGCCTGGGGAGCGCGTTTCACCTGCATCCAAGCCAGCGCCCTTTCTTCCTGAGCTTCATGAAGAAGTCGCTAAGTCTTGGGGCTCCCCTTTTTCGGCCAGGACATGATCCTCTGTCTCTTTGGCGTTCTCCGCTGTTGACGACGCAAAGAACAGAGGCTACCACTCCCTACCGCCGGTCGAAGAGGCTATTGCAGCGCACTTATGCCCGCCCTCTGCTGGACGGCGTGCTAAGATGGCGCTGCCCTCAAAAGCCTGCCGCACGACGTCAGCCCTGCTCCGCCGCGCTTTCTCCGCCGCCGGGCAGGCCGCGTCAGCGTTGCACACTATGGCCACGCTCCAGATATACCAGGCCGATCTCCTCCGCCAGCTGGACGAGAGAGGACCTGACGCAATCTGCGTGCCGGACTTGAGGAGTGCTACAGACTTCGCTCTTCGCGCCACCAAGTCAGCAGCACAGGCCATTGGACGGAGCATGGCCTCGCTCACCGTGTCTGAGAGACATCTGTGGCTTACGCTCTCTGACATGACTGAGTCAGAACGCACCGCGTTCCTCGACGCGCCGCTTTCCCCTGCCGGCCTCTTCGGAACCTCGGTCAAAGATTTCGTCGATAGGTTCGCTGAGGTGCAGAAAGCGACCCAGGCCATGAAGCACTTCCTCCCGAAGCGCTCCGGTTCTGCAGCAGGCCGTGCGAAACCGTCTGCTCAGAGCTCACAGCCTAAGCCTCCGCCCGCCGCCTCCTCTTCTCAACGCCGCCAAACCCAGAGCTCGAGACCGCGCTCTCGCTCATCCGGCCGCCGCCCCGCCCCGCCCTGCGTGGCCCGCGGCAGAAGATTGCGTTGAAGCCAGAGGCCCCGAAATCGTCCTAGCACGCCTAGGAAAGCGACGGTGTCCAAGTCCCGCTGCGGCCGGACTTCCACCAAAGCTTGCCGCTCGTCCAGTTCCAGGAAATGTGACTGGTCCAGCGTATTTAGCAGCCAACAAGCCGGTTCCATTACCCGCTTGCCTGCACACAAAAGCCGTTTTTACGGCTACCCAGATAAATCCCTTAAAGAGTGTATTTTCTGGTGTCCCGGCCACGGCCGACGGTGTTTCATGTGTAGAAAAAATGCCCACTACTCAGTGCCCATTCCTACACACAAGCACAGCCCTTCACACAGGGCCCGCGCACATAAAATCGACTCAGATCGATTGCGCTTCAAATGTAGCAAAAGTGCCCACTACCCAGTGCCCACAAACGCTACTTCCCACATGTCTCACGGTCCCTGTAAATACAGGACCAGTATGCATATGCTCTGCTCACGCGAGCAATGCTGTAAAGGTGGTGTATGTGCCCGCTGCTCTGCGCTCACGCCCACACACAGACATGAAACTAGCCCAGCCCTCCTCCTCTCAGCTAAACACTGCGGAGGAGTCGAGCGCGGGCATTCTGCCCGCTGTTATCAGCGCGCCCCCTGCCTCAGATGTCATGAGCGCGACGCTTATGTCACAGCACACAAAAGCCGCTGTATCGCGAGCCGATCAGAGCGTGCTTCGCATCCAGCCCCTAGCTACTCGCGCACCTGCGTGGGAAAAGCTTCCCGGGGTTTCGAGATGGGTGCTGAACATCATAAAAGAAGGCTATTCGCTGCAGTTTCGCCGACGCCCTCGCCGCTTCATGGCGCGTCGAGACCACGGTAGAATCGAAAGTAGCTCATCTACTTTGAGCCGAGATTTTGAAACTGTTGAGCAAAGGGGCTATAGAACCCCTATCTCAAGCTCAAAGCGAAGGGGGGCTTTACAGCAGATACTTCCTGGTGCCCAAAAAAGACGGGGGTCTCAGACCCATACTAGATCTGCGGCAGCTGAACAGAGCGCTTATGAAGCGCCAGTTCAGGATGCTCACAACCAGAAAAATCCTCGCGCATGTCCGCCAGGGGACTGGTTTGTGTCAATAGATCTAAAGGACGCGTATTTTCAAATACAGATAGCGTCACGTCACAGGCGATTTTTGAGATTCGCCTTCGAGGGCCAGGCATATCAGTACACAGTCCTGCCTTTCGGCTTGTCCCTGGCACCCCGTACATTTACGAAGTGCATGGACGCAGCGCTCGCACCCCTCAGATTACGGGGCATACGAGTGCTGAACTATCTGGACGACTGGCTGATTCTAGCCCAATCTCACTCAGAGCTCGTAGAGCACAGGACCATTTTACTCGATCACCTCGAGAATCTCGGTCTCGCAGTGAACTGGGAAAAGAGCTCGCTTTTCCCCAGACAGATTATATCTTTTCTGGGAATAGAGCTGAACTCGCTGCTAATGACAGCACGCCTGTCATCTCAGCGCACACTGGACATTCGGCGCGCAGCCGGCTCGTTCCGCTGCGGCGCGATAGTCCCTCTCAAAGCCTTTCAAAGGATGCTCGGTCTGATGGCCTCAGCATCTTCAGTTCTCCAGTTGGGCCTTCTGCGCATGCGCCCACTGCAGTTCTGGCTCAGAAAGAGAGTACCACGCACAGCGTGGGCCTCCGGTCGGCTTCGCGTCAAGGTCAATCAAGCATGCATTGCAACTTTGAAACCTTGGGAGGCAAAAGACTGGTACCAATCAGGTGTAAGCCTGGGGACTTCCTCGAGAGTGATGGTGGTGTCCACGGACGCATCCACCTCGGGATGGGGAGCGCTGCTCGAGGGCAGACCGCTTTTTGGCCAATGGTCAAAGCAGGAGAAGCTCTTACATATCAACTGCCTCGAAATGTTGGCAGTGAGCAAAGCGCTCACGCGCTTTTGTCCCCTCATAAAGGGACACCACGTGCTAATACGTTCAGACAACGTCTCAGTGGTGTCCTACATAAATCGCCAGGGCGGCCTCAGGTCCCTGACTCTGTACAGGCTAACCAGGCGCCTCCTGATATGGGCCCGCAGCAATCTGCTCTCGCTGAGAGCAGCGCACGTGCCAGGGCTCCTAAATATAGGACCAGACAGACTGTCCAGGAACCAGGTTCCGACAGGAGAATGGTCTTTGCACCCACAGACAGTCCAGCTGCTGTGGAAGAAATTCGGCAGAGCGGAAGTAGACCTGTTCGCGTCTCAAGAAAACGCTCACTGTCCAGAATTTTTCTCGAAGAGCAAGGACGCGCTGACCCACGAGTGGCCTCGCCGTCCTCTCTACGCTTTTCCCCCCGTCTCCCTCCTGACTCAGGTGGTAGAACGGGTCAGGGAAGAAGGATGCTCAGTGCTGCTTGTAGCCCCACTTTGGATGAGCCAACCTTGGTTCCCAATTGTGATGCAGTTAGCGAGCACCGCCCCGTGGCCAGTGCCTCTGAGGAGGGATCTCCTCTCTCAAGCCAACGGCTCGATTTGGCATCCTCACCCAGAGCTGTGGTCCCTCCATGTGTGGGCCATCAACGGGTACCCGCTGACCTCCCACAGGGAGTGTTAAACACTATCACACAGGCCAGAGCTCCGTCTACGCGACGTCTCTATGCCTCAAAATGGTCAGTGTTCTCTAGCTGGTGCACAGCTCGTGGTGTGTCACCCCTGCATTGCGGTGTGACGGAGGTTCTCTCCTTCCTACAGGAGCTGTTGGATAAGGGCAGGTCCCCTTCCACGCTCAAAGTCTATGTAGCGGCCATAGCAGTGTTCTCTTCGACCACGCTCGGCCAGTCTATTGGAAGGAACGATTTAGTCATTCGCTTCCTTCGAGGAGCTAAGAGACTGAATCCTCCCAGACCTCCCACAGTCCCTATATGGGACCTTTCTACGGTACTGGAAGCCATGAAAGGTCATCCATTTGAGCCCTTGCAGAAGATTGATCTTAAACACCTGTCTTTCAAGACGGCGTTTCTTCTGGCTCTCGCTTCAGTGAAGCGCATAGGGGACTTACACGCGCTCTCAGTAAGCGCGACGTGCATGGAATTTGGGCCAATGACTCTAGAGTTATACTCAAACCTAAGCACGGTTATGTTCCTAAATCCCTCAATACACCGTTCAGAGCACAGGTCATTTCCCTGTCTGCCCTGCCGGTCACTGAAGGAAATATGGACGAAAGCTCCCTTTGCCCAGTCAGGGCGTTAAGAGCTTATGTGTCTCGCTCGTCTGTTTTCAGACAGACGGAGCAGCTCTTTGTTTCGTTCAGCGGGCGTTCTAAGGGACTAGCCGCTTCGAAACAGACCCTATCCAGATGGGTAGTGGACGCAATAGCGCTAGCTTACACAACCAAGGGCATGCAGTGCCCGCTGGGTGTCAAAGCGCACTCCACGAGAAGCATGGCTTCATCGTGGGCATGGTCAAGTGGGATTGCCTTGCAAGATATTTGTATGGCGGCAGGCTGGGCCTCTCCGTCTACATTTATAAGGTTTTACAACCTAGAGGTTCCCGCACTACAGGCCAGACTACTGTCGGTCTAGTATGGCCAAAATCTCATAACTGGCGCTGTCAGTTATGCAGCTATTGAGTATTGCAATCCTTGCTCTATGCTGCTATAAGGAAGATAGTGGCTAACCCCCCTCTCTTCCAGGATTCCCTGTGAGTCCCCTGGGTGATTATGTACTGTATGAACTCCGGGCTGTCGCCCTTGAGTCTATGGTATCAGATCCCAGCACGCACGGCGTTTTACAGTAGGTTCCCCTACTGATCTACTAGATTCTCCTAGATTCTACGCAGTACGAGAGTATCTCTCGTAAGAGAACGTACTCGGTTACTAACGTAACCTCGGTTCTCTCTAGAGAGAGGAACGAGTACTGCGTATCCTGCCGTGCCTGCACGCGCTCTGGTTGCTTCGACTATGAAAAACCAGAGAAATAATGCCTGCGAGCGGTATTTATAGACCTAAGCCACGCCCGTCTCGGCGGGACGTGACGCAGAGGGCGCGAAGCGCCCTCATTGGGTCTGACGTCACTCTAGGTCTCGCTCGATAGGCTTAAGCAGTTGCCAGCAGACCAGCCAATAGGCGCGCGAGCTGCCTCGCCTGTCTGTATGCTGCCGCAACGCGTTTTACATTAATACAAAATTAAAGGATAATTTTTTGGCTTCAGTATTCTCGTGGAAAAGGATTTTCCCCTAGCGTATTCTACGCAGTACTCGTTCCTCTCTCTAGAGAGAACCGAGGTTACGTTAGTAACCGAGTACGTTCTATTGAGTTTCGCCTCTTGGTACTTCTATACTCTTTGACCCAGTTAAACACTCGCGCTAAGCACAATCACGTGACTAGAATTACGTGAGGTCGCAAGGCACACACTCCGCATGGGTAATTTAAAGGGACAGGGACGGCAGAACCAATATACAAACATTTAATATATATTGATGGATTTTGACCTGGGTTACACACAGGACACAGTTAGCATCTCAGCCAGGGTTCAAAATTAATTAATGATTTTTTTTAATTAATACTAACAATGCATTGTTGAGAGAACAGGATATGGCTGTATTCATATAAATATACATTCTGACTGTAAGGACCAAGGTTAGATCTAGGCTATGAGGGCTGAATGTAGAAGGCTAATGATAAAGTTATTCCAAAACTATAACTCCACTTGTTCCAAGGGGTAGGGATGGCTGACGCGAAACAGTCGTTCCGAAGCTTTGCGAGATCCCGAAGCGCAGATGTTTCGAAACACTGATCCGAAGCGTGATTCAAAACACCCATGTCACGTGACTATGGCCAAACGAAGCCTCGAAGTGTTTCACTAAGTGTTTCATCAGGTGTGGTCCGCCGAATCCGCGTTTGATTGACACGGTCGGGAACAGACCACACAATCGCACATCTGTATAAAAGTGAAATCAACACATATTGACCTTGTGGGTTTTTGTGAGAGGAGTTTGATTTTGAGATAGCGGATTTTTGATGATATAGTGACATAGTGCGATTTGAATAGTTATAGGCTATTTAGGCTTACATTTAAATTTACACAACACATTGACTGATAGGCTAGAGACAGACAGAGTATAGCCTACATATAGTGACACATTAATAGATACATAGATATAAATATATATAGACAGCTAGATTAATAGAAACATATATAGATAGATTATAGATACATATATAAATACATAGATTATAGATAGATACATAGATTATATCTAGATACATATCTAGATACATAGATAGATTCATATAGATAGACACATAGATAGATAGATTTGGATAGATAGATAAAATGGAGGCTCCACAGAAGAGATGCCGTACATCTGTGGTGTGGGAGCATTTCCGTTTAGAAACCCCAAATAAAGTGAGATGTGTGTATTGTGATCGGCAGCTAGCCTACTACAACAATACATCATCCATGATGCGCCATTTGAGGAGCACTCATCCTGTCATTTTGCAGGGTGCAGAGGATGGCATTCCCCCTGTACCTAGGCCTGCTACTGACACTGCTGGGCCATCTAAGCAACGTATGCATTGTTTGAAATATAATTATAATTGAAATATAATTACAAACTTTTGGGACACTGTTTAGAAAGTCCATAGCCCTATGCCCTACTACCTAATGTCCCAATCACAACTGCCAATCATGTTAAAAATAGCTTCAATGTGAATATAATATAATATAATATTGTGTGAATATACATTTTATAGGTCTACATATGAGACACACAATGCTACAGCTGATGCCACAGTGGAAGTGAAAAAAATACATCAACGATGCGTATTTGCCCAGAACTCATGATCCACTAACTTACTGGAAAGAGAGAGCAGTAATCTTTCCTCATTTGTATGTCCTAGCTAAAAAATATATTTGCATGCCATCCCTTGTGAGAGGATTTTTTCAAAGGCTGGAGAAATTATCTGTAAAAAAAGAAGTAGGCTAAGTCCTTCCACAGCAGAGAAATTAATATTTTTGAATAAAAATCTATAAAAAAGTGAGACATTGTGGCTTGATTTCTTTTATTAATATTCATTTTGCAGGACCAAAATAACATTATGCACAGTGAGGAGCCTATAGGTTACAAGCTTCACATATTAGAAAAATACAATAATAAAAAAACAACATATTTTTTTAATGGCTCGTCAAGATTGTTTCAGATCAACACCTGCAAGTGACCACTAGGTGTCACCGTTGAGACGGGTGTCAGATTGATTCGAAGCCTCGAAACAATATGGCCCATTTGGTTCAACTGTTTCATTACTTCACGAAGCCTCGATCTGCCCGCCACTACCAAGGGGTCAATACAAAAAGCCAATAGGGTAAGTGTTTCCAAAAAAGGTCAATTAAAAACATCTAAACATGTCAAACAGAAAATATAAGGACAACAAAATCAAATGTCAGAAAATCACATAGAGCAAATAAATCAAAATAAATTCACAAGAGGCATTTACCAAAGACTATAGAGATTGGTCTCAACATATCAAATACTAAGCTAAAAACGGAGGAACAGAGCTACTTAAATACACTCACAGGAAACGAGGCACAGGTGAGAACAATAACACATGATACGATGGTGGGAAACTGAAATGAAACACAATGAGGGCCTCTAGTGGCCAAAACTAGTCAATAAACCTAACACTGACATGCTCTGTGTTTCAGAGTGAAGCATGGCACTGTATTCATTTACACATGAGTGTTTTCAGTGTGTCAGAGCGTCTCAGTTCACAGTAAATCAGTGGTCTCAAACTGAGCTCCTGGAGGGTCACTGTCCTGCAGAGTTTAAATCCAACCATCTCCAAAACACCTGCTTGGAAGTTTTTAGAAATCCTGATGACTTTGATTAGCTGGATCAGATGTGTTTAATTTGGGTGGAGCTAAACTCTGCAGGGCGGTGGCCCTCGAGGAGCTGAGTTTGAGTACACTTCAGTAAATGCTACTCCACATGAACTCCTGCAAGTGAGTTTGGGCCATGTCATGTCATTAAAGATCTATGTTGTATCAGACTCTATTGACTTTTTTTGCATTATGAACATTTACAGACCATGAAACTTTGACTTTTTATTATTTACAATTTCATATGCGGTCTGTGAACTGTGGTTTGTTCCCTATATCTTAATATATTTACAATTTGTTATGGAGCTCTCTCCGAAAGTTCAGCGGAGAGAAAGTTTGTGTTGTGTGATGAAGAGTAATGTTGGTACTAATGTAATACATGTTTTTTTCCCCTTTTTTTTCTTTCCTTTTGCGTTTTCTTTGCCCTTTCACTTAATCTAAGAATCTCAGAATGTCAAGACAGAAGAAAGTCACACTATTCATGTTTTCATCATTTATCTTTTTGTTGTTGTTGTAACTAATGACCACTAGCTCACTGAATGCTCAGTCAGGTGGTTCATGTGTTCATTTTACCAGTTGGAATGTCAAAGGTTTAAACAATGTAACCAAACACAGCAAGATGATGTCACATTTAGAACATTTAAATACTCATATTGTTTTTTAGAAAGAAGACTCAGATCATGCCAGACTTTGTAAGAAATGGATTGGACAAGTTTATCATTCTAAATTTGTCAGTAAATCTAGAGAGGTGGAGATTATTATCAACAAGTGAATTCCGTTTTCTCCTTCACAAACCTTAGTTGATTCTGGTGGTAGATATGTTATTGTTTCGGGCCTTCTTTATGGTTTATACATGACTCTGGCTAATATATACGCACCAAATTACGATGACGAAAATATTCTCTCTACTCCCTGACCTAAACTCACACTATCTTATTATGTGAGATGATTTTAATTGTTCTCTGAACCCTTCTCTAGACCGTTCATCCACTAAACCTGCCCAACCCTCTAAAACTGCAATTACACTTCAATCGCTTTTAACCCTCTGGGGTCTAAGGTGTTTTTGGGTGTTTTTGGAGTAAAAACTGTACCCAAATCTAGTCAACAAAATGCTGTCTTTCATATTTCGCCTGACTGTAACGTTGTTTTTATGAAATATTAGGGCATATAAATGTTAATTTGCAGTTTAATACGTTGCTTAGCCTACATTTTATTTCAACATATTTCATATGTTTGCTAAAACATCATCATTCATTCACAAACAGAAACGCGATTCAAATTTAAACAGTCTTTTTGCGAGCTGTGGAAAACAGCGCGCATCTCTGCCGTTCATTCATTCACACACAGAAACGCGACTCACTTGAGAAGGAAAAAAAACGTACTACAGTATTCCTCAGCTCAGCGGCATCCGTTGCTCCTCGAAATACCCGCACTTCTGAGGTACATTTTCCATTATTATTATTACGATAGTATTATTCCTCACAGCGCTGCGAGACAGTGTAAACAAGTACAATGATCTGATTAAACTTGTGTTTTCTCGAGCTGATATGGGGGCTTTCATCGGTTTGCGTGGATTGCCTCAGTCATTTGCGTTTGAATAGCGCACGCTCGCCGTGGGCGGGGTCACATTAAAAATAATTAGATGAGATGAGAACGACTGACATCTCGCTCTTTTCTTACAGATTACATGAACTGAGAATATTTGTTTTTTATATAAATTGGAGTGGAGTGTAATATATTTATAAATATATAAAGAAGAGAATTCAAGCTTCATGCCTGTGTGTCTGTATGCCTGTTTGACTGAGTATTCGCTGAGTTATTGTTCATTTTCGGACGCGTTTCAGAATGGACTACACTGACAGAGAGAAAGCAGAACTCACATCATGTTTATTTTTCTTTATTTGGCAAAAAGCACAACACTTTGTTTTTATTGTGAGTATACACAAAAATAATACACACTTAACAGGATCGATTGATGTATGAAACTGGTTTGTAACATCAAAGTCAACAGAGTATTTGGACTCTCGTTTGAACTGATAAGAAAAAAACCGAGCAAATCACGCCGGCGTGATTGCCGACCTCAGAGGGTTAACTGCTTGCGGTCAAGCCGATGTATGGCGTTTTTCATATCCCACAGCACGACAATACTCTTTTCTCTCATGTCCACCATAATTACTCTAGTATTGATTACTTTTTTCTTAGAAAAAATTATGTGATAAATGATCTTATATCTGACCATGCTCCACTTTCACTTTCTCTTCAGTTTCAGGATAAGATGTTTGGTTCTTGAAGGTCGAGATTTAATTCTCTACTGCTCTCTGATAAAGCATTTTGTGATTCATTAAAAACCCAATTAGATATCTCTTTGGAGATAAATACCACCCCTGAGACCTCATCTTCCACAATTTGGGAATCTTTGAAAGCATATGCTCGGGGTCAAGTCATTTCATATTCAGACTGTGTAAATAGACAACGAAGGATGAAGCTAGAAGAATTATCTCTTGAAATTCTTCGGCTCGATTCGGCTTATGCAGCTTCTCAAGATCCTGAAATTTACAAAAAGAGACTCAAATTTCAATCTGATTTTAATGTTATCAACTCATCAGGCTGAAAAGTTAGTGCTGAAGACTAAACATGCATTTTTTTGAGAATGGTGACAAGCCAAGTAAACTCCTTGCGCTTCAGTTAAAGGAAAAGTCAGCTAAACATTTTTTAAAAACCTTTGCCCATACCTACAATAACAGACGCAATGAGTGAAGAGTTAGAATTACCGCTTTCCACAGAGGAGATAGTGCTAGAAATCCAAAGTATGCAGAATGGCAAGACCCTTGGGCCTGATGGGTTCCCTGTGCAAAAAGATGTTTTCTGAAACACCTCTCTTAAAGATGTTATTAGACTCCATTAATAATGGCTGCCTGCCTCCAACCCTTCTTCAGTCTTGTATTTCTTTGATTTTGAAAAAAGACAAAGACCCACACGAATGTGGTTCATACGGGCCAATCAGTCTTTTGAACATAGATGTAAAGATACTGGGTAAAATGCTTGCAAAGCGTCTTGAGTTGATTTTACTGGCAATCATACACAATGACCAAACTGGTTTTATTCAAAACAGACTAAGGTCTCATAATATAAGAAGGGCACTGAATTTAATTTATTCCTCTAATTCTCACCCATCAGAGGCTCTTCTGCTGCTTGACCCGGAGAAATCGGGTGGAATAGGATTACCTTTTCTGTGTGCTACAGAAATTCGGTTTTGGCAACATGTTCATATCCTGGATAAAACTTTTATATTCCTCCCCAATATGTTCAGTATGTAATATTAGCGTAGACGCCATCCTTCTTATGATTTAACAACCACATCAGGATTTATGGGAAGTGTTCCCGGTTTCGGCTGACCTAATCTATGCAGCCTAACATTGAATTATAGAAGTCTATAATTTGTTATGTGTATACTAGGCCAAAGATATGTGTTTTTAGTCTAGATTAGACTCCATTAATAATGGCCGCCTGCCTCCAACCCTTCGTCAGTCTTGTATTTCTTTGAGTTTGACAAATGCTTTTTGCATTGGTAATTGAACCCTTGGCAATTGCCATTCATAGTGAGCAGGCCATACAGGGAATTAGGAGAGCTTATTAATTCCTTTAGCCTCTTCTCCGGTTATAAATTGAATATAAATAAATGTGAGTTATATCCAATAAATTTTCCAATTTCTGATTTACCAACGAGTGCTTCAATGTTTAAAGTTGCTTCCCATAGTTTTAAATATTTAGGATTAATATTTACACATAAGTGCTTAGATCTCTTCAAGGCTAATTTTACAATGCTCCTCCAATGAGTGCAGAAATATTTTACTCGCTGGTCGGCCCTTCCCCTTTCATTGGCTGGATGCGTGAATTCGGTGAAGATGAACGTTTTAACTAGATTTCTGTATTTATTTTAATGTTTCCCAATTTTTATACCAAAATCTTTTTTTAAATCCCATCTCATCTTTTTTTTGGATCAAAGGACCAGCCAGAATCTGTAGAGAAATACTTCAGAAACCAAAGCTTGAGGTTGGGCTTGCCCTTCCTAATTTCTTATTTTACTACTGGGCAGCAAATATACAAGTCAAGTCAAGTCAAGTCAAGTCAAGTTTATTTATATAGCGCTTTTCACAATACAGATTGTATCAAAGCAGCTTCACAGTATTAAATTAAAATAATACATCAATGTTTGTTTCTAGTGAAAAACGTCCAAGTTTGGTAATGCTGATCAATAGTATTGTTGATTGATTAATTAAATTAAGTATCCCCAACTGAGCAAGCCAAAGGCAACAGTGGCAAGGAACCGAAAAACTCCATCAGGTGACCTAATGGAGAAAAAAAAAAACCTTGGGAGAACCCAGGCTCAGTTGGGGGCCAGTTCTCCTCTGGCATTTATGAACTAGAGGTCGGATTTAACTGTAAGATTAAAAGTATTATATGAATGCCTGGCTGAAGAGATGCGTCTTTAATCTAGTTTTAAACTGGGAGAGCGAGTCTGAGCAACGAACAGTATCAGGAAGACTATTCCAGAGTTTTGGAGCTAAATATGAAAATGCTCTCCCTCCTTTGGTGGACCTAGATATCCTAGGTATGACCAAAAGCCTAGAATTTAGTGATCTTAAAGAGCGCGATGGATTATAGGGCGATAGAAGATCCGTTAAATATACACTCTACATTGTTCTGGTTTCAGAGTCATTTCGGGCTCATTGACAGGGTCCGGCTTGGGTCGGTATTGAAGAGGGTTCCTGCTCGCCAGTCTCGCCTGCCGCACTATTGTGTGGTCCTCATACTGCCATCTCGCGCTGTCCTTACGGCACATCTATTGTCCCACAATCGTTATGGATTTGGTACCAATTCCGAACCTATTTCTGCCTTCAGTGCTTCCCAGTGTCTTCACCTATAAACTGTAACCCTTTATTCCCCCCCTGACTTAATGACAAAGCATTTAATATTTTGCAGAGAGCAGGAATTTCGGTTGTCGATATTTCATTGATAATGTTTTTTTCCAGCTTTTTACAATTGAAACAAAAATTCTTTCTCTCTTGTGCACAATTTTTTAGATATTTTCAGCTCAGAACCTTTGTTAAATTCATTCCCTCACTTTCCGAATCTTCCGCCACAATCTTCGCTAGATCAGATTCTTGAAGTAGCCTTAGATAAAAGGAGTGCATTGTCTACTATATACAGGCTGATTTCCTCCATCTCCACTTCCTCTCTCTCTTTTATTAGACAACCGTGGGAGTCGGATCTATGCCTCACATTTGATGATGAGACTTGGAACCAGATCCTGTCCCGTGTTCATACCTCTTTTATTTGTGCTCGTCACAGTCTTATCCAATTAACCCTCTGGAGTCTGAGCAGTTTTCTGGGCCCTGGAGGTGTTCTGACATGCTCTGACATTTGTGCTTTTTTCAGTTATTTATAAACATGTTAATGGCAAAGGTGTAAATTCACTCTATATAGCACAAACAGGGCTACCAAAATATGTGATCACCATGCATGTATATTTTTGAATTTTTAAGAAAATAATGTTTATGCATGGTTATTGAAAAAAAATTGAAATTTGAAAGTTGCTGAAATAAGACCACAAAACACATACTAAATATATGTCAATAAGACTTTTGACTAATGGATGTCGTCGCTTCGAGTTCTGGCTTCAAAATGATGTGAAAATAATTCTGCCTAATCGTTCACAATAACACAATACATTGATTTACACTTTACAAAACAGTATTTTTGTCAGAAGAGGTTTATGCGTGGGAGTGGTAATGGCCTATCAATATTAATGAGATTCAGACCAGGGGTGTGACAGACACTCCCCCACTCGCTAATGGGCCATCAAGTGAAGGAGCCTGAAAGAAGTAGAGGAGATTCAAAGGTTTTGTTTTTCAATCTGTTTTATTGTAATTCCTCTATGTGGAGGAACTAAATGTTCTATATTTGCTCTAAGCAAATCAAATGTGAGCAAAATAAAAAAATAACCAGTCTGCTATAAACAAAGCAATTGTGAGCGATAAACAAAAGTAAAGGCAGGTATCTCACAGTAAATGCTTATGCCCCGTTGATGCAGGCTCTAAGCAAATCAAATGTGAGCAAAATAAAAAAATAATCAGTCTGCTATAAACAAAGCAATTGTGAGCGATAAACAAAAGTAAAGGCAGGTATCTCACAGTAAATGCTTATGCCCCGTTGATGCGGGCTCTAAGCAAATAAAATGTGAGCAAAATAAACAAAAGTAAAGGCAGATTGCTATCCTTCGGAAAGGTCAGCAGAGCACACACATCTGAACACAGTCACACATCTTTATGCCACTCATGAAAACAGTTCCTGTTTAACTGAAGACATAAGTGAACATTGCATGCCTGGCATTTCCATGGTGTTAACTGCTTTTTACCACACACTGCTTTGCACTGAACACATGAGCAGCGACCAACTGTGGCAACATCCCTGTCATCTGATGTCAGCTCAGCTCCTGGAACATGGTCACTATTGGTCCGTTTTGGTGCTGTTTTCTGTGACACACCACAGAGCTCTGTTATAAGCTGCTCCATAAACTCTTTATGGGACAAGTTACCATGTAGCTCTTTGTGCACAATGAAAGAGTTGGTGGAAGCAATGTCCAAGAAGTGTAGAAAGATCTTTCTTTACCACTTCATGGTTTTGTGTTGTGCAGTGTAGTACTGTATCAGCTGATCTGACAGGTCAACACCACCCATGTGTTTGTTGTAGGCAGTCACAGGTGCAGGACATGGAAATCTGTAAAAAAACAAAACAAAACACACTGTGAGAATACTGATAACAAAATCAAAGACACTGTATTATTATCATTATCGATCACTAATGGCCATGGATAAAAAAAGACAACAGTTTTTGTACTGTAATATCACACAAGAATATGTACTTTTATATTATGATGATGCAAACAATTATATTTAATCTGTAAATATTACGTCTGTGGACTTACTCGGGAAGATTCTCCATCACACTGAGAACTGAACTGCGTGCCCCTTTGCGAGGTGCTGGAGAAGGAGAGCTAGCTGCACATTCCAAAAAAAAAAAAAAACTGTTAGCATACATTATCCAAAGTAAACTGATGGGCAATTAATTGTTATGGACGCACAATCTATGTATATATCTGTTGATGGTCCATAGGACAGAGAAATATCACCGCGTCACCGCGAGTATCTGTTGATGAGCCATATAGACCCCACGCATTTAGTGACGCACGCAATGAACGGATCGTTCGTGAACGACACATCACTACATTTCAAACATTTACACCTGTATTCACAAACATCTGTGCATAAGGCAGTATTGAAGCATGAATCAGTGTCATAGTCTAACCAAAACCATACATATACATACATATATATATATATATATATATATATATATATATATATAAAATGTCTAGTATTTAGACAGTAGGCCTAGGCTATCACATATTTTACCGGAGGCTGAAATATATTTAGACTAAATCACATTACACTTAAGCAGATATTCACAAATAAGGTACATAATACATACGGCAGTATTTTAACATGATAATCAGTGTTATAAGCTAATCAAAACTGAGTGAAATATATTTAATATACAAATATGTTTAGAGAGTAATAGCCTATCACATTGAAAAAGTTTACACTTGAGCATATACACGAATGTTAGGGATATTGTAAGGCAATCTTTCCTGTAAGATGCCAAAAGCTAGCCAAAACTAAGCAGATTTAGTCTGAAAATTCATATGAGTTCTATATTATCAGACGTGTGCGTGTGCGCTGTATAGATCACCTAAACTATTTACCATTTGAATAGTGCCGGGGGCGGGGCGGCCTCAGCTCATTATAGAGATAATGAAGGGAGAAGGAAAAACGGTACCTCTCCTTGCTTTCAAACGGATTACATGAGTTGAAAACATTTGTTTTGTATATAAATTACTTCATTTAAAAGAAGAGATTTCAAGCTTCATAAAGACATATCTCACGTGTCTGTGTGAGAAGTATTCACTGAGTTATGGTTCATTTTCGGACGTGTTTCAGAATGGACTTAATGTCCCTGTAAAGGCAATTCAAAAAAAAAATTCTAAACACATTATAAATGTTAGAAATGTATTACTAAAACATATTACAAAGACTGTGAACTGTGAAGTACTGAATTGTCGAGTTAGACCGTTAAACAGTTTTTCACCATTGCTGTGTTCCGGATTTTTTGGGCGGGGCTAAAACGGGGGCTCGATGACGCACTGAAGCCCCTGAGCTCCTGGACACGCCCCTACTTGATGACGCACTGGAGCCCCTGACGCTGCCCCTCCCCTAACAATATAGCACATTCATTCACATCAGTTTGCCGATCGCGAGTTACTGTCAGTACTATTAGTTACTACAGCCTACAGTTTGCTAGCTAGCTATGCCTTCGTCACGGAAATGAGTACTACCTGGATGCGATCATGTACAAAACAGATCGGTGTCCTTATTTAAATTTACGAAAAACGATCACATCAAGAAGAGGTGGATTAATTTTGTGAAGAGCCACCTTGATGGACAGCTGAGGATCACCGCCAAAACCCGCCTCTGTAGTGATGATCATTTTACACGGGATAGTTTTATAAACTTTCGTCAGAGACAACTGGGATTCACAGATAATCCGCTGATTCCGCTGTTACTGGTGAATGGGGCCGAACCGATTATCTCCAGCCTCGGCCTTCATCCTCCCGTCGCGCCGACAACTGGTGCCATCGTCGGCAGTGCGAGCCCACCAATGAGTGTAAGTTGCCTTGTGTGCTTATGTTATAATTATAGTAGGTAACGTTAGTCCAGGCTCGAACATGGCTTTGTAAAACCTAGGAGCATCCATTCCGGCTGTAGCGGTGACAGTTGAGTGTGGCGACGGCAGCTTTCCCGCGAGTGGGCGTGGTTTCAGCGCAGCCAGCGGACACGCCCCCAGCGTTTGAGAGCAGAGACTACTGCTCATTTTTTCAAGATTTTGATTTATTTACATTTAACAGGATCGATTGATGTATGAAACTCCTATGGAAAATCAAAGTCAACAGAGTATTTATGAGTTTCTTTTACACTGATAAAAAAATAGCGAGCTGGTATCGCCGGCGATACCGCCGACCTCAGGGGGTTAAAATTGATTCATTGAATTAACTGGACAAAAGTGAGGTTGGCAAAAACCAAACCTGGTGTTGATCCTCTCTGTGATCATTGCCATCAGGGCCCTACTAATTGATTACATATGTTTTGGTTATGTCCATTCTTAACTTCTTTTTGGCTATCAGTCTTTAATTGTTTTTCTTCAGTGACAAAGAGACAGATTGAGCCTTGTCCTCTGGTTGCACTTTTTTGACTTTCTCCAAATGTCACTGGCTTGTCTGGAAATGCTGCAAAGGCTTTTGCCTTCTCAACATTATTAGCTAGACGGCGCATTCTTCTGCTATGGAAACAAAATCTCCCTCCATCTTTTGATGACTGGCTGAGAGATGTTATAAGCTGTATATATTTTTCACTATTATCCTGTATATGTATCCTGGTATTATTCTAAAAGTTCAATAAACAGATTAAAAAATTTAAGATTTTTTTTTAAGATATTTAAGAGAAATTAAGAATTTATTAGCAACTATAATTCATTGTAAATTAATGCATTTGAATACTTGCAAATATTTTCAAATTTATTTTGAAATATGCACACATTCACTCTTATTTGTATGACTGTTAATGTTTCTTGTCTAAATGTAAATGATATATTTTCAATTCAAAACAATGTAATAAAAAAAAGTCATTTATTCTTAGATTCTTTTGGGAAATGCATCCAAGATCAGTGTGTGATAGTAATGTCTGATTGCCAAACTAATGTCATGTGGACTGTTGCTGTATGTCTTTGTAGATTGTCTGGCTGTATGGTGACAGAGGAAGGCTGTGGTTATGTGTCTTCAGCTCTGAGTTCAAACCCCTCACACCTGAGAGAGCTGGATCTGAGCTACAATCACCCAGGAGATTCAGGAGTCAAGCTGCTCACTGATAAACTAGAGGATCCAAACTACAGACTGGATAAACTCAAGTATGTAGAGCATGAAGAGTTGATTAAACAACTCCAAACACAGCATTTCAATCTTCCCTTATTACTCACATTACTACATTTACAAAAGTTCTTATTGAGAATTTACAGAGGTTTAGCTCTAGTTATGCTACGGGATGTTGAATGTTTCATTCTGATTGGCTGAAGAACATTATAAGGTGTGCAATTATTTACAGTAAACGCACAGATAAAGTAGTTCTAGGCAGGTCTTGACTGCATTACAGTTCCATTTCACTTTGCAAAATGACTTCAGTTATTTCAGAGGTCCTGACAGCCTACAACAGCTAAACAACCAAAACCCACAAAGACAATATAACAAACAACAGGATATTAATCACAAACCATTTTCATGATTTTCCTACAAAATAAACTTTTATTTACTTTATCCGGCTCTCCCATAAAAACACACACAGAGTACAGACACACACACTCATACAAGTGCACAGAAATTTGTTGTCAGCTCTGCCCTGCGATTTCATCAGTAAAATAGTTTTGAAACTTATGTAATATGTCTGAAAGGTATGGCTGACAAGCTGAGCCATATCGCATTAATTATCGCTGGCGATACGTCCGCGATATTAATGCGATATGGCTCAGCTTGTCAGTTAACTACGGCTCTTTGTAGTAAATGCCGCTCCATCTGAAAGCAGGTGATGGCGATTTACTACTAATCAAGGAACCGGCTTTACTGACGAGATGCGCATAACAATCTCATGCGATATATCGTGCAGCCCTAGGTCCTGAAATATCTACTAATAATTTTCCATTCATATTCCCGCCACGTGTTTGAACTTGTAACCCGATGTGCCCCAGTCCACACTCCCTCCCACATTTCGTCAGAAATAATTTTGGCCGTCTTTGCTTCCCATCTTTGTTTTGTCTTTATAAAAAGACTTTATATAACTTTGTTATCAGTTTCTTAATTAAACCGAGCTTTTGATCTTTTTTTTAACAGTACTCAGGTATTTTTTGAGCCTGTAGTGTTTAGGCTGATCAGGCTCCTCCAGTGTTGCCTTTCTTATTGCCATTGTACATGAATCAACGAAAGGTTGTAAATCTGGGAAGTATTTCTCAAGTTTTGGTCTCCGCTGGTTAAAGGTATTGTCTAGAAAATAATTGATTTGGCAAACTGTATAATAGGGATGTTTTAATTTAAGATTGTGACCATTCTCTGCAGAACTTCCCTGAGAATTTGCAACAGTAATATTTTCTGCTATTTCAGAAGTAGGTAACACTTTAGAATAATGGTCCGTCATTAATAAGTTACTTTGCAGGAAGTTATGAAGGACTAATGAGTAGTTCTACATTAACACCTTAGCTACTACTATTAACTAATATGGAAACAATATTAACTAATCAGTAAGTAATATCGAATTTAGGACTAACATAGTTCCTTATTAGGTAATCAATAATTACTTAATGAGATTTGCATCAAGAACTAATAAGTAATTATGACAATTTATAAAGAATTACTAATTAATTACTAATCACAACATTATCGTGTATGAGACGTTAGCAATTATCTTTTTTTACGTTCACCGTGGTCATAAAATGCATCACTACTTACTAGGGGTGACCCCGAATAGTCGAAGATTCGATGCTTCGATAGGAGGAGCCTAATTCGACCACCAATCTCACGGTCGAATCTTCGCAGGTGTTATGAAACGAGGATCATGCCACTTTGGCTATATGAGGGTGCTCAATGTCTGATTTCACATAGAACTACCAGTTTTCTGTCAATACGTTAATAGCCTATTATGATAATGCTGTATATAAAAATGTGCAAAGAAAGAAGCTTTTAATAAATATTTTTTAACGTACGTGAATGAATCAAAACACCCCGTGACAGATTTAAGTTTCACTTTCAATCCGTGACCGACAGAGGAGCGTCTTGGCGGCAAGGATTTAAATCTTTAACAATGTCTGGGATAAGAAAATCTAAAGTGTGGATGTACACCATCAGAAATGATATTCTCCAAGGCTGGATTTAGCATCAGGAAAACCATGATCGCACTTCTGCCGCACTCACTTTTCCACAGGACATTCTAAAATGCGTAACGTTGAAAAAAGCTTTTAAAACGCTTAAAAGGCACTTTAACGTGGCTTAATGTGTAGCCTACACAGTACACACTTTATTAAAGGGGTCATGACATGAGAAACCAAATTTGCCTTGATCTTTTGGTATATAAGAGGTCTTTGTACGATTAAAACTTCCTGCAAGTTTCATAGCTTTAGACGCCCTCCCCATTATAAACGAATCATTTATTTAATCAAGCTCTAAATACAGCTCGTTCTGGATCCATGGTAAGAAGTGACGTCACGGTACGAAGTGACGCACCAGTCGTTTGCATATGACCGCCTCCAGCACAAGACTACTGTCTGTGCCTCATAGTCATTTCGCACTTTCGCATCGTCGCATGATTCGTTGTCACGCGCCCCACAGGAGTTCAGTCGTCGACGTGCAGCAAGTGGGTCTCTTTACAAGATTGCTATGGGGCCGCCAAAGCCTTATTTGATCGGTGAGTGATGTGTAGAGACGATTGTGACAGGGCGCATGTTACTGAGAGAGCGAGCAAGAGCGCCCCGGCCGCGCGCGCGCTCTCTCACTGTCTTTCTTTCTCTCTCTCTCTCTCTCTCTCCCTCCCTCCCTCGCGCATATGCATCAAAATAACCCGTATTCAAGTGTTTCTGGTTACAAATCTGACATATTCATTCAAAATAGCTTCACACTGTCCATGTGGACACGGGGTAATCCATTCTTAGTTGTTAGTGGTGGACAGATGGTTCATTTTCTGGCTTTCTATATCTATGTTAATAATTGATGCATAGGCGCTGACGTTAGCCAATCATAACAGTGGGTGTTAACATTGAACTCTTAAAGGGGAAACACCCCCAAAACAGACTGTTTGAATCAGAGCATGAGAAACAGGGTGGGAAAAGGTCATAAATCACTAAATTTTAAACGTTTTTTGTCCAAAAAACTATAGTAATACTATAATTGCACCTAAGGGAACATAATAAAAGAAAAGAAAAAACCATGTCATGACCCCTTTAAGAAACCATACTATGTGCAGATAAGCAGATGAACCCAGAATATGAACGCAATGCGTTCCTCCTATAGTAAAGCGTTTTCTTTACATAATTTGATATTTTAATTTAACTATTTTAGGAGATTAAGTTGTTAAACGTTTTTCACGTTAAGAATATTTTATCCGCGCGCACAAAAGACTCCAACGGACACAGACAGAAAGACTGGATTTTTTTCTCTCGATCAGGTAGGGTACAAGTGATTTCAAAACTTTTCAGCCGGTTCTAATTTGATTTTTGGATGCTGTGAACATTTTTAGCTAAAAAGACTGCCACTCCAGTTTACCATTTATTGTCATTTCTGCAGTTAAAAAGACAAAGTTGAAAATTCTGGCTACTATCGTTATTTTAATCATTTCTTTATTTTAATTTTATTTATTGATCTGTCAGGGTTATCTAATCTAACTATTTGTGGCTTGTGTTTTGAATATATGTTCCCCTGCACTTTAGGCATTTTGCACACATTTTCTCCTCATCTTGTGACTTGATTCTGATTTATTTCATTTTGTAGCCTATTTATATTTATTAGAAAGGTATATTCTGTTCTAATTTAATTTTGTAAATTAACTGTTTATTTTTTCGGTACATCGCTTAGAGCCTGCTCGCACAGGTAATTTAGCCGATTTTATTTGATTTGCATGTGAAATGCAAATCCTGTCTGCAGTGTGGCCTTTCTGGAGTTATTTATGTTATTTCTTAGTTTTATTGATCCAAAATATTTTTATAAATTTTTTTCTATATATTTGTGTGATTTTCTGTACATCGCGGCTTTGAAATGTTAAAGCCCCGCCCCCAGCCCCACACACATGATTCGACTATTAGTCGACTATAGACAAGACTTGACGATTCTTATTCGACTATGAAAATCCATAGTCGGGGACAGCCCTACTACTTACTCAAATGTTACCTAGTCACTCTTCAAGGACTACTTGTGATCTGGACTATTATTTTAAAGTGAAAAATATGTTTTTCACTTTAAAATAATGGTCCAGATCACTAGTAGTTCCTGCATAGTGACTAGGTAACACTTAAGTAAATAGTGATGCATTTTATGACTATTTTCATAGTAGAAATGATGACTGATTCTGTCTCAGACACACGACAATGTTCTAAATAATTTGTCAGTTAGTTAAAAGTTATTAATGAAGCTAATCTCATTAAGTAATTATTGATTACCTAATAAGGAATTTGATATTACTTACTGATTAGATAAGATTGTTTCTTAATTAGTTAATTTTTTTTATTTTATTTATCCTTTATTTTACCAGGTGATGTCCCATTGAGATAGTCAAATCTCTTTTACAAGGGAGCCCTGGGGCAACAACTACACAGGTTACACAGAATCACAAAACAGACAAAAAACAAACTGATCTACAGTACATATAAAACAATGTAAAATAACATAAAAGGCTCATTGAAAACATGTGCATTGTTCAAATTTGGATTGTTTAAGTAATTGTTTAAAATGTTCAAGAGGGATAAGAAACGAAAGCTTCAAAACTTTTTGGAGTAAATTCCAACACCAAGGAGCAGCATAACTAAAAGCAGTCTTACCAAATTCAGTTGTTACACGCGGGATATTTAGAGCCAGAATGTCAACGGAGCGGAGATTGTAAAGGTAATGATTCCTGGTCAACAAACTAGTAAGATAGCTGGGTAAATTACCATTAATAGTTTTAAAAATAAAAATGTGCCAATGGAACCATCTACGCAGACCTAAAGAGCTAAAGCCAGTTGCCTCATAAAGACGACAGTGATGAGTGCGTGACTTGGCATTAGTAATGAACCGTAATGCACCATGGTAGACTGTGTCAAGTATATACAGCGTGGTAGAGGCAGCGTGCATATAAATAACATCCCCATAGTCCAAGACTGGTAAGAAAGTGGCACTGATCAATTTCCTCCTAGCTTGGAGAGTAAAATAGGATTTATTTCTAAAATAAAAGCCGAGTTTTACTCTCAGTTTTCTCACTAATTTTTCAATATGAACTTTGAAGGTTAGCTTTTCATCAATCCACAGACCAAGATATTTATAAGATGAAACATTTTCAACACACTTCCCATCTAGTGTGGAAATGGCTAGGGCGGTTGATGCGGGTACAGTGCGAGACTTTGTGAACTGCATCACTTTAGTTTTACCAACGTTTAATACCAGCCTAAGTTCAATGAAGATGGTCTGTAATAAATTAAAAGACTGCTGTAGTGATTGATAAGCTTGAGCTAGAGTGGGGGCGGAACAATATAATACTGTATCGTCTGCATAGAGGTGTATTTTGCCATTATCTGCTACAGAGGCAATGGTGTTAATGTAAATGGTAAATAGGACCGGACCAAGGATAGACCCTTGAGGGACACCTCGCCGGACCCCCAGTGGGGCAGAACTATGCCCATCGACAACTACAGTCTGTGTTCTGTTGGCAAGATAGTTTCTGAACCAATCAACTGCCTTAGTGCCCAAGTCAATGCCCCGGAGCCTCTTGAGCAGGATACAATGATCTACTGTCTCAAAGGCCTTTGACAAGTCGATGAACAGGGCAGCACAGCTCATCTTATGGTCAAGGTCACCGATGATGTCATTAAGCACCTTGGTAGCTGCAGTAATGGTGCTATGCTTGGCCCTAAAGCCTGACTGTTCCGGGCAAAGTATCTGATGATTTTGCAGGAAGCCCTTAAGTTGGGTATTTACTAAAGACTCTAGGACCTTTGCAAGTACAGACAATTTGGAGATTGGGCGATAATTATCGAGAATGGAGGGGTCCCCCCCTTTCAGCAGGGGCAGCACATGGGCTGATTTCCAAACATCTGGTAAGTCATTTGAAGACAGGGACAAGTTAAAAATGTATGTAATAGGTTCCACTATGATATGTGCAGATAGTTTAAGTAAAGCAGGATCTAGGCCGTCAGGACCGGCTGATTTAATAGTAGTAGCTGAAGTGTTAATGCATAACTACTCATTAGTCCTTCATTACTTCCTGCATAGTTACTTATAAATAATGGACCTTTATTATAAAGTGTTACCCAGAAGTGTCACTATCAGAATCCATTGAATTAACTTCACTTCCTTCTATCAACATACTAGCATCGCCCTGAGACAGACTAAGTCCCGATGTCTGCGAATCGAATAAACTCTCCGCCCGGCATCACAAGCTCAGCCCGCTCTACTGGTCGCTCCGGTTCACCGATCGCGCCGGCGGGATCTGCGTCAGCGCGCTCTACCCCAGCCCGCACTGCGCCGCCATCCGCACCCACAACAGCACTCACGGAAGAATGCACCAAATCGTCAGCTCATTCACATTAATGTTAGCCTCATCATTCATTGAACATACCAGTTTTGTATGACCGTACTTCCCACAATTAAAACACCTCATTGATTCAGTACTGATATAAAGGGTATAATCTTTACCCAGCACAGTGGTTTTCGCTGACGTATTCAAAGATTGAAATTCAGCGTTCAGGATCATGAAAGTCTGACGTCTAAACGACATCACATGTTTGAGTTCTGGATTTTTTAATCCTAAAGGGATCATTTTAATCGGCCCCACTAGTTTACCATAGCGTCCTACCAAACGCTCGAGTGAATCTTTAGTAATGAACGGGGCACATTCGAAAGGATAACCTTCTTGGAAGGATTCGACAATGGCAAAACTGATAGAAAAGTATCTCTAATGGATAAACCAAATTCAACTAAATGTAACGGGACTGTAAGTCTCGCCTCGTAGGGGAAAATTAAAACACTACCTTGGAAGACTTAAAAGCGAAAGGATCTTAGTCCCCGCTCCAGTGCTTTGAGCCTCAATATGCAATATGTTATGTATATGTTTTCTCTTACACTATTTTATACTACAGGAATAGGTAGCGTAGGCTTCAGGTGAGTATGTCGACACGGTGGCTTCCTGAAGTGTATGTGGTGAAAAATAAATTGAAATTCACATCCCCACCCACCTAATCCTAATAGTGTAAGTGAGACGCCCCTATCCCAAGGTAAGTTCAAAAATAACTGTCAAATGTCTTAATTTGATCAACTGGTAATTTATTTTCCTTCTCTTTGTAAATTATATTTCTGCTGGAAGGATCTGTTTCAATAGCATAAAATACCAAAAAGTAACAAAAAATTAAATAAAATAAACAGTTTTGAGATTTTCTTGTTTTCTTGAAAGATCTTCAAATAGTTAACCCTTTCAAAACAAACCTCTTTTAACACTTCAAAAGTGTTTCCCCAAAATGAATGTCAGTATTGGGGCACAAACTCATTTACAAACAACACTGGATGTTGATGACCCTTATAGTTCAACACAAATTATTCACTTCAAAGAACCCCTTTCGATTGAATAGATACGAATACTAGAATACATAGTTCCCACATGACGTCACAACATACGGGCATTTGCCGACCCGGCGCCATTTTTGAGGGCAGAACACAACATTCTTACAATGCAGAACATGAGAAGAAGAAGCTGAAACGGAAATTTTGTGATTAAAAAGTGAAAATGGTCATCTCCTGCTGGGTCAATGGATGTTCCAATCGTGCCGGAGGTTCAGTTAAATTTAGTTTTTTAGCATTTGCCGACCCGGCGCCATTTCTGTGGGCAGAACAATAGTAGAAGAAGCTGAAGCGAGTTAATTTCGTGATAAAAAGTGAAAATGGTGATCTCCTGCTGGGTCAATGGATGTTTAAATCGTGTCGGAGGTTCAGTTAAATTTGGATTTTACAGTATACCCGTCATTAGACTTCGTGAATGTGAGAAGACTAAGCTTTTGTCAGAACAACGACGGAGGTTATGGCTGGCGAGGATAAACAGGAAAGAAACTCCCTCAAAACACGCAAGAATTTGTTGTTTTTTATTGCGAGTGTACACAAATATAAGTTAACACTTTGCAGTTTGAATTATGTCCTGTATGAACAAAATGACGAGATATTAAAAACATACAAAAACAACATTGTTTCCACTGTTCGATCGCGCCCGCGACTCTCTCACTCTCACACACACTCACACACACACATTCCAGCACGGCAATCTCAGATTATGTCCCTAAAGAACCCGCGTATAAAGTAGTTCCGCATTACATTAATTAATTTGCACGCGAGTTTTAATTATTTTCATACCGTGTATATTCATATTCATGCACATATTTCCAGGCTCGAAATTGCTCACATGTATTAAAACTCCGAACCAATACCAGATAATGGTACACATGATAATACTGTATCTGAGGCAAAGCTGCATAATCAGTGCTCAGTGCTTCCTTTGTT